>NC_133329.1:343349725-344029725 GCF_042186555.1 Aquarana catesbeiana | reverse complement strand
ATCATTATCATCTGGAATGGTTCCATTAACGACATTCAAGATTTTGTCAGTCATTGCAACACTAACCCACATGGCCTTAGTTTCACATATGTTACAGACCCAGACAAATTAGCCTTTCTCGATCTTGAACTCTATAATATTAATGACCAAATATATACTAAAAACTACTGTAAACCGACAGCTAGATCTCAAAACTATCCTCTCCAACATCCCCAGAGCCACATACAGAAAAGCACCAAATATTAAAAATAAAATCGCACCCAGCAAGCTTAAATCTCGCCCCGTCAATTTGATATCCCAGATATGCCTCATACCATTACAGGGTATGTTTCAATGTAAAAAAACGCTATGCAAGACGTGTAGTTTTGTACAATATGGCAAGAACCATTTTACTACCAAGGGCAAAACCTACAACATCAGTGAATTTTACAACTGTTTATCTGATTATGTGGTTTATTGCCTTAGCTGCCCCTGTCACCAACTTTATGTAGGTTGTACTATCCGCCCCCTCCGGCAGAGATTTGGCGAGCACCGGAGGAAGGTTGAGGAAGACGAACACAGCGTTCCTCGCCACTTTTCCCAATATCACAAGAGATCTACTGAAGGCGTAAAAGTGTGGAAGCTTCCTGAAGACGCATGATTGGATGCGAAACGCGTAATGGCTTCTGGGTAACGCTGACGTCACTTCCTGCCTTAACTAGCACCAAATCGAGGCTTCAATCGTATGACCAATCCTGAGGGACAGAACGACGCTTGCTAGCCTTAAGAGCATTGCTGGAAAGACTTAGTGCTGGGCAATGGGTACCACACTTGTGAGTGAAAATTCCCTATACTTATTTTAATGATTGAATAAATTATAATATGTTGTGCAATGATGGCTGTTTGCTTTTTTTGAGATCCTGAGATTAATGTGGAGATGCAAGGAGTGATTACTGGCCTTCAAATGGGAAATCTTCAGGCATGCTTATGAGTGGAGTGGTTAAACCAACATAAACCAAAGGCGTCTTTTTACCTTGTTTCTGGTAAGTGTCCACTTTAGAAGGTGTTGGCGTTTCACGAATTGGTGAAAGTTTTCCAATCACGGACATGGATTTGTGCACGTGGGATTCGGATAACCATCTTTTGAAGAGGAATATTGAGACTGTTTTTTGTTTAACACATGATTTTTTCTTATTGTTTTCTTGATTAATATTGCAGTTCACTAAATATGCACTTTATTTGAATTCATGATGATGAATCACTGATAAAGATTGTTTTTGATATGTGGTAAGATAAACATACTATTATACTATTTAGGCTCCGCGCAGTTACACCTTTTTTCTGTAATATTGCTTACTCCACACTATTGTTGGGGGATCTACAACTGCAGCAGATCTGCTATTTAAATCAAAAGGTAAAGTCACAGATTATTGTAGATTTATATATTTTTGCACTGGTGACACATTTATTCACAGTGTTACTGGTAATGTCTAACTTCTAACCCCTTTTTTTCCCCCTAATTTCCTTTTTCTCTCCCCCATATCCTACCCATCCCTTTTATTCCCAATAGCCCATTTAAGGCGTAACTACTTCACTACATTATCCCATCATTAAACTATTATACCAAATACCGAATACCATTATTAGCATATATAAATTCCCTCACTATCGGCCTGATCCAAGCCTCGGTTTCATCACCGTGGTCCCAGAGATCCTGCTGGCTAGGATTTCTCCCCTGCAGGTGAAAATCAGCTGTTTGGAACGCCTCTCTGCAGTGAACGCCACGCCTGTCTCGATGGACTTGTGCCTTACTTCCCTAACCTCCATGTAAGTGGATAATGCACCCGTATCTCATTAAAATGTTTACAGTTCTAACCTAGAGGCGCCTGTGTTTCTCTTCTCTTTGCATATCTGGAGTCTGCTTTCAACTCCCCCCCCCCCCCCCCCCCCTCAAAGGCTGCCAAGATTCTCTGGACTGCTAAAGTAATCTATACAGGTCCCCCCTTCTACATATACTGAGTATTCCACTTCATGGACTTACTGATGGACTAATGTATTAAATCTCATACTATTTAGCAGTGCCACTACCCATTTTTTTATTTGAATGCTTTTATTCAAAACATGAAGAATAATAGATACATAAAATAGATAAATGCATGCCATTTCTTTTATTATGTTGTTTCTTTGTTTATAAGCCATGACGCATGCTAACAATGTATGAGCTGCTTGCTTGTAATTAGCATGAATGAAAGTTTTTTCATCCTTAGATCCTAACAGCTCCAGAGAGACCCTCTCCAGAGCTGTCAAAGATGCAGGATAATAAAAAACATGCTATAAGCAATCTTATCACACTATCATTATTTATTATAGGTACTTATATAGCACCAACAATTTATGCAACACACATATACAGTATATTGTGCATTCACATCAGTCCCTTCTTTTAAGGAGCTTACAGTCTAAGGTCCCTAACTCACTCTTATACATACTAGGGTCAATTTAGACAGGAGCCAGTTAAAGTGGTTCTAAAGCCTAAACATTTTTTTACCGTTCGGCTTCATAGCCGGTTCCCTACTGTGCAGGCGCGAAGCGCGCTGCACGTTCTAACTGGTTCTAAGAGGCAGAGGAAGGAGGAGGGGGCCAAACTTTTAAGGGGCGTTGCCGCGGAGCAGTCTCCTGGAAGTGGGGATGGGTACCTGTGAAAAACGGGTACCCATTCCCCCTCCCCCTTAAAAGGTGTCAAATGTGGCACCGGAGGGGGAGAGGAAGCAGATAAGCAGAGCTTCCACTTTAATGCATCCTCCCCCACCCCCCTTTACTTACCTGAGCCTTCAATCGATCCAGGACCGTGCACGTCTGCAGCTCTTTTCTCCCCTCACTTCCGGGTCTTGCTGGCTTTGCTGGGGCACTGGGAACCACTGGCTGTCAATCAAAGCTAGTGATAATAGAGCATGGGGTGGGGCTGAGTCCCGCTGTCTGTGTCAATAGATGCCTAAGCTACAGAGCCCGTCAAGGCACCCCTGTATTTTCAGTACTCCTAACTCTAAATTTTGAGAGCCTTCACAGTAGAAGCACATGCATTATAATGGATAGGCAGAGGGCAGGTGAGCCTTGAGAGAGCCTACCCCTCCATAAAGGCACAGGGGCACACTGGACACCCAGAATATAGCACTATGGCAGGAAAGGTGTCCAGTACCTCCCCTCACCAATATTTCAACAGTACAAACAAATGGCCACTGCCCTCACCTATTACTGGCCTTTGAGCAAGGAGCACAAATTTAGAGTTGGGACTACAGAAAATACTGGGGTGCCTTGACGGGGCTCTGTAACTTAAGCATGTATTTGCAAATGTGTGCAAAGTAAACCCCTGTTTTTGACACATACTGTTAGTAAAGACAATTGGTTAGCAGACTGGTCAGTAAGTTGAGCCAGGAATTTCTTTGGTTTTGTTTTACATGTGTTGCCCTTCCATGTGCTCCTTGCTGCAAAGGCCAGTTATAGGTAAGGGAAGTGGCTATTTGGTTGTACTGTTGAAATATTGGTGAGGGGACATACTGAACACCTTTGCTGTCATGGTGCTATATGCTGGGTGTCCAGTCCCTGTGTCCCTGTGCCTTTAAGGTAGGGTGGGCTCCCTTCAGGATCACCTGCCCTCTGCCTATCCATTATAATACATGTGCTTCTACTATGGAGGCTCTCAAAATTTAGAGCTGAAACCACTGAAAATTCTGGGGTGCCTTGACGGGGCTCTGTAGCTTACGCATGTATTTGCAAATGTGTTTTGACGCATACTATTAGACAGGGCAATTCGGTTGGTTAGCAGGCTGGTCAGTAATTTCTCTGGTTTTGTTTTGCACAGCTTACAGAGTGCAGCAGACGGGACTATGTAGTTTACAAAATAGTGTATAGAGTTAATTGCTCAGGAGCATATAAGGTACAACGTCTAGAGTGCAAAGGAAAGAAATGTATATGGGGTGCAGGAGTCAGGACTACTTCAGTCAGATGTATGTAACTCCCCCTTATATTGGTGGTCAGTGGAAGGAATAATGCCCCAGGATTGTTATTTAGTGGGAGCAAAAATGCCACAGCATTGGTGGTCAGTGGGAGGAATAATGTCCCTTCGACTGGTGTCAGTGGGAGGAAAACTGCTCCTTGCTGACTTTTCTTATGATTAACTGCTCTATTGTTACATAGGTACATAATTAGGTTGAAAAAAGACACAAGTTCATCTAGTTTAACCAATAGAAAAAAATAAACAAATAGAAAACCTCCATATACAAAGTATATCCACAGTTTATCCAGAGGCAGGCAAAAAAAAACCAATAAAGCATGATCCAATTTGCTTTAGTGGGGAAAAAAGGCTTTTCTGATTCCTCAGGAAGCAATCTGATATTCTTTGGATTAATAATCCCTGGGGTTATTACCTATAAATGGTAATATCCAGTTATACTTTGTTAAATTAAGAATGCATCCAGATATTTTTTTTTTTTTTTTATAACTTTATTTTGGGAGTGCAGATTATACATAGAATTCAACAATGCAGTACAACAGTTATCTGTTTCTTGTTAGTATTTATCACAAACATCAAATAAAAGAATTTTAAGTATATATTGGTTTAACAACAGGCATGTTTCCTTTGAAATGTGCTATTAAGGCAGGTAGTCATAGGTTAGCGGTTCCAGTTTGATTTATCCATCAGTGCTGAGGAGAGTGCCCTCCATCCGTAATTAAATAGCAAGCTTAAACTAAGCATAATTCAAGCGAAGGTGTTCCAACGATGCCTTATGACTAACTATGTGACTTCTCAAGGAATCTCACCAGTCTATGCCTGTTATCTGAGTAGCGCTCTGCCATTTTTTGGTGAATTAAGTCTACGTATTGCATTATATAAAAATTATGGTGTTCATTCCCACGAACATAGGATTGGCACCACAATGGAATACTGCAATCCGGGGGTTTTTTCTTATTTTTTTATCCTCTTCCCCCCTTACTGATGGGGAAAAGAGACAAAGGACACTAGTAGTGTCAAAGGGAGAAAAAGGAAGTAAGAATAAGAGGAAACAGAAGTAGAGAAACAAAAAAAAAAAAAAAAAAAAAAAAAAAAAAAAAGGGAGAGGTAGGTATAGGGCCCTGGAGAGACCGACGACCCGCAGCTCCGAAGCATCCAGGGGACAGACACCTATGTATACGAGTTGTATTCATCTGAAAAGCGGAACATATTCCAACGTGTCCACCGGGTGCTATGCTCCTCTTCTTTGTCCCTGATAGCAGCTGTGAGGCTCTCCATTTGCTGAATATCAGAGACCCTGCTAAACCATTGTGTCATTGTTGGAATGGACTGCTGCTTCCACATGCTGGGAATACACGCCCTAGCCGCGTTCAAGAGGTGTTTCAGCAAAGATTTGCGATACCTTTTGCTAGACATCGGAGTCAGGTTCAGGAGGACTGCCGCTGGATTGTTCCGCAGAGACACACCAGTGAGTCTGTGAATGATTTCCAACACTTGTCTCCAGAAAGGATCCAAGGCTGGACATTCCCAGAAGACGTGGATCAGTGTGCCAGTTTGTGTACTGCATCTCCAGCACAAAGGGCTGTGCCCCGGGAAAATGGATGCCAGCACCGAAGGGGTCCTGTACCATCGTGTCAGAATTTTGAAGGTAACTTCTTGGTATTTACTACATAAAGAGGATTTATGTGCAAAGAAGAGGATTCGAATCTTTTGGTCTTCTGTAAACGTGATGTTTAGGTCCCTCTCCCACTTCCCCAAGTAAGGGGGATCCTGTTGAGACGTATGGTTCAGTAAAATGTTGTATGAGAGAGAGAGAGATTTTCGAATTGGCTCCTCGCCCATGCACAACTCCTCAAAAGGTGTAGGTTGTCTACAGAAACCCTTGGCTTCTGGAAGGGATCTGAGAAAATGTGACAGCTGTAGGATCTTCCATCTGCCTAGCAAGGAGTTGTTAAAGCTAGGGTATGTGTTAGAAGGGTCATTCCAACCCGTCGATCCACAAAAAGTGGAGGCTCTGACTAGACTCCGATCTGAGTGGAGCCGAAAGGATCTATCGGATAGGCCTGGATGGAAATCCGGGTGTCCAATTATGGGTGTCATTGGAGATGGAAAATTGGGCGTCTCCGCCAATTTGGAGTATCTACGGTGTTCCTCCAAGGTGGTATCGAGCAATGGGTGGGCAGGCAAGAATCTGGAAGAGTGAGTTCCACTCCAAGGTAAACCCTCAATAGGAAACTGAATTGTTTCCTGTTCTAATCCAATCCATAGCTTGTGTGATGAGTGTCTGCACCAATCTACAATTCTGTTCATGTGGACTGCTGTGTAATAGAGAGCTGGGTCAGGGAGGCCAACGCCTCCTCTCAGTTTTGGTCTCTGTAATAGGGATCTCTTGAGCCTCGGTGGTTTGCCCTGCCAGACATATCTGACGAATACTGATCGTAACTTACGGAAGAATTCCTGTGGAATCCTAACAGGCAATGCCTGGAGGAGGTAGAGTAGTCTCGGCATGATGTTCATTTTTAATACATTGCATCTGCCGAACCATGAGATCGCCAGTCCCCTCCACCTGTCTAGGTCCGTGGAGAACACATTCAGGAGTGGTTGAAAATTGAGATGATAAATGAGGTGTAGGTCAGAGGGGATTTTTGTACCCAAATATTTGATGGCCTGAGGAGACCACCTGAATGGGAAATTACCGCTAACAGAGGCCCGGGAACTAGGGGAGAGAGTGATGTTTAACGCTTCTGACTTTTGGAGGTTAATTTTGAAATCCGATAATTCCCCGTATTTATCTATTGCCGATAGTAAGTTAGGGAGAGACGTATGAGGATCTGAGATGTAGAATAACAGATCGTCCGCATACGCGGCAATTTTATGATGATAAGTACCCGTCTCGAGACCCTTGATATTCGGATTAAGCCTTATGTGTTGTAATAAGGGCTCTAGTGCCATTATAAAGAGGAGCGGGGAAAGTGGGCATCCTTGCCTCGTGCCGTTGCTTATCTTAAAGGGGCTAGAGGTAATCCCATTTACTCTTACTGTTGCCGTGGGGGAGGAATATATGGCGGAAATCCATGATAACATGGGAGCTGGCATGCCAAAACGTCGCAGGGTGGCCAAGAGAAAAGTCCAATTCACCCTGTCAAACGCCTTTTCGGCGTCTGTAGATAACAAAATGAATGGGATGTTGAGGTGTTTAGCTCTAGCCACTACATTGATCGTCCTGATTGTATTATCTCGCGCCTCTCTGTTACGGATAAAGCCTGCTTGGTCTAGAGGGATTATACGTTGGAGAACTGAGCCTATTCGCTCTGCCAGGATTTTTGTGAATAGCTTCAGATCACAATTAAGAAGGGAGATAGGTCTGTAACTCGCGCACATCAGCGGGTCTTTTTCAGGCTTAGGGATGACAGTTATATTGGCTTGCAGGATATCTGAAGGTATGGCGTGATTATCCAATATGGCATTGAAAGCAGTAACGAAGTGAGCTGCCAGTTGAGTTTGGAAAGTCTTATAATAGGTGATGGTGAAACCATCGGGGCCTGGTGCCTTCCCTGTCGGAGTATTTGCTAAAGCTTTTGTGAGCTCATCTGGGGTGATAGGCTGCGAGAGCAAATCAACCTCCTCCTCATTAAGAGAAGGTAGTTTCGCAGCTGCGAGATACGCCTCTATAGATTCCACGCTATTTTGGTTTCGTACCCCCGAGGGAGAGGAATGTAAGTTGTACAGGGCTTCATAGAATACCCTGAAAGACTCCGCCATTTCTGCGGAATCGTGAATCTTGGATCCTGTGGGTGAAGATAAGGCAGTGATGTAGGAAAGGTTGCGTTGGGTCCTTATAGCATTTGCAAGTGTTCTGCTGCACTTATCTCCAAATTCGTAAAAGGTTCTACGTATCCTCAAGAGGTTATTCTTAGCGTGGAACAGAGAATGCTCTCTGATTTGCTCTCGGAGCCTGGTCACTTCTCCCTCCGTGGTTTTATCTGGGTGATGTTTGTGTCGTTTTTCACAGTCATGTAATTTTACTAGCAAGTCAGATAGCATTTTTTCTCTGGCTACTTTGAGTCTGTGACCATGTTTAATAAATATTCCTCTTATATAACATTTATGCGCTGACCAAATAGTTAGCGGATTGGGGACCGATTGTTTGTTACTTTCGAAAAAGAGATTCAGTTCTCGCAGAATGTCCGCTCTCACCTCAGGGTCTTGGATAAGAGATTCGTTTAGACGCCATGGGGCTCTCTTGGGAGTCGGGCGTTTCCAATTTAGGGTCAAAGAGATCGGAGCATGATCTGAAAGAGCGATGTGTCCAATCTGTGCCCCTGAGACAAGTGGAATCGTAGCGTGGGAGACCAGGAAGAGGTCAATCCTGGAATATGAGTTGTGGACAGCCGAGAAAAAGGTGTAATCTCTCTCTTGCGGATGAAGAATCCGCCATATGTCGACTAAGCGGTAAGAATGCAGTAGCTCCCTGATTCGGTTCCGACATCGCAGAGAGAGGGCCGAGGATCCCGACGATGTGTCTTTACGGGGATCTATGGTAAGGTTAAGGTCTCCCCCTAACACTAGTGTTCCCTCTGTGAAGGAAGCCAAGGCGTCCAGGCATGATTCAAGTACAGACAATTGGTCTATATTTGGCAAGTACAGGTTCGCAAATGTAAATGTCTGTGACTGTATAGTACCTTTGACAAAAAGGTATCTACCTTCCGGGTCAGCATGGAGGTCCCTCAGCTGCCAAGGCAAAGTTTTAGCCAGGAGGATACTTGTCCCTTTAGACTTTGAGGAAGGTGAAGCACTGTGGTACACTATCGGGAAATGTTTGCTGTGGAGTTTAGGGATACAGTCAGCCCGAAAATGGGTCTCCTGTAGGAACACAATTTGGGGTCTCTGTCTCCAAAGATCAGAAAGACAACTGGAACGCTTCTCTGGAGCATTTAAGCCTTTCACATTCCAGGATACAAACTTCAGAGACATGTCTGATAGAACGGAGCCGGGTCGCCAGACCTCCCCAGAACCCGGAACTGTTAGAAATATATAAAAAAAAAAAAAAAAAAAAAAAAAAAAAAGGGGGAAGGGGAGGAGGGGGAAAATAGATTAGAGTAGAAAAGTTGCAGTAAAAGAGTGGTGAGAGACACAGATAGAGGCAGGAAAAATAAAAAGAAGAATGGAAGGACAAAAAAAAAAAAAAAAAAAAAGATTGGGGAGAAGCAAGAATAATCTAAAACTCCAATCGGAGAATTACTGCCTAATGGGGCAGCTAGGGCCTAGTTGGGGAAGCGGTAGGGCACTTCAGAGGTCGGGCTCCCGGAACGCGAATCGCCCTCCAGGCCACCTCTCAATAGGAACGGTCCCATCCGGAACCGCCTTGGTATATTAGACTTCATTGAAAAGAGATAGCTCTTTAGAAACACAGAGCATACAACCCTATGACGTTCAGTATTTTATAACACTTCTTAACGTTATAACCAGTAACAATAAAACGTTGAGTAAAGCCTTAGTTAAAAGAACTATATTAAATTCTGATCTCCCGTTATTAGCTCTATTTACTAACTGGATCACTAAACCCACTGGATCCCATCCAAGGGAGGGCAATCCAAAACTCCTTACCCGAGTCTCCATATCTGTGAAAGTCAGTTTCCATCTGAAACTATCTCAGGGTCCCGAGGTAGGGTAGTTGGTAAGTAGTAGGGGTGGATAAGGGAGGGGGTGAGGAGGGGAAAAGGGGGAGGTAAATGTGGGGGAGGGTGTGAAAAGGGGAAGGGTAGGGAGGGGAGGGAAGTAGTGGACCAATAGTTAGATAATAACCTCTCTATACAGATATTTATCCTTTGTTATTCTAAGAAATTCCAACTCTTGATATCAGCTAGTCCCTCTTTGTCCCCTCTCAGAGGTTAAACTCACTTCAGCGGTAAGCCTCAAAATTATTAAACAGTGTGAACTATTTGTACCCTTTTCTGTGTCTGGTAGTGTGGTACACATATAAACATAAATCAGTGAGGGGTTGCTGAATTATTATCGACAGAGTCTGTTATTTCTAGTTTACAACAATAATGACATATCTGTGTCTTCTTAATGATGATCTCTCCTGTGAGGCCCACTTACTTGACTGCGTACTTTCCCTCCATTCCTGGAAAGAAAAAAAAAAAAAAAAAAAAAAAAAAAAAAACAGGGGGGGGGACCAAAACTGTCCAGGATACTGGAGACTTAACTTGTCTCCATGGAGCCCCTAGGCCAGAGAGATACGAGAAAGTCTAACCAGAGCATACGAAAGATAACAACAATAGGCAAGTAAATAGCCAAGTTCAGGCTTCAGAGCGACTTATCTCTGTGAATTCAAGGTTCGTTGTCTTGTGGGGCCAGCGGTCTTCTACGCTGTGACCTGTTGTTGCGTCGAGGTCTTTGAGGTCTGCCCGACGGGTTTCCTGCTGGTATGTTAGTAGTAGGTGTCAGGACAAATGCCAGCCAGTTAGGTAATGCCATTGATGGTAGCCCAAGGGTAGTGAGGAAGGTGGGAACCTCCCTAGGGTGTCGGAGGGTGTATGTGCGACCTCCCTTCCTTGCTATCAAATGAAAAGGATGGCCCCACTTGTAGGTGATTCCTTGTTCATTGAATTTCTCCAATAGGGGTTTCATGCAACGACGCATCTGTAGGGTCCTGCGGGAAACATCTGGTAGGAGAGATATCTGGGCTCCATCAAAGTCAATATGCCCTCTACGCCAGGCTCTTTGTAGAATGTCCTCTTTAATAGAGTAATTATGCAGGCAACATAGAACATCTCTAGGCCTGTCCTCCATCGCATTTCTGGGGCCAAGGGTTCTGTGGACCCTGTCTATTGCGATAGGTGTTTCTGTCGGGCGTTCTAAGCAATCATTAAATAGAGCAGTCACTGTCGTTTTTAAGTCCGCTTGCCGGGTCGCTTCTGGCAGACCGCGGATTCTTATGTTACGCCTGCGGCTGCGGTTTTCCTGGTCATCTAGTAACAAGTGTAGCTGTGCGATTTGGTCTGCCATCTCCTCTTTTGTGTCATTTAATTCTGTGAAGCCCTGGCGCAGGGTTGTGGTTTCTTCTTCAATGGAAGTGACTCTTGCGGTGACTGCTGTTACTGATTGCTTAATTCCAGCAATCTCTCCTCGTAACGCTGCCTCCATTCTAAGTGCCACTGAGTCCAGGTCATCTCTTGTGGGCAGCTTTTGCAATAGAGCCCATAATGTCTGTTCTCCAGTAAACATAGATGGGGGCATATGTGCAGGCACAAGCAGTGGGGCAGAGCTCATGGAAGTCTGCTGTAAGATGGGCAGAGGCGCATCAGGGGTTAAGCTCTGTGACTGAGAGCGTTGTATGTCATGTGAATCCCACTGCGGTGTGCAGCTGGGTTCTCCTCCCGGGCTTGTAAATGATGTGAGTGATATTGAGCGGGGGAGGCAGGGGGAAAGGTCGCTGCTCGGTGAGAACGGCAGCATGTCATTACACTGGGCTTGTCTCCCCCCTCCTCCTGTCGGCGCGCCAGGCTCCTCACCTTCGCTTGTGCTCAGCGCCATCTTAGGAATGTCCGGTGTAGAAGCCACTGGCTGTTTCGGCACCAGGTATCTCTCCATTCCGCTCTCCGCTCACACAGCACAGCTGAGCAGTCTTTCCTGGCCAAGAGGATACTCTGAGAGTCCAAAATGTGGGGTTTTTCTGTGTAGGCGATCTGTGAACAAGCCGCGACCCGGGAGCCCTCTGAGAAACACGGCTTCACTCCTCCATGCCGAGACCACGCCCCCCTCCCAGATATTTTTTGAACAATCTACTGAGGTGGCCAGAATTAAACCTTGAGGGAGTCTATTCCACAGTTTCACAGTTCTATATGCGAAGAAGTCTTTTCGTATGTGGATATTAAATCTCTTTTCCTTTAGACATAAAGAGTGTCCCTTGTCCTTTGTGATGGCCTAAAAGTAAATAACAAAACACCAAGTTTGCTATATAGACCACCTATGTAATTATACATGGTGATCATATCCTCCCTTAGTTGTCCTTTCTTAAGAGAGAATACATTTAGTTCCTATAAACTTTCCTCAAACTGAGCTCCCTTCATGCCTTTTATCAGTTTGGTTGCCCTTCTCTGCACTTTCTTCAGTTTTCTGGTATCCCTTTTCAAGAAAGCAGCTTGGCATTGCATGCTAATATTAAATCTATTATGTGCCAGAACATCCAGATCCTTCTCAACTGTTGACTCCCCTAGATGCTCTTCACCTAACATGCATGATGCATGCATGTTTTTAGCCTAAACGCATAACTTTACATTGGCAACATTTAACCTTATGTGCCACAAAGTTGCCCAATTAAATAGTGCATTGAAGTAACTTGTAAATTGGGGACATCCTGTAAGGATATTATTCCACTGCATAGCTTGGTGTCATCTGCAAGCGCTGAAACAGTACATTTAATCTCAAACTCTATATCATTTATAAATATGTTAAAAAGCAAGGATCTCAACAGCGAACCTTGGGGTACACCACTAATAACCTTAAACCATTCAGAGTATGAATTAGGGCTGAAACAACTAATCGATTAATCGACAACTAATCAATTATGAAATTAATCGATTACTATTTTCATAATCGATTAATTGGCCAGTCACATAATGGGGTTAAAAAAAAAACTAAGATGAGCCCTTTATAGTACAAAAAGAGCCAATGATCGCTACTGTAAATATTACTTTCACAGTTCTACAGTAAAAAAATGAACCCCTTACAGTAGCGATTATCTGCTTTTTTTTTTGTACTATAAAGGGCTAATTTTAGTTTTTTTTTAACCCCATTATGTTACTAAACGTCTTAGACCTGGTTCACATCTATGTGTTTTTGGTGCTTTTTGCACTACAGTTCATTTACATGGTTTCCTATGGGACACGTTCACATCTATGCTTTTTTTCAGCCAGTGCGTATTTGAAAAGGGTCAGGGACTTTTATTTAACGCAAAACGGTGCCTTTTTTTGGTTTAATATACTTCAATGGAGAAGCTGCAGAAAAGCATGTAATGTGTTTTTGCAGCAATTTTGTGTTTTTTTAATCTGCCCAACAACAAATTGGCCAAAAAAATGCAAAAATGCAAATTGCAGCAAAATCACATGTGCAAAAATCAAAATGCACAGCAAAAAGCACCGCAGAAACACATCAAAAGCAAACTGCATAGGTGTGTACCGAGCTTTATGCTGGCCGCACGGACCAATTTTCAGACGAGAATATTCAGACGAAAAATCTTTGTACATTTGCTGAATGAAAGAATGTTTGAAATTTTCACTTGTTTTTAACATTCTGTTTTTAAACAATTGTAATTTCTGAACGAAAACCACATACACTGTCTGAAAATTCCTTTGACCAAGAAGTTTTCTATTATTTCCAAATTTTCCCATCACTGTGGTTGAAAATGAACGTCGATTTGACCCCACTAACGGTTAGAAAATCAAACGAACGTTCTTAAAATTACATTTTTTTTTTTTAAGGAAGACATTGTTTTTTTAAATAAAAAAATTTGATCTCTGAGTCTTAAGATATTTACCAGATTCACCCTTTAATAGTATATACAGTATATCTCTCCTCTAATAGTATATACAGTATATCTCTCCTCTAATAGTATATACAGTATATCTCCTCTAATAGTATATACAGTATATCTCTTCTGTCTGTTATTCTCAGAGTGGATTAGATATTTTGCTCCCTGACCATATAGTTGGTTATTTACATTTACCACTGCAAGGAGATATTTAAGAATAAATTGCCTTTTTTAAAAACTTTACATATTAACTAAGTTATACACCACACTTTTTTTTACGGTTATTAACCAATTAATCTAAACAATAATCGGCCAACTAATCGATTATGAAAATAATCGTTAGTTGCAGTCCTAGTATGAATCATTCTTCACTACTCTGTGAAAATGGTCTTTTTGGCCACACCTTTTGCTTATTTCCTTATAAAAAAACAAAATCAGATTTGTTTGACAAATTCAGTCTTTCATAAATTCATGCTGGCTTTTAGTCAAAACATTGTTTTCTAGCAAAAACTCTTCTATGTGGGCATTTATTAAAGCGGTATATAAAACTAACCGGTTTATAGTTACTTGGTGAAGACTTTGATCCCTTTTTAAATATAGGCATTACATTGGCCTTACGCCAATCCAGTAGTTCACACAAGTCATTGAAAAGACTCTGAAAACTAGAAACAATGGCTTTAAAATAAGAGAGCTCATCTCTTTGAGGACACGGGGCTATAAACCGTCTGGTCCAGGTGCTTTATTCATCTTTATTTTATATAAATGTTTCTGGATCATATCAATGTTTAGCTATTATGGATCATTTTGGGTTATGTCAATGCTATCCCCATTATGGACTTGAGCTCCCTCCTTTTCCTTTGTATACACAGAGCTGGAGAAGGTATTTAATACATTTGCCTTCTGTTTGTGTCCAGTTAGTATTGTAAAGATTATTAAAGCTAGCGTTGCCACTATAAAAATTTTAACTTCAACCTTATTTCACCAACCTTAGTTCACTGCTTTTACAGCACTTGCTTCATAGTTCATAAAAATCAACCAAAAAGTTGCGGAAAAAGGAAGGAAAGATCATGCAAAGGAATTTATTATTATAAAAAAAATTACAGTTGGGCTGAAAACTTATGGGACAATATGCAAACAAATGCTTTATCATTTATGTGACATCTGTCTAAACTGATAGTTACATATTTAGTAAGGTTGAATAAAGACACCAGTCCATCCTGAGTGAGTGTGGGTGCGTGTCTACAATTGTCCCTATCCCTATACATTGTGTCTCATTAAGATGCTCATCTATTATATTATTATTTATTTAACCACTTGAGCCCCGGACCATTATGCTGCCTAAGGACCAGAGGTCTTTTTCCAATTTGGCACTGCGTCGCTTTAACTGCTAATTGCGCGGTCATGCAATGCTGTACCCAAACGAAATTTGCGTCCTTTTCTTCCCACAAATAGAGCTTTCTTTTGATGGTATTTGATCACCTCTGCAGTTTTTATTTTTTGCGCTATAAACGGAAAAAGACCGAAAATTTTGAAAAAAAATGATATTTTCTACTTTTTGTTATAAAAAAAATCCAATAAACTAAATTTTAGTCATACATTTAGACCAAAATGTATTCGGCCACATGTCTTTGGTAAAAAAAATGTCAATAAGCATATATTTATTGGTTTGCGCAAAAGTTATAGCGTCTACAAACTAGGGTACATTTTCTGTAATTTACACAGCTTTTAGTTTATGACTGCCTATGTCATTTCTTGAGGTGCTAAAATGGCAGGGCAGTACAAAACCCCCCCAAATGACCCCATTTTGGAAAGTAGACACCCCAAGGAAATTGCTGAGAGGCATGTTGAACCCATTGAATATTTATTTTTTTTGTCCCAAGTGATTGAATAATGACAAAAAAAAAAAAATATTTACAAAAAGTTGTCACTAAATGATATATTGCTAACACAGGCCATGGGCCTATGTGGAATTGCACCCCAAAATACATTCAGCTGCTTCTCCTGAGTACGGGGATACCACATGTGTGGGACTTTTTGGGAGCCTAGCCGCGTACGGGGCCCCGAAAACCAAGCACCGCCTTCAGGATTTCTAAGGGTGAAAATTTTTGATTTCACTCTTCACTGCCTATCACAGTTTCGGAGGCCATGGAATGCCCAGGTGGCACAAAACCCCCCCAAATGACCCCATTTTGGAAAGTAGACACCCCAAGCTATTTGCTGAGAGGCATGGTGAGTATTTTGCAGCTCTCATTTGTTTTTGAAAATGAAGAAAGACAAGAAAAAACTTTTTTTTTTTCTTTTTTCAATTTTCAAAACTTTGTGACAAAAAGTGAGGTCTGCAAAATACTCACTATACCTCTCAGCAAATAGCTTTGGGTGTCTACTTTCCAAAATGGGGTCATTTGGGGGGGTTTTGTGCCACCTGGGCTTTCCATGGCCTCCGAAACTGTGATAGGCAGTGAAGAGTGAAATCAAAAATTCACGCCCTTAGAAAGCCTGAAGGCGGTGCTTGGTTTTCGGGGTCCCGTACGCGGCTAGGCTCTCAAAAAGTCTCACACATGTGGTATCCCCGTACTCAGGAGAAGCAGCAGAATGTATTTTGGGGTGTAATTTCACATATTCCCATGGCATGTTTGAGCAATATATCATTTAGTGACAACTTTGTGCAAAAAAAAAATTTGTCTCTTTCCCGCAACTTGTGTCGCAATATAAAATATTCCATGGACTCGACATGCCTCTCAGCAAATAGCTTGGGGTGTCTACTTTCCAAAATGGGGTCATTTGGGGGGGTTTTGAACTGTCCTGGCATTTTATGCACAACATTTAGAAGCTTATGTCACACATCACCAACTCTTCTAACCACTTGAAGACAAAGCCCTTTCTGACACTCATTGTTTACATGAAAAAGTTTTTTTTTTTTTTGCAAAAAAATTTCTTTGAACCCCCAAACATTATATATTTTTTTAAAGCAAATGCCCTACAGATTAAAATGGTGGGTGTTTCATTTTTTTTTTTTCACACAGTATTTGCGCAGCGATTTTTCAAACGCATTTTTTGGGGAAAAAACACACTTTTTTAAATTTTAATGCACTAAAACACACTATATTGCCCAAATGTTTGATGAAATAAAAAAGATGATCTTAGGCCGAGTACATGGATACCAAACATGACATGCTTTAAAATTGCGCACAAACGTGCAGTGGCAACAAAATAAATGCATTTTTAAAAGCCTTTACAGGTTATCACTTTAGATTTACAGAGGAGGTCTACTGCAAAAATTACTGCCCTCGATCTGACCTTCGCGGCGATACCTCACATGCATGATGCAATTGCTGTTTACGTTTGACGACAGACCGCTGTTTGCGTTCGCCTTAGCGCGAGAGCAGGGGGCGACAGGGGTGCTTTTTTTTTTTTTCTTTATTATTTTTTTGCTTTTTTTATCTTATTTTTAAACTGTTCCTTTCATTTTTTTTTTTTTTTTTTTTTTTTTTTAATCATTTTTATTGTTATCTCGGGGAATGTAAATATCCCCTATGATAGCAATAGGTAGTGACAGGTACTCTTTTTTGAAAAAATTGGGGTCTATTAGACCCTAGATCTCTCCTCTGCCCTCAAAGCATCTGATGACACCAAGATCGGTGTGATAAAATGCTTCCCCAATTTCCCAATGGCGCTATTTACATCCGGCGAAATCAGTCATAAAATGCTCGTAGCTTCCGGTTTCTTAGGCCATAGAGATGTTTGGAGCCACTCTGGTCTCTGATCAGCTCTATGGTCAGCTGGCTGAATCACCGGCTGCATTCTCAGGTTCCCTGTTGAGGCAGGAGAGCCAGAGAAAAACATGGAAGACGGTGGGGGGGGCATTCCCTCCCACGGCTTGTAAAAGCAGTCTAGAGGCTAATTAGCCACTAGGATTGCTTTTACATGAAAGCCGACCGCTGGCTGAAAAGAATGATACCAAGATGATACCTAAACCTGCAGGCATCATTCTGGTATAACCATTCAAAGTCGTGAATGGCGTACCTGAAGACAAAAAAATGGTTAACAATAAAGTACAGTAAACGGTAAAGTATAAAAAATTGCATACCTGAAAAGCAAACATTATAAAACATAATAACAATAAAACATTGCAGAATAGAATACAGTAAAAAAGAGCAGAACAAGAGAGAGAGAATAGAGAGAGAGAGAACAATAAAACGACAACTATTTTTTTTTATTTTATATATATTTTTTTTTTTTTACACTTTTTTTGTAACTAACTTTTATAACGGTAACCGGTTCCAGGTTCGGGTCTCTCAAAATGCGATGGCATCTTGGGAGACCCTGTGAAAGTGTGCCTAGTCTGTGCAATGCTGTACCCTACGCTAATACTCAACTAGTGAATGGTAGCGTTCAAAACATTCACCAATGCAAAGACCAGGATTGTCAGGACAGGAGGGACAATAATAGCGGGTGTCACGCCTATATTCGCGCTTGCTGCAGACACGACATCTTTTTTGGGGGTTCGTTGGGTAGGGGTACTCGGGAGGACATAAAGAAAATGCCTCTCATGCAGCCGACTGCATTTGGTTGGGGATGTGAATGGGGGAAGTACGGGCGCTGCAGAAGTGGTGGGTTCCCAATTAGGATTGGCGAATGCAGCAGGAAGGGCACTATGGGCACGACGGGCCTGTGTTTGTCTTCTTGGTGGCAGCGGGACACTACTTGTGCTTGCCACCTCACCAGCTTGAACTGCACTTATGGGGCTCGCCACGTCACCAAGTGTTACTGCAGTGCTGGTTTGACTACGACCGGGGTGTACTAGGCCGCTGGTGCTTGCCAGTTCAATAAAAAGCTACCAAAAAAACTGTTAGCGATCGCAGGGATCAGGCCTGACTCTGCGAACGCTGCAGTTATGCGTTAAGTGTTTTGTAAGTGACAGTGATCGATCGATACTGCACTTGGGTGGGCTGGGCCGGGCGGAGGGGCAAAATGCAGTTGCTAGCAGGTATCTGGGCTGATCCCGCTAACACTGCGTTTTTGGGAACCCTAAACTGCTGGGGACGCCAGTATAGATCTGATCGGATCAGATATTGATCCATTCAGATACTATACCACTAAGGGAGGTGTACGGTGCGTGCGTGGGTGTTAGCCGTACTGGCGCTAATCTGACGCTGCTTGGGGCTGGTGCTTGCCAGTTCACCAAAATACTACCAAAAAAACTGTTAGCGATCGCAGGGATCAGGCCTGACTCTGCGAACGCTGCAGTTATGCGTTTAGTGTTTTGTAAGTGTCAGTGATCGATCGATACTGCACTTGGGTGGGCTGGGCTGGGCCGAGCGGAGGGGCAAAACGCAGGTGCTAGCAGGTATCTGGGCTGATCCCGCTAACACTGCGTTTTTTGGAACCCTAAACTGCTGGGGACGCTAGTATAGATCTGATCGGATCAGATATTGATCCGATCAGATACTATACCACTAAGGGAGCTGTACGGTGCGTGCGTGGGTGTTAGCGCTACTGGCGCTAACCTGACGCTGCCTGGGGCTGGTGCTTGCCAGTTCACCAAAATGCTACCAAAAAAACTGTTAGCGATCGCAGGGATCGGGCCTGACTCTGCGAATGCTGCAGTTATGCGTTTAGTGTTTTGTAAGTGACAGTGATCGATTGATACTGCACTTGGGCTGGGCCGGGCGGAGGGGCAAAACGCAGGTGCTAGCAGGTATCTGGGCTGATCCCGCTAACACTGTGTTTTTGGGAACCCTAAACTGCTGGGGACGCTAGTATAGATCTGATCGGATCAGATATTGATCCGATCAGATACTATACCACTAAGGGAGGCGTATGCTGCGTGCGTGGGTGTTAGCGGTACTGGCACTAATCTGACGCTGCCTGGGGCGACGCATATCACCGCCGGGCGATCAGGGGGCTAAACCTTTATTCGGTAATAAACGGCGGGTGCCCTGACACTATAAAAAATAAACAAACTAACCAGCGTCACCCGTAACGGTTATACGGTGATCAGTGGTGAAAGGGTTAACTAGGGGGCAATCAAGGGGTTAAAACATTTATTCGGTAGTATATGGGGGTCCCTGACGCTATAAAACGCTGACGGCGAACCTAAATATTTACCTCACTAACTAGCGTCACCAGCGACACTAATACAGCGATCAGAAAAATGATCGCTTAGTGACACTGGTGACAGGGGGTGATCAAGGGGTTAAAACTTTATTAGGGGGGGTTAGGGGGGTATCCTAGACCTACAGGGGGGTAATACTAACTGTCCCAACACTGTAACTGTCACAAACTGACACCAATGCAGTAATCAGAAAAAAAAAAAAAAAAAACTGCTGGTGTCAGTTTGTGACAGGGGGGGGGGGTGATTGGGGGGGGATCTGGGGGCGATCGGGGGGGGGGGGATCGGGGTGTTTAGTGTACCTGGCATGTTCTACTGTGTGTGTGTGTGTTGTGCACTCACATACCTGTCTTCTCTCCTCGGGCCGGAACGGAAATTACCGAGCCGAGGAGAGATGACATCATTTCCTTTGCTGCTGTTTAGCATACAGCAGCAAAGGAATGTTCTCATTGGCCGGCGGCGATCGCGAGGGGGGGGCCACGAACGGATGGCCTCCCCCTCACCTCCGATCACCGGGGGACAAAAGACGACCGCCTCGGGCACCCGATCGGACCCCCCACCCGCGGAAGGCAAATCACGTATATGTACGTGATTTTGCCTGTCCGTGCCACCTTGCCGACGTAAATCGGCGTGAGGCGGTCGTCAAGTGGTTAAGGTACCCATATAGCGCCATCAATTTACGCAGCGCTCCACACATACATCGCACACTCACATCAGTCCCTACCCTCAAGGAGCCCTTAATCCAAGGTCCCCAACTCACGTTCATATACTAGGGACAATTTTTTTTGGACAAAAGCCAATTAACCTACCAGCACATCTTTGGAGTGTGGGAGGAAACCCACGCAGGCACAGGGAGAACATGTAAACTCCAGGCAGGTAGTGTCATGGTTGGGATTTGAACCCTTTTTACTGCTAGGTGAGAGTGCTATCCACTACACCACTGTGCCACCAATAGGTTAAAGTTTTGAAGCAGAAGGGTTTCTGAAGCCCTCAAAAGAATACAATTATATTTCACTTAATACAATAAAAAATCGATCATCCACTTCTAATAGTTAGTAAAGATGAATAATGATATATGATTATTCAATGTTTAAATATTAAATCCTGCTGTGATGCATAACAACCAGTCAGCTTCTTATGCCACGTACACACGATCGGAAATTCCGCCAGCAAAAGTCCAATGTGAGCTTTTGGTCGGAAATTCCAACCGTGTGTATACTCTATCGGACTTTTGCTGGAGGAATTTCCGCCAGCAATAGATTGAGAGCAGGTTCTCTATTTTTCCGTTGGAAAAAGTTCCTATCGGAAATTCCGTTCATCTGTATGCAATTTTGATGCGCAAAAAAACCACGCATGCTCAGAATCAAGTACGAGATGGAAGCACTTGGTCTGGATTAGCAGAAGGAGCCCAAAGGGTGGCGCGCTTCGTATGGAACTTCCCTTTTCTAGTGCTGTCATACGTGTTGTACGTCACCGCGTTCTTGGCGTCGTAAGTTCAGAGAACTTTTGTGTGACCGTGTGTATGCAAGCCAAGCTTGAGCGTAATTACGTTATTACGTTGAAAAAACCATCCAAGGTTTTTCCGACGAAAATTCCGATCGTGTGTACGCGGCATAACTTTCATCTTCCCCATGCATGAATGAAAGTTATAGGAAGAACTTGATTGGTTGCTCTGGCAATTCATGGCAAATGTCCTTTAAAATTCTTGCAATTCTCACTTCAATGTGAAGTTTACCTAGCTTTCTATTTACAGCTCAGTCTGTACCACTATATACAAGTCTAGATCTTACCTGTCAAAATGTTACTTTGATATTAATGCGACAAAGAATAAATGTTTCATTATCACTGACACGCTCTAAGCATTTGGATAGCTTCAGGAAAGTTGTGCAGAGGCTTGACATTTCTCAAGGTTTTATATTTTAGTTTTCTATTTTATTCAGTGTTTAGAGGTAAAATATGATTTATTCTCTGATGTAAATATTCAGCAAAAATGTTTATGCATAACATTGTTTTAACATTATTGTATTCTTCTTTTCATCTCTTTTCTTTTTTTTTTTTTCTTTTTTTTTTTTGAGACTTTCAATTATTGTGTATTTCATTTGTAATTCTGTAATAATAAACAAAAGCGTAAACGAAAGCGTATTTTCAGTATGTGCGCATTTTTTGTTATTATCATAACATTCATCTTATAATAATAATAATAATGTTTTTTATATTGTAACATTTATCGAAATATACCCTTTTAGGTGAGTTACATATTCCTGTTTGCTGCCTGTTCCATATTTTAATGATTATATTTCATTAACACATGGGCTATCTGTATATTTAGAAATGTGATTAGTATTACCTGTTTCTTAGAGCCCAACTGCACTTAAAAAACATATATATATATATATATATATATATATATATATATATATATATATATATATATATATATATATATATATATATATATATATATATATATATATATACACATGTAAAGTGATAGTCCAACAAGAACATGCAGGTGCTTCAGCCACAGTAGACTTGTCCCTGTTATCAAACATGCCCAAATAGTTATGTATTGGTGAAATAAGTAACCTCCACCAGCCACCTTTATGTGAATTGGCCACTCACCTTAGGGAATGATCAAATAGGTAGACCGTGGACCAATCCACACCACTCACCAGCGAATCCCCTGCTGGGGCTATCCAGATCCTTTCCTCATGCATCCCGTTTGCTCAGGATATGTAAGGATAAGTTCATAGCGCAATATTTCTAAAGATATCCACTTTTTATTTTAGGAATAAAATATATCCACTCACATTTACAACATCTTTAAACATTGCATAAGGACATGATATGACTCAATGTGTCGCCTCCTCACCACACTAAAGGATATCAGAGACACCGGAAATGATGTCACTGGCTTCACCCTCCTCCCCTTGAGTGGAGCCAGTGACATCATTTCCGGTGTCTCTGATATCCAATATACCTTTTTTTTGCCACCTGTATCCTACAAGGAGATTTACCTTCACTGCCTGTCCTGGAGACATAGTAGAAGATATGGAACTTTTTCCCTTACTTCTGGTGACAGCTCAGGGGTGAATCCCTCATCTGAGATTCACTTGTAGCATAAAATTAGTTTAAACATTCTATACCTGCAAAAAATAGCATAGGAATACTTACCTCTTCTTCTGATGTGTTCCAAACCACCATTCTGCTGAAGAGTAATTATAGAGTGTCACAATTTTCACCGGTTTCTCCCTTCGACCTCCATGTCCCAGTAGTAGGTAGGAACCATTCGGTAATGTGGGGGGACACAGGAAATTGACTTTTTTTTATGGGTGCCAAATCATAGTACATAAGGCTAATGCACTTTATGTTTGCTTGAAAAGTTTTCTGTAAATCTAATGATTTGATGCCTGGAGTGATGGAAAGAGCAACAGTAAGACTTTGCTTCCTAAGGGCTGTGTCACACTAGCCATCCTGTTGCTGGCAAGAATTCACCAGCTAAGCGGTCATTATGCGGTGCCAAAGATTTGAAATTCTTACCTACCTCCACGTGTCGCACTCCCACCATATTTAAAGTGGTATTAAAGGTAAGATTAAAAACAAATAAATAACAAACAGGGCAAAACTATTGTGCAGAGCAGCCCCATCCTCCTTTTTTTTTTTTTTTTTTTTAGGCCCCCTACTGGCGCTCCTGGCACCCCCTCTTCTCAGAGTGCCCCCATAGGAAGCTGCTTGTATGGGGGTACTCATATGTGGTCACTCCTGAGCCCCGCTTTGTGTGTCCATAAGACACACAGAATAGGGCTCGGCCCCGCCCCTTTCTACCTCC
The DNA here is from genome assembly GCF_042186555.1 of Aquarana catesbeiana. NCBI lineage: Eukaryota > Metazoa > Chordata > Amphibia > Anura > Ranidae > Aquarana > Aquarana catesbeiana. The sequence continues at coordinate 344,006,261 of NC_133329.1, read as the reverse complement.
TCACTGGCTGTGATTGACAGCAGCGGGAGCCAATGGCTCCCACTGCTGTCTCCTAGCAAATGAGGAGGTAGAGACAGGGACGTGAAGTCAGGGGAGGTGAGTGAGGCATGGCTTCACCTGCCATGAACATTAAAAAATAAATCAAGCTTCGATAGTCGTAGCTTGGCGACCTGGGGTCACAGAGACCCCAAATTTGGGGGGTATGTAGCCTAAGTCCTACCCCACCACTGGTAAAAATTGGGCTCCTATGACCTATGGTTCCAGAGATATGGGGCTTCTTGCGCAGCCTGTCAGAAGCTAAATACAGAGTGGCCAATTTAAATACAAGCTGACACACTCTGCAGCAGACTGAGAGGTTGAGCTCACAGTGCCTCTCCTCACTTCTTGTCAGAGGAACTGAGCTCAATGGACAGATTGGAGACTTGGACCAATGGTAAAGTACCATTGGTCCCTGCTGTCCAATAAAAATGCTGCAGTGGAGGCTGGCCTCTCACTGCAGTGTCATAGAAGAGGCATGTGTCTAAAAGACAAATGATCCCTTCCATCTCAGCCCTCTTATCTACAGGGAAAAAACATGTGTTTATGAGTATAAGATTTACCCACAATCCCATGTTTTTCTCACACAGTTAAGAGGGAGAAACTGATTCTTTTGAAAATTTACTGTAATATTTAAGCTAAATCGTATATTTATATGCTATATGTTATAACTTAATAATTTATTATTTATCTATTTACTGTGAAATTACTGGTTGGAAGTTATAACTTTAAACTAAAGTAATTTTTCCGTTAAGCCACCTGCTTGAGTACAGATCTTAAAAATATAGTAAATTACCTTAAAAACAATTCATAATAATTATTTGTATATTACTTACTTATGGTAATTAATCCCTTGCCATCCAGGCCAATTCTGACACTTCTCATCTACATGCAAAAATCATATTTTGTTTTTGCTAGAAAATTACTCAGAACCCCCAAACATTATATATATTCTTTTAGCAGACACCCTAGGGAATAAAATGGTGGTTATTGCAACTTTTTATGTCACACAGTATTGGCGCAGCAATTATTTTAAACAGCCACTAACAAGGTGTACCAAATTAAAGTGGTGTTCCGGCCAAAATTATACATTTTGAATAAAAATACCCCTATAATACACAAGCTTAATGTATTCTAATAAAGTTAGTCTGTAAACTAAGGTCTGTTTTGTTAGTTTATAGCAGTAGTTTGTTATTTTATAAACGTACAAAAGGCCGTGGCCATCTTAAGTCTGGGCATCTGAAGCCAGACTACATTTCTTCCTGGATCTCATCCTTGCAGATCTCGCACATGCTCAGTGCGGCACAAGCAGTGTAATAGGTTTCAGGTCAGATTTCCATAGAAACGGCAGTTTCAGAGGAAGTTGCCGCCCCTTCCCAGAAGGCATTGAAAACAGGAAATGATGCGATGGGCCGCGGCCAGGGAGGAGGAAGTGAAAAATGAATACAGCAGATATACAGTAAGTGCTGAGAAAAAAAATAAAAAATATCCAATTAGTTTACAGTGCACAGTTTAGTGAGGTATGCTGAAGAGTTGTAAAAGTGGGTGGAACTCCACTTTAAGGAATTGATAACATGCTCAACATCTGGAGTAGTATACATCTTGGGTTCCAAGGGCTCCAATACGTAGGGAGAACATCTAGACCACTACATGTAAGAATTGGAGAACATGTGAGTAATATTAAAAAGGGCCTGGTTACTCACAATGTCTCCAAATATTTTCGAATGGTTCACGATCGCAGCCCCGCCAAATTGGAATTTTGGGGGGTTGAGAAGGTGACTCAACATTGGAGGGGGGCAATTTCATTCGACAATTGAGCCGCCTTGAGTCCTTCTGGGTCTATGAGACCAAAGTGGGGGTACCCACAGGGCTCAATGCCGAATTCGATTTAAATTGTTTCATTTCGGATCATTGAATGTATTCTCCCCTTTATAGGATTTTATATATAATTTTCTTGTTTGGTGTATATCTGTGATTTTATCAATTGACGTAATTGAGTGATGATATTTATGAGGATGTATGTTGAGCATTTATAAGTGGTACTGTTATTGGTAAAGGTGGCTGCGATGATGTCATGTCATTTTAGCAATTTTAAAAAATTGATCAATTTTATTTGCTGATCATATATCATTTTGGTACAAAAATGCTGGCTCTTGTCTGTGTGTTTTTTGCTGGAATCCCTAGTGCGGGTTGCACATGACTAAGTGCACTGTCTGGCTTTGGTGTCCCCTGTTGTAAAGCCGGATGTACGCTGGGGGAGTGCATAGCCGCACAGGAGTTGTATCCAGGCAATGTTTTTCACATAGAGGGCTGGCCTTAATTAGTGTACGTCACTCCCTGATCGTCCTAGTGTGAGGTCTGAGTCATGTGTTAGTTATCACATAACCCGGCGTCATGCCGTTGTTGATGCCGATGTTACCATGCCGATGGATTGAGCTAACAGGAAGTGAACACTTAACCTTTGGGTATCTTGAAGCTGATTGGTCTGAGTCATGTGTCAGTTGACTTGAGCTAACAGGAAGTGAACACTTAACCTTCAGGTGTCTTGAAGCTGATTGGTCTGAGTCACATTTCAGCTGACTTGAGACCCAACGCCGTGCCGTTGATGATGCCGAGGTTGCTATACCAATGGATGGAATGAATAGGAAGTGAACACTTAACCTCCGTACGTTTGAAGCTGATTGGACGGCGCATGCCTTAGGAGGTGGAGTGTATGGGTGCAATTACATAGGTAGCTTACTATACAAAGGATAGAAGTACGGGCCTCCATTATCGCTGAGGAAGTCCCACTTAGGGACGATATGCGTGCGAGAGGACTTTATGATGTCACTGCAGCCACCTTATGCACCTATGTATACTGACAATATTACATGCCATTCATCCTAGCACTGGGGTTACAATGCTTTTTATGTGAGTACCTGATTTTTATGAATAAAAAGAAAGTATTTTAGCCACACAGTGTGCACTATATATTTCTTCATAGTTTTTTTTATGGTACTACGTTTGGAATTTAAGAGTAACAACATGCGGTTGTTAAAAGTGGTTGGACATCGTATCTTATTCATCTGTACATTCAAACTTTCATCTGTGACCACTTTAAGTGGCGAACGCCTGTTTGAATTAAAGAATGATAAATACTTCTGCGCACACCAAAAAGACAACTAAAAAGAGGTTTACGAATGTAGCTGCCAACATAAGGGTGTTTTCACACCAATCAAGGACAAATAAAACAATAAAAATATGCGGCGCTTACTAAATAAATAAAACACGAAGAATAAGCTAAATAAAATTATGTAAAACTATCAACCATACCAGGAGATTACAAGACAGGAACTCCAGGTAATAATTGTGTCTATAAAATTTATCTTCCACTACATTGTGCAACTAAAGGTCACGACAAACCAGTATTGCATCAAAAAATGAATCAAAATATACCTAATTCCAAAATGAAGCAAAGCCTGAAAATTAAGTAATAGATAGATAGATAGATTATATATATATATATATATCTATCTCAAAGAGAAATGTTTCCAATCAGTACTTATTCCTCAATATAGGTGGATACAGAGGAGCACATTAATAAATAGATGTGCCAACACACAAGTGCAACGTGAACAAGTAAAAAAATAACTACAAATTAATAATCCACTAAAAAAAATGTGTATAAATATATCCAAATCAACACACAGTGCAGCATAGGTTCTAATTTAAATATTCTAAATGCAACACACCACAAAAATGTGTATCAAAATAAATAGTAAGAGTAAAAAATAAATGCCTAAAGGTAAATATGTGCAAACAAACAATCAGTGCGGCATCAATTAAGCCTTATGGAATAAAGGTCTTGAAATAAATATCTAATTAAACAGGTTTGTGTAGCAAGTGCAACACAACATACAGTGCAACATCAGTTAAAACTAATTGGAAAACATAACCTGACATGCAATACTTCACACAGGTGTGTTTACAAATAACTAAAGTATGTGAATAAAAATAAAGCAAATAGTCCTAAAAGGTCCCATAAATAATCAGATCTTAATCGTGACAATTAGATTGGAAAGATTGTGCCAAAAAAGTTCCTCCAGGAGTGACCAGTAATGGATTAAAGGTGTGTAAGAGTGATGGTTCCCCCAGCCTCTCACCTCACGGCTGAACGATAACAGCCCTGTAAGCTAATACAGATGACCCAAGCAGCTTCCCGATCTCCTTAATGGCAGATCCCCTAAGAGCCCTTTCACACTGGGGCGGTTTGCAGGCGCTATTGCGCTAATAATAGCGCCTGCAAACCGACCCGAAAGTGCCGCTACTTTCATTCCAGTGTGAAAGCCCCGAGGGCTTTCACACTGGAGCGATGCGCTGGCAGGACGGTAAAAGAAGTCCTGCCAGCAGCATCTTCAGAGCGGTGAAGGAGCGGTGTGTATACCGCTCCTTCACCGCTCCTGCACATTGAAATCAATGGGACGGCGCGGCTATACCGCCGGCAAAGTGCCTCTGCAGAGGCGCTTTGCGGTGGTATTTAACCCTTTCTCGTCCACTAGCAGGGGGGTAAAACCGCCCCGCTAGCGGCCGCATACCGACGGTAAAACGCCGCTAATAATAGCGGCGTTTTACCGCCGACGCCGCCCCCTCCCCGGTGTGAAAGGGCTCTTAGGGTCTCCAGACTTCTGCTTCCAAGTAGCTCCAGTGTAGTCAGATATAAAACCTTGCCAAAAACGAACACTACAGCTGCTCACTGCTCACCGATCCCGGCCGTGATCGGGAAGCCGAATGCAGCCGAACGACCCGCCTCTCCTCACTGACGCGTTGCGTGACTGTCGCGTCACTTTTTCAAAGGGTATAACCCTTGAAAGCACTTGCTACACAAACCTGTTTAATTAGATATTTATTTCAAGACCTTTATTCCATAAGGCTTAATTGATGATTGTTTGTTTGCACATATTTACCTTTAGGCATTTATTTTTTACTCTTACTATTTATTTTGATACACATTTTTATGGAGTGTTGCATTTAGAATATTTAAATTAGAACCTATGCTGCACTGTGTGTTCATTTGGATATATTTATACACATTTTTTTAGTGAATTATTAATTTGTAGTTGTTATTTCTTTACTTGTTCACGTTGCACTTGTGTATTGGCACATCTATTTATTAATGTGCTCCCCTGTATCCACCTATATTGAGGAATAAGTACTGATTGGAAACATTTCTCTTTGATATATATTACTTAATTTTCAGGCTTTGCTTCGTTTTGGAATTAGGTATATTTTGATTCATTTTTTGATGCAATACTGGTTTGTCGTGACCTTTGGTTGCACAATATAGTAGAAGATCAATTTTATAGACACAATTATTACATGGAGTTCCTGTCTTGTAATCTCCTGGTATGGTTGATCGTTTTACATAATTTTATTTAGCTTATTCTTCGTGTTTTATTTATTTAGTAAGCGCCGCATATTTTTATTGTTTTATTTGAACGCCTGTTTGACCCATCTGTTAGCTCAGGGGTCCAGTGATTGAGGTAAGCGGTTTGGCTAGCTGGTGGAGGAATCACTGATTAGGAGATATCACATGAATGTCTATGAACACCCTTATCATCGCTGAGGAGATCTTATCTGTCAACTTTTATATCCATCTTTTATACCAAAGGGGACTTTAACATCTTATGCTATGAGCAATATGTTATTTTGTTTCTGTATATATTCTTAACGCTGCACTGTTATTTACCTATTACATGTTCAGAAGGATTTTCATATATTGACCTTTTAGTGTACAGCTGCTTTATTTTTGTGAGTTTATGTATATCGTCTTGCGCTGACTGAACTCCCATATTTTACATTGACTTAGTTAACAAATTAACCCAAAAAGGCCAGAAGAACATCTACATCATGGACTACACTGACTGTACCCTCTGCTTCATTTTATATAATAATTAAGACAGCAGCCAGCTGGTATGACATTTAGCATATGTGTGCATTGATAGGTTTATATAGTGTACAAAATGTCTCTAAAGTGTGAACATTCAGTAGAAGCATTGCCACAACAGCGCTTCTGTTATGTCACTTAACCACCAAACATAATTGTAATTTGGCAGACAAAATAAAACATTCTGCTACTAAGATGCCTATTCACCAAAAAACTTAAAACCCAAAGACAAAAATATAATATGTTACAGCTTTCAACCCCTGAAATGTGGTGCCTGCATTTGTTTTCTTTGTTCAATGTTTTTTCCTTTTATTTTATCTAGTGATTCTGCCATTATTACACTTCCAGTCCTAGGGTGACAATGCTCACTGACCCTACTGTACGGGGCAGCAGAAACAGGATAATAGTGCAGGATCCCATCCCTCTGCTCTTCTCCACATAGTTGGGTGTGCTTCTGTAAACCCCAAAGGTAGCTGAACCCCTGTTTTAAACGCATTCTGTTAGACAGGTTAATCTGGTTGGACACAGGCTGGTCGGTAAGTAGAGGTTGGAATTCTCTTAGGATTTTTTCCTTGGTCCTAATTTTGTTATGCGTTGCCTTGCAATCCTCCTTGCTGTAAAGGCTAGTTATAGGTGAGAGCAGTGGACAGTTTTTTGTATAGCTGATAAGATGCAGCACGCACAGGAAATTATCTGCTCAAAAGCTTTCTGGAAAAATGAATAGATATTTAGTGCACAGATATAAGAAAACATAGTACAGTGGATCCTCAGATTGCGAGTAACGCGGTTTACGAGCGTTGTCTCGCAAGACGAGCAGGATTCATGCCGCTGGGGTGTGCAGTAACGCATTTGGCCAGAGGTGGGGGGGGTGCTGGTGACACTCAGAAACACTCAGAAACCCTCCTTTCCATAACGTCTCCGAGTGGTCTCCGAGCGTTTCCGAGTGTTTCCAGGGCCCTCACACCTTTGGCCACATGCGGTACTGCATAGACAAGCAGTGGCTGTGGTAATTCTGTATCCTGGCCTAGGCCGACAAGGCCCAGGCCTAGGGCAGCACGTAGAGAGTCCCCGCCGGCTTGCATTACACTGTTAGCGCCAGTCTTATGGGGCGGACTGGGCTGAGAGGCAAATTAGTCCAACTGTGTGTGTGTGGGGGGGGTGTCGCCACACTAATTTTGACTGTCCTATCATCCTGGACCACAAACCTTCCTCGCTGTGCTATATGTTTTCTGCTGCACCATTGGCATAGTTATATCTTCTTATGCCGCGTACACACGATCGGAAATTCGGCCAGCAAAAGACCAATGAGAGCTTTTGGTCGAAAAATGCAACCGTGTGTATGCTCCGAATTCCCACCAGCAAAAGATTGAGAGCAGGTTCTTAATTTTTCGGTCAGAAAAAGTTCCTATCCGAAAATGCGATCGTCTGTACAAATTCCGACGTGCAAAATTCCTATGCATGCTCAGAAACAATTTGACGCATGCTCGGAAGCATTGAACTTCATTTTCTCGGCTCGTCGTAGTGTTGTACGTCACCGTGTTCTTGATGGTCGAAAGTTCAGAGAACTTTTGTGTGACCGTGTGTATGCAAGGCAAGCTTGTGCGTAATTCCGTCGGAAAAACCATCCTCGTGTGTACGCGGCATAAGTCCTCTCCATAAAATTATCAGAAATTTGTGCTTAAAGTAGAACTATAGGCTACACTTTTTTTTTTTCATTTTGGATAGAAAAAGGGAGGGTTATAGCCCCTGTCAGTTTATTTTTTACCATCCCTGTCCCATTGCAGAGATTTCCCTTCACTTCCTGCCTCATAGCCAAACAGGAAGTGAGAGGAAATCTATGCAAATTAAGGGGAATCCATTGCCCCCTGCCACCCCCCCCCCCCCCAGAACTAGTGTCCCCACTCGAAAATTTCAGGGCGGGTCTTAAACAGCAAGCGGTGTGGCCTTGACAGGAAGGTCTGGGCCATATTTAAATTAGAGGGTGCATGAGTTTAGTCAGGCCTAGGGCAGCACAATACCTAAATACACTACTGGGCTGTGGAACAGATTATCTGAGTTTCCATTATTTCCTATGGGGAAAAACTCACTTTGATATACAAGTGCTTTGGATTACAAGCATTCTTCTGGAACAAATTATGCTCGTAATCCAAGGTATTACTGTATATGTAACTGACCAAACGGGACCAACAGGAAAAGTTAGGGTTTACTATATGGTATAGATAAATTATTTTTAACCCAGCACCAGCTGTATGCAAATATGAGGCCTTAGCGCAGAGGGGCCACATATTTGTGTGAATTGCTGCCAATACACTTGTGCCAATACACTTGTGCCAAAAGCATGTGCGCTGCGTGCTCTCAGGACAGTTGCCGCCGCCTTACCGAAAGCTCCCGATCGCTCCTTGTGTTCAGGAGCTTTCGGATCATGTGACCACCATGACAGCCAATCACAGCGGTCACGCAGTCTTAAACCCCACCCCGCCTTCCAATGTCATAAACCCCCTAAAGGGCCGGCACTAAGAGGTTAAGCTATATGGTCAATATACCTATATAACCAGCATCCTTAAGGCCTACTTTTTTTTTCTTTTCTTAAATAACTTTTTTCAGAGTTCTTAAAGCAGTAGTAAACTTTACAAACATTTTTAAATGGACCTCCTGCAGGTTTTGTCATAATGTGCTAGTATGAATTGCACCGCTCCCGTCGCTTCCATCTTTTCACAATCTACCTTCCGGATTGGCACACGCCAGCTATTTGATTGGTTGGGCCACAGAGTTACCTTCAAGGCATGGCACTCTCTGCATTCAGTGCGCATTCAGTGTACCCTGACAGCATACTAAACTTGTGCCAATGATGTCAATGGCTGGAGCCAATGTGTATACATTTTAAAAGGTGAAAATTTTAGGCCGTTTCCAAGGGACCTAAAGGTAAGGTCAATTTTTAAGCCTACATGTAGGGAAACGTTTAACATCGGAGTTTATTACTACTTTTTAAAGTTTTTCTCAAGGAAGAACAAAAGTGATGGTGATGCCACTGAAGGAACCATGTCTATTAGCTGGGGGAAAGTTTGATTCAAACCTGTTTTTTTTTTTAAATACAAGCTAAAAACCATTGAAGGCAGATGCATCCCCACATAGACAGATCTTGCTTGGCCTGAGCACCCGTGGCCAATAATAAGAAGCTATAGTCTACCTGCAACAATACAATTTTGGAAGCAAAAAGGTCCAGTGTAGTTGAAAGGAGCTTTCCTAATCTTCGACAGCCATTTTTTACTTTAGAACTACAGTCCAGTTGTCACCCACCCTCAGCGGCAGCCGCTCCATAAGGGGTGCAGGGGTGCCACCCCCCTAATCTCCATGCGCCGCCCCCTAATCTCCATGCGAAAAAGCTTGGGCTTGGGGCACAGTGCTCAGAGCCCACCTACTTGTGACATTAGCAAATCAACATTCACTATTGTCTTCCTGCTTTTCCTCTCGGCCAATCTGGATAGGAAGCTGGTCTTAAGACCGTATTGGCTGGGAGGAGAAGCCGGGGAAGCCGTTAAAGCTGCCCACAACCTGGATAGGGTAAGTGCGAACCTGGCGGGGGGTTTATTTCCCCCCCAAAAAAATGGAGCACCAGCCAACACAGCCCACCCTTGTTCTTACCTCCCCCACCTCCCAGCATCCCCACTAACTAATGGATTTAATACATAAGCGAAAAACTGTTGCAGACAAACGCATCTGTACATAAACTGATCCATAGACACCACCAGCAGATCCAGATGTAGATAACTGAAGTTGCTTTCAAATTTTTCTGCAAATGTTTAGCCTGAGCCCATGGATTTTTGACCTTTAATGTGACTTGCTAATTAGGAGGCTCAAGAGGTGGAAACGTTCAAGGTCAAGTATATAACTTCAGCTGCCTATATCTTTGAATCTATTCATTGTTTTAACATGCCGTTTTCAATGGAATAACATCTTCAGCGCATTCTTATTTGCCCAGGTTAGTTTCAGACACAAGAAAGTAGGTGAAAACCTTGTGAGCTGCTTAACTTAATAAATAAAATGAAAATTAAAAAATAAATAATAAACTAGTGTGAAATAAAATAAAAATAATATAGACAGCTATAAATAGTGCTAAAATCTTGTGAGCCACAAATGGGTTAATGCCTTCAGTGTGAATAAATGAACCTAATTCAGCTGCACACACTAACCACGTTCCATACCGTGTATATGCCAAAAATAAATAAATATATGTGTATGCACTAAAGGCTATAAATACGTGAACAAAGAATATAATAAATCTATACAATATTAAAAATTATTATAAATTATAAACAGTGTCACACACCTGTGAAGAAAGTGACTATAATCCACAATTGAATATATGAAAAATGGTAACATGCACCATGCAAAAAAATGTGAGAAAAAAAAAATCCTTTAAATGATTAAAAAAATATATAAGTGCTACTTAATAAATAAAGTGTCCGAAACCAATTCATACAAATGAATATATCTCAGTCCAAGCCATTCATAAGAGCATATAAATCAAAGTGCACAATAGTGTCCAAACAAATAGCAGGCAATCCTCATGCTGGTTTTTTTGAAAAAGTGCTAAATATTCCTCATGCTCTTCTTATGAGATGTGCACATTAAGGCATGCTGCAGTGCTCTCCAGTGACCCCCAATGGATAATGCGCTCACCTTAGAGCGTGTGACACAGTAGCTAAACAGTGTCAAAACACGCATTAGAGCCACTCCAGGCCTCACACAGGGTATGCTGGTGATGATCTGTATCTCGCTCAAATGGTGACATATATGAAAGAAAGGAGACTCATAGCATAATACCGCCAGGAATTTATTTGAAAAGCCCTAAAAACAATCCCTCCAGGAGGGTACTCACAATGCTTGGGTGCGTCAGTGCACCATCCTATCCAAAACATGCAATACACATGAATCCTGTGGCGTGCGGTACGGTGTTCAATCCTCTGCCTGTCTGTGTGTAGAAAGCTCCGTCCTGCCCCTCCCCAGCCTTCTCCTTAGTCAACATCTCTAGAATAACTGCTGTGTCCCTGTGAAAGGTTTTGCCCAGGTGATGTCCCTTCTGGTTCCTGATCCTGTAGTTCTGCCTCAGACTACGCTGATCTCTGGTTTCCTGATTATTGGCCTGTCTGACAACCCGTTTTGGTTACCGATCCCTGGCTTATGTTTTGACCATGTTTACTGACCTGTACAATTTTTACCATTAAAATAAAAGGTGTGATTTTTACTGCATTTCTGTCTCAGTCTGATTCATGGTTCCTGACAGAAGGTTCTAGTTACGCCTCTTCTATATAATATAAAATAAATAACAGATCCATCAGAATGATGATGTCTTATAACGGCCACATTTAATGCTTAGACCCAGGAATTCAAGTATCTACTAAAAAATGAAATATGAATTTTGAGTGAGCTAATCCTTTCAAAGTACAGATAATGGTAAAACTTTTTTCCATTTTGGATATAGTAAGGGAGGGTTATAACTGTCAGTTTTTTGCCATCTGTGTCGCATTGAGGAGATTTTCTTTCACTTCCCGTCCTTTAGCCAAAACAAGAAGTAAGAGTAAATACCTCCAAAGTGAGGGAGAGTTGTCACTAGAGTCTATGAAACTAGTGTCTCCATTGGATGATTTTTCTCTCCTGTTCTAGTGACAATGCCTAATTTGGGATTTTCTTTAACCGCTTAAAGTGATACTAAACTCTCTTTTCTTTTTTCGTTAAAAATAACAAACATGTTATACTTACCTGCTTACCAGCCCCAATGCACCTCTTCTTGGGTCCCTCTTTGATGCTCCTGGCCCCTCCCTCCTGTTGAGTGCCCCCACAGCAAGCAGCTTGCTATGGGGCACCCGAACCAAGCTGCAGCTGCCTGTGTCCATTCAGACATGGAGCCACCCCCTCTCTCTCCTCATTGTTTACTGACTTTGATTGACAGCAGCGGGAGTCAATGGTGCCACGCTGCTGTTTCAGCCAATGAGGAGGGGAATCCAGACTGCTGAGTCTCTTGTGCAACAGCGCTGGATCTAGATGGGGCTCAGGTAAGTATTGGGGGGGTGCGCGGGGCTGCTGCACACAGAAGGTTTTTTATCTTTACAACCACTTTAACCCTTGGAGGGTTTTCCTCACTTCCTGATCAAGGCATTTTTTTGCTATTTAGCACTGTGCTAGCAGATGGCACAAGCAGATCACATGGCTCCCCAAATCATTACTGACTGTGGAAACTTCACACTAGACCTCAGGCAACTTTGATTCTGTGCATCTCCACTCTTCCTCCAGACTGGGACCTTGATTTCCAAATGAAACGCAAAATTTTCGGCATTCTGTCATGATTTGGAGAACCATTTCATCTGCTGGCGTTGGTCCACTGTGTTTTATCATGTCCAAAGTCAGCTCAGCCCTCTACCAGGAAATTCTAGAGCACTTCATGCTTCCCTCTGCTGACCAGCTTTATGAAGATGCTGATTTCATTTTCCAGCAGGACTTGGCACCCACACTGCCAAAAGTACCAATACCTGGTTTAGTGATCATGGTATCACTGTGCTTGATTGGCCAGCAGACTAGCCTGACCTAAACCCCATAGAGAATCTGTTGGGTATTGCCAAGAGAAAGATGAGAGACACCAGACCCAACAATGCAGACGAGCTGAAGGCCGCTATCAAAGTAACCTAGGCTTCCATAACACCTCAGCAGTGCCACAGGCTGATCCCCTCCATACCACACTGCATTGATTTTTTTTAATCAAATAATTTTTTTTTTTTTTTTGTTATAATACATATAAACAAAATGTATCAAATGAATCCATAAGGTAATCTTGTTGTGATTCATATAAACAAATACTATGTCAAATTAATCCATAAGGCATCATAAAGTAGAAAAGCACACAAAACAAACAAACCTTGCACCTCTCAAGCTAAAATAACTTAACATATGATAAAGGAAACATAATAGAAGCATAAATACATTCTGCATGACAACTTAGGCTCCTCCAGTATCAGCCATCAGTCTATGGTATCTTCCTCCAAGTGGCTTCAAATTATCTTCTCCCATCGTTCTTCTACTCCTCACCCTTCTACCTCAGCTCTTTGCTCCTGTCTATCTCCTCTGTCCTCACTCCTGTCCACTAGGTAAACCATGATATAGTTCATTACTAGAGTCTATCCAGCATGACCATCTTTTACCAAACCGTTGGGGTGTACCTCTATGCTTATATGTTAATTTTTCTCTTTTAAGTATATAATTAAGTTTCTCAACTTGATTGATGCAGTAATTCATGCAAAAGGAGCCCCGACAAAGTATAGAGTGCATACTATACTGTACATGGATGCACTTTTCAGTAAGCCAACATTTCTGTATTAAAAATCCTTTTTTTATTGGTCTTATGTAATATTCTAATTTTCTGAGATACTAAATTTTGGATTTTCACTAGCTGTAAGTCAAAATCATCAAAATTAAAAGATAGAAATGCTTGAAATATACCACTCTGTTTGTAAGGCATTTATAAAATATATTAGTTTCACTTTTTGAATTGAATTACTGAAATAAATTAACTTTTTGATGATATTTAATTTTATGAGATGCACCTGTTTGTATATCCTTGAAGCTTTAATAAAAACAAATTGAAAGAAAAGTTGCACTGTGCAGGGGAATCTTCCACAGATTAGTGAATGTGGTGAAGTTTCACTTTTCAAAGAATACCCAATTACTAACAAAAAAAAAACAGCATTTTTGCTTGCACATGAGTGGATGATAGAAGTCAGCAGAGCTGCACCTCATTTACTAAGCTCTGGGGAAAATATCCTTACCATGGGCAACTTCCCTTGCAAAGTGAACAGTCTATTTGCCTTTAGTAAATTGATCCGACTGTCAGAAATACCCAAAGATCACACATTTGAATGTCACTTATTCTTGCTTTTCAGATACTCTCCCAGCAAACAGATCTGAAACATCTGCTGATGAACAAGGGTGGCAGGAATCTGTTATATGAAGCTATACAGTTGGATTATGATAAAGCTAAACAGTGGACTTTGACAGCAGCATATATGCAAATTTGACTGCAGATAACGCCATGTTTACTGCTTGCTGATAAAATGTCATTTTCTAATATTCTTCCCAAGAAGATTTGTTTAAAGTTGGATTAAGCAAGTTTTCTTCCTCCCATTTGTCACTTAGTGCTCTAATTCTTGATGTCTTTAATGTTTAAACTGTTCTTTCTGTGATTCCCAGGTGACTCTTAAATTTACATCTCGAACGCTGTGACCGCGTCTCTTGTGTTTACGCCACGCACTCCCAGAAGCCCAGATGACTCGGTTTAAGCCTCCGCACTGGTGGGAAGAATTTGGATGCCTTTCTATAAAGCACAAGTACATTTTTCATTTTCAAGATCCCTTCACAGGGAGTTTTTAGGGCTCTGCTGTGTTGTCCATCTAGTAAAAAAAATATTTTTTGCTGAGCATAAACAAATGAATTGAAGAGAAATCTTTTTTTAAATGTGGAAGTCTGACATTGTCTTATTTAGATTTGTGCTATTTTCCTTACACTAAATCATTTTCGCATAATGCTGAAATGTTAATTTTGCAGTATTTTTTTGGAGATTTTCGGATTTGTTTGAAGTTTCAATATGGTATTTGTACTCACTGCACAGCATCACATGGTTTGATATTTGTAGTGAGTGTAAGCTCACTAACAAAGGAAATAAGCACTAATCACTATAAGGATCTATATAGAATATTAGCGCCTGCTTTATCTTTGAACAATTTTATAATAGTGTGTTTCACATTTAAAGGGGCAGCTGGTACTAAATTCTATTATTATTTATGGGTGGCGCCATTAATATTAGAAAAAATATTTTAAATGAGTGCAGTACTACTTCTGATCACCGGAGAGGGACTTGAAGCTGTAAAACGGTAGGAATAAGTTTATAAAAAATGCAGGCACCAATGCCATTCAGTGATAATAGATGATTAGCCTTTTGAAAATGGGTGTTTCAAATAAATGGGTATCTGTTATAATGATACAGGCTGTTATTTAAAGTGATTCTAAAGACTCAAGGTTTTTTTTTTTTTTTTTTTTTTACCATCATGCATTCTGTGCATTCTATGCATGAAGGAAAAAAACTTTAAGGCGCAGCTCCCCCACAGCACAGAGCAAGTAAGTGTGATGTGTTTTTATTTTAAAGAAAAAAAAACAAGCCTTTAGAACCACTTTAAGTACAGGACTTCATAAACCTGCTTCATAGTAAGGGCATTACACCCCAACTCCCTCTGGCAAATTGCTTCTTGTTATTACGATCTTGCAAAGTGATCCCTTCCCTTGGGTTCAAACAAGTCCCTGGTCTCCTGGACATGCCAAAACAATACAAATGTAGCTCTCTTTCACCCTCACAGGCACACATTGACTGCACCTGATGAGGCAGAGGTAGCTGGGCAAGTGATCTGCAGCCAGGAGTATGGTCCTCTACTGTTAGCCCCGGCATTTGGGCAGCTGGAACACAAAACCATGTAGACCCAGGGGAACACTTCTCCAATTTCTAGCAAAGTACTGTGCTCCAAGTAAGTGTGTGTGTGTGTGTGTATGTGTGTGTGTGTGTAGGGGGGGGGTCTGGTGCTGCATTTCCAGGCACTCATCTATGTTTCCAGCCCAGAGACTTCTCCAAGCACTCACCTGTGGAACCAGTCCTGAGAATTCCCCCCAGCAGCTTGCCTGAACCATTGCATTCATACTCTTTGCCTTCTGGACCTTGTTTGTTTTGTACCTATTTAGTAAAGTTTACTTTAAAGTTACCCTGCCATTTGAACGATCCCTCTACCCATTATGCACACATTGCATTACCATATATAATTATAACGTATTTCGTTGTTGCCAAGAATAAGAAAATTGTACATGTAAAAGAGATCATCTTGATGTAAATAATAAAATGAATGTGTGTTGTGTGTCTTTTTTATTTTTTTTTTTTATGTACAGTATGTAGTGGTACCCCTGTAGGGGGTGCTAAGTGATGTGGCCCACCTGTCACCCTGCCCAGCCCAGCATTCACTTCCCAGATACTCCAAGACAATGAACAATCCGTCAGCTTTGTTTTTGTATTTTATTGAGGGAATTGAACTTGGATGGGGTAGGAGAAATATGGGATGCCCAGTAGAAATCATAGCAATTTGCTTGGGACATCTATGTACAGTTCAGTAGGTTCACTCCATTTCTCCTCCTGCACATCACTTTCTCTATAATGTTCTGGTCTTTCTCCTCCTGCACAGTGCTTCTTCTCTAATCTCCAGGCCCAGCTAGCACAATGTGATTAGGCCTGACTCTGACTCAGCCAGGCTTTAGCAACAGCCTTTTGCAGGTAGGGACCATGGGCCCCTATAATGTAGCAGATAGAAAGTTTGTGGTGCTAGCTATCCCATCTCTGGTTACTAAGCCCAGTAATCCATATTCAGGCCCTGTCAACCCTCCTGGCTGCAGCTGCCCTTCTCCACTGCCCTTGACAACACAGTCCACTCCCAGTGGCGGCCCGGCCATAGGGGGCACACGGTCACCACCTCCCCTATCCATACAACCGGTCCACTGATCTACATATCAGTGGCGTCAGACCATGGATTCCAATGCGGCTGGGTATTTTATTGAAGCACCCGATTACAACCAGAAGCTCTAATAGGCTTCACACTAAAGTTTCTCCCCGCCAATCAGGAGGCAGGTCTGTGAGACCTGTTTCCCGATTGGCCAAAGAGTCAGACGATCCTATTCCTAGGGCTTTAGCAGAAGACATGGAGAAAGCTGGAGGAGTGGACACCGGAGCCGCTGCTGCCCACACTCCAGGAGAGGACACCACAGCCCCGCCACACGAGCTGGTAAGTGCCGGGCCATACCGCCTGCATGCGGGGGTGTGCTGTGCCATGCTGCTGGGGGTGTTGTTTGTTTGCCGCCCCCCAAAGAAGAACCCACCAGCCGCCACTGTCCACTCCACTGGCTCTGCACCCATCCCAGACTGCATGCTCCCAGTCCTCTCCGGCGTGCCTCCACAGTCCTCCTGACTGTTCTTGTCACTCACCACCCCTCCTGGCTGCAACCAGTTGTTCCTCTCCTTGAAGACTTGCCTGGCAATGCTCTCTCCTGCTGTCCTCTTTGCTCCTCCTGTGCCTCCTGTCCAAGATGCCTTTATGGTTTCTTGAAGGGACTTGTCCGCATCCGAGCCCCGAGCCCAAGGTCACCCCCCAGACTGGGTAGCTCCCTCAAAGACCGCGACAGCCTAGCATTCCATCTTCAAGCTCTGAACAACTCCAACCCCTCCCCAGCTGGGCTGACCCTGGGTACTTAAGGAGGCCTGCCTCCTGCCAATCCAAGTTGGGGATTGGTCAGGGTACCCCAGGTAGCTCCACCTCTCTTCTTCTCCTCTCTTTCCAGCACCTCCCAGAAAGCTCTAGAAGACAGAAGTTTTAGTGATGCTGCCTGTGAGTCACCAGCTGCTATCCTGATCCACTCCCCAGCCCAGATCAAAACAAACAGGCCTGGCTGCTTAAATTTGCCTACCAAAGACAAAAAAAAATCCTACTCTAGCACCTACCTACCTAAAGGGTGCTACAAGTTTATAGTACTTTTTAATTTATGTGCACATCAGGGAAATCATACTTACTACATACCATATACAGGCTCTGCTTCCTGCTTTGTGGTGCTACCCAGTGGCTGTGCTTTACTGCTTCTTCTCACATTGCAGGTCTATAAGGTTGATTTGCTAGAAAAATAAAGCATTTTCACTTTGTAATATGAAAATTTGCTTGGTGAATTTTCCCTCAGCTTAGTGAATACTTTGCTGACCTCAATTATCCATTTCTATCCAAACAAAAAGTCAGGTTTTACTTTCTGCTTTGCACGTGACTGGGTATTCTTTGCTAAGCAAATTTTTACTTAGCTTCACCGAATTCACAAAGCATGCTAAAAATTCACTTTGCAAAGCATCTTTTTCTTTAGTAAATCAACTCAATTTTGGCTGACTAGTTGAATAGTGCATTCTTTTTGTTGCAGAGTTCCTAGTGGTTAATCCACAAATCTCTATATTTAATTCAAGAACAAAAATTTGGAGGAGCATGCGATGAATGTGTGAAAGCCACTTAAAAGAAATCCTATATATTGTTTAGCAGCACGCTTTATAAAAGAAACATGTTCAGTAGATAATTTTGTACTCAAAAATGCTGAAATAAGGAACTACATGTGACAAATCAAATTTGGTAATTCAAAGAAAAATATTGGGAAAAAAAAAGAAAAATTGCAAAAAAAATAGTTTTCTCCCGTTTATTTTTCAAATCGTTTTTTTTTTTTTTTTCTGGAAAAATTGGAAAAAAGTGTGGAATATGTTCTTCTACAATGATAAATAATATATTTAAGACATGGTATTCAAACTATATAAGATGAAAACCTTAATGAAAGATCTCTCAGCTGAAGACAAGCAAATACAATTCAAGTAACACTGTATTTCTCAATGCAGTTCTCAAACAAGAGAAATATGCATATCGGCCACTAGGAGGCACTGCAGGGGAAAGGCTCCAGTTTAGTTGTGCGCTTCATCTTGTACCTCCTACAGTTGTGGGATTGTTCGGATACAGTAGATGATATTTTCTATCCTCTCAGGCCTTAGTGGACAGGTAACAGGGTCAATTTCTCGGACAAATTTGTTTATCTTTTTAACTTATAAAAGGATTCCTATTAATGTTCTCCACCATCACAGCATAATGTTTACCTACAGTATAGTTTGGTCAATAAATTGTTTTTTCTTTATCTCCTCTCAGTAAAATGATGAGACCAACATCTAAAGTGTAAACATTTCCACAATGCAATATTCTTTTCCAAATGCTTCAAGGATGGCAAAACACATCCTGACATGCCAAAAACGTTTTTTTTTTTCCCATGGATTAAAAATGTCTGGAACCTTTCTCTAATTGTGACCATTTGAAGAGCATTCTAAACTTGACTACCATGGGTTCATATTACTTCCTTCTTAGGCCTTTGACATCACAGGAGTGATAAGGGATGATGCCATGAGACTTTCCACCCCTTGTGATGTCACTGCCTTAATAAATACAATGCTCATTTATTAGGATAGCATCTATAGTACTTCCTTACTACAGCACTAAGGTCACAGGGAGCCAAAGGGGTTATATGGCAAGAACCCACACCCAAGTAATGCCACTGCACAAATAGGGAAGTACTACATATCCTCATGAACACGGCACCTATAGGGCTTCCTTATAAAGGCAGTATGTCAGGGAGGTGGGAATTCTCACCCATCTGCACCTAATTGGATTCCAACAGTTATCAGACCTCAAGTCAGCAATTACCATCACCTCCTTTAACCTCCCTGGCGGTATGATTCTTTCGGATTTTAGGTGCTGAAAGCGGTACAATTATTTTGCATGGAAATTTGGCGTTTTATATTGTAGGTCTGTAAATCTTAACAATAACACACTTAAATCTGTCCAAACCAGAGTCTAGTAGATATCCCGGGTATGATAAAGTTTGAAACACAAAAACATAAATTATAATATAGTAAATAAAAATAAATAATTAAAAAAAATTAAAAAAAATAGTAATAAAATAAATTTCCCCACAATTCACTATCGCTCAATTCTGCAAGTGTTCTAATTTACTATCGCTGTTTTCTAGCTGGTCTAAAGCCACTTTTGACGTAAAGGGACACTTTTTGGTTGCTATGGACAATCTCCAGTTTCCAGGCAGAAAGAACAGTGTATATCATGTAAAACTGCATGCAGGGCATGGGCCAGAGCACTGGGGACAAAAGGGATGTGAAATCATTTCATACAGTACTGTAATCTGTAAGATTACAGTACTGTATGTGTTATGATTTTGACATTTTTTTGAATTTGCCGCCAGGCTCCGCCCCCGTGCGTCGCGCCGCTCGCAGGGAACGGAGCCTGGCACGGAGAGGCTTCGGAGGAGGACGGAGCCCTCGGACACTGCGGGGGACATCGCAGGATCCCGGGGACAAGGTAAGTAACGTCGCCCCAGGATCCTGCAATGCGATCCCGAGTGTGGCTCGGGGTTACCGCTAATGGTACTGAATTTTAACCCCGAGCCACACTCGGGAATACCGCCAGGGAGGCTACGGGTTTTTACCAATTCACTGAAAGAATTGGCTCATTGGTAAAGAATGCTTCTTGGACAAGGGAGGTGCTACTTATGGGCCCAAAAGTTACTGGGGCTAGGACCCTTCCACCCCCGTTGACATCACAGCTCCAATAAGGCAGAGTGCCTGAGTCTTTAAAGTGCATCTAAACCCAGAGCAAAAATGGAATACATTGCAGCTTGCCAGCCCTTGGATGTGCTGGCTGTAATAGTTTCCTTTATTGAGGCCTTTTTCCATCTGTATTCCACCTGATTCCACCTGTAACACACCTCCTGTCCCAGGGCTACAATCAGTTGTGCCTGGTGTTTTTTTTTTTGGGGGGGGGGGCAAACAACCACCCCCCACGGTCAGTCGGTTGATTGGTCGGTCATCGAGCTCCGCACTTACCCCATCTAGGTCACGGACAGGCAGCTCTCCTATGGGCAGCGGGCAGCGGCTTCCATCGTGTCTCCTTCTTCTCTGCATCATGGCAGCTTCTGCGGTGTGTCTCCTCCCTCCTCCTAGGCGTCCAATAGGATTGCCTGTTCTTTCAGCCAATCTGGTGACGGGTCTCAGGACCTGCTTCCTGATTGGCCGGGAGGTGAATCAGTGTGACAATAGTGAATAAATATTCATTCGCTATTGTCACACAAGTGGGTGTGCTCGGGGCACAGTGCTCTGTGCTCCAAGCCCACCCTTTTTTGAAGCCTATTAGAGCCTCTGGCTCTAATCACATGCTTCAACAAAAAACCCAATTGGAATCCATGCGTCCGGTGCTCCGCATGTAGATTAGGGGGCTGGAGGCATGGATGGGGCGGCGCCCCTGCGCCCCTCATGGACGGGTAGCCACTGGTTACAATGCTCACTCACTGGTCCTATAAAACAGGGTTTCTCAACTGGGGTTCCACGAGAGGTCCCCAGGTGTTTCACTACAATCTACCCACCAGTAGCAGGTAGCTGATGGTAGATCACATCCCCGCCACTGACACAGGCAGAGCTAGGCAGAGAAGCAGCTCTGATCATGCTAGATGAGATGGACGAGAGGGGAGAAGGGGAAAGCGGGGAACAGCTTGTCTGAAGAGAACTGATAACAGCCGCTTCCCTGCTGAGCTCTGCATATGAAGGAGACCACTGCTCTGTTGTGTGCCCTACTCCCATGAAATGTGCCCTGCCCCTATTTAATGTGCCCTGCCCCTATGTAATGTGCCCTGCCCCTATATAAAGTGCCCTGCTCCCAAGTAAAGTGCCCTGCTCCTATGTAAAGTGCCCTGCTCTTATTTAAAGTGCCATTCCCCCATGTAACGTGCCCTGTCCCCATGTAAAGTTTCCTGCCCTATGTAAAGAGCCCTGCTCCCATGAAATGTACCCTGCGCTCATGTAATGTGTAAAAAAGCAAAACAGTGGGGGTATATGATAGTTGATAGATAGCAATCAAATGTCTCTGCCACCGTTAGGTGTTCTGTCCCAGTGGAGGCTGGTGCTCAAAATTTTTGGGGGGGTGCAGACAAACTGAAAAATTCTGGAAAAAAAAACATCAATTGCAGCCTCACTGTGCCTGTCAAACACAGCCACTGTGCTCATCAAACGCAGCCACTGTGCCCATCAGACGCAGCCACCGTGCCCATCATTTGCAGCCACTGTGCCCATCAATTACAGCCACTGTGCCCATCAATTACAGCCACTGTGCAATCAAACGCAGCCACTGTGCCCATCAATTGCAGGCACTGTGCCCATCAAACGCAGCCACTATGTCATCAAACTCAGCCACTGTGCCATCAAATGCAGCCACTGTGCCCATCAAATGCAGCCACTGTGCCCATCAAACTCAGCCACTGTGCCATCAAATGCAGCCACTGTGCCCGTCAAACGCAGCCACTGTGCCCGTCAAACGCAGCCACTGTGCCCATTAAATACTGCAACTGTGCCCCATCAAATGCTGCCACTGTGTCTATCAAATGCAGGGAGGGAGCGGCGACACCGTTCTGTCTTCTAACCAAAATTGCATATATAAAGAAAAAGATTTGCACCTGGAAGGAGTAAAGCTCCCGACAGGGGCAAGGAAGTGATTAATTGGATTAAAAGGATTGTAAATCAGCGGGGATCGGGGGGTGCTGGGAGTATACAGCAGGCTATCCCCCCTTCAGTCTATTATGAATGCTGCTGCTAGACTAATACACTTCTCTAACCGATCCATGACTGCTGCTCCTCTCAATCCCTTCACTGGCTTCCCCTACCTCACCGTATAAAATTCAAAATACTAACCATAATATACAAGGCCATCCACAACATCGCCCCCCGCTGCATCACCAACCTCATCTGCAGATATCACCCAAATTGTCCCCTCCGCTCCTCCCAGGACCTCCTGCTCTCTAGCTCCCTTGTTACCTCCTTCATGCTCGCCTTGGGACTTCTCCAGAGCCTCTCCCATCCTCTGAAACACCCTGACCCGGTATGTCCGAACAGCCCCTAACCTGTCCACCCCATAAACTGTTGGCGCTATATAAATTGTGTATAATAATAATAAATAGTTCACCTTTTCATTTTTTCTGAAAAGGTGAATTAACACTTTATAGTGTTCCTTATATCCTCTGATGAAGTCACGTGACGTGACAATACGCATCAGGATTGGAGCATGGGACACTGTCACATCTTAACGGCAGGAGATGAGCTCGGCGTCGTGGATGTTATGTGCCGCAGTCTGCTTTTAAATGTGAGTCTGCTTTACTGTTTTAAATAAAATTAGTCTACCATACGGGATTATGCTATGTATACTCTTTCTTTATACCCAATATACACCTACTTTATCTGACGAGCATTGCGGAGCTGGGACCAACTGAGGACATCTACTGAGGCATACGAACTCGGCGTTCGTGGATTGATTCCCACACTCACTTTATAAAAAGTGAGAGCATCCCTTCCTTTTGGTCCGCCCCCTCTCTGGTCGTCACGGTGTTATATTTGATATATTGCTTATGCCATTTTTCTATTATCATTCTATATACCCATCATTGGAACCATTTGAAACACCGGATGGGATATCCATGTCCGCCCGTGGTCTGTAACTAAGCACATGCTGTATACCTTACAGCAGTAAGGTGAGCTGCTTAAAGACACGGAACTGTTCACACTGAAGATTTGTATGCTGTTTGGTGGCGGGACTGCTATTTATTCACCTACATGGACTCACTGTATTCAGCTTTCATATTTATGTTAGTCAATTTGTGCTAGTTTGGAGACTAGACCATTTAGACGTTTTGTTGAGTGTTTTCACCTTAGTTTGTTCAACTCTAATTTTTGTATACTCATTTTTGAGATATTTACTATATGCTACACAGTTGCCACATTTATTATACACTATACATACTACACTTGATTTTATCATTTTGTATATCGCTATCACCTTTTTTAGCGTATTTGTGGCCCCTTTTGGGCTGTTTTCACCTCTCCATCACATTCACTTTTTACTTAGTCCCTCCCACATTCCATTTCCCTTTCCCCTCTTTACCACAGCGCAACTACCATTCTTCTGTTATTTTTTCTGTTGGAATCAGTCAAACAGGTGTTGCAGCAGTGCCCCTTAGTATAGGTCCTTTGTGACAGCGCTGGAATTAATCATATTTGTTCCTTATATTGCTTGCCCAATCTGTGATTGGTGGATTTCCCCACTGAGAAAGCAAGTCAGCATTAACGGCATGGTGTAGTGTAGTACCTTGGACATCTGGAAAGTGGAAGGTCATGTATTCAGTCTATATTGAGTGGTCAGTGGATGCAAAAGTACTATATACTCGAGTTGCTGCTTTCCCCAACTAGGGGTGTATGGCATGATTGGCTGTTCTTCCTTCAGTTGTTGATGAGCATGTCTCCTCTGAGGGGATGAGGTGAGAAGGGAGAGTCATTGGCTCTTTATTCAGCGTTCATGGCTTCCTATGGAAGGAGAGGAAGACTGTGAATGGTGTTTATAAAGGGTACAGAAAGATAAGAGTGCAAAGATGCTAAAGACCCCTAAAGAATCAGCCAACACCAGAGAACCCAGTCATAGTCAACCAGACCATGCAACTCCCCAACCATCCGTGGATCCTGAGAGGCTGTTAAACAAAATTCTGGGGTCCCATGGATCCAGGGGATGTCATAGTGCACAGCGCTGCAGGACTCATTCTAGCACCCGGAACTGCACTACACACGACATGTCTCCCCTCCACCATTCTGTTTCATGTCTCAATGCCAGTTCTTTCCTGAAACCCACTGGCCAGAGACTTACTGACACCCTATTACTTTTTGCTAGTGTGTGGGGTAGGGGATGGGAACACACCACTGTGGGGGGAGGAGTAAAATCAAATCTATTCTAGAACCAGATCAGCTCATCCTCACACATAATATGCCCTCTGCCAACCCTGCCCCCCACACTGCACACATAATGCACTCCCTGCTACCCTCCGCCACACACACACACACATAATACACCCCTGCCTCTCCCATGTGCATCTCATCTCTATGCTGTGCCCTGTAAATAAAAAGTCACCTCCATTATCCTGCACATAAGCCCCTTGTGTCCATTTCCCCCACTGAATGCGACCTGTACATTACCCCTTCACCTTTTCCTCCTCCCTCTGTGTATGATGTATATATATTAATGGGGAGCTGTATCTGGTGCACCATTACCAAGCTCCACTTTTTAATTTCATATATATATTTTTTTATTTAAAAAAATTTGGTTTAATACCAAGAAAAGAATGTTATATACATAGTTACATAGTAGGCGAAGTTGAAAAAAAGACACAAATCCATCAAGTCCAACCTATGTGTGTGATTATAAGTCAGTATTACATTGTATATCTCCGTATGTTGTGGTCGTTCAGGTGCTTATCTAAAAGTTTTTTGAAGTTATCATTGCCCCCTGCTGAGACCACCGCCTGTCTCAAAAATTTACAGAAAGCTTCCCCTGGGTACAGTGCTGTATGTCCAAGAAATTGTCAAACTATCACAGCAAAGAAAACTGAAAAAAAATGTCCTGGAAATGAAGGGATGTTACAGGCTGGTACTCAAAGTGGTTAAAGAAAATTGGAAAATAACAGATTCACCAGCAGGATAAACAGGTAATACATTTAAGTTACATGGGGGGGCTTAAAGAATACAAAGACAGCTGTGTTAATGCTAGTGACACACTGCATCAGTAAGGTCATTTATCATTTTGCCCATATTTCCACTTAAATACCTCATTAACCACTTTAATACTGGGCACTTTCCCCCTTCCTGCTCAGACCAATTTTCAGCTTTCAGCGTTGTCACACTTTGAATGACAATTGCGCGGACATGCAACACTGTACCCAAACAACATTTTTATATTTTTTTCCCCACAAATAGAGCTTTCTTTTGGTGATATTTTATCACCACTGGGTTTTTTATTTTTTTTCGCTACAAATAAAAAAAGCCCAAAAATTTAGAAAAAAAAAAAAAAGTTTTTCTTTGTTTCTGTTACAAAACTTTGTAAATAAGATTTCTCCTTCACTGATGAGCACTGATGAGGCTGCATTGATGGGCACCGATGAGGCAGTACTTATTGGCACTGATGAGGTGGCACAGATGATGAGGCCACTTACAGTGGATATAATAAGTCTACACATCCCTGTTAAAATGTCAGGTTTCTGTGATGTAAAAAAAATGAGACAAAGATAAATCATTTCAGAACATTTTCCACCTTTAATGTGACCTATAAACTGTACAGCTCAGTTGAACAACAAACTGACATCTTTTAGATGGAGGGAAGTAAAAATAAAAAATAAAATAATATGGTTGCATATGTGTGCACACCCTTAAACTAATACTTTGTAGAAGCACCTTTTGATTTTATTACAGCACTCAGTCTTTTTGGGTATGAGTCTATCACATGGCATATCTTGGCTTGGCAATATTTTCCCAATACTCTTTGCAAAAATACTCCATATCTGTCAGAATGCCAGGGAATCTCCTGTGCACACCCCTTTTCAGATCATCCCACAGATTTTCAATTGGATTCAGGTCTGGGCTCTGGCTGGGCCATTCCAAAACTTTAATCTTCTTTTGGTGAAGCCATTCCTTTGTTGATTTGGATGTATGGTTTGGGTTGTTGTCATGCTGAAAAATGAATTTCCTCTTCAAGTTCAGCTTTCTATCAGAAGTCATAAGCTTGAAGGTTTTGTGCCAATATTGACTGATATTTGGAACTGTTCATAATTCCCTCTGCCTTGACTAAGGCCCCTGTTCCAGGTGAAGAAAAACAGCCCCAAAGCATGATGCTGCCACCACCATGCTTCACAGTGGGTATGGTGGACTTTTGGTGATGTGCAGCGTTGTTTTTGCACCAAACATATCTTTTGGAATTATGGCCAAAAAGTTCAACCTTGGTTCCATCAGACCATAACACATTTTCCTGCATGCTTTTGGGAGACTGCAGATTTTTTTTGCAATATTTAGCCGGGTTTGGATATTTTTCTTTGTAAGGAAAGGCTTCCATCTTGTCACTCTACCCCATAGCCCAGACATATGAAGAATATGGGAGATTGTGGCCAGTACTTGCCAGATATTCCTGCAGCTCCTTTAATGTTGCTGTAGGCCTCTTGTCAGCCTCCCTGACTAGTTTTCTTCTCGTCTTTTCATTAATTTTTGAGGGATGTCCAGTTCTTGGTAATGTCACTGTTGTGCCATATTTTCTCCACTTGATGATGACTGTCTTCACTGTGTCCCACTCGTTCTTTATACCCAAAATACACCTACTTTATCTGACGAGCATTGCGGAGCTGGGACCAACTGAGGACATCTACTGAGGCATACGAACTCGGCGTTCGTGGATTGATTCCCACACTCACTTTATAAAAAGTGAGAGCATCCCTTCCTTTTGGTCCGCCCCCTCTCTGGTCGTCACGGTGTTATATTTGATATATTGCTTATGCCATTTTTCTATTATCATTCTATATACCCATCATTGGAACCATTTGAAACACCGGATGGGATATCCATGTCCGCCCGTGGTCTGTAACTAAGCACATGCTGTATACCTTACAGCAGTAAGGTGAGCTGCTTAAAGACACGGAAGTGTTCACACTGAAGATTTGTATGCTGTTTGGTGGCAGGACTGCTATTTATTCACCTACATGGACTCACTGTATTCAGCTTTCATATTTATGTTAGTCAATTTGTCCACTTGCCGACCGCCTCACGCATATATACGTGAACAGAGCGGCACGGGCAGGCAAAATCACGTACCTGGTACGTGATTGCCTTCCCGCGGGCGGGGGGTCCTATCGGACCCCCCCCCCGGTGCCAGCGGCGGTCGGCATTTATCTAGGAGCGATCAGAGATGAGGGGGAGGCCATCCGATCGTGGCCCCCCCCTCGCGATCGCTCCCAGCCAATGAGAAACAGCCCCTGCCTGTGTATAGTACACACAGGCAGAGGATGTGATGTCATCTCTCCTCGGCTCGGCAGTTTCCGTTCCGACGCCGAGGAGAGAAGACATCTGAGTAAGTATAAAACACTACACAACACAGTAAAACATGCCAGGCACACTAAACACACCCGATCCCCCCCCCGATCCCCCCCCAATCACCCCTCCCCCTGTCACAAACTGACACCAAGCTGTTTTTTTTTTTTTTTTTCCTGATTACTGATTGGTGTCAGTTTGTGACAGTTAGAAGTGTTAGGTCAGTGAGTATTAGCCCCCTGTAGGTCTAGGGTACCCCCCTAACCCCCCCTAATAAAGTTTTAACCCCTTGATCACCCCCCGTCACCAGTGTCGCTAAGCGATCATTTTTCTGATCGCTGTATTAGTGTCGCTGGTGACGCTAGTTAGTGAGGTAAATATTTAGGTTCGCCGTCAGCGTTTTATAGCGACAGGGACCCCCATATACTACCTAATAAATGTTTTAACCCCTTGATTGCCCCCTAGTTAACCCTTTCACCACTGATCACTGTATAACCGTTACGGTTGACGCTGGTTAGTTTGTTTATTTTTTATAGTGTCAGGGCACCCGCCGTTTATTACCGAATAAAGGTTTAGCCCCCCGATCGCCCGGCGGTGATATGCGTCGCCCCAGGCAGCGTCAGATTAGCGCTAGTACCGCTAACACCCACGCACGCAGCATACGCCTCCCTTAGTGGTATAGTAACTGAATGGATCAATATCTGATCCGATCAGATCTATACTAGCGTCCCCAGCAGTTTAGGGTTCCCAAAAACGCAGTGTTAGCGGGATCAGCCCTGATACCTGCTAGCACCTGCATTTTGCCCCTCCGCCCGGCTCGGCCCAGCCCACCCAAGTGCAGTATCGATCGATCACTGTCACTTACAAAACACTAAACGCATAACTGCAGGGTTCGCAGAGTCAGGCCTGATCCCTGTGATCGCTAACAGTTTTTTTGGTAGCGTTTTGGTGAAATGGCAAGCACCAGCCCCAGGCAGCGTCAGGTTAGTGCCAGTAGCGCTAACACCCACGCACCGTACACCTCCCTTAGTGGTATAGTATCTGAACGTATCAATATCTGATCCGATCAGATCTATACTAGTGTCCCCAGCAGTTTAGGGTTCTCAAAAACGCAGTGTTAGCGGGATCAGCCCAGATACCTGCTAGCACCTGCGTTTTGCCCCTCCGCCTGGCCCAGTCCACACAAGTGCAGTATCGATCGATCACTGACACTTACAAAACACTAAACGCATAACTGCAGCATTCGCAGAGTCAGGCCTGATCCCTGCGATCGCTAACAGTTTTTTTTGTAGCGTTTTGGTGAACTGGCAAGCACCAGCGGCCTAGTACACCCCGGTCGTAGTCAAACCAGCACTGCAGTAACACGTGGTGACGTGGCGAGTCCCATAAGTGCAGTTCAAGCTGGTGAGGTGGCAAGCACAAGTAGTGTCCCGCTGCCACCAAGAAGACAAACACAGGCCCGTCGTGCCCATAATGCCCTTCCTGCTGCATTCGCCAATCCTAATTGGGAACCCACCACTTCTGCAGCGCCCGTACTTCCCCCATTCACATCCCCAACCAAATGCAGTCGGCTGCATGAGAGGCATTTTCTTTATGTCCTCCCGAGTACCCCTACCCAACGAACCCCTCCAAAAAAGATGTCGTGTCTGCAGCAAGCGCGGATATAGGGGTGACACCCGCTATTATTGTCCCTCCTGTCCTGACAATCCTGGTCTTTGCATTGGTGAATGTTTTGAACGCTACCATTCACTAGTTGAGTATTAGGGTAGGGTACAGCATTGCACAGACTAGGCACACTTTCACAGAGTCTCCCAAGATGCCATCGCATTTTGAGAGACCCGAACCTGGAACCGGTTACAGTTATAAAAGTTACAGTTACAAAAAAAAGTGTAAAAAAAAAAAAAAAAACACAAACAAAAAAAAAAAAAAAAAAATAGTTGTCGTTTTATTGTTCTCTCTCTCTCTATTCTCTCTCTCTATTGTTCTGCTCTTTTTTACTGTATTCAATTCTGCAATGTTTTATTGTTATTATGTTTTATCATGTTTGCTTTTCAGGTATGCAATTTTTTATACTTTACTGTTCACTGTGCTTTATTGTTAACCATTTTTTTGTCTTCAGGTACACCATTCACGACTTTGAGTGGTTATACCAGAATAATGCCTGCAGGTTTAGGTATCATCTTGGTATCATTCTTTTCAGCCAGCGGTCGGCTTTCATGTAAAAGCAATCCTAGCGGCTAATTAGCCTCTAGACTGCTTTTACAAGCAGTGGGAGGGAATGCCCCCCCCCACCGTCTTCCGTGTTTTTCTCTGGCTCTCCTGTCTCAACAGGGAACCTGAGAATGCAGCCGGTGATTCAGCCAGCTGACCATAGAGCTGATCAGAGACCAGAGTGGCTCCAAACATCTCTATGGCCTAAGAAACCGGAGGCTACGAGCATTTTATGACTTAGATTTCGCCGGATGTAAACAGCGCCATTGGGAAATTGGGGAAGCATTTTTTCACACCGATCTTGGTGTGGTCAGATGCTTTGAGGGCAGAGGAGAGATCTAGGGTCTAATAGACCCCAATTTTTTCAAAAAAGAGTACCTGTCACTACCTATTGCTATCATAGGGGATATTTACATTCCCTGAGATAACAATAAAAATGATTAAAAAAAAAAAAATGAAAGGAACAGTTTAAAAATAAGAGAAAAAAGCAAAAAAAAAAATAAAGAAAAAAAAAATAAAAAAAAGCACCCCTGTCCCCCCTGCTCTCGCGCTAAGGCGAACGCAAGCGTCGGTCTGGCGTCAAATGTAAACAGCAATTGCACCATGCATGTGAGGTGTCACCGCGAACGTCAGATCGAGGGCAGTAATTTTAGCAGTAGACCTCCTCTGTAAATCTAAAGTGGTAACCTGTAAAGGCTTTTAAAGGCTTTTAAAAATGTATTAATTTTGTTGCCACTGCACGTTTGTGCGCAATTTTAAAGCATGTCATGTTTGGTATCCATGTACTCGGCCTAAGATCATCTTTTTTATTTCATCAAACATTGGGGCAATATAGTGTGTTTTAGTGCATTAAAATTTAAAAAAGTGTGTTTTTTCCACAAAAAATGCGTTTGAAAAATCGCTGCGCAAATACTGTGTGAAAAAAAAAAATGAAACACCCACCATTTTAATCTGTAGGGCATTTGCTTTAAAAAAATATATAATGTTTGGGGGTTCAAAGTAATTTTCTTGCAAAAAAAAATAATTTTTTCATGTAATCAAAAAGTGTCAGAAAGGGCTTTGTCTTCAAGTGATTAGAAGAGTGGGTGATGTGTGACATAAGCTTCTAAATGTTGTGCATAAAATGCCAGGACAGTTCAAAACCCCCCAAATGACCGCATTTTGGAAAGTAGACACCCCAAGCTATTTGCTGAGAGGCATGTCGAGTCCATGGAATATTTTATATTGTGACACAAGTTGCAGGAAAGAGACAAATTTTTTTTTTTTTTGCACAAAGTTGTCACTAAATGATATATTGCTCAAACATGCCATGGGAATATGTGAAATTACACCCCAAAATAAATTCTGTTGCTTCTCCTGAGTACGGGGATACCACATGTGTGGGACTTTTTGGGAGCCTAGCCGCGCACGGGACCCCGAAAACCAAGCACCGCCTTCAGGCTTTCTAAGGGCGTAAATTTTTGAATTCACTCTTCACTGCCTATCACAGTTTCGGAGGCCATGGAATGCCCAGGTGGCACAAAACCCCCCCAAATGACCCCATTTTGGAAAGTAGACACCCCAAGCTATTTGCTGAGAGGTATAGTGAGTATTTTGCAGACCTCATTTTTTGTCACAAAGTTTTGAAAATTTAAAAAAGAAAAAAAAAAAATTTTTTTCTGGTCTTTCTTCATTTTCAAAAACAAATGAGAGCTGCAAAATACTCACCATGCCTCTTGGCAAATAGCTTGGGGTGTCTACTTTCCAAAATGGGGTCATTTGGGGGGGTTTGTGCCATCATGGCATTTTATGGCCTTCAAAACTGTGATAGGCAGCGAGGAGTGAAATCAAAAATTTATGCCCTTAGAAATCCTGAAGGCAGTGCTTAGTTTTTGGGGCCCCGTACGCGGCTAGGCTCCCAAAAAGTCCCACACATGTGGTATCCCCGTACTCAGGAGAAGCAGCTGAATGTATTTTGGGGTGCAATTCCACATATGCCCATGGCCTGTGTGAGCAATATATAATTTAGTGACAACTTTTTGTAAATTTTATTTATTTTTTTGTCATTATTCAATCACTTGGGACAAAAAAAATAAATATTCAATGGGCTCAACATGCCTCTCAGCAATTTCCTTGGGGTGTCTACTTTCCAAAATGGGGTCATTTGGGGGGGGTTTGTACTGCCCTGCCATTTTAGCACCTCAAGAAATGACATAGGCAGTCATAAACTAAAAGCTGTGCAAATTCCAGAAAATGTACCCTAGTTTGTAGACGCTATAACTTTTGCGCAAACCAATAAATATACGCTTATTGACATTTTTTTTACCAAAGACATGTGGCTGAATACATTTTGGCCTAAATGTATGACTAAAATTGAGTTTATTGGATTTTTTTTATAACAAAAAGTAGAAAATATCATTTTTTTTCAAAATTTTCGGTCTTTTTCCGTTTATAGCGCAAAAAATAAAAATGGCAGAGGTGATCAAATACCATCAAAAGAAAGCTCTATTTGTGGGAAGAAAAGGACACAAATTTTGTTTGGGTACAGCATTGCATAACCGCGCAATTAGCAGTTAAAGCGACGCAGTGCCGAATTGTAAAAAATGCTCTGCTCAGGAAGGGGGTAAAACCTTCCGGGGCTGAAGTGGTTATACCCAAAATACACCTACTTTATCTGACGAGCATTGCGGAGCTGGGACCAACTGAGGACATCTACTGAGGCATACGAACTCGGCGTTCGTGGATTGATTCCCACACTCACTTTATAAAAAGTGAGAGCATCCCTTCCTTTTGGTCCGCCCCCTCTCTGGTCGTCACGGTGTTATATTTAATATATTGCTTACGCCATTTTTCTATTATCATTCTATATACCCATCATTGGAACCATTTGAAACACCGGATGGGATATCCATGTCCGCCCGTGGTCTGTAACTAAGCACATGCTGTATACCTTACAGCAGTAAGGTGAGCTGCTTAAAGACACGGAAGTGTTCACACTGAAGACTGAAGATTTGTATGCTGTTTGGTGGCAGGACTGCTATTTATTCACCTACATGGACTCACTGTATTCAGCTTTCATATTTATGTTAGTCAATTTGTGCTAGTTTGGAGACTAGACCATTTAGACGTTTTGTTGAGTGTTTTCACCTTAGTTTGTTCAACTCTAATTTTTGTATACTCATTTTTGAGATATTTACTATATGCTACACAGTTGCCACATTTATTATACACTATACATACTACACTTGATTTTATCATTTTGTATATCGCTATCACCTTTTTTAGTGTATTTGTGGCCCCTTTTGGGCTGTTTTCACCTCTCCATCACATTCACTTTTTACTTAGTCCCTCCCACATTCCATTTCCCTTTCCCCTCTTTACCACAGCGCAACTACCATTCTTCTGTTATTTTTTCTGTTGGGATCAGTCAAACAGGTGTTGCAGCAGTGCCCCTTAGTATAGGTCCTTTGTGACAGCGCTGGAATTAATCATATTTGTTCCTTATATTGCTTGCCCAATCTGTGATTGGTGGATTTCCCCACTGAGAAAGCAAGTCAGCATTAACGGCATGGTGTAGTGTAGTACCTTGGACATCTGGAAAGTGGAAGGTCATGTATTCAGTCTATATTGAGTGGATGCAAAAGTACTATATACTCGAGTTCCTGCTTTCCCCAACCAGGGGTGTATGGCATGATTGGCTGTTCTTCCTTCAGTTGTTGATGAGCATGTCTCCTCTGAGGGGATGAGGTGAGAAGGGAGAGTCATTGGCTCTTTATTCAGCGTTCATGGCTTCCTATGGAAGGAGAGGAAGACTGTGAATGGTGTTTATAAAGGGTACAGAAAGATAAGAGTGCAAAGATGCTAAAGACCCCTAAAGAATCAGCCAACACCAGAGAACCCAGTCATAGTCAACCAGACCATGCAACTCCCCAACCATCCGTTAGTCCTGAGAGGCTGTTAAACAAAATTCTGGGGTCCCATGGATCCAGGGGATGTCATAGTGCACAGCGCTGCAGGACTCATTCTAGCACCCGGAACTGCACTACACACGACATGTCTCCCCTCCACCATTCTGTTTCATGTCTCAATGCCAGTTCTTTCCTGAAACCCACTGGTCAGAGACTTACTGGTCAGAGACTTACTGACACCCTATTACTTTTTGCTAGTGTGTGGGGTAGGGGATGGGAACACACCACTGTGGGGGGAGGAGTAAAATCAAATCTATTCTAGAACCAGATCAGCTCATCCTCACACATAATATGCCCTCTGCCAACCCTGCCCCCCACACTGCACACATAATGCACTCCCTGCTACCCTCCGCCACACACACACACATAATACACCCCTGCCTCTCCCATGTGCATCTCATCTCTATGCTGTGCCCTGTAAATAAAAAGTCACCTCCATTATCCTGCACATAAGCCCCTTGTGTCCATTTCCCCCACTGAATGCGACCTGTACATTACCCCTTCACCTTTTCCTCCTCCCTCTGTGTATGATGTATATATATTAATGGGGAGCTGTATCTGGTGCACCATTACCAAGCTCCACTTTTTAATTTCATATATATATTTTTTTATTAAAAAAAATTTGGTTTAATACCAAGAAAAGAATGTTATATACATAGTTACATAGTAGGCGAAGTTGAAAAAAGACACAAATCCATCAAGTCCAACCTATGTGTGTGATTATAAGTCAGTATTACATTGTATATCTCCGTATGTTGTGGTCGTTCAGGTGCTTATCTAAAAGTTTTTTGAAACTGCTAGTGACACACTGCATCAGTAAGGTCATTTATCATTTTGCCCATATTTCCACTTAAATACCTCATTAACCACTTTAATACTGGGCACTTTCCCCCCTTCCTGCCCAGACCAATTTTCAGCTTTCAGCGTTGTCACACTTTGAATGACAATTGCGCGGACATGCAACACTGTACCCAAACAACATTTTTATATTTTTTTCCCCACAAATAGAGCTTTCTTTTGGTGATATTTTATCACCACTGGGTTTTTTATTTTTTTCGCTACAAATAAAAAAAAGCCCAAAAATTTAGAAAAAAAAAAAAAAAGATTTTCTTTGTTTCTGTTACAAAACTTTGTAAATAAGATTTCTCCTTCACTGATGAGCACTGA
This sequence comes from Aquarana catesbeiana, assembly GCF_042186555.1. NCBI lineage: Eukaryota > Metazoa > Chordata > Amphibia > Anura > Ranidae > Aquarana > Aquarana catesbeiana. Next base: position 343,971,397 of record NC_133329.1, on the reverse strand, counting down.
TGAGGCTGCATTGATGGGCACCGATGAGGCAGTACTTATTGGCACTGATGAGGTGGCACTGATGATGAGGCCACTTACAGTGGAAATAATAAGTCTACACATCCCTGTTAAAATGTCAGGTTTCTGTGATGTAAAAAAAAATGAGATAAAGATAAATCATTTCAGAACATTTTCCACCTTTAATGTGACCTATAAACTGTACAGCTCAGTTGAACAACAAACTGACATCTTTTAGATGGAGGGAAGTAAAAATAAAAAATAAAATAATATGGTTGCATATGTGTGCACACCCTTAAACTAATACTTTGTAGAAGCACCTTTTGATTTTATTACAGCACTCAGTCTTTTTGGGTATGAGTCTATCACATGGCATATCTTGGCTTGGCAATATTTTCCCAATACTCTTTGCAAAAATACTCCATATCTGTCAGAATGCCAGGGAATCTCCTGTGCACACCCCTTTTCAGATCATCCCACAGATTTTCAATTGGATTCAGGTCTGGGCTTTGGCTGGGCCATTCCAAAACTTTAATCTTCTTTTGGTGAAGCCATTCCTTTGTTGATTTGGATGTATGGTTTGGGTTGTTGTCATGCTGAAAAATGAATTTCCTCTTCAAGTTCAGCTTTCTATCAGAAGTCATAAGCTTGAAGGTTTTGTGCCAATATTGACTGATATTTGGAACTGTTCATAATTCCCTCTGCCTTGACTAAGGCCCCTGTTCCAGGTGAAGAAAAACAGCCCCAAAGCATGATGCTGCCACCACCATGCTTCACAGTGGGTATGGTGGACTTTTGGTGATGTGCAGCGTTGTTTTTGCACCAAACATATCTTTTGGAATTATGGCCAAAAAGTTCAACCTTGGTTCCATCAGACCATAACACATTTTGGGAGACTGCAGATTTTTTTTGCAATATTTAGCCGGGTTTGGATATTTTTCTTTGTAAGGAAAGGCTTCCATCTTGTCACTCTACCCCATAGCCCAGACATATGAAGAATACGGGAGATTGTGGCCAGTACTTGTCAGATATTCCTGCAGCTCCTTTAATGTTGCTGTAGGCCTCTTGTCAGCCTCCCTGACTAGTTTTCTTCTCGTCTTTTCATTAATTTTTGAGGGATGTCCAGTTCTTGGTAATGTCACTGTTGTGCCATATTTTCTCCACTTGATGATGACTGTCTTCACTGTGTCCCATGGTACATCTAATGCCTTGGACCCTTCTCCTGATTAACACTTTTTAACAATGAGATCCCTCTGATGCTTTGGAAGCTCCCTGCGGACCATGGCTTTTGCTGTACAATGCAACTGAGAAAATGTCAGGAAAGACCTACTAGAACAACTGAACTTTATTTGGGGTAAATTAGAGGCACTTTCAATGATGTGTGTACTGACTCCTATTTAACATGAGTTTGAAAGCGATTGCTTAATTCTGAACACAGCTACATCCCCAGTTATAAAAGGGTGTGCACCCTTATGCAACCACGTTATTTGAGTTTTTTATTTTTACTCCCCCCCCCCCCAAAAAAAAGATTTCAGTTTGTTTTTCAATTGAGTTGTCACAGAAACCTTACATTTTACCAGGGGTGTGTAGACTTTTTATATCCACTGTATATGCAGCACTGATAAGCAGCACTGATGGGCACAGATAGGTGGCACTGATATGCAGCACTGATGGGCACTAATAGGTGGCACTGATGGGAACTCATAGGCAGCACTGACGGGCACTGATAGGTGGCATTGATAGGTGGCACTGGTGGGTACTTACAGGTGGCATTGATGGGTGGCACTGATGGCACTGTTAGGCAGCACTGATCAGGAGGCACTGGCAGACATCTCTGATGAGCACAGAGTGCCATTCCTAATGGGCACTTATTGGTACTGATTGGCATATCTGGTGGTCATGGGTGGGCATCCTCGATGGGTCTGCACTGATAATCAATCCTCCCCGTCAGGAGAGAAGCTGAGCGGGTCTCCTCTACTTGTGCCTATTTATACTGTGATCAGCTGTGATTGGACACAGCTGATCACGTGGTAAAGAGCCATCGGAGATGCGGTGTGTGACACCACCGATCGCCACCCTGCGCACCCCCGTAGGCACACACTAGAAGCTTATCCTGCTGGACGCCATATGATGTCCAGTCAGGATAACAGAACCACTTTCCAGTCATCATTCTGCTATATGGCGGGAGGGAAGTGGATACATTGATTTAAATATCTTCCCTTTTATTACTTGGTTCTAATGTTCCCTTTGTTCATAAGAAATAAAGTTTTACAATTAAAAAAAAAAAAGAACTTGAGTTACTGGTTGTCTGAGAATGTTTATGGTTTCTGACTTGTGATTGGAAGTGCTTTACCATACCTTTTTTAGCTGAGGGTGACTAGTAAGTGGACTGATTCATGATTTAACACTTTTTTTTAATTATAGGCATTTTATCAAAATAAGTTTCAGGGGTTAGGCAGCCTTTGGTACTCCAGCTGTTGGGTTGTACACATTCTGACAGCCATAGGCATGACGCACAATGGGATTTGTAGTTTTACCAAAACTGGTAAATCTTACCTACCCCTGCTGTATACGCTAATTGTGTGAATTGTGGACCATCAACAGCAATGCAGACAATTCACGTATTCAAATGTTCATTGGCAAAGTGTGATCAAAGGGGGAATTATATGTTTATGTGATCAGCCGTGGTCTTAGATGCTCTACATGTCTTACAAAGTGACTATTTCATTGGTCACTTTGCAATGAGGGCACACCTGGATGTTGGTATGGCGGTTGGAAATGGTGCTAAATATATATATTCAGCCTCTCTGTAAGACATGTATGTTATCTAAGACCGTGGCTGATAAGATGTTACCTACCAAAAGAGCAGGGGCCGTTCACTTTTAATTTTAAACGTTGGTAGATTAGGTGAAGCTACGATCACTTTGAATACCCAATATGCGCACGTTTGGGAATTCAAAGTGAACAGCTTCTACTCCTTACATAAATCAACCCTAACATGTATTATTATGGGGTTGATTTATTAAATAGAAGAGTGCAAAATCTGGTGCAGCTGTGCATGGTAGCCAATCGGCTTCTAACTTCAGCTTTTTCAATTAAGCTTTGACAGTAAGCCCAGATTCACACTGCCTTTAACAGAAGTCAATGCAAGTCCTACCAAATTCGGACCAAAAGTAGTGCAGGAACCTTTTTCTAAGTCAGAGTGACTCAAGTCACATCGATTAGAACAGTTCCATTGCACAGAATGGGGTCTGACTGGGGTTCGACTTCTGATGCGACAAGTGCTCCAAAGTCAGAGTGATTGTTGCATCAGTGTGAACCGGACCTAAAACCTGGAAAGCTGATTGGTTTCTATGCACAGCTGCACCAGATTTTTCAAGCTCCAGTTTTAGTAAATCACGCCCACATCTTATTATTAATAAAAATGTAATTATGCATTAAAATTAACATTATGCAGCTAAAATTAAAAAATAAAGCGTAAACAATGCTATTTTACAATTGCAATCGATTGCACTGCAGGGTTTCAGCACCATACTAAAATATTATTTTTTCTTATAGGCTTTATCCTCCCCGTCATGGCATCGATGAGTCTACGGACTATCATGCCACTTAGATGCCACCAACTGGCCAATGAAGACTGACAGAGGATCCTGCTCAGGCTTCAAAGGATGGTTTACATCATCCTTTCAGAAGGCACTAAAGTTTTCGGTCAGTGCCTCCACTACAAAAGTACCCAGCATATAAAAGGTAAGTCTTCTCTTTCACAGTAAAAAAAAAAAAAAAAAGCACATACAAAAATACAAAATAAAAAATTTTAAAAAATGAAAACAAAAAAACCCTTAAAATTTGAAAAAGTACAGAAACCCCATAAAAATTACACAATTTTATATATTTTTTTAAAAAAAGTTACAAAACTGTGATAAAGCAAAAAGTATATGAACTTTGGTGTATAATACATGTTTTCCTAATTTTTTTTCCATTCAGGAACACTGGAAGCCAAACATCTTGACCCAGAACCGGAACAAGCCTTCTTCGTAGTGGCGGTCAGCAGCTGGGTATCAAGCTGCATCTTTAAAAGATAAGGACTTATAAGTTTTTTATAAATTACAAAAGTATAACAAAGGAAAAAAGTATATGAATTTTGCTGCATTTTAGGCTGATCCTTTTTCTTTTCTTCCATTTAGGAACAGTGGAGGCCAAACATCTGGACCCAGATCCGGAACAAAACCTTCTTATGATGGTGGTTAGCAGCTGGGGATCAGTCTGCTGACCACCAGGACTTTTAAGTGCTACAAAAAATATATAAAAAAATATACAAAATGCAAAAACAAATTAAAAATGATAAAACCTAGGAGGCAAGTTGAGCGACGCTGACACCACATCCGGCCCCTGATCCGCACTGAAATTGAGGCTTAAACTGCACACCGACTTACTGAAATGGAACAGCGAGCACAGGCTGTTGGAACGCTGGATAGACTCAGTGTCAAAAGGCACAATTAAATGTGAGTGAACAATCTGATAATATTTTTAAGATTAATAAAATGTGGAATATTGAGCAATGAGGGCCGTTTGTTTTTCATGAGCATCTAAGAATGGTAATTGGTGGAGGCACATGTAAGAAATACTGCTATATCTGCTGGGCAAATCTCTGATCTACCAATATAGAGGACCAACACATGGGACTAATTCGTGAAGAAATCATCAGTGGGTCTTTTTTGTATTCAATCACTTTGTATGCACATTTGATTGAGGATTAGTGAATATATTGAGCACATTGATGTGAGCACAACCATGGGTTGGAGAATTCAATTATAGGTATATATTGATTGAACATTGATGGAATTATTGGTTATTTATTTGGCACGTTAATGAGAACAATAATACATTTTTAGGGTTAGCGCAGCTACCTATCTGTATATATACTTTTAACTTTCTACACTATAAATTGCGGAAAACTGTAGCTGCAACAAACACCATAGGTTGATTATATCTGCTTTAATTATTGGGAATTATTGTTTTGCGTTGGAGGCACATATTACACATTTTCTCTTAGAGCTCCCTCTACTGAATATGGATAAACCAGCTGTCAAATCAATCAACCATATCTTAACCACTGCTAGATGTTTGATAGTGTTAAAGTGAAAATAACAACTTCCACCCTCTCAAACAGACCTTAATAAACACTGCTGTGAAGTAAGAATGTTTTCAAAAATATATATTTTAATTGATTATTGTTATCAATTTACCAAATGCAAAGAGTGAACAGATGAAAAATCTATATCAAAGCAATATTTGGTGTGACTATCCTTTGGCTTCAAACCAGCATCAATTCTTCTAGGTACACTTGCACACAGTTGAAGGAACTCGGTAGGTAGGTTGTTCCAAACATCTTGAAGAACCAACTAGAGATCTTCTGTGGATGTAGGCTGCCTCAAATCCTTCGGTCTCTTTTTGTAATCCCAGACAGACTCAATGATGCTATGATCAGGGCTCAGTGGGGGCTAAACCATCACAATCCAGGACACCTCATTCTTCTTTACGCTGAAGTTAGTTTTAATGACATTGGCTGTATGTTTGGAGTCGTTGTCCTGCTGCACAATAAATTTGGGGCCTATCACACGCCTCCCTGATGGTATGGCAAGATGGATAAGTATCTGCCTGTATTTTTCAGCATTGAGGACACCATTAAGGACCATAGAAGCAGTGGTTGGCCAAGGAAACCTAAAACAAATTCTCCTGCTCCTTACGATCGCAGAGATACCACATAGGTGTATGTTATTTGTTGTTTGTACTCGTAGTACAGCCCAGAAACAATAGTGTGCATTTTGCTTTCCTTAAAAAAAAAATCCTGTCCAAAAAAATACTGACCCTGACCTTTGACCATAACCTTGGCCCAAACACTAACCCTGGCCCTGACCTAGATCCAACCTTGATCTAGGTATTTAAAAAAAAAATGTTTTTATTTATTTTTTATTATTATTATATTTTTTTTATTACACACACTTTTTTTCTCTCTCTCTCTCTGCGAGGACAGAGAGAGATATAATGCATCTCTCTCCTCCATTCACAGAGAGAGACAGCACAGGGGTGGGCTTCACAGTGACTGAACAACCTACCTGCTGAGTTCCTTCAAAAACTGTGTGCAAGTGTTCCTAGAAGAATTGATTCTGTTTTAATGGCAAAGGGTGGTCATCCCAAATATCTTCATTTACAGCATTTTTTCACAGCTGCCTAAAACTTTTTTTTAACAGTGGTGTACATACTTGCTTTGTTTAACTTCTGAGCTGGAACTGTGTACGATGGCGTCTGATGCCAATAAGTTTGTACAATTCTATTTTTGGACTCGAAGAATAAACCTTGCTGCAGCTTATTGTACATGTAATCTTTTTCTTGAAATATTAATAAAAAGGAAAGTAAAAAAAAAAAAAATTGGCAAAAGGGGGGGGGGGGCAGAAAGAGAGGGAATTAAGAGACAGGGATAGAAGATAGGGAGAGAGCAGAAAAACAGATAGAATGGGGCAGTACATACTGTAACTCTAAGAATGAGACAAGGAGGGATCAGAAGAGAGAAGAGGGACCAAGACAGAGTATAGTCTTAGTATGGCTTCATGAGTCAAATCGGCAGCCGGAGATAATTTGTAAAATGATTAATGAACTACAAATACAACCACCATAGGAAGAAAAAAAAAACAAAGTTTTCCAATGGCATGAGAACGCAAAGATAATAGAATTAATTAACTGCTCACTGCCAGATGAGGCAGCAAGGTGTTGCTATGGCTCCAGAAGCAAAAGGCTTCTAGTTTTAAAGCTAAACTGATTAAAAATAAATTATTCCCTTTGGAAAAAAATTACCATGGACTGAAAATGAATGAAGCTCGTTTACTGAATATATTAAAAGGCATTTCCCTAATTGGAGAACACATTGCTGCTGTGTTATCTGTGACGGTGTCACACCACCATTGCTCTGTTCCGTCTGGCTGAGCAGCCGTTTCACTGTGCATAACGGGCTAACAGGGGAAACATTATTAATGATCATTTGGAAATGCAGATTTCACATAAAAGCAGCAGGAAACAGTTGCATCTGCTTTCCCTGATTTCAAGGGAAACCTGCCATGAGAGAGAAAAATGAGGCTGTCATTGTTGACCTTATCTTCAGAAAATGTTGGTTGACTGGATGTCGCACTTTAGAGGGTTTGTTTAACTTTAACAAAAACTATGCAGATAATTGGTGCCTGTAGATAAAAACCGACTGTGCAGCTAAACTAAAGATTAATAATACCCTTGCTTTAAGTGTAGGGCCATTTACACACCTCCTAAAGCCTGACTGAAAAACGCCCTGCCTTGTTGCCAAGATGTTGTTTAGGCACTCCCAGCTGCTGCTGCTCACCCTCATTATAACAGCAGCGAGCTCTCAAACCCCCACACATGTGTGGTCTACTACCTCCTCTGTCACAGCATCCCTGAGATCAGAATCACAGATAGAGTACCATACCTGTGATGACGGGGGTGAGAAGTAATGGCTGTGGGTGTCTTATTAACATCCTAGCAACAAGGCAGAGGGACAACATCTCTGGGAGTTTTTTCTTCAGGGGGTACATAAATGGCCTACACCTATAACAAGGGCTGAACAGTTGGTTATCTATGGGTGCCCCTTACCCGCATAGGCCGTTTATTGGTAAAGCTGAAGCACATAGTTACATAGTTAGTCAGGTTGAAAAAAGACACAAGTCCATCAGTTCAACCCAAAAACAAAAATAAAAAACCCTATACAATCCCATATACAGTACACAATCCAATACCCAAAGTATATCCAGAGGAAGACAAAAAACCCCAGCAAAGCATTCTCCAATTTGCTACAGCAGGGAAAAAATTCCTTCCCGATCCCTCAAGAGGCAATTGGATATTCCCCGGATGAACTTTACCTATAAATGTCAGTACCCAGTTATATTATGTAAACCTAGAAAATCCAGGCCTTTTTTAAAGCAATCTACTGAGCTGGCCAGAACCACCTATGGAGGGAGTCTATTCCACATTTTCACAGCTCTTACTGTGAAGAAACCTTTCCGTATTTGGAGATGAAATCTCTTTTCCTCCAGATGTAAAGTGTGCCCCCTTGTCCTCTGTGATGACCTTTAAGTGAATAACTCAACACCAAGTTAATTATATGGACCCCTTATATATTTGTACATGTTGATCATATGCCCTTTTAATCTCCTCTTCTCAAGAGAGAATGAATTCAGTTCTTCTAATCTTTCCTCATAGCTGAGCTCCTCCATGTATCTTATCAGTTTGGTTGACCTTCTCTGCACTTTCTACAGTTCCCCGATATCCTTTTTGAGAACTGGTGCCCAAAACTGAACTGCATATATTCCAGATAAGTAACCCTTTAATATTTGAATATCTTAAAGCGGAACTAAAGCCATCAATTTAACAGTTCAAATAATGTTCCTGAAAATGTAGTTGTCACATTGGTTGTGCTCTCAACCAAGCTGTCAAACCATCAAATGGCTGGTATCATAACTGATCACATGTTTAGCAACATGGCAGTTGCAGATCAAACATTTCAATGAGTAGTTGTGTTGGATGAGGCTGGGTTCACAACTATGCGAATTGGATGCGGTTTCCCCGCATCCAATTCATATAGCAGGAGATTGTGACCGGCACTCTAAGGAACCAGTTCATACATCTCCGTAGCAGCTCCCGTGCAAATAGCGCAGGAGTTCTATGTGTCTTTTGGCCGAAAATCACGCTAAAATCGGACCTGAAACGGTGAATGGAGATGCACAGGACTCCTGCTGTGAGCTGCTGCGTGTCCTAGTGTGAACCCAGCCTCAAGGTTTCTGAATGAAAGGATGCCGGCTTTAGCGGCTTGCTGCCTATACAACTAAAGCCGGCATCCTGCCATTCGGAAACCTTTATCCAACATAACTACTCATGGGAATCGTTCCCACCAAAGAGTACACAGCAAATGCCCTGAAGAAGGGGGAGACTATTCCCCTAAAACATGTTGGCTTTATGTACATGTTGCTAATTTTTATGAAAAGGTCCATGAACCATATGTATTCAAATAAGGACATCTGTTTGTTTTCACCTTTTCCTGAACTTCATGCTTGTTTGGAGTAGTAACTCAGAAAATAATCAAGAGAGAGGGTATACAGTCAGGCAACTAGCATTTCCTAGAAGGAGGTCAGCTTTTCCAGCCCTTGTGTTTCTCTAATGACAGTTTTACTTAGACACAATGCAGTCACAGACCATTCTGAGTATCTGATGAAACAAATCCATAAGTAGGGGTTACAATCAGTAAAACACAAATGTTAAAGTGATCAGTAGATACGGGGCTATTGGCAGTTGACATTATATGCAGGTTTGAATTTGTAAAAGTTGAGCTATCACCTGCACTTCCTGCCTCCCAAGCTTCCAATAGGCTTCCTTAATAATGGGCAACCTCTCTGATAAATAGGGTTGTAGCACCCTCTAGTACTAAAAGTTTAAATAGGTTTTTATTTCTAGTACAGGTCAATTTATGCAGGCTTGGCTGGCAGCCCGTGCCACCACAGTCCTCCTTACTGATTCTGCACCCATCCCAGTCCTCTCAGGTGTGCCCTGTTTTTGCCCTGGGTTGGGCAGAAATCCAGGGAGAGCTGAATGACTCACTAGCAGCATCATTGAGACCTCCCCCTACTTCTTGAATGTTCTGGTACTTTCTAGAAGCATGGGAGGGGAAATAAGGTGGAGCTGTCTGGAGTATTCTGAGGGCCCTGACCCCAACTTGGATTGGGGATTGGTCAGGCCCCCTCAAATACTCAGGGTCAGTCCAGCTGGGGAGGAGTTGTGTTCAGGTGGAAGCTGGAGATGGAGTGTTAGGCTGTCGTGGCCTTTGAGGAAGCTCTCCAGTCTGGGGGGGGTGACCTTGGGCCTGGGCTTGCGGGTGGATGGGGCCTTCCTAGAACCACAGAGGTGTACTGGCCAGGAGGCACTGGGAGCAAGGAGAGGACAGCAGAGAACACTGCTGGGAAACTTTTGGGCAAGTCTCCAGGAGAACAAGGAACAGCCAAGAGGACTGGGAGGCACACCTGAGAGGACTGGGATGGGTGCAGAATCAGTAAGGAGGACTGTGGTGGCACGGGCAGTGGAAAGAGGGAGCTGCAGCCAGGAGGCCTGGCAGCGCCTGCAGTACCACCTACTGGGATCAGTAGCCACCTGTGGGACAGCTAGCACTAGGAATACCATATTTTGCTGCACCATAGGAGCCCCTGGTCCCTGCCTGCAAAGGGCATTTGCTTTGGGCCTGGCTGAGACAGTGTCAGGCCTCAACGCGAGATAGTCTGCAATCAAGTGTATGTGCTGGAGGTGAAGAGGAGAGGTTGTATATACCAGATGGGTATTTAGTTAGTCCCTGCATTTTTCTATTTTCAATGAAGTGGGTATCCCATATGTACCCTATCCCCATCCAAGTTATATCCCCTCAAAAAAAAAACAAAAACACAAAAACTAAGTACAAGGACCGATACTTGAAGTGTGTTTGGTAATTCATGTTCCTGGCTGTGCAGGGTGGGAGCGGGACCACACTCACCACCAGCCCCTACGGAGGTACTGCTACGGGGGGGGGGGGGTAGAACAGGGAGGGGCCAAGCTTAAAGTATATTTCCACTTTTGCAGGCAAAATTTAGAAACCCCTTCCACAGTATAAGTTTATGTGGTTCCATTCACACAGCATACCTAAAACTAAATTTAAAAAATATTTCTTTCTAGTTGTTTCTTTGGAACAGGTTTATACATAGGACTCTCTAGGCTGCATCCATCGTGCTTTAGAAAGCTATGTGTTATTAATGGACAGCCTTGACATTTACTTGCCTTGAACAAGTAAAAATCTAAGTAGCAGTTAGAAACATGAACACATGTTACAAATTGCATTACTCCAATCTGGCTGCAAAAGTGGGAATACTTTACCTATTATAAGAAAAGTCAAGAGTTATACATAGCATTTTATATCTCTAGATCTACTGTTTTTTTTTTTTTTTATCACAGTTTTCACTGAAAGTAACCTCTGCGTCTGCATTTGTTTCATCGAAGGCTGAATAATATATCAGTTTACACCAAATATACAAGTTTTTAAAAAAATTAAAGCTTTATTACACAAAAGTTAAAAAGACATTCTATACATGCAATAAACCTTACAGAATCCTCAATATAAAATTAGACAGGAGTTAACAGTCAGATTATTCATAGCGTCTTTCCTACGCATACCTAGCAACCGCTTCTTCAAGGCTTTTAATTTTTTCGTCATCTGATCAAGTACCCTGTGAGTCCACCACATCTGTTCAAGCTACAGGCAGACAAGTAGGCAAGACCCAGAGGTAGGAACATCAGACCATCAAGATGGAATAGACTGGGCGCCCCATCTAGGGAGCACCAAAGTTAAGCTTCATCCAAACAAAATACAGAGTACAGAAGCAAAGGTTACAGAGTATCTCTTAACTATAGGGAATAATGTTATCTCCAAGCAGAGCCAAAGATGTATAAGCAACCCTGAAAAAAACAAAGGGAGGAAGTTCAGAGCAAGGCGAATAGAAATCGCCAGAAGGCCTTCTGCCATTAACTCATCCAGTGTGAGGAATCCTTATGGGTGCCTATGTTTCCCAAGAACCTGGACTCCCAGAACTTCAATCCTCCCCTTGCTTTTTTACCCCCCCCCCCCCACACTTTACCTGTTATGCTGGGTTCAGTTGTATGGTTGTCCTCAAATCACATACCAGCATTTTCCTGCTGCAATCTGCTATGTCGCTGCCAAAGGTCAGGCGCTGCACTGCTATCTTCTTCTCTGACATCAGGAGCTGGCTGCCTCTTTCGGGTCCAATGTGTCAGGGCTGGCTCAGCCCTTCCTTCTCTGAGCTGGCCACTCAGCTGTCGGCTAATTGCTAGCTCTCATCTCTCTCCACAGTTAACCAGCTGTTGTGGATCTGCTCGTCAGTCCCGCCTACTTAAAGATCTCCAGCTCACTTCATTCCTGCCTTCATCTTGGTCACATCGCAAGAAACCATCTCCTGTGTTCCTGTTTAAAGACTGGCTTTGCTGACATACCTTCTGACTCCTTATCCTGCTTGCTGTTCCTCTACTTGGATCCATGACTTCTGGCCTGGCTGATTACCCGATCTGGTTACTGAACTCTGGCTTGGCTGATTACCTGATCTGGTTACTGAACTCTGGCTTGGCTGACTACCTGATCCGGTTACTGGACTCTGGCTATGCTTTGGCTACGCTTACTCTATTTACCTTTTTATTTTTATTAATAAACAAGTGTGATTTTACTGTACTTTTGTCTCGGTCTGGTTCATGGTTTCTGATACAATGACGCTTGCCAGGTCTGCCTACCAGCCACTGTTCCTGGTCCTGTAGCCTCCTGGGGTATGTGACATGGATATCCCAGGAGGCTGCGGAAGCAGGGACACATTATTCTCACCTAAGTGAGGGGGAAACTTTTGAAAAAGGAAAGTAATTGAAAAAAATGTACTGACCCTTTTACTTTACCAGCCAGGCCTGCTTAAATTTGCCTACCCTGCAAAAAAAGTCCTGCTCTAGTACCTAGCTACCTAGAGGGTGCTACACAAACATTCTGCAAGTCTGCTGCAAATTCTGGTTCAGATGTGTTGTGCAATAGTCATCCCACCATAGGGGTCACTGTGGCTGAATTTTCATGCTGTAGACTAGCAAAGCTCTTGCTGTAGACTCACCACTGCAACTTTGCTCTTGCTAGAGACTTGCCACGCAAATTTGCTACAAATTGGAAAAGTGTCAACTAGAACTTATGCTTCAAGTGCTCTGCAAGTGTACAACTTGCCAGTGAAAATGTGCAGCAAGTTAACAGACTTACAAATCAACACTGCCACAAATTTGTAGCAAGTCATCCTTGCTATCTGGGTACAAACTGAAACTGTTTGACAAAGAATCAAAAGGTTTGAAACGCGTAACCACACCTCTTCCTGCAGCTTCCTGGCACCTCGTGACAAAACATCCAGTTCCATGCTGATTCTGCTGCTTCCATCTGCCATCTCCTGCTGGTAACTCAGCAAGCTGCGATTTAGGTGTACCCAACCCCCTTGATGATAAGTTTTTGGTACCATGAACATTCAGTGATGCCAGTCAATGCTGCCTTTCAGTGCCCATCAGTGCCACCCATCAGTGCCGCCCATCAGTGGCACCTATCATTGCCCATAAGTGCTGCCTATCAGTGCCCATCAGTGCCGCCTATCAGTACACATGAGTGCTGCCCCATCAGTGCCCATCAGTGGCTCCGCATCAGTGCCCATCAGTGCAGCCTTATCAGTGCACATCAGTGAAGGAGAAAAAATTCCTTATTTACAACATTCTCTGACAGAAACTAAGAAAAACATTTTTTTTCCAAATTTTTGGTATTTTTTTAGTTTTTTTAAGCAAAAAATATAAAACACAGCGATGATTAAATACCACCAAAAGAAAGCTCCATTTGTGTGAAGAAAATTATAAAAATTTAATTTGGGTACAGTTTTGCATGATTGCGCAATTGTCTTTCAAAGCGCGATAGCGCTAAAAGCTGAAAATTAGCCTGGGCAGAAAGGGGGTGAAAAGTGCCTGGGTTAAGCAGAAATTCAGGGAGAGCTGAATGACTCACAGGCAGCATCACTGAGACCTCCCCCTACTTCTCAAATGGGAGGGGAAGTAAGGTGGAGCTGTCTGGAGTATTCTGAGGGCCCTGATCAATCTCCAACTTGGATTGGGGATTGGTCAGGTCCCCCCAAATACTCAGGGTCAGTCCAGCTGGGGAGGAGTTGTGTTCGGGTGGAAGCTGGAGATGGAGTGTTAGGCTGTCGTGGCCTTTGAGGAAGCTTTCCAGTCTGGGGGTGATCTTGGGCCTGGGCTTGTATGCGGATGGGGCCTTCCTAGAACCACAGAGGTGTCCTGGCCAGGAGGCACTGGGAGCAAGGAGAGGACAGCAGAGAACACTGCTGGGCAAGTCTCCAGGAGAACAAGGAACAGCCAAGAGGACTGGTAAGTGACACACAGTCAGGAGGACTGGGAGGCATGCCTGAGAGGACTGGAATGGAGTAGTCTGGGATGGGTGCAGAACCAGTAAGGAGGACTGCGGGCAGTGGAAAGAGGCAGCTGCAGCCAGGAGGCCTGGCCGAGCCTGAAGTACCGCCTACTGGGATCAGTAGCCACCTGTGGGACAGCTAACACTAGGAATACCATATTTTGCTGCACCATAGGAGCCTGTGGTCCCTGCCTGCAAAGGGCATTTGCTTTGGGCCTGGCTGAGACAGTGTCAGGCCTCAATGACAGTGCTAGTTGGTCCTGAGAGTGATAGTCTGCAATCAAGTGTATGTTCTGGAGGTGAAGAAGAGAGGTTGTATATGCCAGATGGGTATATAGTTTGTCTCTGCATTTTTCTATTTTCAATCAAGTGGGTATCCCATGTGTACCCTATCCCCATCCAAGTTATATCTCCTCAAAAAAAAAAAAACACAAAAACGAAGTACAAAGACCAATTCTTGACTGAAGTGTGTCTGGTAACTCATGTGCCTGGCTGTGCAGGGTGGGAGCGGGACCACACTCACCAGCAGCCCCTACGGGGGTACCGCTACAGGGGGGGTAGAACAGGGAGGGGCCAAGCTTAAAGTATATTTCCACTTTTGCAGTCAAAATTTAGAAATCCCTTCCACAGTATATGTTTATGTGGTTCCATCCACACAGCATACCTAAAACTAATTTAAAAAATATTTCTTTATAGTTGTTTCTTTGGAACAGGTTTATACATAGGACTCTCTAGGCAGCATCCATCGTGCTTTAGAAAGCTAAATGTGTAATTAATGGACAGCCTTGACATTTACTTGCCTTGAACAAGTAAAAATATAAGTAGCAGTTAAAAACATGGAAACATGTCACAAATGGCATTATTCCAATCTGGCTGCAAAAGTGGAAATACTTTACCTATTATAAGAAAAGTCAAGAGTTATACATAGCCTTTTACATCTCTAGATCTACCTTTTTTTATAACAGTTTTCACTGAAAGTAACCTCTGCGTCTGCATTTGTTTCATCAAAGGCTGAATAAGATTTACCCAGGATCACGACAACTCTGGTTCATATTTAAAAGCATACACAGGTGTTTTCTATACATACTAAGGTTGAGATACTTTAACATAATAACTGAGATACTTTATGTGATTGTTAGCAGTTGATCTTACAGTAGCAAAAAGGATATTCTTTCCTAAAGTGGAACTTCAATCTTAAAAAAAGAGAAACGAACAAGGAATGGGCATTGAACGACAGCCTCTTGATATATCAGTTTAGACCAAATATACAAGTTATTTAAAAAATTAAAGCTTTATTACACAAAAGTTAAAAAGACATTCTATACATGGAATAAACCTTATAAAATCCTCAATATAAAATTAGACAGGAGGTAACAGTCAGATTATTCATAGCGTTTTTCCTATGCATTTCGCGGTAGCAACCGCTTCTTCAATGTTTTAATTTTTTCGTCATCTGATCAAGTACCCTGTGAGTCCACCACATCTGTTCAAGCTACAGGGAGACAAGTAGGCAAGACCCAGAGGTAGGAACATCAGACCATCAAGATGGAATAGGCTGGGCGGCCCCTCCAGGGAGCACCAAAGTTAAGCTTTATCCAAACAAAATACAGAGTACAGAAGTAAAGGTTCCAGAGTATCTCTCAAATATAGGGAAAAATGTTATCTCCAAGCAGAGCCAAAGATGTATAAGCAAGCCAGAAAAAAACAAAGGGAGGAAGTGCAGAGCAAGGCGAATAGAAATCTCCAGAAGCCCTTCTGCCATTAACCCATCAGGTGTGAGGAATCCTTATGGGTGCCTATGTCTCCCAAGAACCTGGACTCCCAGAACTTCAATCTTCCCCTTGCTTTTTTTACCCCAACTTTACCTGTTATGCTGGGTTCAGTTGTATGGTTGTCCTCAAATCACATACTCACCAGCATTCTCCTGCTGCAATCTGCTATGTCACTGCCAAAGGCCAGGCCCTGCACTGCCATCTTCTTCTCTGACATCAGGAGCTGGCTGCCTCTTTCAGGTCCAATGACACTTGCCAGGTCTGCCTACCAGCCACTGTCCCTGGTCCTGTAGCTTCCTGGGATATGTGACATGGATATCCCAGGAGGCTGAGGAAGCAGGGACACATTATTCTCACCTAGGTGAGAATGCGACAGGGGAGGGGGAAACATTTAAAAAAGGAAAGTAATTGAAAAAAAAATTACTGCCACTTTTACTTTATTGAGGGGGGGGGGGGGGGGGAGTGCAGGGAGATAAAGTAATTTAGAGGAGTGAATGTCCACTTAGGGGCATAATTATTAAGGAAGTCTTGAACTTTGAAGACAGTTTCAACCCACATGGACTCTTATGGACAATTGCTCCTAATTGACATATTGTAGACTGCTATTTTTATTTGATTACTAAGGTAATATTTACCTTTCTTATTTTTGTTATATCTGTTGAAACTCTATATGTGCTGTGGAAAGGGGTTTTTTGCCTATTTGGTATCTTAACCAAATATTGTCTATTACTACCCAGTTGGCAAGCAATTGTGCTGCGAGTTTGAAAATGACTTGCTAAGCTATTTCTAGACTTGCCAGGCTTCACAAGTTTGTTGCACAATTGCAGCAAGTTCGCATTGCATGACTCCAGATCAACTTTCTTTGCAAATGTAGCAGTACCCCCATAGGAGCTGCTAAGTGATGTGGCCCACCTGTCACCCTGCCCAGCCCAGCATTTACGTCCCAGACACTCCAAGACAATGAACAGTCTGTCAGCTTTGTTTTTGTATTTTATTGAGGAAATTGAACTTGGATGGGGTAAGGGAAATATGGGATACCCAATAGAAATAGTAGAAATTTGCTTGGGACAACATTGTACAGTCCAGTAGGTTCACTCCTTTCTCCTCCTGCACATCGCTTCCTCTCTAATGTTCCAGGCACAGCTAGCACAATATGATTAGGCCTGACACTGACTCAGCCAAGCCTTTAGCAATTGCTTTTTGCAGGCAGGGACCGGGGGCCCCTATAGTGTAGAATAGAAAAGTTCCTGGTGCTAGCTGTCCTATCTTTGGCTACTGATCCCAGCAACCCATCTTGAGGCCCTGCCAGCCCTCCTGGCTGCAGCTGCCCTTCTTCACTGCCCATGACATGTCACAGTCCACTCCACTGGCTCTGCACCCATCCCAGAATGCATGCTCCCAGTCCTCTCAGGCATGCCTCCCCAGTCCTCCAGACTGTGCTTGTCACTCACCAGCCCGCCTGACTGCGACCAGTTGTTCCTCTCCCTGGAGACTTGCCCGGCAATGCTCTCTCCAGCTGTCCTCTCTTGCTTCTCCTGTGCCTCCTGTCCAGAACCTTCACAATTTCTTGAAGGGCTCCATCTGCACTTGAGCTCAGGCCCAAGGTCACCCCCCCAGATTGGGGGGCTTTCTCAAAGGCCCCGACAGCTTAGCATTCCATCTTCAAGCTCTAAGCTCTGAACGACTCCAACTGCTCCCCAGAAGGGCTGACCCTGGGTACTTAAGGAGGCCTGCCCTCTACCAATCCAAGTTGGGGATTGGTCAGGGCTCCTTAGAGTACCCCAGGCAGCTCCATCTCTTCTCTCCATCTCTCTTTCCAGTAGCTTCCAGAAATCTCTCGAAAGAAGAGGGAAGTCTCAGTGATGCTGCCTGTGAGTCACCAGTTGCTAACCTGAGCCACTCCCAGCCCAAAACAAACAGGCCTGACTGCCAGCCAAGCCTGCTTAAATTTGCTTACCCTGCAAAAAAATCCTACTCTAGCACCTACCTACCTAGAGGGTGCTACACTCACCCCCACCAAAATCCAGCCAGCCATCAGTGGCACCTATCATTGCCCATAAGTGCCGCCTATCAGTGTCCATCAGTGCCACCTATCAGTACCTATCAGTGCCGCCTCATCAGTGCCCATCAGTGCCGCCTCATCAGTGCCCATCAGTGCAGCGTTATCAGTGCACATCAGTGAAGGAGAAAAATTACTTATTTACAAGATTTTCTGACAGAAACTAAGAAAAACATTTTTTTTTCCAAATTTCTGGTCTTTTTTTCGTTTTTTTTTAGCAAAAAATATCAGACCCAGCGACGATTAAATACCATCAAAAGAAAGCACTGTTTGTATGAAGAAAATGATAAAAAAATTAATTAGGGTACAGTTTTGCATGATCGCGCAATTGTCATTCAAATCGCGATAGCGCTGAAAGCTGAAAATTGGCCTGGGCATCAAGGGGGTGAAAGTGCCTAGTATTGAAGTGGTTGAACATGTGAGTTGCTTATCTGCTTGTTTTGCACTTAGTTGGCGCCTCTTGTGTCTTCTGTTTGTGCATTCGCAGAGCCTTTGCTTCACTCTATGAGGATTCTGCCACTGTTGCTGTGAAGCCTGTTTCCCCCCTCATGGGCTGTTATGGACACTTGCTTCTAATGAACTTTTCTATTATAGACTGCTATTTTTTAATTACTAAGACAATGCTTGTCTTTTGAGCACCAGTGTCTCCTATTTGTGTGAAGCTATGCCCAAAAAAAGGCAGAGAGAGGTCACAGAACTAATCACCAGTATTGCCTGTGGTCTCCCTAAAGCTGATCGTTTCCAAATTACTGACTTACCATACCTTGCTCTGTACTGTGCCTCTATGTGGGGCTACCATCTTGGTAAATGAGCAGAGCTTTGCTTACTAATGTCAGAGCTGTCCTTGGTGACTGGTGATCTGATAAAAGGTGGAGGAATATTCAGAAAGCAACAAGAACGGTTCAAAATGCACAGAATGAATGAAACAAAAGCAGGGAGATACATGTAGTGCAGATTACTTTCCAGCAAGAAACACAGTAGTGATATCACCAGATCTTACTCTAAATCTCTTAAGACTAGCACTCAGAGACAGCAGTGCCTTAGATCTCACACTACAGATATACAGCCACGAGACTGTAAGGTCAGCTTCACACTGAGCCGCAGCCACGTTAGCGCTAAAGCGCCGCTCGTTTTAGCGGCGCTTTTCGGCCACTATCGTGCTGCTTTTAACCCCCACTAGTGGTCGAAGAAGGGGTTAAACATGCCCGTGTTACGGCCCTTTCAAAGCGCTTTTCAGGCGCTGTCCATTCATTTCAATGGTTTCATGAAGATGAAGAGGAGGTCTCCGTACTATGTGACCATATGGCCTATATCCGCTTACCGGTCTCTCATACAAGATTCTAGGAAAGAATTGAAAACTTGCAAAGGAAAGGAAGGAAGAAGAGAGAAGAGGAGAGAAAGAAAAAAGAAGGGGGGGAGTGCACCCCTGTTGTTCTACACTTAGCTGTACTAACGGCTCATAAACCTTCAGACAGATGATATTTTATGCATGGTTCCCAGACCCTATCAAAGACTGGTTGTTTATCCAGTAATATCGCTGAGAGGCGTTCATTGCTCATACACAATTACCATTTTTAGATGTTCCTTATAATGTTACACATTTTCCCTTTTTTTAAAAAATTTAGGTCCACTTTAAGCAGGAAAATCTTTGAAGTATTTGTGCATTTATGCTCACTGACCAGCCTTTTTTTACAGTGCTTAAGGGCCCGTTCACATCAGAACACGGTGCAGGCAACTTATGTTCTGTGAGCATTTTCTGCACATTAAAAATGCACCGCAGTTGCAATCTACAGCAGGTGTCAATATTAAGGTAATGACACCCCAAATGCAGGTCACCAGTGCAGTGCGTTAGCTTACACTGGATCGCATGGTGCAGAACTTCTGTACTTTTGGTGCGGTACCATTTCAGCCCATTCATAATCAATGATTATTGTAGCGTTTTACGTCGCTACTTTGAAGAGGAATACCGTTATTGTGGCAGCAGCTATCTACCATAACCCCGGTATCCTCTTCTTCAGCGGGCGGTCCGCTTTCAGATAAAAGTGGTCTCTGCGGCAGGTTCGCCATGAGATCATTTTTATCGGAGGCAGGAGAGGGCCCCCCTGGAGTCGTCGCTAGCGGCGGAGAAGATCGCCTCCTCTTGTTGGCTTGGTATAGAGATGAGCGAGGGGAAGATGGCCCACCCGTCTCCATATCATTGCAGGGTGGAAGTGACATCAAAACGTCACTTCCGCCCATAGCTCTTAAAGGGCTTTTTTTTTTTAAATGACAAAATGTTTTTTTTTCTTTTTTGACCCAAGATCTCATATTTAAGAGGTCCTGTCATGCCTTTTTTCTATTACAAGGGATGTTTACATTCCTTGAAATAGGACTAAAGGTGACAATGTTTTTAAAAAAAGGAACAGTGTAAAAATAAAAAATAAAAGGTAAAATAAATAAGGAAAAAAAAAAAAAATGTTAAACATGCCCCGTCCCGCCGAGCTCTCATGCAGAAGCAAACGCATATGTGAGTAGCACCTGTATATGAAAACGATGTTCATGCCACACATGTGAGGTAACGCCGCGATCGGTAGAGCAAGAGCAACAATTCTAGCCCTAGACCGTCTCTGTAACTCAAAACATGCAACCCGTAGAATTTCTTTAAACGTCACCTATGGAGATTTTTAAGGGTAAAAGTTTGGTGCCATTCCACGAGAGGGCGCAATGTTGATGCGTGAAATGTTGGGTATCAATTTACTTGGCATAATATTATCTTTCACAACATAAAAAAAATTGGGCTAACTTTACTGTTGTCTTATTTTTTAATTCAAAAAAGTGTATTTTTTCCCAAAAACGTTTGCTTGTAAGACCGCTGCGCAAATACGGTGTGACAGAAAGTATTCCAACAACCGCCATATTATTCTCTAGGGTGTTAGAAAAAATATATATAATGTTTGGGGGTTCTAAGTAATTTTCTAGCAAAACAATATGTTTTTAACTTGTAAACACCAAATCTCAGAAAGAGACTCAGTCCTTAAGTGGTTAAAGAATAACTAATGGCAACATTTTCTTTCATTTTTGATAGAATGGAGAGGGATTAGAAACCTTGTCATGTTTAATTGCTGTATGTGCCCCTGTTAGTGGTATTTACTTTACTTTTTTGTCCTGTTTGGCATTATCAGTAAAGTGAAAGAAAATTAAAAATCTCTGGTTACCACCAGAACAGTCATAAAGGGGAGATCTTCCAGTGTGGACATTAGTTCTGGTGAAAACACACAGGAGGGCACAAACGCCTAGTGCACTACCACCACCAACATTTATTGGATCCAACAGACAAAAACATACTCACAGGCATTACAAGGAACAGGCATATCAAACAAATCTCCTGCTGTAGGCAGAGTCATCTGACCATGTATGCCAAGGTTGGATGGTCAGATGACACCACCTACGGCTGGAGTTGTGTTTGATATCTATGCCTGTTCCTTTTTTATGCCTGTGAGTATGTTTTCGTCTCTTGGATCTAATAAACGTTGGTGGAAGTAATGCACTAGGTGTTTGTACCCTCCTGCGTGTTTTCACAATTCTTTTGGAGATTTCCCAGTCTGAGAAGGGCAGCATCGGATGAAGCATTACGGGTTGAGACACCATGTGATGTACAACAGTTTGAGCACTGGAGTGTTAGAACTTTGCTGTGGACTAGTTCTGGTGAATACAAGGGATTCCATCACTTTGGAGGGGTTTTCTCTCACTTATTGCTTTGCCTATGGGACAGGAAGGGAAGGGAAATCTCCAAAATGGCAAAAAATTATAGGGGTTATAACCCTCCCTCACTCTATCCAAAATGAAGAAAATAGTTATGAATATAGTTCTTCTTTAATTTACTTAACTAAAACATGTCAGTCATTTTTAGTCACTGCATAAAAAATAGAAACAAAAAGCAGTTGACTTGCATTAGTGCAGGTATGTTATTTTTTCTGTCTGGGATTTATTTTTTTCCATATTTCTTTTTTTATGTAGTATAATTTACTACCAGCGCTGCTACAAATTGATAGGAAAAATATTTCATGATAATTTAGTAGGGTGAATAAACTACTAAAAATCACCATGTTGCAAGATGCATTGTGAAAGATAGCACCTAACAGCTGGTATTTTCAGATGTGCGACTCCCCAGTGCTCCTTTATGTGAGCCAAGGTGTAATGACTGTGAATCTTGCCTTCTGAAGTTAACTCATTTGTAGCCTGCAATTAATGCTTAATTTACATCTTTTGACTGCTGAAATTGCATCAGATATTAGCAGATGTGTTACATAACCAGCAATACAGCAACATTTCTTTCTTAAGTCGACTACGATCTTGATAAAGTAAAAGAACAGTGCAGACACTTAAAGGAATACATCTACTTTCTCTATAAAATTAAGATGGCAGAATACATTTTGTAATTTATTCATCTTAAATTAAAAATTACCTATATCAGTTTGTAGGAGTTTTTTTCATTATTCTTAAATAAATATGTTCTGTACGTATGTATGGTATGCGGGTTGCCATTGTCAACCTCTTTTTGAAAAAGGCTTCCCTGATATTGTTGAATTTTTGGCTTTAGCACCTGATCTGGAACAAGAATGCACATCAGGAAAGCTCTAAAGCCAGGCAAATAGATTTTGCATAATGAGAAATCAGCAATGTATTAAGTAGAGGGTCTCCTCTAAGACAGTGGTGGTCCACTTTCTTGATATGAGTGCCATAAGTGCGGTCCCTGACATCACCAAAGAACCATACATAAAATTCAGTTATGTAATATTACGAAAAACTGTCAGAGACTGCAGATATATGACATGAGATGGTCAAAGACTACAGGCATGCTACAGAAGATGGTCAGACTGTACACATGCTTTAGGAGTTGCTTGAGAAGAGGGACACATCTTAGGAGTGGGGTTAATATTTGTCCCTGTTTCCTGGGGACAGTTCCCTCATCTCTGTGTGCTATGTAAACCTGACCCCTAAACCACACCTCCCAACATTTTGAGATGGGAATGAGGGACACCTACTAGCAAATGTATGAAGGCATAGGACACGCCCCCTGCCACACCCCCTTAAAGGAGAATTCACCAAAAAAAAAAGGTTAATTAAATCCACAAGGGCTTTTTTTTACCACTATTCCTTTATATTGGCTTTTGAAATTCACAAATGCAGCAATTTAGACATTTAATGAAAGGTTTAGCACTGGGAAACACTTTTTGAAAGATAAAAAGTGCATTTTATATAAAACTATATAGATTAGACCAAAATGAGGGACGAATGAGGGGGAAAGAGGGGACAGAGGGACATTGCTCCAAATCAGGGACAGTCCCTCGAAATCAGGGACAGTTGGGAGCTATGCCTAAACTCTGTACATTACTTAACCAAACCACTTGCCGACCGCCCACAGTACAATTACTGCAGGTGGCCAGCACTGGCAGGCTGGATCATGTATATGTACGTCATCCAGCTTGTTCCGGTTTAGAACCATTCCTGCGACCACTGTGTCCACCGGATGAGGGATCATGGGATTGCTGTGCAATCCCATGATCACACTGTCAACAAAGTTATTATAAATGAATTTCATTCATACCAGCTGTGTTTCCTGCAGAATGATGCAATAATTGGCCCATAGCTATCACATGGTACCGGGCCGATCACAGCAACCTGTACCATGTGATTCACAGCTGTCATGATTGTAACCCATTAATGACAGTTGAAAACATTGCTGCTACAATGATCATCAGTGTGTAAAAAAAAAAAAAAAAAAAAAAAACCCTGATCACTCTCTACCCCCCAATCTATGGTGAAACTGAATTACTCTAATGAGGGTATGTAAACAAAAATAGTAAAAATAAATGAATTCATTTAAAAAAATGTTAAAAACAAAAACAAAATGTTAAAAAAATGTTTAAATCATTGAATAAAAATTGATTACATTTTTTTAAACATACTGTCACCATTCATTATTCCTTTATATTTTTTTTGTCATTTTCCAAAAAATTGTGACAAAAAAATTTCAACTTCAAAAAACTCGCCATGCCTCTTACTAAATGCCTCAGACTGTCTACTTTCCAGAAAGGGGTCGTTTGAGAGAAATTTGTACTGTTTTGGTACATCAGGATTGATTAATTTTCAAATATACATACAGTAGCATAGTTTATAGACACTATAACGTTCACACAAACCAATCAATATACACTTAGTTGGATTTTTTTATTTTATTTTTTATTACCAAAGACATGTAACAGAATACATTTTGGCCTTAATTTTTGAAGTAATTTTATTTTTTGGATATATTTTATAACAAAAAGTAGAAAATAGTTCTTTTTTTCTTTAAAAATATTGTCTTTTTTCATTTATATAGCAAAAAAAAAAAACCCAGTGGGTTGGGTAGGCTTGGGTACTGCAGTTTGGCCACACCTGTAATTTGCAGCAGCACTCTTAGTACATCATTACTCTTCCTCTGATGCCCATGATATTTTGTCTTTGTACCTTGAATGTCTGTCCTTGCCTTGAATAAATACCCTAAACATGGGCATAGTTAGTGTCTCCAGATTTCCTTTTGACTCCTAATGCAGCGTACATACGACTGGTTTTGCCGTTGGTTTCTCCAACGGAACTCCGACGGAATTCCATTCAAGCAGTCTTGCCTACACACAGTCCGACCAAAGTCCGACCGTCCAGAACGCGGTGAGGTACAACACTTACGACGGGACTAGGAAACGAAGTTCAATAGCCAGTAGCCAATAACTTCCGTCTTGTACTTGCTTCAGAGCATGCGTCGTTTTTGGTACGTCGGAACAGCATACAGACGAGCGGCTTTCCCGATAGGAATTGGTTCAGTCGGAAATATTTAGAACATGTTCCATTTCTAAGTCCATCAGAATTTTCGAAAGAAAAAGTCCGACGAGGCATACACATGATGGGAATAGAAGATGAAAAGCTTCCATCGGACTTTTTCTGTCGGAAATTCCGCTCGTGTGTACACGGCTTTACTCAGGAAACAGTCATAGCCTGGAAACATATTATAGGAGACTGTTAACCACTTGACATCCGCACTATGGCCAAATGACGGCCACAGCGTGGACCTGAATTCCCGGGAGGCCTCCCCTGTGCATGCACCCTGCAGGGCGCGCGCCGAGCGCACTGCGGTCACCGAGTCACTGAGACTCGGCTGATCACATGATGTAAACAAAAGATTGGTAACCGTTTTTTTTTCTAATTCTACTCTACTGATAGTGTGAGTAGAAAAAAAAGCTGATCACCGGCTCAGATGCGAGGGACAAAGGTCCCGAAGTGGAAGAGGCACATCTGCCTCATCTGTGCTTCCTAACAGTGCCACCTAACAGTGCCCACAGTGCCACCTAACAGTGCCCACAAGTGCCACCTATCATTGCCCACAAGTGCCACCTATCTATGCCCACCAGTAGTGACAATCAGTGCCACATAGCAGTGCTGCCTGTGTAACTGATCAGTGCCCATTATTGCCACCCATCAGTGCCCATCACTGCCACCCATCAGTGCCCATCACTGCCACCCATCAGTGCCCATCACTGCCACCCATCAGTGCCCATCACTGCCGCCTCATCAGCGTACATCAATGAAGGAGAAAAATTACCTGTTTTTAATTTTTTTATAACAAAATATTAAAACATTTTTTTTTTTTTTTTTAAATTCAGTCTTTTTACATTTTTTTTTTTACAAAAAATAAAAACCGCAGAGGTGATCAAATACCACCAAAAGAAAGCTCTATTTGTGGGAACAAAATGAAAAAAATTTAATTTGGGTACAGTGTTGTCTGACCGCGCAATTGTCATTCAAAATGCGTCAGCACTGAAAGCTGAAAATTGGTCTGGATAGGAGGGGGGTTTAAGTGCCCAGTAAGCAAGTGGTTAAAGCTGTAGTAAACCGCCGGGTGTTTTTTTTTCTAACCTGAAAGGTAAAGCCATAATGTGCTAGTATGCATCGCATACTAGCACATTATGTTAAACTTACGTGAAAACAAAGCCTTCCAGTGCCGCACTGTCACCGCTGCATGCGCTCCCATCTTCACCCTGTCTTCCTTCCGGGTTTGCGGACTCCAGCTGTATGACTGGCTGGAGCCGCAATGACGTCACTCCCGTGCATGCAGGCAGGAGCCACTGTTTATGGCACAGGACTCTGAAGGAAGGGCCCGGGTGGCTGCTCCTTCAAAGCACATGTGTCGGTGATGTTATTGGCTGCATGGACAGTAAATATCTTCTAAGCGGTGCATGTTTAGAAGAAATTTACAGTATCTACAGATAAGCCTTATTATAGGCTTACCTATAGGTACAAGTCAGAGATGGGAGTTTACTCCCACTTTAAGCGACCAAAGTGGCAAAAATTGTTTTTGCCCGATCAGTGTACTCTTCCAGAATACAATAGCTCAGCGGAGGGATTTACTCTCACTTTGATTCTCAGTGACATTGGTCATCAGGACAAATATAGAGAATGTATCTCCCGAAAAGGAATACATACAGTAATAATAACCTGGCAGTGGTTCTAACCCCTCACCATTCTAAATCTTAAAAAAAGTTTTGCTTTTCATGTTTTTGATTTTCTTCTGCAAGCAACAAGCTTACAACAACTAAACTCTATGTATATGCAGCAATTATAGCTAACGAGGATAAAGTTTAATACGTGTGCTTTTATATATGCAGAGAATTACAGTCTGAGATAAAAATTGCCCATTTAAGCTCTGAAAAATGCAAAAAGTGTGAATTGGTTTATAGAAGCTACTGCAGTTTTACTTTTTTCCTGTTGCCTAATTAAATAATCTTGATAAGGTGTAATCAATCAAAGCTTAGAAAAATATTTAGTTCTTTTTGAGCAGTGATAAAATACCTGTGTTTAGGCTGCAATAGAATTTGTAAAATCCAATTATAATGCAGAATAGTCTAATATCGATAATCTTTTGGACAAATGCTTCATTTAAAGTAGCTCGGAATCTCAGTGCTGAAAATCGCATTGCTCGCCCAATCTTAGGAATTGTATTGTACAAGGGCACCCTCTAGTGGTATAAACTAATATGTAACTTTTAGTATATTTAATAAAGTGTATGGAAACCCTAAAATTATATAGAATGTCCTGTGAGCCTCCACTAACAATAATAAACCAATAAATCCTCTTTGAATCAGCTGCAAGCGGTGAACATGTCTCATAAACCATGTAAAAGTACTAAAATCGCATTAAAAACGATGCGCTATCAAAGGTATAAGCATAAAGCCTCTGAACTGGTAAAATGATATCAAATACACCGTGATACTAATAATATATAAAATATATGATAAAAAATGTATAAAATTATAAGTGCTTAATAGCCAAATAATAAAGTGACAATGTGCATTCATATAGTGATGAAAAATATTAAAGCAAATAAGTCTGTGGAAATCTAAATAGATCCAAATACTGGAATTATAAAAAAAAGTGCTTAAGTGCACTTTGCAAAGTTCAAATTGATCCAATTTACAGGGTCTCCACACTTCATGCGATTCAGTATGCTGTGAAAGTAATGCGATAATCAGATGTTGTGTTCTCACTCAGGTGCTCCTCCCATGTAATGAAGGCTCACCTTAAGGTGTGTGACCTTGCTGTTAAGCTTGGTCAATACATGCTTTGCAACCACTACAAGGTTCAGCAGTGCGTCCGGAATCCTGGATCAATCGCCAATGTGCCTCAGTAAATCAATGAAAAATAGATCTCATAGTGTAGTATGCTTATGCAATTTATTGAAACAAAAATAAACAGGTCCCACACAAGGTACTCACAATATCCAGGTGCTTCAGTGCGCCATTCTATATCAAGCAAAAAACGAATGGTTGAAAACGGCCGGTAACGAGATGGTAAGCTGATCGTTCCTAACAGCTGATCTGCTAAGCGTGCCGTCCTGTCCCCTTCCCCTACATGTGTCGATACAAGGGAATTTCGTATCTTCCTCAGGGGGTGATTTTTTAATCTTACAGATTACAGTACTGTATGAAATCATTTCACATCCCTTTTGTCCCCAATGCTTTGTCCAGTGCCCTGCATGCAGTTTTATATGATATATACTGTTCTGTCTGGAAACTTGAGATTGTCCATAGCAACCAAAAAGTGTCCCTTTACGTCAAAAGTGGCTTTAGACCAGCTAGAAAACAGTGATAGTAAATTAGAACACTTGCAGAATTGAGCGATAGTGAATTGTGGGGAAATTTATTTTATTATTATTATATATTTTTATTATTTATATTTATTTATTATAATTTATGATTTTGTTTTTCAAACTTCATCATATCCGGGATATCTACTAGACTCTTGGTGGACAGATTTAAGTGTGTTATTGCTAAGAATTACAGGCCTACAATATAAAATGCCAAATTTCTATGCAAAATAATGGTACCGCTTTGAGATGCAAAAATCTGAAATAATCATACCGCCAGGGAGGTTAAGATGCAGCAAACATCACATCCAACATGTGGAAAGCTGAGCTGCATTTCCCATGATATAATGGGAATTCCCTATGGGGCAAGATGTATAGGGGCAATCAAGGACTGTGAGCTGGTTGGTCACGACCAGGTGCTGTAGGGATCATACCCACCAACAGGAAACACGTCCTTGCTCACTTCAGTAGACTACGCGGAGGAGGTTATGTGGCCAGGGGTCATTTATCAATAGGACAACTATGAAACACAGGGAATCTGGGGTAAGAATGGAAGAAGACAATTTTAAAAACACAAGACCAGCATTTTTAAACAAGGTGAGGAAGCACCTAAAGTTATCATTTATAACTATAATTTAATCCTTCTGGTTGGAGTTCAGATTTAAGATGATGCAGAGATGTACTGCATATTTTTTAGGCCAGACATACCATTTAAAATAGAACTAAAGACAAACCATTTTTTTTAGCTTCAGATGTGGAGTGGAGAGGGATTTGAACACCTGTCAGGTTTCTATTAATGTCTGTGCCCCCATCTCCAGAAATGGAAAGAGGGGTGACAGTGACGGTCCCCGGTCCCCCCCCCCCCCCGCACTCACCCCTCCACTGTGACGCCAACCCCCCCGCACTCACCCCTCCACGGCTTCCTCAGATTCTCCTCCCGGCCAACCTGATCCATCCTGATTGGCCAGGAGGAGAAGCCGGAAGACAATAGCGAATATTAATTTGCTATTGTCACAAATGGGTGGGTTTGGGGTGCAATGCTCTGCGTCCCAAGCCCAACCTTCTTCAAGCCAATTAAAGCCTCAGGCTCTAATCATGCGGCTTGGAAAAAAAAAATCATACAAACGCCCCTGTGCCCTTGATGGACCGGCCGCTCCTGATAAGACCCCTTTCACATTAAGCAGACTCTGTCAAGCAGATCCGCGATGAGCAGGCGGATGAAAGGTCCGTGTCCACTCCGCTGATGCAGAGCGGGCACAGCCCGCTATTCTCGATGGGGCGGTCGGATGGAAATGGACCGACTGTCCATTTCCATTTGATACCATGCGATCTGCTAGATGGATGGGGAATGGAATCCCCATCCGTCTGTTTTTAGCGGACTGGACTGGATCGGATGCAGGCAGGTGTAAACGGACACATGTCCATTTACATCAGCCTCTCCATAGAGAACAATGGGTGGTCCGTTTGGGCCCGTCTGAAAAACGGACAGGCAGACCGTATCGGTCTGCTTGTGTAAAAAGGGGCCTAAGGCCTTGTTCACACAGGGCATACACAGCGTACCTTTACAGGGATGCACAGGTGTTTCGTGTATCTCTGTGCAGTCAGTCCCATTGATGTAATTTGGGATGTAGCACCTGCACGAACAGGAGACGTTGCTCCCAATTTTACATCCATATAGGTCCGCATGCATGTCCCTGAGCTTACACTGTCTGCGTTCGGGGTCATGTACTCACACGGATGTCAGATTGGGAACAGCAGCTATGGCTTTGCAGCCATTGCACCCAACTGACATAAATGGGACTGCCTGTACGGGGATGCATGGAACACCTGTGCATCCCCGTGCAGGTAAACATGGCCCTCCATGGGAGAATACTTTAGTATGTCACATGTGAATGATGCTTTAGTAGCAATTTAGCAGGAATTTTGTTATGTTGTGTTTATGTACACTGTATATTGTTTTGATAAACATATGCGCAAATATCATACTGCCTTAAAAATCAGTAGCACCTTCTTTTTTTCTATTGGCCATGTGCTTTCAGAAGATGTATTGTTTGGGGGGGGTCTTTTACAAATTCTGAAAGCTGTAAGTGAAAAATCAAAAACCAGATTTAGAGAACTTTTTGGGTACGTTCAATTTCCACCATTTTGCAAAAAGCGCGCAGTTTAAAATTTACAAATATTTGTTTTTTATTAACTCCTTACAGTTTAAGCTTTTATATTTAGTAGGGATTTAGCAGGAATTTTGTAAAATTAGCTGTGTTTTTACCTGCTACTAATGATTTTACTGTATTTTTTGTGAATATACTGGTTTGATAAACATTTGTGCAAATACAGCGGGGTCTAAAAAAATTCAGTAGCACCTTCTTTTTATTCTAGAGGTCATATGCTTTCAGAAAATATATGGTTTTGGGGTCTTTCACAAATTCTGAAAGCTGTAGGAGGAAAATGAAAACCTTTAGATTGTTAGAGAAATGTGGATATTTACATTTTTGGGTTTGTTCGATTTTCACCATTTTGCAAAAAGGTGATATGTAAAAATTAAAATGTTTTGTTATTTATTAACTTCATACAGGTTAAGCTTTAATATTTAGTAGGGATTTAGCTGGAATTTTGTAAAATTAGCTGTTTTTTTATCTACTAATAATGGTTTTAGTGTATTTTTTGGGAATATATTGGTTTAATAAACATTTGCGCAAATACCGCGGGGGGTCTAAAAAAATCAGTAGCACCTTCTTTTTATTCTAGAGGTCATATGCTTTCAGAAAATATATGGTTTTGGGGGTCTTTCACAAATTCTGAAAGCTGTAAGGGAAAAATGAAAACCTTCAGATTTTTAGAGAAATGTGGATATTTACATTTGTGCGTACATTCGATTTTCACCATTTCGCAAAAAGGCGCAATGTTAAAATTACAAATATTTGTTATTTATTAACTCAATACAGGTTAAGCTTTTATATTTAGTAGGAATTTTGCAAAATTTGCAGTGTATTTATTCTACTGGTCATGTGCTTTTAGAAAATATATGGTTTGGGGGTCTTTTACAAACTTTGAAAGCTATAAGTGAAAAATAAAAAAACAAAGGAAAAATTGCAAAATTGGTCTGGCCACCTGAGTGTAAAAATGGAGCACAGGGCCTGGCAGCAAAAGGGTTAAGGACACTAGTTCTGGTGACCCTGGTGACAAGCAGAGATTTCCTCACTATGGAGAGATTTCCTCTCATTTCCTGTTTTGGCTATGGGGCAGGAAATGAAGAGAATGTTTCCCAATGGGATACAAATGGCAAAAAAAAAAAATCTCACAGGAGTTATAACCCTCCCTTACTCAATCCAAAATGAAAAAAAACTGAAAATTGTATCGAATACTTACCAAAATTTTCCTTTCCTGACCCCAAACCATGGCAGCATACTAGTGATGGGCTCCGCCTCTCTTCCACACCATCAGGACCAGTAAATAGCTTAAATTAAAGGCCTAGTTAGGCCCTACCCCATTCCTTGTAATTAGCTACAAACCGAAACGTACAAGGGTGGGTCCATATGCTGCCATGGTTTGGCGTCAATAAAGGAAAATTGAGGTAAGTATTTGATACAATTTTCAGTTTTACTGATGCCACCATGGCAGCATACTGGTGATAAATAATTAGCTAACAGGGTGGGTTCTACTTGTCGAATCAACTTTTAATTAGAATGGGACAGAAGACGGAACAGTCCTTCCTCCGCAGTCCACTAATGGCAAGACCCCCGTATCTACTCCGTACCGCTTGAAAAGGTATCCTGGGGGCGACCATAATACTTCCCTGCAGATGGATTCCATGGACGCCTTTGAATGGGCAGCCCATAAGACCAAAACTGCTCTGGAAGAGTATGTATCCACTGCTGAAGGAGGTTTTTACGACCCCTCGCCCTATATGCATGACCAAACCTATTAAGTCCAAGAGGTAGCCTCTTTTCCCTGATGAATTCCAGCTGGAAAGATGAAAGGCTTTTTACATGATCTGCAAAGGGCAATTGTGGATAGGGACTTCACATTCTGTACACGTTCAATTTGTGTGACCCTCCTGAGTGATCCTCTGGGAAGTTAGGCAATGCCCAGATGACTGTTAGATGGAGGGCTGTCGCTACCCTGGATACAAGATGATCTACCAGACACAAGTCTACTCCTTCTGAAAAGAAAACAATATCTTTTTCTAAAGCTCTCCGAGCTTGAATCTCAGACATCCTTCTGCTTGAAGATCTTGCGATAGATACTGCCTAGTAGGTAATGTCACAAACTGAACACTGTTCTGTTGGAGCAAATTGTCGCACTGATTTGAAATCCAGCAACACCGATAGATTCCACTGGGAAAGATTCTCTTTCGTGGTGGTCAAAACCTCCTTTTTGTCTTCAAAATTTTTGCAAACGAAAATATTTCCGGCAAATTTAAGCCTTGTTATTGCTAACCTTGTCGACGCTTGCAATCTCAATGAATATAGGCTAAGGCTCATGTCTAATCTGGTCTAGAAGAAGTCCAGGACAGCTGTCACCGGACTGCAGTAGTATCAATATCTCGCCCTGCTGAGAAATAACGCAAACTTGTTCCAGATTTTGGCATAGATGTTGTCAGTAAAGTACCTTCTCACACTACACAAGGTAGAGATCTTCCTGGAGCAGGCTAGGTTCTCAAGCTTCCCCTATCAGTCGTCCTGTTTGCAGACACGGCCTGCGTATGTGCAAAGGGGAATTGGCTTCTGTCTCATGAGATGAATGACCATGAAAACTCAAGGCCCTCATTGTCAAAATGGAGGAATGGATATAACTACCATGTTCACTCTCGACAGCCTCAAGAGGAATCTCATTACGAGAAATGTTGTTGGAAAATATATAGGCTAGATTGCAGATCCATGGAGAAAATTAAGGCATTTGTCCCCTCTGCCTTGGGGTGCGGAATTGATTCAGACA
The DNA here is from genome assembly GCF_042186555.1 of Aquarana catesbeiana. NCBI lineage: Eukaryota > Metazoa > Chordata > Amphibia > Anura > Ranidae > Aquarana > Aquarana catesbeiana. The sequence goes on along the minus strand of NC_133329.1, from coordinate 343,938,410 downwards.
TCCTCCTAAGTTTGAAATTGCTGTGAGAAGCAATGTAGTCTGTCTGTGATTGGCCCCACCTGTGGACCAGCTCATAGAAGACCCACAGTGTAGGGCCCACTCATGCTCTGGAAAGTTTGCATGATGGTCTGCCTGTGTGTTCAAGTACCCTAGGAGGTAAACTGCTTTCGGAATTTGCAGGTGATTTCCTGACCCCAACAGTGTGGGGTTCACCTCTCTTAATAGCATATTGCCACAAGTTCCTCCTTGGTGATGAATATAGGCAACTGCTGCCATGTTGTTCAACTGCAGATCTTCCCTTGATTCTGTGTAGTAAAGCGAAAGGTGCTATATAAGCTGCTTGGATTTCTAGGGTACTTAAGACTACTTTGCTTGGCTGGGAATCTCCCATTGGACTGAACTGACGGTTTCTCGCAGTGTGCCTTCCAGGCTATCTTTGCTGGGATGAATAGTAATTGTGATCTAGTTTAATGGTTCTAACGGGGCGACTTCATCAGATTCTCCCTCTTCAGCCACCACCGTATACTCCTACTCATACTGAGTGACAGTTGATAACTGTGCCAGACTCTGTTTCCTCTATTGTGCTAAGAATCCCAGCTTAAACTGTTGAAGTCAGAGCACCCAAGGGATTATTGGTATGACGACATTGTGCTCCAAAGATTGAGGCACTGACAAATGGTCAAACAAGTGGAGATTACGGTCTTCAGCATTCCTTCTTTGACTGCCACCATTTTCTCTGGTGAAAGCCGAACAGAGGAGTTGGCAGAGTACCTCCCGGCATACTAACTGTTAAGTTAGAGAGAGTTAATAAACCAGCCCTATCCCCGCAGGGTGTTTATGACAATCTGAGAACCCTTGTGAACAGTCTCGGAGACCTGCATAAGCCAAAAGGCAGACTGTTAAACTGGAAATGCGTCTAGCCAATCGCAAGCTTACCAATTATGAAAGAAATAAATATTTTGGGATGTTTAGATAGTCAGCGTGAAGATCTAAAAATAGCATTTTGCCATCTGGCTAACCTGGTTTAATGGACTCCATTTTCAAGATCTCTAAGGGGATAAAAAAAGTTTAACGTCTTCAGGTCTACAACCAAACGCTAGCCACCATCCCTTGCAAACTACACACAGGGTTGAAATGAAGCCTGTATATTCTTTTTGTGAATGGAATCAGGACGAAAACCCCCCTAGATCTGATATGTATGTATTATAGCAGCCCATCTGCCTAGAAGAACATAACCTGCTGAGAGGAGGAACATTCCCTACCCCTTTGCTTCCCATCTTGCGGGAGCAAGACGGACTTCCTGTCTTTCCTGGTATGGCTGTGTTAAGTTTCTTACCAACACAGAGATTTCCTCTTATAAGATATCGTACACCGAACTTGCCTGAGAAAACAAATGCAGCCCAAAGTTTCAAATAACGTATCTACTGTAAGCAGGGTTTAAAGCGATGCTATCCAGTCTCTAACGAGGATATAAACTGTATAGACAAATAAAGGAGATTTTCTCTCCGGACTTTGCTGATCTGAAGAATGGGAGATTAGGACTTTACCCATACAATTGGCCTCCTTGACTGACTGGATACATAGTTCAATGGAGGGAAAATTGAAGCCAAGCAGTTCTGGGCCTTCCTCTGATGAAGAGGAACTACTACTGTCCACAGGCTGTCCACTCGCCAGAGCAGCGGAACTAAGTGGGTTAACGCCACCTGCCGAGGTGCCTGGATGCTCTAGTGACAGGCAACTAGGTGGGGTCTGCCTGGCCGAGATAATTGAAAGTACAGCATAAAATCTCACACCACCCTCTTCAATAACAATGATATTTGAGTGTTACCTGTCAACTGCGAACTCCTCCAGGCAGTCTTTACTCACCAGCCTATTGGGCATAGGTATTGCGCCACAGGCGCTGCAGGACTTTTGCTGGGCTGGTAGCGTTGCTCTAGGAAGAAGCGATAAGACATCATCCTTGGAACTTTCCCCTTGAATGGGAGCATTCCTCCAAAGAACGTCCACCTTCCGTGGTTCTTGAACTTAGAGAGCATGAGCATGAGCATGCGGAGCTGAAAAAAATTCAAAGCAATCTGAAAAGGGAGGCACTCTTTTCCTGAAACTTACCACATGATGGTCTCCCACCTTTGAATTTGAGGGTCTTTTGTATAAATGGTGACTGACTCATGGTTTGAGGACAAATAGGATGGCCAGCTGAAAAAAACAAGGATAGCTGAAAAGGAAAATAGCATCAGAGAGCGAAAGGCTTAGAGATGAAAGAGAAAAACATACATTGGCAACAAAAAAATGAAAAAGTGTTCCTTTTTTTTTCTTCTTCTTTTTTTTTTCTTTTAACCACTTGCTTACTGGGCACTTCAACCCCCCTCCTGCCCAGACCAATTTTGAGCTTTCAGCACTGTCGCACTTTGAATGACAATTGCGCGGTCATACAACACTGTACCCAAATGAAATTTTTATCATTTTTTTCCCACAAATAGAGCTTTCTTTTGGTGGTATTTGATCACATCTGGGATTTTTATTTTTTGCTAAACAAACAAAAAAAGATGGACATTTTTGAAAAAAAAAAATCATGTTTAATAGTTTGTTATAAAATTTTGCAAACAGGTAATTTTTCTCCTTCATTGATATGCGCTGATGAGGCAGCACTGGTGGGCACTGATAGGCTGCACTGATGGGCACGGATAGGCACAGATAAGGCGGCACTGATGGGCACAGTTAAGGCGGCACTGATGGGGACAGATAAGGCGGCACTGATGGGGACAGATAAGGCGGCACTGATGGGGACAGATAAGGTGGCACTGATGGCCACGGATGGGTGGCACGGATGGGTGGCACGGATGGGTGGCACGGATGGGTGGCACGGATGGGTGGAACGGATAGGTACCACGGATGGGGGGGCACTGATGGGTGGCACTGATGGGCACTTATGGGCACTGGTAGGTGACACTGATGGGGGTGCTGATGGGTGGCACTGATGTGGGTGCTGATGGGTGGCACTGATGGGTGGTACTGATGGGTGGCACTGATGGGTGGCACTGTGGGCACTGATGGGTAGCACTGTGGGCACTGATGGGTGGCGCTGATTGTTGGCACTGTGGGCACTGATGGGTGAAGCTGGTGGGCACTGGTAGGCAGCACTGCTGCCTATTGCCTTGTGTTAGAAGATCGCCGTGATCGGGACTGATGTCCCGATCACGGCCGCCGGTGATCGGGTTTTTTTTTTCCTCCTCGCGCTGTCAGCGCGAGGAGGAAAAATAGCCGATTACCGGCTCTGTTTACATCACATGATCAGCTTTCATTGGCTGACAGCTGATCATGTGGTAAGGGGTCGGGACCAACCCCTTACTCTGATCTGTGATCAGGCGAGTCTCATAGACTCGCTGATCACCGAGCGCGCCGCGCGCGCCCTGCAGGGGGCGCGCAGGCCGCTCATGCACGGGACGACGTCAATAGACGTCGTCCTGGCAATTTAGATCCGCGCTGTTGCCGTCATTTGGCAATGGCCCGGATCTGAAGCTGTTAAACAAAAAGACAAAAAACAAAAAATACCTGAAACAAACAGCAGGGGACATTGAGGGAAAGCTCGCCTGTCCTAGGAAGCAGAGGGAAGAACGATCCAGAGCCAGGCAAAGGAGGCTCTGCCTGACCAAACCTCCAGGGCCATTTGAGCCCCTCTAATTATCCCTGGAGATCTATAGATCTACCCCATGACTCTGACCATCATTATTAACAAGAGGGCAGCTTTTCCCAAAAGAAAAATGGTGGTTGGTACTCCCGCCAGCCAGTGTGCATGTGCAGACCGGCACAGCCGATGATGTCATCAAGAGAGCCTCCAGCACAGAGAAAATAGTCCAGCACAGGATAAAACAAGCAAAAAGTTTTGCCTTTAGTTCTACATTAAAGTCAGTGGGGTCGATTTACTAAAACTGTAGAGTGGAAAATCTGGTGCAGCTTTTAGGTTTTTTTGTCAAAGCTTAATTGAACAAGCTGAAGTTAGAAGCTGCACCAGATTTTGTACTCTCCAGTTATAGTAAATCAACCCCATTGTTTTAGGCTGCATTCACACTTGAGCTGAACATCTTTGGTTGTTTTGCAGGATTTTTTTTCTTATTTGAAAAGGCATTTTTTATCATTTTTGTAGGCATCTGAGACCTGAGCTTTTACTTTTAAATTCTTTTTAGCCAACAGAAAGCTACTTACTAGGGAAAAATGTAGGATATGTGTGTACTTGTGTAAGTTTTTAGTTGCTCCCACTGAAGTCTACAGGGGTCAAAAACGCTTGAAACTTTGTAGCTTAAAAGGTTGAGTACTTTTTCGAACTACAAGCTTCAAGCAACACTATTGCTTTGATGTACTAAAACTGTAGAGTGCAAAATCTGGTGCAGCTCAGCATAGAAACCAATCAGCTTCCAGTTTTTTTTTTCTTTTGTAAAAGCTTAATTGAACAAGCTGAAGTTACAAGGCGTTTGGTTACAACGCAAGGCTGCACCAGATTTGCACTCCCAGTTTTAGTAAATCAACTCCTATGTTCAAAGATGAACAGACACAATTTAAAACCATGGGATTTTGGATGTTGAACGTTTTGGAACTTCAAGCTTCAAGATGCCCAGGTGTATATGTAATTTGTGAATCTGGTAACAAACAACCTTGGAATTCATAAAGGGTAAATTGCACTTTACTAAGAAATACCTAAATGTTCTAAATATTTTGTGCTATGTTCTCTTTGATTTATCGGAGATAATTAGGTTTAAGTTACTAAATTCAGTTGGGGCAAAATGTAGTAAATAACTCATGACAAGTAGCCAACCAATCAGACTTTACTATTATGCAATCAAATGTTTAAAAGATCAATTCTGATTGGCATTGCTGTGGGATACATTACGTTTAGCCTTAATAAGTAGGCCTTGACTAGGGCATAACCGATGTCCTCAATTCCCTTCCACCATTCCTGCCCCTGTACCCCTCTTACCCCAAAAAACCTAAATGAACAGACCAACACAATTTTGGAGTGAATATTTTGCCTAGCGACCATTTATTAACAAATAAACAACTTATAAAACATTCCTTTGAACAGAAATATAATAATAATGACAGTAATAACCCAGGCTGCTGATCATTGGAGGCACTACTGAACCAACAACAGATTTAATCTTTTTAACCACTAAAAGTTCCCCAGCCACAGGACACCGGCTCGAGGACAATATCAGCTCTCCGCCGACACCTCCATGTCCACAACTTTCCGGTTTACCCACCATTTACTGGGATGAAACAGAGGACGCCATTTTATAGACGGGTCTTTACTCTGATGTAACTCAGTGTATTAGATATATACAGCCTAGTATATACACTGCATTTAGTGTAGATTAGATATTCAGTGTAGAATCTATATTCAGGCAGTGCAGTATATATAATATAGTGTATTGAAGTGGTTAAGGGGAACCCTTCGGCAATTTTTTTTCTAAAAATGGCATGGGGGTCCTCCCAAAATCCATACCAGGCCCTTCTGCCCAGGAGGGAATAAGGAGCGGACACAGATTGCCGATGGGAGGATGTGCAGAGCCGGTGCGGAGAGCGGGGAGCAGTGTGAGTACCGAGACTGGCCTGTTCTTGGGGGGGGGGGTGTTGGTATGTGTGAGTGAGGGGGGCAGATGTGTCTGCCGCCCCCCCCCCAAAAAAACTAGAAGCAAATGGGACTCGTTGCATCTACATGCAATGTATGTACAGGTCCCAGGACAGCTCTGAACTTTTGACATGATCAACAGGTATTTTTGCACTTATCAGACATAACAGCAAGCTTTTAATTGTATATTTACCAAAATGAAAAGGGTGCGAAAAAGAGAAGTTCATTTTTAAGGTGTACACATACTTTGAGAATGTCTTTCAAGGACTGCCTGAAAGAAACATACTGGAAAAAGTATCTCTCAAATCTACCCTCACCTTTTCAAAGTAGTGTCTTGGCAGGTCATAAGATATCAGGTAGTATGCAGTCATAGACTAGGTGTCACATTCATCATCCTTCCCCTGTCTTTACAGTTTCCAGTGCAAAGGCATGTACTCATTGCCGAGGGGTGGCAGTGAAGGTACACCTCAGCATTCGCTCCTCATCGCTGGGCGACCTAAAAAAAAAAAAAAGACATACATATTAGTCAAGTGATGGCCAGGTCATTTCCTATTTCTGCAGGAATGATGGTTCAGTGAGTAGACTGCAAATATATAATTTCTTACCTTTGCCTTTAGTAGTGCTGGAAATCTTACTAAGGACCCCAGTGCCCTCCTCTTTGGGCTCTGGCTACTATGTTGGTGAGGTTGCTCAGTGCCTCTTTAGGCATAGGGTTCCTGCAAGATTGATCGTCTCCAGGCATAGAAGTGCTAGAAATAGTTTAACAGAATAAGTAAGCAGCTGATGATCAGACAGAGTATATATGTAATCTGCATTGTACTAAACAGGTGCAGAGTTATGCCGCGTACACACGGCTGGACTTCCCGACAGAAAAAGTCCGATGGGAGCTTTTGGTCAGACATTCCGACCGTGTGTTTGCCCCATCGGACTTTTTCTGTCGGCATTTCCGACAGACTCGGATATAGAACAGGTTCTAAATCTTTCCGTCGAAAATGCCGAAGGAGTTTAAACCGTTGGCAAGTCCAGCCGTGTGTACGCAGCATAAGAAGCAATAATGTACCAATTCAGAATGTAAACAGCTATTTGTGCTTATCCTTATAGACATATTGCTCCACAGTGAAGTCCAGGGTAGCTTTAGTAACACAGGTGAACAACAGCTGGGGGGATTCCAGACTCAAGAATAAAGCACCACAGCACTGGAACTGGAGTACTGTGCTAGGAATTGGGGAGGTACAACCCCACAGTAGCTTGGTTTCTTGGAGAAAAAGTAGAGATCTCCTTATACCTTTAGCTGCCTATATTTCTGGATCTACTAATGATTTTGACAAGTACTTTTAACTGAAGATAACTTCTACTTATGCGTTTCTTTCATTTTAGGATTAGATTGTTCCGATTACTGAATTATTTTAAAAGGAGTTTAGTTACAATTTGCAAGATGTCTCCCCATTGTTCAGCTTTTATGTCTTCCTCATCTTTAATAAATTTGGATCCTGTCCATATTATGTATCCCTTCAGACATCTATTTAGCAGGGCAGAATATAATACCTTCTGTTCGAAAAAACCTTTTGTTGAGATATTTCGAACAATAGCATCTGTAATAGAGACTTTTTCCATTTTCCACATTATAGATCTGTTCAGCACTTCGAATATTTCTTAGTTGGTAATGTTAAAAGAACATTTATATGTCAGGAAATTACTTACCACAATTATATCTATTATACAACTAATGGCTTTTGTGCTGACCTTATTGTATTGTATCTTTTCTTCCTGTCCAATTGATTGTTACTGTTCCACATACAGTAGTGTATAGCCAAATTAGCCAGTACATTTGCTTAACATTTAACCACACATTATATATTAGATGATTGATGAGGAGAAGCAGTTTAGATTAATAAAATCTATTAGCTTCCAAAGCCATCAAAAAACTGTGCTTGAAGACAGGTATTTTCCACTGCAGATGGCGCTTGACTGCAGCAGCAATGCAGTTTGGAGGGGAAATTGGTTTTCTCTACGATTTCCTCAGTCACATGGGGCAGTGATTCAGTTGGATACACATGCCTCATGTGAGTGGTTAGCTTTTAGGGATATTTTCAGGGTCAGGGACAGTGCCAAGGGAAAGGAAGTAGAAAGGAAAGGTTCCCGGTGAAGTAGAGAGAGAGCATAGACTATGTTTACCTTTTCAGGAAGCTTCCCTTTTGAATCAGATTGGCCAGTTCGCACCTTTGTGGCAGATGTTGTCGGCATCTCTAGGTCTTCAGACCTCTGTCTCTCTGCTGCATGGTTATAAATGACACCAGCTATAACCAAGGAATGTCCGTAAAATTTTGTAGGAGTGTAGCGCTGCCCTCTTAAGGGTCACAAGTTAAATCAGTACCCCCCTGGTTGCCCTAACTCTGTATGTCCTCTGCCACCTCTAACACCCTAGGTTCATACATTTTCCCTTTTAAATGACAATAAGAAGGAAGTAAACACAACAGAATTGATTAAACCAATAACTTGTTTACTTAGCAAAATGGGAAAGCAATTGGAGAGTCAACTCAAGTTTACACTTTAAAGCGGAGTTCCACCCAAAAATGGAACTTCCGCTTTTCTGGTTCCTCCCCCCCTCCAGTTTCACATTTGGCACCTTTCAGGGGGGAGCAGATACCTTTCTAATACAAGTATTTTGCTCCCACTTTGGGGCATAGATTCCCGAGCCACCCGCAGGTATCTACGCTACTCCCCCCCCCCCCCCCCGCTGTATTCTGAGAGTCACACGGGTCCCAGAAAACAGCAGAGACCAGTGGGAGAGTGCAGGGCCCCTTACCGAGGATGGCGGCGGCAGCACCTGACAGCCATATTTTAAAAGTCAGCAGCTGCAGTATTTGTAGCTGCTGACTTTTAACCACTTATCGACCGCTGCATGTACATATACGTTGGCAGAATAGCACAGACAGGCAAATGGGCGTACAGGTACGTCCCTTTAAATTTGCCGCCGTGTGGTCGCGTGCGCATCGCCGGCGGCGCTCGTGCAACCCTGCTGCGAGCTCCGTGAGTGTGATCGCTGGTCCCGCAGACATGAAGTTCGCGGGGATACCCGTGATCGTCTCACGGAGAGGAAGAACGGGGAAATGCTGATGTAAACAAGCATTTCCCCGTTCTGCCTAGTGACAGGACACTGATCACAGCTCCCTATGATTGGGAGCGGTGATCAGTGTCATGTCACACGTAGCCCCTCCCCCCACAGTTAGAATTCACTCCCTAGGACACACTTAACCCCTGCAGCACCCCCTCCTGGTTAAAGCGGAGGTCTGGCAGTTTAAAAAAAAAAAGTCAGCAACTACAAACACTGTAGCTGCTGACTTTTAATAAGGGCACTTACCTGTCCAGCGAGCCCGCAATGTCGCCCCCCCCCCCAAGGCTGATCCATCGGATCGGGTGCCGGTTCCGCCATCCTAACTAAGGGAAACAGGCAGTGGAGCCCTGCGGCTTCACTGCTCGTTCCCTACTGCGCATACGCGAGTCTCACAGCGCTTTGTGAATTGCCCTGTTGTTTTCTGGGACACACATGTCCCAGAATACAACGGGCCAGCTCACCGAAGAGGAGGAAGTGACAGAACAGCGCAATGGAATAGGAAGAGGCAGATAAGGAAGACTGCCTAGCAACAGGGGTTTCTGGTAAGTAAAAAAAAAAATTTTCTAATTTTTTTAATATATTTTTTGTAGAATTTTAATGTAATTTTTTATTTTAGGGTGGACCTCCACTTTAATCCCTTCACTGCCAGTCACATTTACACAAAAATCAATGCATTTTTAATCGCACTGATCGCTGTATAAATGTGAATGGTCCCAAAATAGTGCCAAAAGTGTCCGATCTGCCCGCCATAATGTCACAGTCACGATAAAAATCGCAGATCGCCGCCATTACTAATTAAAAAAAAAAATATTAATAAAAATGCCATGAAACTATCCCCTATTTTGTAGACGCTATAACTTTTGCGCACGCTGATCGGAGGATGGAGATCCCCACAGGGAGGATGGAGATCGCCACAGGGAGGCTGCACAGGACACCTGCACACAGGACACATGCACACAGGACACATGTACAGGACACAGGGACACATACACATGTACAGGACACAGGGACACATACACATGTACAGGACACATGTACAGGACACATGTACAGGACACATACACATGTACAGGACACAGGACACATGCACAGGATACAGGTAGGCTACACAGGACACAAGGAGGCATGCAGCTGCAGATGGGCATTGTTGACCCTCTGCATTTCTCACCCTCGTCTTATACTTGTAGAAGAATATGTATCGGCCTAAACTAAGGAAAAAAAAAAATTTTTTTTTTAAGATATTTTTTGGGGATATTTATTATAGCAAAAAGTAAAAAATTGCGTTTTTTTCAAAATTGTCAGGCTTTATTTGTTTATAGCGCAAAAAAAAAAAAAAACGCAGAGGTGATCAAATACCACCAAAAGAAAGCTCTATTTGTGGGGAAAAAATTTTGTTAGGGGGCTACGTCGCATGACCGCGCAATTGTCAGTTAAAGCGACGCAGTGCCGAATCGCAAAAAATGCTCTGATCTTTGGCCAGCCAAATGGTCTGGGGCTTAAGTGGTTGAAAAAAAAAAACGGCTGATCTCCGCTTTAAAATGCTTTTTCTTATAGGAATGTCATCAATAACCAAATGACAATCACTTATCAGATGTAAACCTTTAACAGTGAAGACTATAATCTTTGTACACAACAAAGTGCATTCAATGTCTATGTGAACAGGCTACAGGAGAGAAGGGGAATGGCCCTTACGAATGTCAGACCCCTCTCTACTGCTCCTACACATATAAATGCAGACCAGTAAATACCAAGTTATAACTTCTAGCAATGAGAAACTGTATTGAAATTCAACCTGCTCTTTCAGAGAGTTCTTGGTGAATTTATAGCTCTAAGAGCTCAGTAAAACAAATCCTGGAAGTGGGGAAGGAGGTGAAAAGTAGTTCTGTATTGCTGTGCGGCAGTCCAGTTGACCTTAAACTTAAGCTAGCCCTTGATGTTTAACTGCATGCAAGGAGTTTTTTAATGGCAAAGCAAAGCAAACTGAATCAATAAGTTGTGAATAAACAGCAAACAATCTTCCTGTGTAGAGCAAACTAACTGTATTCATAGTGATCACTGACTAAAAGATGTTGCTCTCTGTGGAACTACAAGTGGCAGCAGGGTAATAGAAAGTAAGGATGTTTGTATATAGTGTCTATGATGGTCTATATCCAGGGCACTAAAGATAAGTTGTGCAGGAGACAATGGTGTCTATATACAGTGTCTATAAGGTTAGGCTATTGCCCGCTCACCACACTGGAACAAGCGATGATGATAATGATGATGACGATGTGTCAGAAACCATGAGACAGAAGTACAGTTAAATCAAACTTGTTTAATAATAATTAAAAAAGGTAAACAAAGTATATACTCGAGTATAAGTCGAATTTTTCAGCCCTTTTTTTTGGGCTGAAAGTGCCCCCCTCGACTTATACTCGAGTCACCACCGTCTGTCTGCATGATCAGCGTGTCATGCAGGCAGACGGCGACCGGTGTGTGATAATTCATTTGGAGGCTATTCCAGCTTTCAAAAGCCATGCCTCCTGCTCATCTGTGATAGGCTGAACAGCTGTCAGTGTACAGCCTATCACGGACATTCTCTCATCCTCGTCCGTGGTATGAGAATGAGAGAATGTCCGTGATAGGCTGACCACTAACTGCTGAGTGTTCTGCCTATCACAGACAAGGAGGAGGCGCGGCTTTTGAACAGTTTAATGGCTGCTGAAGTGTATTATCACACGCTGATCAGAAGGCTGCACAGGACACAGGACACCTGCACACAGGATACATACACATGTACAGGGCACAGGACACATGTACAGGACACAGGGACATATACACATGTACAGGACACATGTACAGGACACAGGGACACATACACAGGACACATACACAGGACACATACACATGTACAGGACACAGGACACATACACATGTACAGGACACAGGACACATGCACAAGATACAGGTAGGCTGCACAAGACACAAGGAAGCATGCAGTTGCAGGTGGGCATTGTTGACCCTCTGCATTTCTCACCCTCGTCTTATACTTGGGTCAATAAGTTTTTCCCAGTTTTTTGTGGTAAATTAGGGGCCTCGACTTATACTCGGATTGACTTATACTCAAGTATGTACGGTAAACATACTAAAAACATAGCCAGAGTTCAGGAACCAGAACGGATAGTCAAACAAGCCAAAACATCAGGGAGCCAGAGATGAGCATAGTAGAACAGCAAGCAGGATCTGGAGCCAGAAGGAATGTCAGCCAAGCAAGTCTTTAAAAGGAACACAGGAGAGCGTCTCTAGAGATGTGACCAAGGTGAAGGCAGAGATCATCTGGGCTGGACAGCTTAAGTAGGCAGGACTGACAAGCAGGATATCATCAACAGGTCACTGTGGAGAGATAGGAGCTGGCAATTAGCCGACAGCTGAGCGGCCTGCTTTGAAAAGGAAGGGCTGAACCCAACCCTGACACGATGATGACGATGATGGTCTCTCAGGAATGTGGCTCATGGGATGATGTCCGGCCTCCACTGCACCATGCTACAGCTCACCGAAATCTGATGTCACTGCTGGATAGAGGGAACAGGAGCGGGCTCCAGGCTGCCGCTGAACAGCCAAGAGGAACTGTCCCTCAGGATATCTGCTGGATTGTTCTGCTGGTGTAAGCTGCGACTTAGCTGCAGTTCACACTATCACAGAATCCCTGCACACAGATCCACGTCGGGTCCCAAGAGAACATGCTAGGTCTTAATCCATCCCTCTTATAGTCTCTCCCAGCAGTCTGTTCTCCCTCCTCAGCCAGCTGGTAGTTGTAGTTCCTGATGATTCAGCCGGAGGGCAAATCCCATCCATACAGACTGCATATCCCAAGATGTTTTGCTCTGCCTGGTCTCTGAATAAGGAGGTAACAGGTCAACGTCACACTCAGCACTAGAGGGAAACTGCAGGAATATTTATATATCCAGCTCCTGGCCACATCAGTTATGGTTTCAAATCTAGTCACTAATAATGCTTTTCCGGCTATGGTAAACCCTTAAAGTGGATGTAAACCCACACATATAACCAGTGAAGTGAACAGCCTCAGATGATGCACAGAGATGAAACAAATCTTCCTACATAGGTTTTACTTGTATGTCCGCTGTCTTCCCCTCCCTACACCCATTCAAAAGTACAGTTCGTGTTAAAAAATCGTTAGTCATCTGTCAGCAGCACGTAGGGAAGGGCGGAGAGACTACAGTAACACTGTGAGAGCAGAGTGCAGGAAAGGCACACACCACTCTCCATACAGCAGAAAAAAAATGTTGTGAATAGACCCCCCCCCCCCACACACACACACACACACACACACACAAATTTATCTCATGTGTCAGGAAAACTTTTTTAGAAGTGACTGAGGAAGGAAGCACCAGAGGGAAATGACACTTAGAGCTTTAGAGAGAGATAAGTAAACACAACAGATACACTGTATTGTCAAAAGTATTGGGACTCCTGCCTTTACACGCACATGAACTTTAATGGCACCCCAATCTTAGTCCATAGGGTTCAATATTGAGTTGGCCCACCCTTTGCAGCAATAACAGCTTCAACTCTTCTGGGAAGGCTGTCCACAAGGTTTAGGCGTGTGTCTATGGGAATACAGAGACTGCACTTCCAAGTGCACTTTCAGTGCAATTTCAAGTGCACTTTGCACTTGTAGTTTGCACTTGTAGTGCAAAGTGGATTTGACTTTCGTAAATAACCCCCACTGTCTATATCAGTGATGGCGAACCTTGGCACTCCAGATGTTTTGGAACTACATTTCCCATGATGCTCATGCACTCTGCAGTATAGTTGAGCATCATGGGAAATGTAGTTCCAAAATATCTGGGGTGCCAAGGTCCACTGGTCTATATCCACCTATCTAGTGGTTTTCACTACAATTCCCCAGTGCACAAAAAAGAAGAATAGGCTGCACACCACAATGTAGTCCAAATCTTTATTCCGACATCCCAAAGTGACACACAAGACCAGATGCCTGCTATGGTAGACGCGTTTCACACTACTATGAGTGCTTAATCATTACTAGGGATGAGCTTCGAGTTCGAGTCGAACTCATGTTCGACTCGAACATCGGCTGTTCGCAAGTTCGCCGTACAGCGAACAATTTGGGGTGTTCGTGGCAAATTCGAATGCCGCGGAACACCCTTTAAAAGTCTATGGGAGAAATCAAAAGTGCTCATTTTAAAGGCTTATATGCATGGTATTGTCATAAAAAGATGAAGAAGAGAAGAAGATGAAGAAGAGAAGAAGATGAAGAGAAGATGAAGAGAAGAGCGGGAGCCTCCCTCCATGCCATGGATGCGGAGCGGCCCAAGGATAAGAAGGGAAGAAGACACCGCGGAGGAGATGCTGGACGAGAACACCGGAGGAAGAACCAGAAGAAGAAGATGGTGGAAGAAACTGAAGGAAGATAGAAGAAAGAAGAAACATTTAAATAAAGGAATTGTCAAAAACTGTCTCTTGTCATTTTTAACAGTTTTTTAGTAAAATGGTAGGCTTACCATTTCACACAGGGGGGAGGGCCGGGATCTGGGGTCCCCTTGTTAAAGGGGGCTTCCAGATTCCGATAAGCCCCCCGCCCGCAGACACCCACAACCACCGGCCACGGTTGTGGGGATGAGGCCCTTGTCCTCATCAACATGGGGACAAGGTGTTTTGGGGGGCTACCCCCAAAGCACCCTCCCAATGTTGAGGGCATGTGGCCTGGTACCGTTCAGGAGGGGGGGCGCTCTCTCGTCTCCCCTCTTTTCCTGCGGCCTGCCAGGTTGCATGCTCGGATAAGGGTCTGGTATGGATTTTTGGGGACCCCCATGTCATTTTTTTTTAAATTTTGGCTGGGGTTCTCCTTAATATCCATACCAGACCTGAAGGGCCTGGTATGGAATTTTAGGGGGACCCCCACGTCATTTTTTTTTTTTTTTTTTTTGACCGGGGTTCCCCTTAATATCCATATCAGACCTGAAGGGCCTGGTATGGAATTTAGGGGGACCCCCACGTCATTTTTTTAAAAAATTATGGTTCGGGGTTCCTATGCCGTTTTTATCAATGAACTTTCTATGTGTATTGTCTTACCGGCAATGCATTAATAGCCGCGAGTAGTTTTAAATGACTTTTTTTCCTTTGAAATGTCATTTTGCTGTCAGACTGTTCTAAACACAGGAAACATGCGCCCCTTTACAGGCATACTATAGACACCCCCCAGGTACGAAATTTAAAGAGATATTACACTTTTATTGTTTCACTTTATTAAAATCACTGCTCCCGAAAAAACGGCTGTTTTTAAAACTTTTTTTTGCATTGATCCATGTCCCCTGGGGCAGGACCCAGGTCCCCAAACACTTTTTATGACAATAACTTGCATATAAGCCTTTAAAATTAGCACTTTTGATTATTCATGTTCGTGTTCCATAGACTTTAACGGTGTTCGCGTGTTCGAACAAATTTTTTTCCTATTCTCATGTTCTGGTGCGAACTGAACAGGGGGGTGTTCGGCTCATCCCTAATCATTACACAGGTGAGTCCAAAAGCTGTTCCTTAAATAGCCCCACCTACTCCTACTACAGGCGTATCTGGCGAATAATCATGAACTTCCTGTTACCTTCAATTTACAGAAACCGAGCATATGTGTATAGAATACAATATATAACATAACATATGCACAGAAAAATATATATACATGGAAAATTTAAATAAAAACCTAAATACTCAGTGTACCCCAATGGATCGCGTATATTTGGTAAAAAATACACATATTTCTCCATATATCATACTATCAGCCACAAAAACTATTAACAGAAAACAAAGAGTATGGTATATGGAATAAAAATAGAATAAGATGGCACATGAACTCATGTATAGATATAGAAAAATGATATATATCTCTATCTCTATCTCTATATATATATATATATATATATATATATATATATATATATATATATATATATCTCTCTATCTATCTATCTATCCATACATACATGCACACACACACACACATATATACACACACACACACATATATATATATACACACACACACACACACACATATATATATACATATTATATATATGTAGCAATAACTCACGGTGGAGCTGCTGGTTTAAATGGGTCTGTTACCTTCACTTTGCTTCCCTCTGTTTCACCGGCACCGGTCTAGGGGTTCCGTTGAGTTTACTGCTGGACGACACATGCACCAACGCTGGAGTACGTTTTCAATGCTTTATTAAACAGTCAAACTTTAGGAAGTAGCAGGAAAGAGGTGGAAAAGAAAACCTTCAGGAGAAACTCAAATATCTTCTTCTAATATCTTAGCGACCAATGTCCCGGTAAATTTCATATAATTAGGTGGAATGCGCTCCCCTTGTGGGACGCGCTCTTTGCTCGTCTGGATAGGCCTCTCTCACCGGACTAGCAGCCAGTACGCAGCACGAATCTAAAGTCTCTGCCACAGACTTACTTAGGGGGGTAAATCTGCACTATCCTCTGCCACAGGATGTATCAGATCTTCTGCAGTGAACAGTCAGTCACAGTGCCTGAACCTTTAAGCCAAACCGGCGATACTATGCTGTATGGTTACTTCTTTCTTGGATACGTCCTGCAACTGAGTCACCAGGCCCCTCTTTAGACCAGCACACTGCGTGATCTCTCCAAGACGGGTCCTCCCCTGGGATCTCCTCGGCTGTCCAGCTTCTTCACACAGGACCGACAGCTCAGGACCATTCCTTGGCCGCGGTGGTAGGCCCCAGACAAGCCTCTGGACCCACCCCTGCGCCGCAGCCTCGTGGGCCTCCCGATCGGAGGACCACGAGGTATCTCCTTAACGCATACCTGACGGCCAGCAGATGGCTGAAAAACGACCTTAGAACATGGCATCTGTCCCATAAATACCCCCTTCCCAGAATGCAACACGGAGGACCACCTCCACCGAGCTTGTCTCCGAGACAGAGGAGCATCTATACACTTCGACACATTGCCTTTCCAACACTGACTAATGGTAACAGCGACACCCACCAGTCAGCACGGAAACACACACAACGTCAGCCAAGTTGGAACAGAGGCGAACTTTTAACCTTCCTAACAACCAATTCACTAAATTTCCCTAATCTGCGGTAGATTGTAAATCTACCAGCGCTACATACACATACACATATATATATATATGTGTATATATGTATATATGTATATATATATATATATATATATATATATGTATAAAGCGCCCTACTCCCGTAGGAGCGGCAAGAAGTTCGTTCTTCCCTGAAGTGCCTTCCATTACCCCCTCTCCCTCAGAAGACATGACACGCAGACAGCCATTAAACAGTTGAACTATGTACATCTTTATTGCGGTTCCATGTTAAATGCTGCAATGCACCGGAAAGTCACTCTGAATAACTTCCAGTGGTTTTGAGTGATGAGAAATACAACTTCGAATCCAGAATAAACAAAACCTTCATTAGTAAAGCTTCTATCTGGCATGAATCCTCATAATGTAATGCATCTTTCCTTCCTCCTGTTAGCCACCACTTCCTGACTGCACAGTACTTCTGGTTTAACTCCATGAACGATACTCTGAATAAAGTCCAGGAGATGACTTTTGGATTCCTCCAGGGTATTAGTTCTCTAAGGCCCAGCCCTGTTCTCCTGAACTCGCACACTAATCCCTATAAAGTCTTTAGAAGCACTGTTCCCCTGGGTTACACTCACATGTGTTGCTGAGCTACCATCCATGAAGCACATAGGAAAGTCCTCTCCCATTCTCCTTTTTGTGTCAGTATAGCGACTGTCCCATATGGAATCTCCTGCAGTCTCTTCCCCACCTGCATCTCTCCTCCATAGCATGCTTCCCTCTCCCCCGCAGGGGAGAGCACCAAAGCTGTACCCGAACTACATCCTTCCTCCTGGATCTCTCAAACTCCCATGCACCAAGAACCCCAGGAAGCATGTGACCAACCCTTTTATAGAAGTCCCGCCTCTGCCCAAACAAATTAATGATTGGTCAAGAGGGATCTTCTAGAAACTACCTGTCACTCTAACTTGTATTCCTCCCATCCTCCAGATCAAACATGGAAAAACAGAAGAAAATGGTCAAGTGCAAGGGGTCACACCCTCCTCTACTCTAGTAAACCTCCCATGCCAATTAAACCCACAATCTTACACCGCAGGGTAAAATACTGGTAATTTGGCCTAAAAATATAAGAATATACTATACATAAAATCAACAAGATCGTTACCACAGAATAAATAAGAGCATCAACGATTAGCAGCACAAATACATCAGTGTATGGTGTGCATGTATATATGTAAAAATATACACTCTTACATATTTTCACATATACATGCACACCATATACTGATGTATTTGTGATGCTAACCGTTGTTGCTGTTACTTATTCTGTGGTAACGATCTTGTTGATCTTATGTATAGTATATTCTTATGTTTTTATAATATATATATATATATATATATAGCGCCAGCATTTTTGCTTATTAATGTAGTACAATGTTAACTTATGAACAGTAGTACATTTTAATATGTGGCACCATCTAGTGGCCAAATTGATGAATGGACTTTATTTTAGTTTTATTCTTTGAAGAACATCAGAGGAAGTGACTTTATTTACTTTCCACAACTACCTACCTACCCAGCATGCCGTGTGATTTACCCAGCAGGACTCAGTTCGGAATTGCATTTTTTTTTGGAAGCATGGCCTGCCTGTGAGGACCTATGCGGAGGTGTTTCACAGAACGCGGCCTACACCTACCAGGAACAGCACGACCAGCGACTTTGCTTCGCACCAGCAGGCTGGATAGATGCTGGGACAGAGCTGAGAGGGATCCAGGCTGACAGTTGGAGTCATCAGAGGGTTCCGGTCTATCTTTCAGAGCGGAGCAGTGCGATGGCACTGGCCGGAGAGAAGCAAGACCCAGTACACGGGAGAGAGCTGTCTTGCTACACAGACCTGGTCGGGTGAGAGGGCTGCTGCCCAAAAGTTTTCCCTAAAGCACTATCACACACCTGATTCTGTAACACAGTGTGTTGGGACCTGTAGTCCCACACAGGGGAATTGAAGGCACTAGAGATTGAGTTTAAACAGGCCTCAAGCCTACCCTTCACCGCAACACTGTGTTACACAAAGTTAATTGCATCAGAGACAGTTACAGGTTACTACACTACAGGAATATACCTTCATCATCTATTTTGTTTAATCTTGGTGTATTTGACCGCTGGATTATAAATTATAATTCATAATTGCTAGCAGAAGACAGAAGACAAAGAGAGGACTTCCTATTCCATTACAAGGCCTTGCATCCTAGTTGTGATTAATAGAGAGTTTACACTCTAAAGCAGGGGGAGCTCCCTAGGGATTGTTCTTGTGCTATATAACAATGTCTTTTTGTAATTACAAGTGCACACTAGAAGTGGGAAGGTGCTCAGAATTAAGGTATTCCCCATTCTGGCATTAGTCCCACTTGGAGACGCATTTACCGAGATCAGTTAATACCATTTTTGTGTGTACAACTTATTGTGTATATTCACTGGTAGGGATGAGCTTCGTGTTCGAGTCGAACTCATGTTCGACTCGAACATCGGCTGTTCGATCGTTCGCCGAATTGCGAACGTTATGGGCCGTTCGCGCTAAATTCGTGTGGCGCGTCACGGCCCATAATTCACTGCGGCATCGCAGTGCATTGCTGGCTGATGATTGGCCAAGCATGCACTATGACCCGCATGCTTGGCCAATCACAGCGCCGTCAGTAGAGAGAGCTGTAATTGGCCAAAGCCAGGGTGGCTTTGGCCAATTATGGCTCAGGGGATTTAGTACACACCCCACACTATATAAGGCCGCCTGCACGGCGGCCCTGTGTAGTGTGTGTTCCGGTGTGCTGAGAGATAGAGAGAGAGAGAGACAGTGTCATTTGATTTGAGTTAGATAGATTAGGCAGAACAGTCAGTCAGTTAGCTGCACTTACAGTGTATTGTGTATATATATGCATCCCAGGTGTTGCATATATATATATACACTGTATTCAGTTTAGCTAGATCCGTTCCTGTTATCTTCTATCTAGACTATTTACATTTAATGCAGTGCGTCCTGCTCACAGTGTTCAGCTAGATCCGTTCCTGCTATTTACATTTAGTGCAGTGCGTCCTGCTCACAGTGTTCAGCTAGATCCGTTCCTGTTATCTTCTAGACTATTTACATTTAGTGCAGTGCGTCCTGCTCACAGTGTTCAGCTAGATCCGTTCCTGCAATTTACATTTAGTGCAGTGCGTCCTGCTCACAGTGTTCAGCTAGATCCGTTCCTGCTATTTACATTTAGTGCAGTGCGTCCTGCTCACAGTGTTCAGCTAGATCCGTTCCTGCTATTTACATTTAGTGCAGTGCGTCCTGCTCACAGTGTTCAGCTAGATCCGTTCCTGCTATTTACATTTAGTGCAGTGCGTCCTGCTCACAGTGTTCAGCTAGATCCGTTCCTGTTATCTTCTAGACTATTTACATTTAGTGCAGTGCGTCCTGCTCACAGTGTTCAGCTAGATCCGTTCCTGCAATTTACATTTAGTGCAGTGCGTCCTGCTCACAGTGTTCAGCTAGATCCGTTCCTGCTATTTACATTTAGTGCAGTGCGTCCTGCTCACAGTGTTCAGCTAGATCCGTTCCTGCTATTTACATTTAGTGCAGTGCGTCCTGCTCACAGTGTTCAGCTAGATCCGTTCCTGCTATTTACATTTAGTGCAGTGCGTCCTGCTCACAGTGTTCAGCTAGATCCGTTCCTGTTAAATTCCTACTGACCGGCAGGCTTGTCTGGTTACAGTATATAAAGCTACCTGAAGAAAATTACAGGTGTTCTATTTGATCCTATTAGTACCACGGTCAGGCAGCTAGACTATTTACATTTAGTACAGTGCGTCCTGCTCACAGTGTTCAGCTAGATCCGTTCCTGTTATCTTCCTACTGACAGGCAGGCTTGTCTGGTTACAGTATATAAAGCTACCTGAAGAAAATTACAGGTGTTCTATTTGATCCTATTAGTACCACGGTCAGGCAGCTAGACTATTTACATTTAGTACAGTGCGTCCTGCTCACAGTGTACAGCTAGATCCGTTCCTGTTATCTTCCTACTGACAGGCAGGCTTGTCTGGTTACAGTATATAAAGCTACCTGAAGAAAATTACAGGTGTTCTATTTGATCCTATTAGTACCACGGTCAGGCAGCTAGACTATTTACATTTAGTACAGTGCGTCCTGCTCACAGTGTTCAGCTAGATCCGTTCCTGTTATCTTCCTACTGACAGGCAGGCTTGTCTGGTTACAGTATATAAAGCTACCTGAAGAAAATTACAGGTGTTCTATTTGATCCTATTAGTACCACGGTCAGGCAGCTAGACTATTTACATTTAGTACAGTGCGTCCTGCTCACAGTGTACAGCTAGATCCGTTCCTGTTATCTTCCTACTGACAGGCAGGCTTGTCTGGTTACAGTATATAAAGCTACCTGAAGAAAATTACAGGTGTTCTATTTGATCCTATTAGTACCACGGTCAGGCAGCTAGACTATTTACATTTAGTACAGTGCGTCCTGCTCACAGTGTTCAGCTAGATCCGTTCCTGTTATCTTCCTACTGACAGGCAGGCTTGTCTGGTTACAGTATATAAAGCTACTTGAAGAAAATTACAGGTGTTCTATCCCAGCTTAGTGCAGCTACAGGCCATTAGTATGTCTGGAAGGCCAAGAAGGAGAGGCAGACAGTCACAAGCCAATAAGAGAGGGCAAGCAGGCTCTGTGTCTAGTGCTGGTCGTGGAGACGGTGCATCCTCATCAGCACGTGGCCATGGGACACGCTTGGCCTTTTTTTCGGCAGCTGGCCATGTTGAGCCGCAACATGCGGAAGACTTGGTCGAGTGGATGACCAAGCCGTCCTCATCCTCCTCATCCTCTCTCACCCATGCCCAGGGTGCTTTGTCTGGCAAAGCAGCGGCCTCTTCCCTCAGCTCAATGTCATCAGTGACTCCTTCCCTAGCTCCACCATGTCCTCATGAGGATTCCCTCGAACTGTTTGACCACAGTGTTGGGTACATGCTCCAGGAGGATGCCCAGCGTTTGGAAGGCTCTGATGACGATACTGAGCTCGATGAAGGCAGTAACATGAGCGCGGACAGAGGGGGTGCCCAAGAAGGACAGCAATCTGGCAGTCATGCTCCCCCTGCTGCAGCATACTGCCAGGTTTGCTCCAGTGATGAGGAGGGAGGGGATGATGAGGTCACTGACTCAACGTGGGTGCCTGATAGGAGAGAGGAGGAGGAGGAGGAGGAGGAGGAGGAGGAGGAGGCGGCAGCACATCACCAACGAGGCAGGATGCCCTCCAGGGGCCAGCCTAAGGGCAGCACATTGACTGCATCACACCCCAAAGCTCCACATGTGCAGGGCGCTGCAGTCTCTGCGCGTTATTCAAAAAGTTCTTTGGTGTGGGCCTTTTTTGAGACGAGTGCATCAGATCGCACCGCTGCTATTTGCAACATATGTCTCAAGCGTATCACGCGTGGCCAAAATATCTCCCGCTTGGGTACCACATGCTTGACCAGACATATGTTGACCTGCCATGCAGTTCATTGGCAAGCGTATCTAAAAGACCCACACCAAAGAACAAAGAGGATCTCTCCTTGCTCCTCATCAGCTGAGATTTCCAACCCCACTAGACCTTCAGTCCTCTCTGAGACCTGCAGTGAGAGGAATGAAGGTGTAGAATTAGGTGTGTCACAGCCAAGTACTTGTGGGCAATCTGCTTTTGGTACACCGACGTCAGATTGTACCAGGCAAATTTCCCTGCCCCAGCTGCTGCACCGCCGAAAGAAGTTTGCTCCCAGCCATCCACATGCCCAGCGGTTGAATGCTAGCTTGGCAAAATTGCTAGCACTTCAACTGCTGCCTTTTCAGTTGGTAGACTCTGCCCCCTTCCGTGAGTTTGTGGAATGTGCGGTTCCTCAGTGGCAGGTACCCAAACGCCACTTTTTCTCACGGAAGGCGATTCCGGCTCTCTACCGGCATGTGGAAGGCAATGTCCATGCCTCGCTGGACAGGGCGGTCAGCGGTAAGGTGCATATTACCGCTGACTCATGGTCCAGCAGGCATGGACAGGGACGTTACCTAAGTTTCACGGCGCATTGGGTGACTCTGCTGGCAGCTGGGAAGGATGCAGGACAAGGTGCAGTAGTGTTGGAGGTTGTTCCGCCACCACGCCTCCAAAATGCTGATTGTGACACACCTCTCTCCTCCACCCCCTCCTCTTCTTCTTCCTCCATGGCCTCTTCCTCGGAACCAGCGGTGCTCCGTAGGCGTTCAAGGGGCTACGCAAGTACGCAGGCCAAAAGATGCCATGCGGTGCTTGAGCTGGTGTGCTTGGGGGACAGGAGCCACACTGGGGCAGAGGTTCTGTCAGCTCTGCAGGGGCAGGTTCAGAGGTGGTTGACGCCACGCCAACTTAAGGCAGGAATGGTGGTTTGCGACAATGGCACCAACCTCCTCTCTGCCCTCCGACAGGGACAAATGACCCATGTGCCCTGTTTGGCTCACGTCCTTAACTTGGTGGTGCAGCGGTTCTTGGGCAGGTACCCGGGCTTACAGGATGTCCTGAGGCAGGCCAGGAAAGTCTGTGTGCATTTCCGCCGGTCATATAATGCCAGTGCTCGGCTGACGGACCTCCAAAAGGAGTTTAACCTGCCCAAGAACCGCCTAATCTGTGACATGCCCACCAGGTGGAACTCAACGTTGGCCATGCTGCAGCGGCTGCACACGCAGCAGAGGGCCATCAATGAGTACCTGTGCGACTATGGCACCAGGACAGGGTCAGGGGAGCTTGGTTTTTTTTCCCCACGCCAGTGGGCCATGATCAGGGATGCATGCACTGCCCTGTCACCATTCGAGGAGGCCACGAGGATGGTGAGCAGTGACAGTGCATGCATCAGTGACACTGTCCCCCTTGTCCACCTGTTGGAGCACACGCTGCGTGGAATAATGGACAGGGCACTTGAGGCAGAACAGAGGCAGGAAGAGGAGGACTTCCTTAGCTCTCAAGGCCCCCTTTATCCAGACAGTGTTCCTGCGTGCCCGCCGATCACACAGGAAGAGGACGAGGAGGAAGAGGAGGAGGAGGAAGATTGTGTCAGTATGGAGGTGGAGCCTGGCACTCAGCATCAGCAGCAGTCTTTAAGGGATCAGTCCCAAGAAACACATGGACTTGTACGTGGCTGGGAGGAGGTGGCTGCGGACCATGTCGTTCTTAGTGACCCAGAGGACTCCGGACCGAATGCCTCAGCAAACCTACGCTGCATGGCCTCCCTGATCCTGCAAAGCCTGCGTAAGGATCCTCGTATTCGTGGTATCAAGGAGAAGGACCAATACTGGCTGGCAACCCTCCTTGATCCACGTTACAAGGGTAAGGTTGCGGACCTTATCTTGCCATCGCAGAGGGAGCAGAGGATGAAACATCTTCGGGAGGCCTTGCAGAAAGGTCTGTGCAACGCGTTCCCAGAGACTGGGAGGTTACAAACTCCTGTTTCTGGACAACGTGTTGCTGAGGCTTCGGTCAGTCAAAGAAGGAGCGGTGGAGAAGGTGGCCGTCTGACCGATGCGTTCAGACAATTTTTTGGTCCGCAGCCCCAAGGTATGATCGGTTCCAGCAACCATCGCCAGCGTCTGTTTTACATGGTGCAGGAATACCTAGGGGCAAGATCAGACTTGGACACCTTTCCCACCGAAAATCCTCTGGGTTACTGGGTCTTGAGGATGGATCACTGGCCAGAGCTTGCACAGTATGCAATTGAGCTACTGGCCTGTCCTGCATCCAGCATTCTTTCGGAACGCACATTCAGTGCTGCTGGAGGCGTGGTAACCGATCACAGGGTGCGTCTGTCCACCGACTCGGTCGATCGGCTGACCTTCATAAAAATGAATGAGTCTTGGATCACCACCAGCTACCAAGCACCTGATGCTGATGTAACCGAATAATTTTTTTTGAAATCTCAGATCCCTTCAAAGACTGCCTATGCTGATGCTGAGTGACTATCCCTGAGTAATTATCCTCTTCCTCCTCAATCATCACGCTGATAGCTTGTAAGAACATTTTTGGTTCTGGGCGCCACCACCAGTGCCTAAGGCACAATTTTTCAGCCCCTGTTTAACAGGGGCGTGTAATTACAATTTTTGATGTAATACTTTGCAGCAGGGCTCGTTCCTGCATTCCAACTAGAGTGTCTGTGAGGGGTTGCAGTGTTGTGGCACCAGCACCAGTGCCTAGGGCCCAATTTTTCTGCCCCTGTCTAACAGGGGCGTGTAATTACAATTTTTGATGCAATACTTTGCAGCAGGGCTCGTTCCTGCGTTCCAACTAGAGTGTCTGTGAGGGGTTGCAGTGTTGTGGCACCAGCACCAGTGCCTAAGGCCCAATTTTTCTGCCCCTGTCTAACAGGGGCGTGTAATTACAATTTTTGAAGCAATAATTTGCAGCAGGGCTCGTTCCTGCGTTCCAACTAGAGTGTCTGTGAGGGGTTGCAGTGTTGTGGCACCAGCACCAGTGCCTAAGGCCTAATTTTTCAGCTCCTGTTCAACAGGGGCATGTAATTACAATTCTTGATCTAATATTTCACAGCAGGGCCCTGTGAGGGCTTACAGTGTTGTGGCCACAGCAACACCTAAGGCCCAAATTTCTGCTGAGTATATAGGGCAGGACCCTACTTTCAAACATCTAACTTACAAACGACTCCTACTTGCAAACGGAAGGAGACAACAGGAAGTGAGATGAAATCTACCCCTAGGAAGGGAAATTCTCTCCTGTAAGAGTTAATATGGGAAAACAATTTCTCCTTTCCACTGATGCTTTCCAATCCTTGTTCCACAAAAAAACCCAAATTTTCAAAAAACATTTTTCATTGGGACAAAAAAGTGAGGTGAAATCTTCTGAAGAGGAGGAAAGACAGCAAAACAAATGTCACAGGGGTGATAACCCTTCCCTATGTTTTCCAAAAAGCTTAGAAAAGATTTTTTGGCTGGAGCTAAACACGTTAAAAATGTTCAAAATTACAAACAGATTCTACTTAACAACAAACCTACAGTCCCTGTCTTGTTTGCACCGCCTGTATACTGCTGTTCAGAGTATATAGGGCCTGGTGGCCCCACACCTTTCCTCATTTTAATTTGGGTGCGGGGTTCCCCTTAATATCCATACAAGACCCAAAGGGCCTGGTAATGGACTGGGGG
Source organism: Aquarana catesbeiana (assembly GCF_042186555.1). Taxonomy (NCBI): domain Eukaryota; kingdom Metazoa; phylum Chordata; class Amphibia; order Anura; family Ranidae; genus Aquarana; species Aquarana catesbeiana. Next base: position 343,912,395 of record NC_133329.1, on the reverse strand, counting down.
GTACCCATGCCGTTTGTCTCACTGATTTTCATCCATATTGCCATGACCCGACATGACATTAAACCCGCAAGCAGTTTTAAATGAGATTTTTTCCTTTAAAAATGACATTTGGTGCAGGGACTGTTCTAAACATGGGAAACACGCGTCACTTTACAGGCATACTATAGACACCCCCCAGGTACGATATTTAAAGGAATATTTCACTTTTTTTTTTTTACTTTAAGCATCATTAAAATCACTGCTCCCGAAAAAACGGCCGTTTTTAAAAGTTTTTTTTGCATTGATACATGTCCCCTGGGGTAGGACCCGGGTCCCCAAACCCTTTTTAGGACAATACCATGCAAATTAGCCTTTAAAATGAGCACTTTTGATTTCGAACGTTCGAGTCCCATAGACGTCAATGGGGTTCTAACGTTCGTGCGAACTTTCGGTCCGTTCGCGGGTTCTGGTGCGAACCGAACCGGGGGGTGTTCGGCTCATCCCTATTCACTGGGCTGTTGCGCTACGTTGGTGTGACAGTACCAGCATTATAATACTACTTTCATATTGATTCCAGTAAAAGTTACGTTTCCTGGTTAAGTACAACTTATGTGGAGTGTTGTTCCTTTTCCAACAGGTGGAACATCGGATACCCAGGTAATAACAAAGGTATATCGTTATTATATTGTACATTGTGGGGTTATCCTTTATTATCAGCGTCACACTAATGCCCCGTACACACGGTCGGACATTGATCGGACATTCCGACAACAAAATCCTAGGTTTTTGTCCGACGGATGTTGGCTCAAACTTGTCTTGCATACACACGGTCACACAAAGTTGTCGGAAAATACGATCATTCTGAACGCGGTGACATAAAACACGTACGTCGGGACTATAAACGGGGCAGTAGCCAATAGCTTTCATCTCTTTATTTATTCTGAGCATGCGTGGCGTTTGTGCGTCGGATTTGTGTACACACGATCGGAAATTCCGACAACGGATTTTGTTGTCGGAAAATTTTATAGCCTGCTCTCAAACTTTGTGTGTCGGAAAATCCAATGGAAAATGTGTGATGGAGCCTACACACGGTCGGAATTTCCGACAACAAGGTCCTATCACACATTTTCCGTCGGAAAATCCGACTGTGTGTACGGGGCATAACACTGCACCACAGCTGTGTCAAGGGGATTGATTCAAGTCATTGGGGGTGTTAAAGCAGAGTGCAGGCCCAATTAAACATCAGCAGCTCCTTCGGGGGTGAGTGCTACATATATATATATTTATATATTTCTTAATTTTTCTATATCTATACATGAGTTCATTTGGCATCTTATTCTATTTTTATTCCATATACTCTTTGTTTTCTGTTAATGGTTTGCATGGCTGATAGTATATGGAGAAATAAGTGTATGTTTTACCAAATATAAGCAATCCATTGGGGTACACTGAGTATTTAGGGTTTTTTTTAATTTTTCATGTGTATACATATTTGTTTTTTCTGTGCATATGATTATATGTTATGTTATGTATTGTATTGTATTGTATTGTATACACATATGCTTGGTTTCTGTGAATTGAAGGTAATAGGAAGTTCATGATTATTAGCCAGATACACCTGTAGTAGGAGTAGGTGGGCTATTTAAGGAACATCTTTTGGTCTAACCTGTCTAATGATTAAGCACTCATAGTAGTGTGAAACATGTCTACCATACCAGGCATCTGGTCTTGTGTGTCACTTTGGGATGTCGGAATAAAGATTTTGGAGTACATTGTGGTGTGCAGCCTATTCTTTTTTGTGCATTGTATCCAGAGGCGAGCCGAGGCATGCACCCACCATCCATTAGGCTTCCCCATCTCACCTTGAGCGGCAAGCCTTCTTTGTCCTACAATTCCCTAGTAATGGAATAGGCTCCGTTGTGCACTCAACTTAACTCTTGACCTTCTTGACCCTCTGTACAATATGGGGAACCTCAGGAGGTACAATCCGCGTTGCTATGGAAGACAGACCGCTGGCAAAAAGAGTGCCAGCTCTACAAGCTACAGGCTTGAGTGCTGTCCTGGCATACCTGCAAAAGTGTAGTACAGTAATCATAGTCCTTCAGAGGCTCTCTCACACAAGTGTAGGTTCTTCGGAGGCATGCTCCAGTGCTGCTGTCTTTAGGGCAAACCTCAAGTTGGAAGTCTCTACATGTAGACAGCAAAACACGACTTTATGTTATTCTGGGTTTTATCCTCCCGTCTCTATCCCCTAAGGGTCTCACAACCCACAGCTGGCTAGAACTCTCTCTCCATCCTTTGCTCAAGGAACGAAAGGAACTCTCTCTGAGCCAATTTATATTTCATGGGACAAAATGGGCCAGACCTAGACAAGAACTCACCAAAAAAGACTAAGTAACCAGATATGACATTAACTCTTACTCTCCCAGCCAAGACAGCATGTAACTAATGATTTCAACCTCCCACAGTCTAACAAGTCAAAAGCCCTTAAAAGTAGTGTTTTTTACGCCAAGTGTGCATGCGGCCTTAGCAATTCATCTCTACTATATGCTACTTGTGTTCCTCACTCTATAGGGAGCCATATGCATAGCAATCCTTCTCTACTACAAGCAATGAGCTCTAAATTAGAACATAATTAATGTTCTCTATCACCATGGGTGGCCATGGTTGAGAACGTTCATCAACAGATTTCAGGCATATAGTTCTTAATGCAGAGCAAGCACAAACTATTTTTTCTATGGTTCTCTGATTAAGGAGATCAGCTAATTTGAATTTTAGTGGTTCTCCCTGCTTGGCTAACATATACTTAATAATAGTATATTTAATAATTATATTTAAAGATCTCAGTGGCTCTGCCAATGGTACCACAATGTTTTTTCCTTTCTTGTAAATCGTAATAGTTGCCTATTTCCCTTAAACTCTCATGACTTTCCACTTTAATTTCCTGTTCACAGCGTGTGTTTGAGATAGCTTATACTGTAAGATAAAAAAGATAGCCTCGGATGTTTCCTCAATAACCTTTCCTAGAATTCTGTGAAAGAAGTGTATAGTGAAACTACACAAACCTAATAATAGCATTGACTCTGCCATTATACCGCCGTTACATGAGCCCTGTCCCAGATTACAATGGAGATGAGGCCTCTATCTGTGACAGAGGTGTACGTTTCTTAAAGGCTCCACTCCTTTGATATTTCCATTATGGGTGGACACTGGTGGGCTGAATTACTTTTGGTTTCTTACATCACTAAAGCTGGTCATATACTAGCAGATTTTCAAATGAACATTCGTATGAACATTTGTACAAAATTTCAATTTCAACCAGTACATTTAATGACATGTTGAACGTTGTTCAAAAGTACTTAAAAAAAGTTTGCTTTTAAAATTTTTTTGTGCACTGAATGGACTTTCCCAAATGAAAACCACATTTACAGCCAGTTCACACTATGACACACATTTAAAAGCTAAAAAAATGCATCTGCATTGGCCTTCAGTCACATGGATATTTGTGTGTTTAAATGCTTTTGTGTGTGTTTACCTGCATTTTTAAAATGTGCATTCTTCTGCTTAAGGATGTATTCACATTATTTTTCTGAACATGTGCAAAATTGCATAATCTACAGTGTCGACAGAAAGTATTCAGACCCCCTTTACATTTTTCACTCTTTGTTATATTGCAGTCATTTGAGAAAATCATTTAAGTTAATTTTTTTTCCTCATTAATGTACACACAGCACCCCATATTAACAGAAAAACACAGAATTGTTGACATTTTTGCAGATTTATTAAAAAAGAAAAACTGAAATATCACATGGTCCTAAGTATTCAGACTCTTTGCTCAGTATTTAGTAGAAGCACCCTTTTGATCTAATACAGCCATGAGTCTTTTTGGGAAAGATGCGACAAGTTTTTCACACCTGGATTTGGGGATCCTCTGCCATTCCTCCTTGCAGATCCTCTCCAGTTCTGTCAGGTTGGATGGTAAACGTTGGTGGACAGTCATTTTTAGGTCTCTCCAGAGATGCTCAATTGGGTTTAAGTCAGGGCTCTGGCTGGGCCATTCAAGAACAGTCACGGAGTTGTTGTGAAGCCACTCCATTATTTTAGCTGTGTGCTTAGGGTCATTGTCTTGTTCAAAGGTAAACCTTCGGCCCAGTCTGAGGTCCTGAGCACTCTGGAGAAGGTTTTCGTCCAAGATATCCCTGTACTTGGTCGCATTCATCTTTCCCTCGATTGCAACCAGTCGTCCTGTCCCTGCAGCTGAAAAACACCCCCACAGCATGATGCTGCCACCACCATGCTTCACTGTTGGGACTGTATTGGACAGGTGATGAGCAGTGCCTGGTTTTCTCCACACATACCGCTTAGAATTAAGGCCAAAAAGTTCTATCTTGGTCTCATCAGACCAAAGAATCTTATTTCTCACCATCTTGGAGTCCTTCAGGTGTGTTTTTAGCAAACTCCATGCAGGCTTTCATGTGTCTTGCACTGAGGAGAGGCTTCCGTCGGACCACTCTGCCATAAAGCCCCGACTGGTGGAGGGCTGCAGTGATGGTTGACTTTCTACAACTTTCTCCCATCTCCCGACTTCATCTCTGGAGCTCAGCCACAGTGATCTTTGGGTTCTTCTTTACCTCTCTCACCAAGGCTCTTCTCCCCCAATAGCTCAGTTTGGCCGGACGGCCAGCTCTAGGAAGGGTTCTGGTCGTCCCAAACGTCTTCCATTTAAGGATTATGGAGGCCACTGTGCTCTTAGGAACCTTAAGAATTTTTTTTGTAACCTTGGCCAGATCTGTGCCTTGCCACAATTCTGTCTCTGAGCTCTTCAGGCACTTCCTTTGACCTCATGATTCTCATTTGCTCTGACATGCACTGTGAGCTGTAAGGTCTTATATAGACAGGTGTGTGGCTTTCCTAATCAAGTCCAATCAGTATAATCAAACACAGCTGGACTCAAATGAAGGTGTAGAACAATCTCAATGATGATCAGAAGAAATGGACAGCACCTGAGTTAAATATGAGTGTCACAGCAAAGGGTCTGAATACTTAGGACCATGCGATATTTCAGTTTCTTTTTTAATAAATCTGCAAAAATGTCAACAATTCTGTATTTTTATGTCAATATGGGGTTCTGTGTGTACATTAATGAGGAAAAAAATGAACTTAAATGATTTAAGTAAAATGGCTGCAACATAACAAAGAGTGAAGAAATTAAGGGGGTCTGAATACTTTCCGTCCCCACTGTATATGCACGTTTTCTGCACATTGTTGCGCTACATGCATAGGGCAGCCAGTTTTTTTTTCAATGCGCTGCCCTTACACATGACAAATGCAGCAAAGCATCTCATGCACCTAAACTATATTACCAAAAGTATTGGGACACCTGCCTTTACATGCACATGAACTTTAATGATCCATGTCTTTATGGACCTTGACTTGTGCACTGGTCCAAATCATTTGGTGGAGGGGGGATTATGGTGTGGGGTTGTTTTTCAGGGGTTGGGCTTGGCCCCTTAGTTCCCGTGAAGGGAACACTTAAAGTGGATGTAAACCCAATGTCATCCTTTCTAAACTACTGCCATAGGGGTTATCTATAAGGATATACATGCCTTCTGCATGTATATTTACCTGTCAAATGTCTCCCCTCTGTCTGTTATGAGACCCGAAAAACTGCAGATTCTGTGGGTGGGTCTGTTGTCTGGAGCTCGGTGGGTGGAGTCGTGATGTCAGTAGACTCCCCGCCCTCCTCTACACTCCCCTTGTCAATATGCATTTTCTCCTGTGTATTTCTAACTGAACTTCTGCTATGATCTCTAACATCCAATGAAAAGACAGGAAAGTAACCACATGACTTCAGCATGCCAAATCATGCTGAGGTGTGGAACAGCCAATCCTTGCAGAGCTGCTGAAGAAAGGAGTGGGGGACGGAATTAAAAAATACTGCATATGTCTTAGGCTGTCACTCACAGCAAGGGGGAGTATTTGACAAAGTTTTTGTCAGTTTGTCAAGATTTTTCTCACTGAACAATAAAAGAGGATTGCTCAGAGATGGATTAACTCTGTGTGGCAAGACTGGGCTCAAATGATAGGAAATCTTATACTCTACAGTATGATATTAAAAAAAAAAAAAAGAAAGAAAATTTCGGGTTTACATCTCCTTTAAGGAAGCAACATACTAAGACATTTTGGACAATTTCATGCTCCCAACTTTGTGGGAACAGTTTGGGGATGGCCCCTTCCTGTTCCAATATGACTGAGGACCAGTGCACAAAGCAAGGTCCATAAAGACATGGATGAGTGAGTTTTGGGTGGAGGCACCTGACTGGCCTTCACAGAGTCCTAACCTCAACCCGAGAGAACACCTTTGGGACGATTTAGAGTGGAGACTGCGAGCCAGCCCTTCTCGTCCACATCAGTGAACTTCTAGAAGAATGGTCAAACATTCCCATAGTCACACTCCTAAACCTTGTGGACAGCCTTCCCAGAAGAGTTGAAGCTGTTTTACCTGTAGCTGCAAAGGGCCAACTCAATAGTGTACCCTATGGACGAAGATTGGGATGCCATTAAAGTACACGCACATGAAAAGGTAGGCATCCCTATACTTTTGGTAATATAGTGTATTTGAGTTTCAGGTGTTGCATGTTTTGTTGGGTTTGCAGCACAATTTTTCATATAAAAAATGCTTATCTGTTCTTTCCACATATGGGGTATTATTAAAAATAAATGGCACTGCAAGTGTGACATGCAGTTTTTTTTTGTACCTTTCATTATTTTGAAGGCGTATTTTGCATTTACATGGGTATAGTTGCATCAAAGTGCATTTTAACACATCTTCAAAGCGCATATAATGCGCTGGTTGATATACCTGTTTAATAAAGCAAACCATTTATACATTTTGGCTAGTATCCCTTATGCCTGGGACACATGGGTTGATATCCTTCCTTCTTCTTTTGTGTTGTCCTCTGCCCCTCTTCTGATCTGAGTGACTTCCAGCATCATTTATCCTGCTGTGTTTGATATATTTCATGAACATATAAAATTCTCTGATGTGCTACCCAAGGGCAAGCCCCTGAGGAAGACCATTCAAAGCAGAAGATATTGTTTTTATGTCATTTTGTTTATTTTTTTATGTTATGCACACTTGAATGTTTAGTCAAATTCCCCAACTCTATTGCAGAGGGGATATTTTAGCTTTACTAATAAATACCTGTTCTTATGCTAATTTTGTGTTTATACTTACCTTGCTATCTTTGGGTATCAAAAAGTCCCAGTGCTCCTCACCATTCCCCATTTTCCTATTGGATAGTGTTCTATACAAAACTTTGGGTTGATACCCACGATTGGGACTTCTTGGTTGTATTTGGGATACTTACATATAGCAATTAATTTGTTCACAACAAAAAACTTTTTCCATTCTGCTCCTTCTAATTCTTGTCACTACGGTCGAAAACAAATGTCAATTTGACCCCACTAGCAATTAAGAAATCAAATGAACGTTCTTAAAATGGAAAACTTTGAATGAATTTCTTCCTGTATCAGAATACAGTACATTGTTGAGATCTCCATTCCAAATCCTCATCTGTGATCATTACAAAGTAAGATGATCAGACTTGTATTGGCTGCATTATAAATAATGTAAAATCAATGATTAAGTGATGAATCCAGTTACCGATAGTGGTCTCAGGCTGGGGACAGAGATTGGAAATCTAGCAGGGAGATCTCATTGCTGGAATTGCCGAGAGAAGTGAAGGTGCAGCATTCATAGTAAAAACATCAGTTCTGGTTGCTCATATACTTTAAAGTTAAACTTTGGAACCAAAACAAAAAAATTCCCTCACAGTGAGCTTCCCCCCTCCCACTGCAAGGGTCAAATGTTCCTTAACGCACTGGCAGGCTTCCAGTACTCATCCAATGCAAGGCTATTGGTCCTGCCCTGTGTCTGATGACTTCATGGCACAATCACTGGCTGTACTGCATAGAACAATCTTGCGTGAGCAGGGCTAATTCACACAGCCCCCCCCCCCTCCTCTGAAGAGACCTCTGCAATGGATCATTTTCCAAAGGGCATTTAAGGTGTTATTTATCTTAAATACCCACATCATGCTGCAACCACAAGCATTGCACACAGTTGCTTGAAGTTTGTGGGTTGGTTCGAACCAGCTGAATAGGTCGCATTCAGTGGGCAGTACTGTCTGCCAAACGTGATGGGAGATCATTTTTTTAGAGCTGCAATGCCAAGCATCATGACCACAGCACGTGTATACCACCACCCGCTGCCTTGGCAGCTTAAAAGGGAGCAGTTGGGGGGCTGTAAAAACTCAACTTGAACGCAAGTTTTTTTTCCCTCCAACCACAAGTGTAAACCTGGTGTGTGGCATTCAAATGCACCTGTATGATAACAAAGATAGGCCCAGAGTAGAAGGGAGAAAACATGAATGTAGGGCCAACATGACTGGGTTAAAAGGGAGTTTGCTTGGGGAAGGGGCTTCTGGTCGGTGGAAGCATTATTTAAAATAGGACTTACAGGATTGGTGGGGAAGGCTGTAGAAGGTGGGGCTTTAGTAAGGGTATCTGTAGGAGGGTCTTGGAAGCCAGCAGAAGAGAACGTGCTTGAGACAACGACCAGCCCTCCTGCCCCTTTATTGAGTTCCAGGTTTCAGGGGAATGTGGTTGGGATTACGGTTCTTGAGTTTTAGTCATGGCAGCCGGTGCTGCCTATGGGTTTTTGATCAGAAAAATTACGTACATTCGTAGGGACCCATCCCTAGTGGTTGGTGGTACCTGGGTGTTGTTGTGTGCCTCCCAGTCTGTGTTTGTTGCGGATGGAGGCTAAAAAGTCAGTGGTTACGCAGGTACGAGTAGTAGATGCCCACAAGGACCTCGTGACTCCTAGTTTTTGGCAGATGGTACTGGATGTTCATATGTTGAATATGTTCCTATGTTTATATGTTGATCAGTTAATTTTTTATTTTGTTAATAAAGGGCTGCTATGGCCATTGTACTCCATCTTGAGTCTGGTGTGGTTATTGTAGTACAAGGTTAATGTGGGGGTTGTGGTCTAGCAGTTAGAAGAGCAAAAAACATATTTTATACCCTAGTCATGATGCTTGTGAAGAAGAAGGGTAGAGGAAGTACATTCTGTTCTTGGTTCTTTACCTACTTAAGCTCTAGAAGATTTTATCCCCATGCACTGCGCTATTTTAACTGGCAATTGCAAGTTCATGCAACACGCTACCCAAAAGAAATTTATATAATTTTTTTCACATAAATAGAGGTTTTTTTTGGTGGTATTTGATCACCACTGGGGTTTTTATTTTTCATTATATAAACGTGAAAAAAAGACAAAATGTTGAAAAAAAAAAAATATATCTTTTTTTTACTTTCTTCTATAAAACATATTCAATAATAACATTTAAAAAAATCAAATTTCTTCATAAATTTAGGGCAAAATGTATTCTGCTAAATGTCTTTGGTTAACTGGAATTTATATTATCAACGGCGGCGATTAGGGACTTAATGGGACTGTGATACAGTGGCGTCACTAGGATTGGTGTCACCCGGTGCCGAAAAAATTGGTGTAACCCCCTCCTCCACCAACTACCTCAGTACAGACCCCCCTCCACTAACTACAGACCCTACTCCATCAATATAGCCCCCCTCCCTCAGTACGACCCCCTTCCATCAATATAGACCCCCCACTAAGTACAGACTCCCCTCCCTCAGTACAGACCCCCGCTCAGTGCAGACCCCCCACTAAGTACTGACCCCTCCCTCAGTACAGACTCCCCTCCCTTATTGCAGACCCCCCCATCAGTACAGACTCCCCTCCCTCAGTACAGACCCCCTTCTATCAATATAGACCCCCGCTAAGTACAGACTCCCCTCCCTCAGTACGGACCCCCCTTCCTCAGTACGGACCCCCCTTCCTCAGTACGGACCCCCCACTAAGTACTGACCCCCTCCCTTATTGCAGACCCCCCCATCAGTACAGACACCTTCCCTCAGTGCAGAGTCTGCAGACCCCCCTCCATCAGTATCAACCTCCCACCTCAGTGCAGACCCCCCCATCAGTACATACACCCCGCCTCAGTGCTGACCCCCATCAGTATGGAATCCCCCTCTCAGTGCAGACCCCCCATTAGTATAGAATCCCCCCTCAATGCAGACCCCCCATTAGTATAGAATCCCCCCTCAGTGCAGACCCCCATCAGTATAAAATGCCCCCTCAGTGCCAACCCCCATCAGTATAGAATCCCCCTCAGTGCAGAGCCCCCATTAGTATAGAATCCCCCCTCAGTGCAGACCCCCCATTAGTATAGAATCCCCCCTCAGTGCAAACCCCCCATTAGTATAGAATTCCCCCTCAGTGCAGAGCCCCCATTAGAAAAAAAAACCCTTAGCGCAGACCCCATTAGTATAGAATCCCCCCTCAGCGCAGACCCCCCCATTAGTATAGAATCCCCCCTCAGTGCAGAGCCCCCATTAGTATAGAATCCCCCCTCAGTGCAGAGCCCCCATTAGTATAGAATCCCCCCTCAGTGCAGAGCCCCCATTAGTATAGAATCCCCCCTCAGTGCAGAGCCCCCATTAGTATAGAATCCCCCCTCAGTGCAGAGCCCCCATTAGTATAGAATCCCCCCTCAGTGCAGACCCCCCATTAGTATAGAATCTCCCCTCAGCGCAGACCCCCCATTAGTATAGAATCCCCCTCAGTGCAGACCCCCCATTAGTATAGAATCCCCCCTCAGTGCAGACCCCCCATTAGTATAGAATCCCCCCTCAGTGCAGAGCCCCCATTAGTATAGAATCCCCCCTCAGTGCAGAGTCCCCATTAGTATAGAATCCCCCCTCAGTGCAGAGCCCCCATTAGTATAGAATCCCACCTCAGTGCAGACCCCCCATTAGGATAGAAACCCCCCTCAGTGCAGAGCCCCCATTAGTATAGAATATCCCCTCAGTGCAGAACACCCATTAGTATAGAATCCCCCTGCACGTCCACCCACATATATATCAAGTTTACAGACCTCAGAACAGCGCGGACGATACACACAGCCGTGTGTGTCCCTCTGGCTCCTCCTCCTCCTGTGTGGATGTAAACAGAGAGGAGGGGGAGGCAGCTTCAGTCCGCTGCGCTGAGGCACAAAGCGCAAGACCTGAGGCGCAGATCAGGGCAGCGGGCAATGTTAGAGGTGCGTGCCACTACCTACGGGTGTCACCCCTCTGGCGGGTGTCACCCGTGTGCAGACCGTACTTCCCGCACACCAACTAACAACGCCACTGCTGTGATAGTGCCGAGGGCAGTATAACACTAATGCCGTATACACACGGGCTGACTTTTCGGCTGGACTGGTCCGACAAGATGAATCCGTCGGACAATCCGACCATGTGTGGGCTTCATCGGACCTGCAGCTGACTTTTTCGGTCGAAAATCAGATGGACTTTAGATTTGGAACATGTTTCAAATCTTTCCACGGGAACTCTGTCGGACCCAGTTCCTATCAAGAAATCCGCTCGTCTGTATGCTAGTCCGACGCTAGGGCAGCTATTGGCTACTGGCTATGAACTTCCTTATTTTAGTCTGGTCGTATGTCATCAAGTACGAATCCGTAGGACTTTGGTGTGATCGTGTGTAGCCAAGTCCGTTCGTACGAAAGTCCGTCGGAAAGACCGTCAGACCTTTGATGACGAAAAGTCCACCCGTGTGTACACGGCATAACTGACACTGACTTCTCCAGTGACACTAATACAGTGATCAGTGTTAACAATATACACTGTCACTGTACTAATGACACTGGCTGACAAGGGGTTAACATCTAGGTGCAATCACTGGATTAATTGTGTGCCTAACAATGTGTAATGTGTGCTTTGCAGAGAAAAGAAACACAGCGACCGTTTCCTCTTTTCAGAGCCCTGTGTTTATCAACACAGGGCTCTGGGCTGTGACTCGAAAAAGCCGGACAGCAGGTCCCAGACATGATTTATTTGCCGGGATCTGCTGACAGACTCCCACTGTGTGAAATCACAGGGGAGTAGGTGGGATGGTGTGTGTGCCCCAAACCCGGAAACAGGCAGCGACGCATGGTACATTGTGGCGCCTGTAGGAGCCACCCCATCTATATGTACATATGTACAGTACCTTGAAAAAGTATTCATACCCCTTGAAATTTTCCACATTTTGTCATGTTACAACCAAAAACAAACATATTTTATTAGGATTTTATGTGATAGACCAACACAAAGTGGCACATAATTGTAAAATGGAAGGAAAATTATAAATGATTTTCAAAATTTTTTACAAATAAATATGTGAAAAGTGTGGCATACATTTGTATTCAGCCCCCGAGTCAATACTTTGTAGAACCACCTTTCGCTGCAATTACAGCTGCAAGTCTTTTTGGGGATGTCTCTCTCTACCAGCTTTGCACATCTAGAGAGTTACATTTTTGTCCATTCTTCTTTGCAAAATTTCTTAAAGCGGTTGTATACCTTTATTTTTAACTTTTACCTACAGGTAAGCCTATAATAAGGCTTACCTGTGGGTAAAAAAAATATCTCCTAAACCTGTAAGGTTTAGGAGATATTCCCCTCGCAATGAGCCGCTGACTGCAGCGGCGCATGCGCACAGGGGATTCTCGGCTGACAGCCCGGCAAACTCCGGAGCTTGCCGGGCAGAAGTCTCCCGCGCGCATGCGCGGGAGTGACGACATCGCGGCTCCGGCCACTCACAGCGCCGGAGCCGCGATACCTGGAAGACACGCAGAGGGGAGATGTCAGCTCCCTCGGCGTGGACCAGGTGAGATGCCGGCGCCACGTTCTAAGGTAAGTATCTCATAATGAGCTAGTATGCGGTGCATACTAGCTCATTATGCCTTTTCCCTTGCAGGTGTAGAAAAAAAAAAAAAAGACAGCGGGTATACAACCGCTTTAAACTCTGTCAGATTGGATGGAGAGCAACAGCAATTTTTGAGTCTTCTTAAGTCTTGAGTAGACAGTGTAGAATTTTCTCTTTACCTTACTTTGGTGTACTGTTCACTACTCTAGGAATCTCTACCAACCTCAAGATTAGGGATGGGCTTTATGTTCGGGTCGAACATGAGTTCGACTCGAACATTGGCTGTTTGCCCGTTCGCCAAACAGCAAACAATTTGGGGTGTTCGCAGCAAATTCGAAAGCCGCAGAACACCCTTTAAAAGTCTATGGGGGAATCAAAAGTGCTAATTTTAAAGACTTATATGCATGGTATTGTCATAAAAAGTGTTTGGGGACCTGGGTCCTGCCCCAGGGGACATGTATCAATGCAAAAAAAAAGTTTTAAAAACGGCTGTTTTTTCGGGAGCAGTGACTTTAATAATGCTTAAAGTGAAACAATAAAAGTGTAATATTCCTTTAAATTTTGTACCTGGGGGGTGTCTATAGTATGCCTTTAAAGGGGCGCATGTTTTCCGTGTTTAGAACAGTCTGACAGTAAAATGGCCCCTCTGACAACATGGGGAAAGCCAGAGGGAAGTCCCCGTGAAGTCACCGTGCGTCAGAGGAGGGCGGGGTCACCGGGTGGCCCCGCCCTCCATTATATAAGAAGTGTCAGAAGAACCAAAGCGTCACACCACAGAAGACTCCCACTGAGGCGGATCGTGCAGGCGGAGTGCAGAAGAAGCCGGAGGAAGATGCGGGACGAGAAGAGCAGAGGAAGAAGATGGAGAAGAAGATGGAGAAGAAGAAGATGGAGGAAGAAGAACACCGAAGAAAGACCAGAAGAAAGAAGATGGAAGAAGAAGCGGAAAGAAGAAGAAATTCATAAAGGACTTGTCAAAAACCGTCTCGTGTTTTTTTAACCTTTCTGACACTTTTTTCTGTGAAATGGTAGGGGTACATTTGTACCCCATTACCAATTCACACAGGGGGGGCAGGATATGGGGGTCCCCTTGTTAAAGGGGGCTTTCAGATTCCGACAAGCCCCCCGCCCACAGACCCCGACAACCACCAGGCAAGGGTTGTGGGGATGAGGCCCTTCTCCCAATCAACATGGGGACAAGGTGCTTTGGGGGGCTAGCCCAAAGCACCCTCCCAATGTTGAGGGCATGTGGCCTGGTACGGTTCAGGAGGGGAGCGCTCTCTCGTCCCCCTCTCTTTTCCTGCAGCCTGCCACGTTGCGTGCTCGGCTAAGGGTCTGGTAAGGATTTTTGGGGGACCCCACGCCATTTTTTAAAAAATGTTGGCGTGGGGTTCCCCTTAAAATCCATACCAGACCTGAAGGGTCTGGTATGGACTTTGAGGGGGACCCCAACGCCATTTTTAAAAAAATTTTGGCGCAGGGTTCCCCTTAACCACTTACCGACCGCCTCATGTAGATATACGTCATCAGTTTGAAGAGGGATATCTCGGTAACGGCAGCAGCTGCTGCCACAACCGAGGTATCCATCTTTAGAGCCGGCGGTTCTGTTTACGATAATGGTGGTCTCTGTGGTGGATTCACAGCGAGATCACCGTTATCTGCGGTGGGAGAGGTGCCACCCCCCTCCCGCCGCTCTCCCGCGCCCTCCACCGATTACCGGAGCCGCCGCTAGCGGCAGAAGCGATCGGCACCTTTCACGTCTGTGGTATGGAGATGAGTGAGTAGAAGATAGCCCCCACCCGTCTCCATATCATAGGAGGGTGGAAGTGACGTCAAAACGCCACTTCCGCCCATACGTCTTAAAGCCACGTTTTTCCAATGTCATTTTTTCAAATGACAATTTTTTTTTTTTTGCATTTTAGTCCAAATATGAGATCTGAGGACTTTTTGACCCCAGATCTCATATTTAAGAGGTCCTGTCATGCTTTTTTCTATTACAAGGGATGTTTACATTTCTTGTAATAGGAATAAAAGTGACCCAATTTAAAAAAAAGAAAAAAGTGAAAAAATAAATAAAATCAAGTAAAATAAGAAAAAAAAAATGTTTTTAAAGCGCCCCGTCCCGACGAGCTCACGCGCAGAAGCGTACGCATACGTGAGTAGCGCCCGCATATGAAAATGGTGGTCAAACCACACATGTGCGGTATCGCCGCGATCGGTAGAGCGAGAGCAATAATTCTAGCCCTACACCTCCTCTGTAACACAAAACATGCAACCTGTAGAATTTTTTAAACGTCGCCTATGGAGGTTTTTGAGGGTAAAATTTTGACGCCATTCCAAGAGCGGGCGCAATTTTGAAGCGTGACATGTTGGGTATCAATTTACTCGGCGTAACATTATCTTTCACAATGTAAAAAAATTAGACTAACTTTACTGTTGTCTTATTTTTTTATTCAAAAAAGTGCGCTTGGAAGACCGCTGCACAAATACGGTGTGAAAAAAAGTATTGCAATGACCGCCATTTTATTCTCTAGGGTGTTAGAAAAAAAAACAATATATAATGTTTGGGGGTTCTAAGTAATTTTCTAGCAAAAAAACCTGTTTTAAACATGTAAACACCTAAATTCCAAAACGTGGCTAGTCCTTAAGTGGTTAATATCCATACCAGACCTGAAGGGCCTGGTATGGAATTTAGGGTATGGAATTTAGGAGGACCCCCACTCTTTTATTAAATTTTGGTTCGGGGTTCCCCTGTGGGGAAATTCCATGCCATTTTTATCAATGAACATTTATGTGTATTGCTGGACCGACAATTCATTATAGCTGACGCTAGTGATAGTAGTTTTACATGACTTGTTTTCCTTTAGAAATGTAATTTTGCTGTCAGACTGTTCTAAACACAGGAAACATGCACCCCTTTACAGGCATACTATAGACACCCCCAGGTACGGAATTTAAAGGAATATTATACTTTTATTGTTTCACTTTAAGCATTATTAAAATCACCGCTCCCGAAAAAATGTCTGTTTTTAGAACTTTTTTTTGCATTGATACATGTCCCCTGGGGCAGGACCCAGGTCCCAAAACACTTTTTATGACAATAACTTGCATATAAGCCTTTAAAATTATCACTTTGATTATTCATGTTCGTGTCCCATAGACTTTAGCGGTGTTCGAACAAATTTTTTGCCTGTTCGCATGTTCTGGATGCGAACCGAACTGGGGGGTGTTCAGCTCATCCCTAATGCTGAGTGAATATCCTATTCCTCCTCAATGTTCATGTTGATAGCTTCTAAGAACATTTTTGGTTCTGGGCACCACCACCAGTGGCTAAGGCCCAATTTTTCTGCCCCTGTTTAACAGGGGTGTGTAATTACAATTTTTGCTGTAATATTTTGCAGCAGGGCTCGTTCCTACGCTCAACAAGAGTATCTGTGAGGGGTTGCAGTGTTGTTGCACCACCACTGCCTAAGGCCCAATTTTTATGCTCCTGTTTAACAGGAGAGTGTAATTAAAATTTTTGATCAAATATTTAACAGCAGGGCTCATTCCTGCGCTCAACAAGAGTATCTGTGAGGGATTGCAGTGTTGTGGCACCACCACCACTACCTAAGGCCCAATTTTTATGCCCCTGTTTAACAGGGGCATGTAATTACAATTTTTGATTCAATATTTCACAACAGGGCCCATTCCACCCCCCACCAAGAGTAACTGTGAGGGCTTACAGTGCTCTGGTACCACCAACACCTTAGGCCCAATTTGGCGTGTATAGGGCAGGCCGTATAGTATATACAGGCGGTCCCTTATTTTCAAAAATCCGACTTACAAATGACTCCTACTTACAAACGGAGGGAGACAACAGGAAATGAGAGGAAATCTACCCCTAGGAAGGGAACTTCTCTCCTGTAAGAGTTAATATGTGAAAAAGGTGTCTCCTCCACTAATTTATCACCAATCCTTGTTTCCCTTAAAAACCGCAAATTTTCAAAATCCAATTGTCATTGGGACAGAAAGTGAGGTGAAATCTTCTGAACAGGGACACAGACAGCAAAACAAATGTTACAGGGGTGATAACCCTTCCCTATGTTTTCCAAAAAGCTTTAAAATAGATTGTTTGGCTCGAGCTACACTTACAAAATGTACCTGTTCCAAACAGATTCTACATAAGAACAAACCTACAGTCCCTGTCTTGTTTGCACTGCCTGTATACTGCTGTTCAGAGTATATAGGGCCTAGGGGCCCAACGCCTTTTCTTTTTTTACTTTGGGTGCGGGGTTCCCCTTAATATCCATACAAGACCCAAAGGGCCAGGTAATGGGCTGGGGGGGTTACCCATGCCGTTTGGCTCACTGATTTTCATCCATATTGCCGGGACCCGACATTTCATTAAAGCCACAAGCAGTTTTAAATGACTTTTATTCTTTTAGAAATGTCATTTTGTGCAGGGACTGTTCTAAGTACGGAAAACATGCGCCACTTTACAGGCATACTATTGACACCCCCCAGGTACGATATTTAAAGGAATATTTCACTTTTATTTTTTCACTTTAAGCATCATTAAAATCACTGCTCCCGAAAGAACGTCCATTTTTAAAACTTTTTTTTTTCCATTGATACATGTCCCCTGGGGCAGCACCCGGGTCCCCAAACCCTTTTTAGGACAATAACTTGCATATTAGCCTTTAAAATTTGCACTTTTGATTTCTCATGTTCGAGTCCCATAGACTTTAATGGTGTTCGAATGTTCGCGCGAACTTTCGGTCCGTTCGCATGTTCTGGATGCAAACCGAACCGGGGGGGTGTTCGGCCTATCCCCAGGTTTGAGGGTGGGACATTATTATGAGGCACTAGATGGTTAAATGAGTATATGGAGGTATCGGTGGTAAGATAGGAAATTAATTTGATGCTGCATTTGGCCCATATTTTGGGGTCAGGCAATGCGTAGAAGTGAGGTAGGGTGGGGTTGTTCCACAGGGGAGCATTTGGAGAGACCACAGACCGTGGGTATTTTTCAAGACCCAGTCTTGCTTTCCAGGCCGTGGAGTCGTAAGTATGGAGGGGGTATAATCGTATGGAGCTTTGGGTCCCGGAAGGGGTAGGTGCAACAGGGCCTCCACAGAGCAGACCACCGCAGCCTCCAGGACTGCAGCGGGTACCAGCATCCAGTACCAGCCACCAAACTGCTGCGACCAGCTGAGCTGCCAGAAAATATTTCCCGACAGTCCAGAAACGCCAATCCCCTCTGCGACACTGGACGTATCAGACTGGCTAGTTTAAATCGAGGCCGACTTGGGCCCCAAAGGAAAGAAGAGAATATTCTATTTAGTCTTGTGAAAAAGGAACAAGGAATCCATTGTGGGGAATTACGAAACAGGTACGTAAATTTGGGGATTATTTTCATTTTAATGAGATTTATGCGGCCTAAAAGGGATAGAGGGAGGTTCTCCCATGCTTTCAACTTGGCCTTAACTCCGTGAACCACCAGGTCCAAATTTAAATGGGCTGAAGCTAGCTGCATCTCTCAAAACGCGTACCAAGTACACAAATTCGTCCACCTATTTGAGCTGCAGATCTGGCGGGGCTAACCGTTTGGCATCTGGATCAATAGCAAGCAGCTGAGACTTGGACAAGTTCACTCGTAGTCCCATTACTCTTGAGAACTCAGTCAGAACCTGCAATGCTCAATGAAGGCAGGAGTCTGCATCATTCAGAAAGAGTAAGCGTCTAAGAGGTCGTCTGCATACAGGGTCATCTTCTCCTCCAGCCATTCCAAGTTTAAGTCCTTGTGGCGAGACACAAAGTGCCTCCGCCACTGGTTCCATGGCTATAGCAAAAAGAGCTGGGGAGAGGGGGCAGCCCAGCCTGGTACCCCTAGATAATAGGAAAGAGGAAGACACACGATCCCCCAATCGAATGGCAGCCCACGGTGACCTATATAGGGTTCACAGCCACTGGATAAAAACCAGAGGAAATCCCATCCTCCGGAGAATTTCCCAAAGGAAAGGCCATTCAATCGAATGTCGCTACAGGTTTAAGTGGCAGATATCATTGGGTGTTTTTTTTGCACCCATGTAAGACTTTCTCCTGGAACATTGTCATTGTAATGAGTAAATTTACCACTAGAGGTCAGCAAATAATCTCTGATTCAACATAATATTTTTTTTCTTGCACTAGTTTTCTATTTATTTATTTTTCAAGTAAAAACATACAATTAGATAGATGAGGTAATAGCAGTTTTATTGGCATAATTATTCTGGAGGATGGAAAAATGTATCCCTAAAGCAATGGCTGCAATTTAGCACACTTTTTTTGTTTTGTTTGTTTTATGCTAACATATAATCCATACATTTAAGGTGTAAATCACAATATTCAAAAACACAGATCAGTTGTTTCTACTACTGGGACATCTGTGTTAGTATCTATTTTGGCAGAATCCATAGTGCTGAGAGAGGAGGATTTCAGGACATAAGAACTCAGTATGAACACATTGGGGTAAGCTCAGTGACCAATGGCGGCTGGTGGTATATTTGGGGGGGGGGCAAACAATACACCCACAGCCACCCCCCCGGTCAGGTCTCCCTAACCCCCTGTTCGGTCGGCCCGTCACCAGCCCTGCACTTACCCTATGTGGGTCGCGGGCAGCCAGGGACCACTCCATGTCACATCATAGATCCGGTGGAAAGAAAAGAGCACCCCCTGTCCTCACCCAGAATGAAAGCGGGTCTTGCCAGCTGCTGGCCATCATGGACATCTTATTGGCATGCAAGGTACCGTACTGAGCATTACACACACCACTGAGACATAGGGGCACTAGATATGTGTGGAAAGGTGTAGATATGGCGCTATTCCTCTATTAGTAGAGAGTTGTAGAATCCTGCACTTAAAACAGAATCTCATAGGGAAAAATCCTTTGTGAAATTAAAAAGTGTTTAAATAAAAAATAAAATATAAAAAATGCTAAATGTGTTGCACCCTCTTCCTGTTGTAGGTTTGCAATAAATAAAAGTGCATTAACCACTTGCTTACCGGGCACTTAAACCCCCCTCCTATCCAGACCAATTTTCAGCTTTCGGCGCTGACGCACTTTGAATGACAATTGTGCGGTCATACAACACTGTACCCAAATGAAATTTTTATCATTTTTTCACCACAAATAGAGCTTTCTTTTGGTGGTATTTGATCACCTCTGCGGTTTTTACTTTTTATTAAAAAAATGTAAAAAACTGAATTTTTTTTAAAAAAAAAGTTTATTTTTTTATATTTTGTTTTAAAAAATTGTAAACGGGTAATTTTTCTCCTTCATTGATGTACGCTGATGAGGCGGCAGTGATGGGCACTGATAGGCGGCAGTGATGGGCACTGATGGGTGGCAGTGATGGGCACTGATGGGTGGCAGTGATGGGCAGCACTGGCAGGTGGCACTGATTGGCACTACAGGTGGGCATTGATAGGTGGTACTTGTGGGCACTGATAGGTGGTACTTGTGGGCACTGTTAGGTGGCACTGTGGGCACTGTTAGGTGGCACTGTGGGCACTATTAGGTGGCACTGTGGGCACTATTAGGTGGCACTGTGGGCACTATTAGGTGGCACTTTTATTGGGCACTGATGAGGCAGATGTGCCTCTTCCACTTGGGGACCGATGTCCCTCACATCCGATCCGGTGATCGGCTTTTTTTTCTACTCGCGCTGTCAGCGTGAGTGAAAAAAAAACCGATTACCGATCTTTTGTTTACATCATGTGATCAGCTGTCATTGGCTGACAGCTGATCACATGGTAAGGGGCCGGGACCGGCCCCTTACACAGATCGGTGATCAGCCGAGTCTCAGTGACTCGGTGATCACAACGCGCCCGGCGCGCGCCCTGCAGGGCGCGCGCAGGGAGCGTGCACAGGGGAGGACGTCATATGACGTCCTCCCGGGAATGTAGGTCCGCGCTGTAGCCGTCATTCGGCTATAGCGCGGATGCCAAGCGGTTAATAAGAAATATTGTGATGACTGCCTAATGAAGTTAGGCTCTATTTATAAAAAAGTGTCAAAATGAAACTAGCTTGGTGCTAAAGTGTGTTACACCCGCTGTGTGTGTTCAGGGTATTAGAGAAATAAAAAAAAAAAAAAAGATTGAAAAGATTAAATTGAAAATGTTATATATTAGGTGGTGAATGTATATAAGGGTGCGGTTCCTTTGTGGACCTCAATCCTATTATGTGCCAAACGACAAATGTGTTTGACCCTCTGTTGCAACATCTCACCAAACAAACAGGGACACGGCAAACAAAGCAAAATAAAAATAAAAAATAAAAAGTTATCTAAATACCAAATAATGAAATAAATATTTAGTATCCCACTGTGAAAAACAGAGTTTAATTGCAGTTCAAACAAAAAATGTTAAATTATTCCATTGATCCAAAAATGAAGAAATTAAATAAAGTGATTAGTGCTCCAAAACAGTGTCCAGTGCCTGAACAAAATGATGTTGTATATCCTTTCAAGTGACAGTGGTGCCAGTGATGTTATCTGTGCTGATAATAAATTTGCACTCACCAGATACCCTTACCGCCCCCCCCCCCGGGGGTACTGCGCATTCACAGTATAAGCCACTGTGTAACTCTCTGGGGCCAGCAGGGTAATCCGTTTAGGTAAGATATTATACTCACATTTTTGTAAACATAGACAAGCATAGATGAAAAAATGGAGCAGGCGCCGAGTAAACAAAGAATCGCGACCCTGATCGGAAGTGACGCAAGACGTACTGTGACTCCGCCCTATGCATTTCGTCATTCAAGACGTCATCGGGACCGCAGACAGGGCTAAGGGTCACTCTCTCTGTCACCCCCTCTCACTCTCTCTGAACCCCCTCTCTGTCACCCCTTCTCCTTCTCTCACCTCCCCATCACCCCTATCTCTCTCTCTCTCTGTCCCCCCCTGTCTTTCTCACCCCCCTCTCTCTCTATCACCTTGTGCTATGTATGCAGTCTCTGACAGCCTCTTGTGCCATGTATGCAGTCTCTGATTGTCTCTTGTGCCATGTATGCAGTCTCTGATTGTCTCTTGTGCCATGTATGCAGTCTCTGACAGTCTCTTGTGCCATGTATACAGTCTGTGATCGTCTCTTGTGCCATGTATGCTGTCTCTGACTGTCTCCTGTACCATGTTCACAGTCTCTGATCGTCTCTTGTGGTATGCATGCAGTCTCTGACAGTCTCTTGTGACATGTATGCAGTCTCTGATCGTCTCTTGTGCCATGTATGCAGTCTCTGACAGTCCCTTGTGCCATGTATGCAGTCTCTGACAGTCCCTTGTGCCATGTATGCAGTCTCTGACAGTCCCTTGTGCCATGTATGCAGTCTCTGACTGCCTCTTGTTCCATGTCCACAGTCTCTGATTGTCCCTTGTGCCATGTACATATGCAGTCTCTGACAGTCTCTTGTACCATGTATGTGCAATAATATGAATGAAGTATCATGACTCAGTTTTGTGTGCCCCTGCCATTTCATGTGAAATCCCTGTGTGAAGGTTTCTGTTTGCGTGAGTGTTTGTACGGCAACACACCCCCTATTGTGTGTAGTTATGGTCAAGCCCTTTCAAGTATGTATATCCTGTGTATCCTTAGGCAATCAGCTTTGATTTATGACTAAATGACCAGGTGTCCATCTAACTGTTTTCAGATACACATCAGAGCTACAAACTGGTTTCTCCTTCTTGTCACTCCTCTAAATACCCCCCCCCCTTTACTTTGATCTGTATCTCATATAAACTACCTTCCTTCCCATTAAAGACAGATACCCTTCGAATTCACATCTTTTTTCACGTGTTTCTCGGGGTCTCTCACGGTACCGGGGGTCACAGTAGGCTTGCTGAAATTAACCAAGGATGGTCGTCCAGAACCAGTATTCCTTTCAAATGGGGGCTCGGTCCGGGATAAAGTAATCATCCTTGGTACATTTTGTCTTATTTTGACTAATTGTTTTCTTGCCTTGGCTCTGATAAAACTTTAGTCCCTTAAATTTATTAGAAAGGAGATGGGCCATGCCTTATAAGTGTTAAAACGGTCTTTGGTAGACCTGTCCTTTGGAAGGACTTTGCGAATTAAAGAGGACTTTGGTAGACCTATCCTCTGGAAAGACTTTATAAGTTAAAAAGTAGTACTACACTCCTTTTGGGAAGGAGGAAAAAGTGTTAGTGTTAAGAAGGCAACTACCACCGGGACCCGCATCTCTGTCTTGCTTTTCTTATCTATCGCATAGAAGCATAAGATAATTTGTTGTGTGACCTGAAACTGCAAGGTAAGGCAGTCTTTCTTTCACTGTGATTGTGATAATGGGTCACTTGCAGGGAAAGGATCTCCCGTCTCCTCCAAACCCCAGGGAAAATCGTAATGATTATATTAACCCCTGGATATCCAACTTAGCTGGGTGGACAGAAAGTATGCACAGTAGTGACCCATTCCCTCGAGAAGGAGATAATAATGAATTTCACATAGATATGGTGAAGGGATTATGTCTGGGAGACAAGAAAGCCTTCCCATGGTATTCCGGTGACCCTCAGTAGGACATGGAATACATCAGAAAAGAGGGAGAGAACTGGTTAAAATATGCCCCTTATTGGTTTCAGAGAAATAGTAAGAAACAAAAAAAGCCCTCTAAAGATCTAAATAGAGAGGATATTGGTAAGAAACATAAAGATGAGGCAGATAAGAAGAGACCAGACCCAACTGCCCCTCCCCTCCCATTAAACCCTCCACCATACACAAAACAAAATGAGACATATTTAAATAGATATGGTCTATGTATAGGTAGGCATGGAAAGTGCCATTTTATTAGAGAAACGTGCTAATATTTTTGTCTACAGGTTGTAGTTGGCCAAGTATGAGAGTTATGTTTGTTGTGTAGAGGTGTGTGAGATCCATGGATTGTGTCATGTCGTGTTAGTTGTATTAATATGCCTAAAGTGCTGTATCAAAACAGTTGATAACACATATTGAATATTGGTTGCATGATGATTTGTTTTGTGTTTGTTATGTATGTTTTAAAGTGATGTAACAAGCCACAAGTACAATTACAAGACTAAAAAATTTTATTTCTCACTTAAAATCGTGAACAATTTGATCTATATAAATTGGTTAAATATTGACTTAAAATTGTAAAACCGTGAGAAATGTGTAGTCATTTTGCACCGTGGTAAATTTAATATGGAAAAGAAAACCTAAAAGATTATATTTGCTTATTCTAAAAGAAAAGTTAAACTAAAAACTGTGAGCTAAAAATCGTTAAACACTTGCTGGTGTGGCTAATCATGTGGTCATTGGAGCCACACCCAATGCAGTTAATAAAATTGATAAAAATAAGTAAAGTGGAATGTTAAAAGATTAGTGACGTAAAAAAAAAGAATTTTCCCTAGCTATTAAAGTTTAAAAATAAGGAATGCTGTTTTATAGTTTAAGGAGCAACGACCTCCCTCCCTTTCTTTGACACAGGTTAAATTGCATTGCTTGGGTGTGTAAACAGCTGTAGTGTCATGCAAATTAAGTGAGCTGAGTGAACTGTAAAGAGTAAAATTACCCCTTAGTAATGTAAAAATATGTGTATTAACTGCAATCTTTGTTTTCATAGAAGAAACAGTTTTGAAGAGTTTTCCAATGTGTTATGGTGAAGTATAACTTTCTTGTAGAAATGGGGACTTATAAAAATGTTTGTTTTTTGAGCTGCTCAATTTTTTTAACCATGGTGAACAATATTTTTTTTTTTTATAGTAAAGCTATACCATACATAAAATCCATATGGTAAAAATTAGTTTGACGTCAAACATTTTTTTTATTAGAAAAAGTGCACTGGTAAATCATCTAAGAAAGAAAGTGTTCATAATGCTTACTGTATGCCTAAACTTTGGTTATATTTTAGGAGGAAAATATAATGTGTTTTGTTACTAAAATTTTCATGCTAAGCACAGAAATAAAAGGGGGACCTTGGGAAAGTATGGTCAGAGAGCGCCCTCGATGTGGGACTCATCTCCTGCACTCCCTATAGAGCCACCCTTAAAGAGTGTGCTCTGCCTTGTGTGTCTGTAGCTGCTGTGTTTAATTATATATATTTTATCTGCGCAGAATATTGTTTACAAAACAAATAAAGATCAAAGTATGCTAGCTGACACTTAAAGGGTAATTCTAAACACCTCAATCAGACAGTAAATAAAATAAAGTGCAGCGCAATCATATTAAACAGTCCATAGAATCATCTGCTTGATGAGAAACAAATCTTGAAAGTGAGAAGAACCTCCTAAAGTGCCATCTTGAACAAAAACAGTAAAGAGGTGATTTTAGCCCATCCAACACAGATACTGCAGCCTCTCACCTCATAGACTCGACCTGTAAAGGTCACACAGCATTTGACCCACACCAGGGGTACCGATCATAAGCAATCTGGCCGATGGTCACATAGCACACGCGGATAAAAAAGGAAACAATCTAGTGCTCTCCGTATAAAATATTTATTTGAATAATAGTAAAAAGCAGATTTACTCACAAACAGCACTCTGGAGGAGTGCTAGCAAACAAGCATGTAAAACATCTGTTTTCCAACCAGAAAGATGGCCGCGGGTGACGCCAGATGTAACTCCTCCCCCCGTATGCGTTATGTCCTATGGGCGGGAACTTCTTCAGCATGCGCTACTTTAACTGGTAATTGCGCAGTCATGCAATGTTGTACCCAAACGAAATTTGCGTCCTTTTTTCCCCACGAATAGAGCTCTATTTTGATGGTATTTGATTGCCTCTGCAATTTTTAGCTTTTGCGATATAAACGGAAAAAGACCGAAATTTTGGAAAAAAAAATGATATTTTCTACTTTTTGTTAGAAGAAAAATCAAATAAACTATATTTTAGTCATACATTTAGGCCAAAATGTATTCAGCCATTTACTAGTATTCTTTGGTAAAAAAAATGTCAATAAGGGTATATTTATTGGTTTGCGCAAAAGTTATAGCATCTACAAACTAGGGTACATTTTCTGGAATTTACGCAGCTTTTAGTGTATGACTGCCTATCTCATTTCTTGAGGTGCTAAAATGGCAGGGCAGTTCAACCCCCCCCTCCCCCCAAATGACCTCATTTTTGAAAGTATACACCCCAAGGAAATTGCTGAGAGGCTTGTTGAGCCCATTGAATATTTAATTTTTTTGTCACGAGTGATTGAAAAATGACATAATAAAAAAAATAAATTACACAAAGTTGTCACTAAATGATATATTGCTCAAATATGCCATGAGCATATGTGGAATTACACCCCAAAATACTTTCTGCTGCTTCTGAGTACGGGGATATGACATGTGTGAGACTTTTTGGGAGCCTAGCCGTGTACAGGACCCCGAAAACCAATCACTGCCTTCAGGCTTTCTAAGGGCGTAAAATGGTGATTTTACTCCTCACTACCTATCACAGTTACGGAGGTCCTGAAATGTCCAGATAGCATAAAACCCCCCCAAATGACCCCATTTTGGAAAGTAGACACCCCAAGGTATTTGCTAAGAGGCATGGTGAGTATTTTCTAGCTCCCATTTGTTTTTGAAAATGAAGAAAGAAAAGAAAAATGTATTTTTTTTTTCTTTTTTCAATTTTTTAAAACTTTGTGACAAAAAGTGAGATCTGCAAAATACTCAACATGCCTCTCAGGAAATAGCTTGGGGTGTCTACTTTCCAAGATGGGGTCATTTGGGGGGGGCTGTGCTATCTGGGCATTTCATGGCCCCGAAACTGTGATAGGCAGTGAGGAGTGAAATCAAAAATTTAAGCCCATAGAAAGCCTGAAGGCGGTGATTGGTTTTCGGGGTCCTGTACGCGCCTAAGCTCCCAATAAGTCTCACACATGTGGTATCCTCATACTCAGGAGAAGCAGCAGAATGTATTTTGGGGTGTAATTTCACATATGCCCATATTCCATGGACTCAACATGCCTCTCAGCAAATAGCTTGGGGTGTCTACTTTCCAAAAAGGGGTCATTTGGGGGGGGGGTTGAACTGTCCTGGCATTTTATGCACATTTAGAAGCTTATGTCACACATCACCCACTCTTCTAACCACTTAAAGACAAAGCCCTTTCTGACACTTTTTGTTTACATGAAAAAATATTTTTCCAAGAATTACTTTGAACCCCCAAACATTATATATTTTTTTAAAGCAAAGCCCCTACAGATTAAAATGGTGGGTGTTGCAATTTTTTTTTTTTCACACAGTATTTGCGCAGCAATTGTTTTAACGCATTTTTTTGGGTTAAAAACAGACTTTTTTTCATTCTAATGCACTAAAAGACACTGTATTGCCCAAATTTTTGATGAAACAAAAAAGATGATCTCATGCCGAGTACATGGATACCTAAGATGACATGCTTTAAAATTGCGCAAAACGTGCAGCGACAAACTACATACATTTTTAAAAGCCTTTACAGGTTACCACTTTAGATTTAGAGGAGGCCTACTGCTAAAATTACTGCCCTCGATCTGACCTTCACGGTGATACCTTACATGCATGGTGCAATTGCTGTTTATATATGACACCAGACCAATGCTTGCGTTCAACTTTGCGCTTAAGCACGGGGGGACAGGGGTGTTTTTTTTCTTTTTTATTATTTATTTTGCTTTTTTATTTTATTTTTAAACTGTTCCTTTCATTTTTTTTAATCATTTTTATTGTTATCTTAGGGAATGTAAATATCCCCTATGATAGCAATAGTTAGTGACAGGTACTCTTTTTTGAAAAAACTGGGGTCTATTAGACCCTAGATCTCTCCTCTGCCCTCAAAGCATCTGACCACACCAAGATCGATGTGATAAAATGCTTTGCCAATTTCCCAATGGCGCTGTTTATATCCGGTTTCTTAAGTCATATATATGATTGGAGCCATTCCAGTCTCTGATCAGCTCTATGGTCAGCTGGTGGAACCACTGGTTGCATTCTCGGGTTCCCTGATGGGACAGGAGAGCCCGAGAAAACCATGGAAGACGGTGGGAGACATTCCCTCCCACTGCTTGTAAAAGCAGTCTAGAGGCCAATTGGCCACTAGGATTGCTTTTACATGAAAGCCGACCACTTTCTGAAAAGAATGATACCAAGATGATACCTAAACCTGCAGGCATCATTCTGGTATAATCACTCAAAGTCCAGCAACATACCAGTACGTCGCTGGTCCTTGTTGTGCATACATTGTAATGCAGTCTGTGGGTTGAATGGACAAAAAATTGATCAGTGGGTATGCCCACTATTAGAATACCGCCCTTCATCCACCCACTTCTAATGATGGGCATACATGCACCATTTTTTTTTTTTTTCTTTAACTGTGGTGAAATCACCTCCTACAGCGCTGGAGTCACTGATTTACGTATTGTGGTAACAAATGCTGTCAAGATAAATAAATAAGTGCTGTAGCTGAATGGTGTACCTGCAAGCAAATGATGGTTAACAATAAAACAAAGTAACATTACAGTATAACAGTAAGACATATCATACCTGCAAAGCAAATACAATAAAACATAGTAAAAATAAAACTTTTTTTAACGCAATCTGTGCATAAAAAATATATGCCTAAGCATGGGGGCAATCTGCCCCTAATGTTAGGAGAAAATCGCTCCTCCACCCCTGCCCCCATACTTCGGCATATATGCTCTTTTTTTTTTTTACTGATGAAATTACCTCCGACAGCGCTGGAGTCATGGCTTTACGTGTCATGGGAGCAAATGCTGTTGCTGCCAGAATAAATAAACCCATGCTGCAGCTTAATGGTGTACCTGCTAAGCAAATGATGGTTAACAATAAAACAAAGTAACATTACAGTATAACATACCATACCTGCAAAAGCAATACAATAAAACATAAAAAATAAAATAAAAATAAAACAGAGAGAGAACAATAGATATAGAACAATAGTGAGCGAACAATAGAGAGGACAGTAGGGAGCAAACATAAGAGAGAGAACAATAGAGAGAGAGAAGAAAAATAAAACAATTTTTGGCTTTTTTATTGTATTTTTTTTTGTGCTATTGTGTGTGCGTTTTTTTTTTTTTCACTTATAAAAACTGTAAACTGAACGTTGCAGATTAGGGTCTCTCAAAATGTGATGACCATCACATCTTTCGAGACCCTGTGTAAGTGTGCCCTAGGACTGTGTAGTGCTGTACCCTACGCTAATACTCAACTAGTGTGTGATAGCGTTGGAAACAGTCACCGATGCAGAGACCAGGTTGGTCAGGACAGGAAGGGTTTGTCCACAACACCAATCGCCGTAGAAATTTGGACTGTCATATCTGCGTGAAGGGAGGACAGAACAAAAACATTCCGTGAATCACTTCACTGCTAACAAATTATTACACTTCAAGCAGGCTCTCTCCCCCCTTCTAAATCGGCATTCTAGAAGCCGTTGGGGGAAGCCCTGGCGATTAGATCGCACGGTGCCACATGCGCCAATTCCATAGTCAAAAAGGTGACTAAAAAGTGGCACGCTTGTGTAATAATTGTCCGCGTACAAGTGGTACCCCTTTCCGAATAAGGGTGACACCAAGTCCCACACAATCTTACCAGCGCTCTCTATGTAGTCTGGGCAGTTCTCCGGCTCTACGCGACTATCTTTTCCCTCATAAACCTATATGTATAGCCTGTTGCCCTGTCACAGAGCTTATACACCTTGACCCCATATATGGCACGCTTGCTGGGAAGATACTGTTTGATAGACAAGCGGCCAGAAAACTTAATCAGGGACTCCTCAACGCAGACAACGTGATCGGGAGTAAACAAGGCTGCAAACTGTTTGTTGAAGTGGTTTACCCAAAATACATCCCTGGGAATTACAGACCAGTTAGCCTAACATCAATAGTATGTAAACTCTTGGAGGGGATGATAAGGGATTATATACAAGATTTTAGTAATAAGAATGGTATCATTAGCAGTAATCAGCATGGATTCATGAAGAATCGTTCATGCCAAACCAATCTATTAACCTTCTATAAGGAGGTGAGTTGCCATCTAGATAAAGGAAGGCCCGTAGACTTGATATATGGATTTTGCAAAAGCATTTGACACAGTTCCCCATAAACATTTACTGTACAAAATAAGGTCCTTTGGCATTGACCATAGAGCGAGTACATGGATTGAAAACTGGCTACAAGGGTGAGTTCAGAAGGTGGTGATAAATGGGGAGTACTCAGAATGGTCAGGGGTGGGTAGTAGGGTCCCCCAGGGTTCTGTGCTGGGACCAATCCTGTTTAATTTGTTCATAAACAACCTGGAGGATGGGGTAAACAGTTCAATCTCTATTTGCGGACGATACTAAGCTAAGCAGGGCAATAACTTCTCTGCAGGATGTGGAAATCTTGCAAAAAGATCCGAACAAATGAATGGGGTGGGCAACTACATGGCAAATGAGGTTCAATGTAGAAAAATGTAAAATAATGCATTTAGGTGACAAAAATATGAATGCAATCTATACACTGGGGGGAGAACATGCAATGCCAAGCTGCTTCTAACAAAGCAAACAGAATATTGGCATGCATTAAAAAGGGGATCAACTCCAGAGATAAAACGATAATTCTCCCGCTCTACAAGACTCTGGTCCGGCCTCACCTAAAGTATGCTGTCCAGTTCTGGGCACCAGTCCTCAGGAAGGATGTACTGGAAATGGAGCAAGCACAAAGAAGGGCAACAAAGTTAAAGAGTCTGGAGGATATTAGTCATGAGGAAAGGTTGGGAGCACTGAACTTATTCTCTCTGGAGAAGAGACGCTTGAGAGGGGATATGATTTCAATATACAAATACCATACTGGTGACCCCACAATAGGGATAAAACTTTTTCGCGGAAGGGAGTTTAACAAGATTTGTGGCCACTCATTAAAATTAGAAGAAAAGAGGTTTAACCTTAAACTACGTAGAGGGTTCTTTACTGTAAGAGCGGCAATGATGTGGAATTCCCTTCCACAGGCGGTGGGCTCAGCGGGGGGGAATCGATAGTTTCAAGAAACTATTAGATAGGCACCTGAACGACTGCAACATACAGGGATATACAATGTAATACGAATATATAATCACACACATAGGTTGGACTTGATGCACTTGTGTCTTTTTTCAACCTCACCTACTATGTAATGAGGGGCCGAATTTTGTAGAGCCGATCAAATCCAGGGTCACCCTGGGGATGACAGAGTTCATTATCATTGAAGTGCATGAACCACAAGATCTGCTCGTATCGTGTCCTGGTCATGGAGGCAGAGAACATGGACATATGGTGATTTGGGTCAGTGGACCAATATGACCGCAACTCACTCTTTTTAGTTATGCCCATGAGGGGGAATAGGCCCAGGAAGGTCTGAAATTCGGAGACCGTAATAGGTCTCCAATCTCTGGCAAGGGTCATCTGGGGATTAGCGGCGATGAATTGACCAGCATACAAATTGCTTTGGTCCACAATAGATCTACAGAGCTCTTCTGTGAAAAAAAAAAAAACAGCGAATAAAAATAAAGTGGCGTAAAATCAACTGTTTCCACCTGAATTCCGGGTTGGCCAGTGAATGGGGGAAGTACGGGTGCTGCAGAAGTGGTGGGCTCCCAATTAGGATTGGCGAATGCAGCAGGAAGGGCACTATGGGCTCGATGGGCCTGTGTTTGTCTTCTTCTTGGTGGCAGCGGGACACTACTCGTGCTAGCCAGCTTGAACTGCACTTATGGGACTCGCCACGTCACCAAGTGTTACTGCAGTGCTGGATGTACGACCAGGATGTACTAGGTCGCTGGTGCTTGCCAGTTCACCAGAAGGATGAGGGGCACTAGTACTGGCTCTCTGCTCCATACGAGAGCCCTGCAGTTCTTGCACCTCAACGACAGCAGAAGAAAGGGGTCAGGTACGCCTGATCTTGGCAGGGACCACAACTCCATCATCAGAGCTGTAAGAGTGCCGCTGCTGTCTACCGGTTCATATTCTGAGCCTGAATCTGACAGATGAGTTACTGCCTCTTCACTATCTGTCATGCTCAGAAAGGTGTAGGCCTCTTCACTACTGTACCTTCGATTTGACATTTTGGTCTCTAAATTTACTGGTACAGTAGTGAGACGCACAGGAAAAAGAGCTTCCGACTGTCAGCGACTGCAAAGAGCTCTTACAAAAAAAAAAACCTGTTAGCGTTCGCAGGGATCAGGCTTGACTCTGCGAACGCTGCAGTTATGAGTGTTGTGTTTTGTAAGTGACAGTGATTGATTGATACTGCACTTGGGTGGAGTGGGCTGGGCGGAGGGGCTAAACGCAGGTCCTAGCAGGTATCTGGGCTGATCCCGCTAACACTGCGTTTCTGGGAACCCTAAACTGCTCGGGACGCTAGTATAGATCTGATCAGATCAGATATCAATCCGTTCAGACACTATACTACTAAGGGAGGTGTGTGGTGCATGCGTGCGTGGGTGTTAGCGCTACTGGCACTAATCTAACGCTGCCAGGAGCAACGCAGACCCAATCTGACACTAAAACCTAACTGATATCACCCTCCGGGTGATCAGGGGGTTAAACCTTTATTAGGTAAAATACGGCGGGTGCCTTCTCCTGCCCCTTCCCCTGTTCCCCCTCCTGAGATAGATGGATGCAGGGCCCGCAGACGTGCCCGTCCGCCTTCTCGCCTCAGCCCCAGCCCCAGCCCCTCTGCGGCCTCTTACTGCCCCCCTCCTCCTCTCCCCCTCCATTCCTCCCCGGTTTGGGTTCCCAGGGCTTCAGTAGCTAGGAAGTGGGGGTCGGTCGCCCGTTCTCGGCGTGCCCCCCCTCGGCGGTCCCTTTCTCCTGGCCTCTGGATTGATGTGCGGCCCCCCCCTGGTGTCCCCGTTCTCGCAGCCCCCGCTCGGCAGCCCCCCCTCCCCTTCCCAGAGTATGGTGCGAGGCCGGGCCGGAGCGCTCCATCCCTCGGCCTCGCGTGCTTCAGCACCTGCTTCCGCCCCTGCAGGCAGCGGGGGGCAGCGGGTGTGCGGCCGCTCCGTTCCTCAGCCAGGCTGTCCTCTCGCAGGGCGGCTGGAAGGGGTCGGAGCTGCTCGCCTGCTCCGGTGGCTTCGGGCGCAGCGGATCCCTCGGCTGGCGGTGTCGGCGGCGCCTCGGAGCGGGACCAGCTCCCCCTAGCGGCCAGTTCACTCCCTGCGCCTAGCCAGGCGGGAGTTTTTGAACTGCAGCATCCTGCGCCATCCTGTGCGGGGTCGCAGCCTGCCCCTGGATCTTACAGCCAGGGCGCTTCGCAGAGGATGACCCTCTCAGCACCCGGCTGGGTGGGGGGTAATTTATCCCAAGGCAGTCACGATACAGCCGCTGGCCGATCGCTATGTCCCCCTGCGCCCTCATGGGCGGGGTCTCGGGCGGCTCCTGGGCCATCAGTAGCAGGCTTATCGCAGTGTAGGACCCCCTCTGCGCCCGGACGGGCGGGGGACAGGCTCCATACCCAGGCCGGGCCACATCACTTCCCGGGTGGGGTATGCCCCCTCTGCGCCCAGCGGGGTGGGTGCGGGCTTTTCGGCCTTCGCGAATACCATTCCCCCTCCGCCCCATGCTCTCTGCTGCCCTCCTGCGCCCAGACGGGCGGAGGTCTTGCGGATGACCCACCTCCAGTCACCGGGGCTTAACGTGGTTAACCTGGCGGGTCACGCCAGACTCCCTGCGCCCGGCTGGGCGGGAGATTCCGGATCCGGGCTGGCGGCAGTTTCCGCACCGAATCAGCCAGCCAGAGTCCATAGACACTCCTGTACCTGTGCAGTTGCTGCCCTCGGCCAAGGGGACCCTTCCGTGTCGGTGGCCTTTGGATCTCTCCGTCGGCCGGGACGGCCCTAATGAACACAGTCCCGTTGATCCTCACAGTGCTGGCCGTTTCAGTCTTCCGGAGTCGCATCGGACACCGCTTCGCCGGTTGATGGCCCATCATCGGTGATGCCCCCAAGGATCAGTGAGTATGACTGTAAATTGATTTGGGGTAGGTCGGTGGTGATTCCGTATCGGGCCCTGAAGACCGCATAGCGTCGGTGGTTAAGTCGGTTCTCTCCAGTATGGGTGTTTCGGGCGTGGCGCCAAATCCTTCCCCTCCTCCCGGAGGGACCTTGTGGGCAGTAGCACCCACTGGTGCCCACATACCGGAGGAGACGAAGGAAAAAATCTGGCGACGGGAATTCGTCGATTTCCTTGCTCTAGTTCTGTCGGATAGGGAAACGGTAGACAAATCCCGGCGGGTAGACGTTGCGTCACAGGGCGATAAAGTCAAACAGCTTCCTAGGACTTTCGGGAACTGGCTGCAGGGTTTCTGTGCCTACGCGGGAGTTGGCGACTTCTTTGTTCTGTTACCTGGACCTTGACGAGTAGCCTCATTTGACTTCTCCTCCAGTCCCTTCTATTGGTTGCTTGACACCTCCAACACACTTGTTTTTCCTATTTTTTAGGTTAGTGTTGGGCATCCTGTTATTATCATATTGCATGTTTCTTCCTATTGTGATGCTGTTATTATGTTTTCTTCTAAGCCAGCTAGTATATTATTCTTTATTGTAATTATTATTTATTATTATTTTCCATTATTTCTTATTAATTATTCAACTTTCATTAGGAAATACACAAGCATGTCCATACATTTAGGTGCGCGCATATATATGTGTGTGTGTGTGTGTGTACATATACGTGTGCATGTGTGTGTGCGTGTGTGTGTGTGTGTGTGTGTGTGTGTGTATGTGTGTGTATGTGTGTGTATATATATATATATATACACACACATATATATTGCGCTTTCATTTCCCCCAATATAATTTTTATTTTTATAAACATGATCTGAAAATCATGCAACAGTTACGTACAACTCCACTTAGCCATCTTCAGGGCCACTCCTAATTTGTATAGCTATGTTTTTATACACATATATATATATAGCTATTTAAATATATATTTTCATTTTTTTCATGATCATGCGCATACTCAATGTGTCTGTTGGCAAAGTCTTTTTATATCGGAGACATCATCTCAAAACATGAGCATGCTTTTTTCAATCGGCCATATTTCTCTACTCCATATTTTTATCATATCCCTAAAATACATAAGAGTATCCAAAATCCACCAGGTCGACCCATAGTTGCGGCTATGGATAGTATCACCAGCTCTTTTTCTCAGTATATAGACCAGTTCCTACAGCCACTCGCTACCAGTCTCCCCTCCTACATTCGTGATGGATTCCATCTTATGCAACAACTGGACCACTACGCATGGGAGCCCACCTACTCTTGGGCCTTCTTAGATGTAAGCTCGTTGTATACCTCCATTCCACACCACATAGGTCTCAGAGCTATTGCCAGTTTCCTTTCCTCCGATCCCATGCTTAATCCAGGTCAGGCAGAGTTCATCCTAGAGGCCACCGAATTCTGCCTGACCCATAACTATTTCGAATTTGATGGTGATTTTTACCTCCAAACAAAGGGCACAGCAATGGGTGCCAACTTCGCACCCAGCTATGCTAATCTAACCATGGGGTACCAATTACATCTGGCTCAATAATCCCTTTTCCTCCCATATAGTTTTCTATGGGAGGTATATTGACGACATCATCGTCATTTGGGATGGCCCAGAGCCCCTCTTTACAGATTTCATTACACATTGTAACAACAATGAGTATGGCCTCACTTTCACTTCAGAACATGATCGGTCCCAACTTGCATTTTTAGATCTGTTACTTTTCCATCATGAAGGCAAAATACTGGCCAAAAACTACACCAAGCCGACAGCTGGCAACTCTTTTCTACACCATCAGAGCTGCCACCATCCTAGATAGATTGCAAACATTCCTAAGAGCCAGTTTTGTCGCCTACGTAGAAATTGCACCAGACAATCGGACTACATCACAGAAGGGTCCCTTCTAAAACAAAAGTTTATGGATAAAGCTTTTCCACCCGAACTCATAAATGAAGCTTTCGATTTCTATTTGTCAGAACCATCCACATCCGCCAGTGATATTATCCAACCTGAAGCACAGCCCGTTCGTTTTGTGACTCAGTTCCATTCCAGATATAAAGCCATGGAACGTATTTTCACCAAACACTGGTCGATCCTCTGTCAGGATCCACATTTAAAATCCACCATTACCTCCAAACCAATGTTCACGTATCGGAAGACTAGGAACATCAAAAACCTGGTAGCACCCAGCAAATACAAAGGCCAAAAAAGTTCTAAAACAATATCACCCTGTCTCATTCCCCTAATTGGAATGTACCAGTGTCGCAAAAAATTGTGCCTCACCTGTAGTCATGTTCACCATGGTCAAAAAGAATTCACTAACAAAGGTCAGACATACCAGATCAGCAACTTTTATAACTGTTCGACAGAATTTGTCATTTATTGCTTGACTTGTCCTTGTGGGTTATATTATGTAGGCCGCACCATACGCACTTTGAGAAAGAGGTTTGGTGAGCACCGCCGCCTCGTTGAGGCAGGAGATGACCATCACAGTGTTCCCCTCCATTTTCTCAAAAAACATGATCATTCTTCATCGGGCCTCAGGGTCTGGATTATTGAGTCCATCCCCGGTACGTTCCCACTGGCAGAGCGTTTCAAACGTCTCTGCCAGAGGGAAACGTACTGGATATATATCCTTGACTCTCTGGCCCCTGGAGGGCTCAACGAGGAAATAGAGACGAGTAGCCTCATTTGACTTCTCCTCCAGTCCCTTCTATTGGTTGCTTGACACCTCCAACACACTTGTTTTTCCTATTTTTTAGGTTAGTGTTGGGCATCCTGTTATTATCATATTGCATGTTTCTTCCTATTGTGATGCTGTTATTATGTTTTCTTCTAAGCCAGCTAGTATATTATTCTTTATTGTAATTATTATTTATTATTATTTTCCATTATTTCTTATTAATTATTCAACTTTAATTAGGAAATACACAAGCATGTCCATACATTTAGGTGCGCGCATATATATGTGTGTATGTGTGTGTACGTGTGTGTGTATATATATATATATATATATATATATATATATATATATATATATATATATATATATACACACACATATATATTGCGCTTTCATTTCCCCCAATATAATTTTTATAAACATGATCTGAAAATCATGCAACAGTTACGTACAACTCCACTTAGCCATCTTCAGGGCCACTCCTAATTTGTATAGCTATGTTTTTATACACATATATATAGCTATTTAAATATATATTTTCATTTTTTTCATGATCATGCGCATACTCAATGTCATTCCATTACCTATCCCATCTCTGAATCTATTCTTATATATTTTCATCTTCCATCTTATCAATTCTTCTTTCATCCTAAATTTCATTTTTTAATTTAATTTTATTTTTAATATTTATTTTTCATACATTTTTATATTTATTATTTTTCTATTATTATTTTTTATTTTTATTCTTAATTTCATTTTTTCCCACTATTCCCTAGTCACATATGATCCTCTCTCTATATACATATGTGTATGTAGTTATATATATATATATATATATTTCTATACAATTTTCACCACTAAAAAAATTTTTCTACCGATCTAATACATTCACTCTCCTTTTTTCTTTTTCCCAACCATACAATATTTCATTTTTTGATCTTTTCCATGATGATCTTTTCCATTATCATTATCAGTAGCACTCCCACTATTATTGTTTATTAACTACATAATATTGTCATTTTTATTCTTTATTCTTTAGCATTTCTCTTGCATTTGCACGTTCATCATTATCCATATATCATTCCTTTCTTTTCCCCTGTTTCTTATTTCTCATTTTTTGCATTTCCAAGCATATCAGGCACCCTTATTTATATCATCTCATTCACTTCCCTATTCGACACAACAGCACGTAGCTGCAGTACACAGCTCTATGCCCGAGTTTGATAGATCTCTTTCCCCTCCAATCAGGGCCCGCCTTCGACTATATCAGTTTCGACCAATCACAGGTCACGTTAGGCCTGAGGAAGGAGCGTAGCTCCGCAAACGCGTCGCCTATCTATCTATCCCTGCACAGACCCAGAAGTGACCCTGCTCCCCGGATTGTACACAGCGCGTTCCAGCGGCAGGACATAGCAAGCATTCAGCAGCGCAGCCTGTCAGATGAATAGAACGCCACCGCACGATGTGATCCTGTACCTCATCTGGGACACCTGGCATGATCATCTCATTCTTTACACGCCTGTTAACTTGTACCCTTGTGAGTACTTGATTTTAAAGATATATTAAATTCGTTTTTAATACTGCACTTAGAGTGGCGCCATTGTTGTTTTTCTCCTTCAGCACCCAGAGGATTGCTTCATCCTAATCTACAGGGCTGCCTTCTACAGTTGCTTCTTATGGACTAATTCAGTTTTAGTTTTATTTGGACTATAGCAGTTTAGAGTATACTTATGCTGATCAGCATATTTTTACAGTTTTATTTATTATTTTTTATCGTCATTACAGTTATGCAACTACCCTTCGGTTATTTATTCTCTCTGTATTAGAGCAATATATGTTTTTTTGGGGGGCTCTAGCTGTTTTATATTGGTTGATTGTAGCGCTCACATGTACATGTTGTCTTATTAGCTAGGAACCACGATCCGTCACTTCCTCTAGTCACCCCTCTAGTCAGTTCCCTCCCCCTTCAGTTAGAATCACCTCCCAGGGAACACAGTTAACCCATTGATCACCCCCTAGTATTAACCCCTTCACTGCTAGTGACATTTTTACAGTAATCAATGCATTTTTATAGCCAGTGATCCCAACAATGTGTCAAAATTGTCCGATGTGTCAGCCATAATGTCGCAGTCACTATAAAAAAAAAAAAAAAAAAAAAAAAATCGCAGATCGCCGCCATTACTAGTAAAAAAATAAAATAATAAAAATGCTATAAAACTATCCCTATTTTGTAGATGCTATAACTTTTGCTCAAACCAATCAATATACGCCTATTGCGAATTTTTTTTACCAAAAATATATAGAAGAATACATATTGGCCTAAACTGAGAAA
Source organism: Aquarana catesbeiana (assembly GCF_042186555.1). Lineage (NCBI taxonomy): Eukaryota > Metazoa > Chordata > Amphibia > Anura > Ranidae > Aquarana > Aquarana catesbeiana. Next base: position 343,873,599 of record NC_133329.1, on the reverse strand, counting down.
AAAAAATTTGCTTTTTAAAAAAAATGGGGACATTTATTATAGCAAAAAGTACAAAATATTGTGTTTTTTTCAAAATTGTCGCTCTTTTTTTGTTTATAGCGCAAAAAATAAAAACCACAGAGGCAATGAAATACCACCAAAACAAAGCTCTATTTGTGGGAAAAAAAGGACGTCAGTTTTGTTAGGGTGCAACTTATCACAAACACGCAATTGTCAGTTAAAGCGACGCAGTGCCGAATCGCAAAAAGTGCTCTGGTCAGGAAAGGGATAAATTCTTCCGTGGCTGAAGTGGTTAAAAAAACTTGTGTTTACACAACATGCATTCACGTAGATGCGCCTAGCCTTGGGGGGCTGCATGCTGGGCACCGCCCGCTTGTCGGGCACGGGGGGCTCTGTCCTCTGCGAACATGTGCCTATGCAGGCTTGTGTTCTGTGCAAGTAAGCAAGCATCTATGTATACTATGCTGCACCTGGGCCCATACTGATTATAGTCAAGATTAGCCAAGTACATAGGCATCCAATGCAGCCTCTATGCTGCTTCAACAGCCTAAGGCCTCTTTCACACCTGTGTGACCCGTCCTGCGACTTGGGACTGCAAGGTCCCCGACCAGTTGCACCCCATAATTTCCAATGAGTACCCTTCACATCCATGCGACTTCAAGTCGCAGCAACCTCAAAGCAGCCCTTGCACCACTCCGGTCCGACCTTGGCGTGACTTGAGGTCCATAGACATCAAGATTACAAAGGGACTGCTTCACATTGCTGCAAAATCGCATTAAAGTTGCGGCCAAAATGCACGACCTTCAAATTGCAAAAGTGTGAAAAGGGAGCCCCAAAACATGCTGTTCTGGAGACAACATCTTCAAGTGCACTGATGCCCATGGTCTTCCAAACATGTGCTTATGCCACATGTATGTATCTATGTATGCATGATCTATGCAAAACATGTGTTTATTCAAGCATGCGTTTAAGCAACAAGCTTGCAGGCATGTATACTTTGCTGCACCTGCCCAAGTGCACTTGGCCCCATACTAGTTTTTACTAGTTTAGCACATGTGCATTCAGGGCTGGACTGGGACAAAACTTTGGCCCTGGACTTCATACAGACGGCCCACTTTAATTTTGCAAACATGCACAAAAACAGTATATACTGTATACTGTTGGGGGGGACACAGGGGGCTAATGGTGTGGGGAGCGGAGGACACAGTGCCGCACAGCCATTACTCCCGGGTAGTCCCGATGGCCAGTACATTGCTGTGTGCATGCCACGCAGCCTTTACCTGCTTCAGCCCAAAAGTAAGCTCCTGCAGACCAAATGTACATTATTCTAAAGTTTGCAAGTATGCACCTGTTCAACCGCACCAGGTCCCATACCATTTTTGTGCCAAATGCACAGTATTCTGGAGACCCAACACTTTAAAATGCACTGCTAGGGGTGTATCGACTTACAGTTGTACAGGCCCTCCGAATTAAGCAGTAAACATGCAGTATATAATCATGACTTATCTGGCCACACATTTCTCCCATAGTAAGTACTCACACTTCACTAGTATTTACGGGCTGGTGTTATGTCTTAATAGGCCCTGCGGAAGCTGTCGACCACATGGCTTTCTTAACATTGTCATCCTTCCACTTCCTGTCTATATAAAAATAGGTCATACTGAGCGAGCCTGCGCCCTCTAGTGGCTGGAGAAGAAACAGCAGCCCACACAACTAAGAAGTACACAGCATGATTAAACAGCACACTGCCCCCAGTGGCCACTGGGAGAACAGACAGTCAGGACTTACCATGCACGATGCAGGACTCTGAACATAACAGGAGTCCAATCTTCACCCATCACGGTGAGGTTTGTCATAAAAGATCTTCAGGGACTGGGTCCCCCTTAAAGTGGGGTCCACTCCCCTGGACCTGTATAGCACCCTGCAGGAAAGCACCTTGGTCAGAACAAACACTGCACAGGGTTCCATTACGCAGGGTTCAGCGCTGTAAGCAGTGGCGGCTGGTGAAGTTTTAGGATGGGGGGGCGCCAGACCCCATCCTTCCTTTTTGACCCCTCCCACTTGGTGAGAATGGGCGTGGTTTCAGCGAAATAATGGGCGTGGCTCTAATGTGGTGTGGTTAGCATCTGAGATGAACGAGGGATGGAGGGAGAAGGAGAGAGGGATGGAGGGACAGCAGGCCTAGATCCTACACAACAATAGAAATATGTGTATTCTAGAAAGTTTAACAATCAGCAGATAAGATACTCCAAACTGGTGTTAGCACTTCAATCATCCCAGCACCATGGTTGTTATGGTGTCAGGATGATTGAATCGCATTATTTCTATTATTACATTGTAATATAAAATTAAATCATTCAACTCACCATAATACAGAATCAGTGGGAGCCCTGAGCGTGTCACTAGCCATGTCGCCTACAACCAGATGCCATCAGGCGTCCCCAGCAGAGTCCGTCCTTACATAAGGTGCCCCCAGCGGAGTCCCTCCTTACATGCAGCCTGTGTCACATCAAATGCAGCCTCTGTCCCACCAAATGCAGCCTCTGTCCCCCCCAAATGCAGCCTCTGTCCCCCCCAAATGCAGCCTCTGTTCCCAGAAATCCAGCCTCTGTCCCCCCAAATGCAGCCTCTTTCCCCCCAAATGCAGCCTCTGTCCCCCCCCCCAAATGCAGCCTCTGTCCCCCCCCCAAATGCAGCCTCTGTCCCCCCCCAAATGCAGCCTCTGTCCCCCCCCCCAAATGCAGCCTCTGTCCCCCCCCAAATGCAGCCTCTGTTCCCCCAAATGCAGCATGCCTGTGTGTCAGAGAACTCACACAGCAAGCACCCGTTTCCGTGCAGCAGCTGCCAATCCTCGTTCTGCTAATGCCAATGTGCATGCACGGAACCGTAGCCAGAGACAAATGAGATCCAGGGTGGGCATGCACAATAGCACCTCTATGCGAACGCGCGCGCTCGCTAACGCGCACCCGCGAGTGCCAAAGCGCTAATGTGCTTACGCGCATGCGCCAATGTGCTAAGGTGCTAATATGCTATGCGCATGCGCGCGCACACACGTACGCTGGCACGAATCCTGGCATACAGCACTCTATATAAACAGAGAGTCTGCCTAGCATCAGTGCTGGATTGTCTTCAGCTTGTTCCTGTGTTCCTGTTGCTACTCTGCCTGATTGACCTTGTTCCTGAAAAGCCTCTACCTGCAATATTGACCTTGGCTTGAACGTATGATTACGGCTCTGCCTCCTGATTCTGTACCCTGCTGCCCGTCTGTTGCCAACCTCTGCCTGTTTCTGACTACGGTTTTGCCTTCTGACTTGGTACCCCGCTGCCAGCCTGTTGCCGACTCCTGCCTGTTCCTGATTCTGCAGTTGATCCTGATCTGGCTCCCGCTGAACAAGTTTGGTGATCAGTTCCCACATCTCCTCAGCAGAGGTTCCTGTATCTCCAAGTTCCAGCCTCCTGCCTGCAGGCACCTGCACCCTTTTGTTGCCCTCGCACTCCCTGTACCCACCACCAGGGGTGCTTGGACCGGAAACGTGCAAGAGGCCACCCTCATCATTTCGGGCTCCGCTGTAAGGTACGTGACAGTACAATCCAGCTACATGGAGCCCGAAAGGGGGCCTCACCCATGGAAGCACTATGCCAACAGATCGCAGCCCTTACCCAGGCAGTCCAGGGCCTACAAGATGGCTATCATCAACTTGAACAAAGAGTAGAGTCGCTATCTCCAGGCACCTCAGCACATCTGACAGCCACGGCACCTCCACCCTCTGTTCCTGCAACATCAGCATCGGTCCCTACCTCCAGAACCTCTGGTCCCTACTCCTGAGAGATTTTCTGGAGATCACAGCAAGTTCTGTGCCTTCAAGAATGCGTGCCAGTTATACTTCCTGCTACAACCACGCACCTTCTCTTTGGAAAGCACTAAAGTGGGGTTCATCGTCTCACTACTCCAGGGTGAACCCCAAACATGGGCTCACCGCTTGATGGAACAAGCCAGCCCTCTTTTGAATTCCATGGACTCTTTCCTGGATGAAATGGCTAAGTTGTATGATGACCCCCAGCGTACCACAACGGCGGAAGCCAACCTTCAATCCCTCCAGCAGGGTTGCAGACCTGTAGAGGACTATGTAACTGACTTTAAGAGGTGGAGTTCTGATACACAATGGAATGATGCCGCTTTCCGCTACCAGTTCCGTCTAGGACTCTCAGAAGCACTTAAGGATGAGCTGGCTCGAGTTGGGGTCCCCAGTGCTTTGGAAGATTTGATCCAATTATCCATCCAGATCCATTGTCCCTTAAGTGAACGAAGATCTGAGAGGACCAGCCAATTTCGTCCCATGTGGATGCTGCCCAAAGTACCTAGCAGTCCATTTGTTCCTGCTTCCTCACTACCTACCGCCACTACTGAAGCCCCAGAGCCAATGCAGATAGGCCTGCTTCGCTCACCGCTGTCACCAGAGGAGAAGCAGCGTTGTCGTCAGAATAACCTCTATCTGTATTGTGTGGGAGCTGGAAATTTTCTGTTAACCCAATCCGATTTTGTATCGCAGATCCGTCAGGCATCCCTGAGAACTTCCTTACCTCCAGGCAGGAACCTGCAAGAAAGAGATGGGCTTTACTGACAGGGAAATAAAATATTTGTACCACAGGACCTGCACACTACCATCCTACAGGCCTGTCATGACTATCCTTTGGCGGGTCATTTCGGGGAACACAAGACTATGGACTTAGTTCAAAGACATTTCTGGTGGCCCAATCTAGCAAAGGATTGCAGGGATTACGTTAGTTCTTGTTTATCCTGCCTCAAGAATAAAAACAGTAAAAACAAGGCTTGGGGGTTACTAAGACCGCTGCCCATTCCTGAAAGACCATGGGATAAGATCGCAATGGATTTCATTGTTGAGGTTCCTCCTTCTGAAGGATTTTTGTCTATCTTTGTGGTGGTTGATCATCTTATTAAGATGGCACATTTTATCCCCATGAAGGGGACTCCATCAGCAACAGAGACGGCCAGGGTGTTCATTAAAGAAATTGTTAGGCTTCACGGAATTCCTGGTGACATTGTTTCTGATCGTGGGGTGCAGTTCATGTCAAAGTTTTGGAAAGCATTGTGTGAAGCCCTGGGTATCAAACTCAGTTTCTCCTCAGCTTACCACCCCCAGACCAATGGGCAGACTGAACGTACCAACCAAACGTCGGAGCAGTGTCTACGTTGTTTTTCCTCCTTCACCCAGGAAGATTGGGCCTCACTACTGCCCCTGGCAGAATTTGCATTCAATAATTCCACCCACTCTACCACAGACCAGTCACCCTTCTTCTCCAATTATGGGTTACACCCCTCTTTTTTTGCCAACACTAGTGCCGGACTCTCCTTTGCCAGCTGTCCAGGATAGACTAAACTTCCTTGTTACCAACAATCAGGTGTTGAGAGAACCTCTCCAAGGCACAGGAAAACAGTAAAAGATTCTTTGATAATAGAAGAAGGGGGGAACTGGACCTGAAAACTGGTGACCGTGTGTGGCTCTCAACAGCAAACCTGAAACTGGCATGCCCTTCCAGGAAACTGGGACCCAGATACTTGGGACCCTTCCCAGTTAAGAGGAAGATTAATCCGGTAGCACTTGAACTCGAACTTCCTGACTCATTTAGGATCCACCCTGTGTTTCATGCTTCGCTACTGAAGCCTGACGTATCAAATACCTTTCCGGATCGTGAAGTGGGACCCCCAGAAGCTATAATGGTGGATGGAGAAGAGGAGTTTGAGATTAAAGCCATCTTGGATTGAAGGAAACGACAGGGGCAGAACCAATACCTGATCAAGTGGAAAGGTTTTGGCCCGGAGGAAAATTCCTGGGAACCTGAGACCAATCTCCATGCTCAGAGACTGATACAGGCCTTTCATCGTTCCCACCCAGAGAAGATGGCTCAAATGGGCATCCGGAGGCTGCCCCTAAGGAGGGGGCAATGTCAGAGAACTCACACAGCAAGTACCCATCTCCGTGCAGCAGCTGCCAATCCTCGTTCTGCTAATGCCAATGTGCATGAACGGAACCGTAGCCAGAGACAAATGAGATCCAGGGTGGGCATGCACAATGGCACCTCTATGCGAACGTGCGCGCTAATGTGCTAACGCGCATGCGCCAATGTACTAAGGTGCTAATGTGCTATGCGCATGCGCGCACACTCGTACACTGGCACAAATCCTGCCTTCTGAGTTGGTACTCCACTGCCAGCCTGTTGCCGACTCCTGTCTGTTCCTGATTGTGCAGTTGATCCTGATCTGTCTCCCACTGAACAAGTTTCCACATCTCCTCAGCAGAGGTTCCTGTATCTCCAAGTTCCAGCCTCCTGCCTGCAGACACCTGCACCCTTTTGTTGCCCTCGCATTCCCTGTACCCACCACCAGGGGTGCTTGGACCGGAACTGTGCAAGAGGCCACCCTCATCATTTCGGGCTCCACTGTAAGGTATGTGACACTGTGTCCCATTAAATGCAGCATGCCTGTGTCCCATTAAATGCAGCACGCATGTGTCCCATTAAATGCAGCATGCCTGTGTCCCATTAAATGCAGCCTCTGTCACTTCAAACCCCCCCCCCCGTCCTGTTCTCCTTACAGCGGTACTTAGGTACTGGTCAGAACAAACACTGCACAGGGTTCCATTATGCAGGGTCCAGCGCTGTAAGCAGTGGCGACTGAAGTTTTAGGATGGGGGGGAGCCAGACCCCGCCCTTCCTTTTTGACCCCACCCACTTGGTGAAAATGGGCGTGGTTTCAGCTAAATAGTGGGCACGGCTCTAATGTGGTGTGGTTAGCGTCTGAGATGAACGAGGGATGGAGGGAGAGGGAGAGAGGGATGGAGGGACAGCAGGCCCAGATCCTACACAACAATAGAAATATGTGTATTCTAGAAAGTTTAACAATCAGCAGATAAAGATACTCCAAACACCTGGTGTTAGCACTTCAATCATCCCTGTTATGGTGTCAGGATGATTGAAGCACATTATTTCTATTATTACGTTGTAATTTAAAATTAAATCATTCAACTCACCATAATGCAGAATCAGTGGGAGCCCTGAGCGTGTCACTAGCCACGTCGCCTACAACCAGATGCCATCAGGCATCTCCAGCAGAGTCCGTCCATACATCAGGTGCCCCCAGCGGAGTCCCTCCTTACATGCAGCCTGTGTCACATCAAATGCAGCCTTTGTCACATAAAATGCAGCCTCTGTCCCACCAAATGCAGCCTCTGTCCCACCAAATGCAGCCTCTGCCCCCCCCAATGCAGCCTCTGACCCCCCAAGTGCAGCCTCTCTCCCCCCCAAATGCAGCCTCTCTCCCCCCCAAATGCAGCCTCTGTCCCCCCAAATGCAGCCTCTGCCCCCCCCAAATGCAGCCTCTGCCCCCCCCATATGCAGCCTCTGCCCCCCCCTCAAATGCAGCCTCTGTTCCCCCAAATGCAGCATGCCTGTGTCCCATTAAATGCAGCCTCTGTCACTTAACACCCCCCGTCCCGTTCTCCGCACAGCGGTACTTACCTTGCTGTTGTCCTCTCCTGTGGTGTCTCCTTCCACTGGCAGCGGTGATGGAGCGGCATACTTCCTGTTTCCTCTCTCGAGCGCAATGGGAGAAAGAAACATGAAATGACATCTAACTCAGGTTAGATGTCAATCAAATCTGAAGTGCCGAGTAGCTTCCGCCCCGCGCCTGTAGTATATATTACTATGGCCAGGCGGAAGCTACTCGGCGCTTCAGAAAATGCCGCAAGGGGGGCTAAACGCCCACAAATGCAGCACCACGTCTGCAATCTTGTGATTGCATAGACATGGCGCTTCCCATAAGTGCACTGTGTCCGGTGTCGCACTGTGTCCGGCGTCCGAACACAGTGCACTTAGGGACCTTTTTTTTCTTTTTTTAAAGGGCCAGTATTAAAAAAAAATTTTTTTTTTTAATTTTTTTTGTGGCTGCCTGGAGGGGTGGGGGGGGGGTGGGGGGGCGCCCATGCGCCCCCTATGGACGGGCCACCACTGGCTGTAAGGCTGCATTACAGGCAAACCTTGAGGAATCTTTTCTCCTTCCAATGAGGCTCGGGTACCATACATTTTGGCCGATAGCTTTTTCGAATGGATCCGAATAAAGTCCATGATTCCAAATAGAAGCATCCAGACCTCCAAGTATGCTCCAAGAGCACATGTATCACATCAGTCACCATTCCACCTTACAGACACTGGCGACAAAACTGAGGTCCTTTCTGTGTAGGAGGGGTTATATAGGGGTGGACTTCCTGCTTGACTATCGGCCAGTGTCAATCCACCAGTAGGTGGCGTATAACCCATATAGTCATTATTATGGTTGCTCTGTGTCCTGTGATATACAATAAAGAAAACATTTTTTGTGCTATCTTGACATTTCAGGGCCTCCTAAACTGTGATAGGTAGTTAGGAAGTGAAATCACCATTTTACGCCCTTAGAAATCTAAGAGCCGTTTCACACTGACAGCGCGTCCGAATAAAGGACAGTGGCCAAATAAAGGATTAAAAGCTCCCGCAAAGCGCTGCTGCCCAGGCGCTTTGGCGTCGCTGCCCGTTGATTTCAATGGGCAGTGTTGCTTTAGTAGTGTACACTGCTCCTAAAGCGCCCCAAAGATGGTGCTTGCAGGACTTTTTTTAATGTCCTGCAAGTGCAGCGCCCCAGTGTGAAAGGGGTATTTTTAGCGCTAAAGCACCTGAAAAGTGCCTCCAGTGTGAAAGGGGTCTTAATGCGGTGCTTGGTTTTTCAGGGTCCTGTACGCAGCTAGGCTCCCAAAAAAAGTACATCTTCGCCAGCACACCATGGATCAGCAAAAAGTTGTCCAAGAAGGTTTTAATGTTGGCCCGTTCAAAAAGCGATTCCAGAAGCATAGAAGTGACATTAGGGTTGCCCTGGCCAAAACCGTGAAGGGTAAGCAGGCTGACCCCAACAAACCTGTAGCAATGTACTTTGTGACAGCCAAACACCAAACCCATGAACTCCATGGGATGGGGTTTGAACATGTCAAGCCACCTCATAGGGGTGGTGATCGTGATCGGTTACTCCTCCGCCGTGAGGCCTACTGGATACATACTCTAGGCACGGTACACCCTGGTGGGCTCAATACTAATTTATCTCTTTATTCTTGTTTTTTGTTTTTTTGTCTATGGCTTGGTTATCATCATGATGTACAACATATATTTTTAACTTTTGTTGTTGATGCCTCGTCTAGGCGATGCCTCATCGGATATAAGACATACCTTATACTTATTATCTTTCTTTCCTTTTTTGGGTCTTTTATTCTTTCCTGTCTTTTTCTCACATTTTGTACCTATCTGTGATTGATACCCATGTAGCGGGCGCATTAACTGATTCATATATTTTTTTTATTACTTTATAGTCCTTTATGGTTTAACACCATGTGTTGTTCTTCCTTATTTACTTATTCAATAGATGGTCCTTCTTATGCAACCTTAGGCTCCCGCTGTGATATACATGGTGTGTTCTCACACAAATTTAATTCACTTTAATCCTTATTCCCAGGATACCATATTTATTATTGCAGTTTAGGGTTCCTTTCATCTTTTGTTCCTTCTTCTTTCTCTAGTCTTTTTCCCCTTTGACATCTCTTTTTCACTGATTTTCACCTTTTCCCTTCTTTTTCTTCCCTCTGTCGTTATATTTTTTTACCCTCCGTTTTGTCTTCCTCCTTTGCCTCATCTCTTTTCTTCCCCCTTCTTTTTCTTCTTCTGTTGTTCCTCCTCTCACATTTTCCACCTTTTTTTCCCTTTTTTCCTTTTTCTCATCACTGTCTTCTCCACCCTTTTTTCACTTTTCCTTTGTTTATCGCTTTTCATTTCCTTGCTCTCTCACATACACACACGCACACCTTCCCTTGGATGCCTCGCACGGCGCCGACCATACATCACTGGTTTCCGTGACGACGACGGCCCGCTGTCAGGCGTCCTCCCCGTCTTTCCGTTACCACGGAGGCGTGCGCATGCGCGCCATGCGTGGCACGATGTGATAGGCGGAAGGGGCTTCCAGCTGACAATGAGTCATTGGGTCCTAGAAACATCTGGCTAGTGTAGCTGATCGGGTGCCATTAGGCTTATGCTGGAGATGCGATCCGCAATCCATGATTATTATGTGCTAGTACCCTTAGCCATTCATGTCACTCATATACCTAATAGTTTTTAATACCTTATGGCGGGATTCTGACGTCATTCTGACATTAGAGGGAGGGGGTGTGTACTTTTTTTTCATTCTGCACATGTTTTTGATTGGTGACCACTGTATATATATATATTGTGTCTCACACTATTGCACCTTATCACGTGCCTGACGAAGGGGTCCTGCACAGCCCTGAAATGTTGCACCTTTCTTTGTGATGTGACTTCCTTTCATTAAAACCTTCTTGGACAACTTTTTGCTGATCCATGGTGTGCTGGCGAAGATGTACGTTTGTTTAATGCTTCCAGGACACAACTGGTAATCGCTGCAGCACCCACCATTTTATGTGCCATTTTACCAGGAACGTGTGCTATAGGAATATTGAATAGGCTCCCAAAAAGTCTCACACATGTGGTATTCCCATACTCAGGAGAAGCAGCAGAATGTATTTTGTATTTCTGGAATGAATCTGATCGCTGCGGGTCCGCACGCCCGACGTACAATGACGGCGATTCGCCCAGGAGAACCAACCTGCCGCAGTACAACTTCAGTGGCTGGTCCTTAACCACATGCCAACCAGCCGCCGCAGTTGTACTGCGGCAGAATGGCATGGCTAGGCGAAACAACGTTATGTAACATCGCTTCGCCCTGTGGCCCCTAGGGGGCGCGCACCTTCCGATTGCCCCCCGGAGCTGATGCGAGTGCCTGGCGGTCTTGATCCTCCCTGCACAGACCCCTCCCCCCTTCAGTTAGAACACAAACTAGGACACATTTAACCTCTTCACTGCCCCCTAGTGTTAACCCCTTCCAGTGACATTTTTACAGTAATCAATGCATTTTTAATCGATCGCTGTATTAATGCCAATGGTCCCAAACATGTGTCAAAATTGTCTGACGTGTCCGCCATAATGTCGCAGTCATGATAAAAATCGCACAACACCACCATTACTAGTAAAAAAATAATAATAATAAAAATGCTATAAATCTATCCCCTATTTTATAGACGTTATAACTTTTGCGCAAACCAATCAATATACACTTATTGGAATTTTTTTTACCAAAAATATGTAGAAGAATATATATCAGCCTAAACTGGGGAAAACATTTTTTTATATATATATTTTTGGGGGATATTTATTATAGCAAAAAGTAAAAAATAATGCGTTTTTTTCAAAATTGTCGCTCTTTTTTTGTTATAGCGCAAAAAACAAAAACCGCAGAGGTGATCAAATACCACCAAAAGAAAGCTCTATTTGTTGGAAAAAAAAGACGTCAATTTTGTTTGGGTGCAACATCACACGACTGCGCAATTGTCAGTTAAAGCAACGCAGTGCCGAATCGCAAAAAGTGCTCTGGTCAGGAAGGGGGTAAAATCTTCCGGGGCTGAATCGGTTAACTGGTTAAAAATATATGCGATTCAAGTATGTGTTCTTAACCCAAAAGAGTGACTTTTACCAATCTCAGATTCCTCCAAATCTCAATTTTTATTTTATTTTTTGTGATCCGACTTCCTGCTGTGAGCTCTGGGCAATGAGCTTTGGACTTTAAGCTATGGGCTTTGGGATTTGCAGTGTACATGACTGCAACTAACGTGCACTGCTTGTTCTAAACAGACATGGTGGGGGGGGGGGAGATGTGGATGGATTTTTTACGGAAAAAAAGATCGTTTAAGGTAAACAAAAAACAAAAAAAATCTGTTCTCCTCCTCCTCCTCCTCCCCTATAGCCAGCCAATCACACTCCTTCTTTGTACCATGTTAAAGAAGTGACACTAAACTCTGGTTTAAAAAAATATATTTTTTCTGATCTAACTGCTTGAAATGAGTTTTGGGCTGTGGGCTGCACACTGCTGGTTTTGGGATACAAGGTTTGGGCTGTGGGCTAAAGGAGAGGTATGGGAGTTAATGGAGAATGACAGCAGAAGGCAGGAACATACAGAGACCATTTCATAAAAAATACTTTACAAGGACATTAACTAGAATGTCTATCTTATCTATCTACCTACCTTTTTTATATAAACAAGACTAAAAACATACATACAATCTTATCATATCACTATCTTATCTATGCTTACAAAATTATTTTTTTTTCAAACAAACAAAAGCGAGAAGAAAGGGAGAGAGGTTTAGGGATTAAAAGGAGGATGTGATAAGGAATAAGAAACACACAGCAAGAAACAATTTCATGACAAATAATTTGCAAGTACGTTGACTATAATATCTATCTTATCTATAAAATCTATACAAGAACAAAATACATACATACTATCTTATTATATCACTATCTTACCTATGTTTACAACATTTTTTTTTTTTTATTTCAAACAAGCAGTAGTAAGGAGAATGGGGAGGTTTAGGAGTTAACAGCAGATGTGACAAGGAAACAGAGACACACAGATAAGAAATTATTTCATTAAAAATAAAATTACATTAAGTAGTGGATCTGTATGGATTATTAAAAAAAATATATATTTAGTGCCACAAAAAAAAAGAAAATCCGGCCTCCTCCTCCCCAATAGTTGGCAAATCACACTCCATTTTTGTTGGATGTAAAGGAGTGATGCTAAACGCTGGTTTAAAAAAATATCCAATTCAGGTATGTGTTCTTAACCCAAAAAAGTGATTTTTACTGGTTTCAGACTCCTCCAAACCTCCATATTCTTTTTTTTGTGATCCGACTTCCTGGGCCGTGGGCTATGGGCTTTGCACTGTACATGAAGCAGTGTACATGACTGCAACTAACGTGCACTGCTTGTTCCAAACAAACAGAAGTGAATGGGGAAATTAAAGGCATGGGAACTCATGGAGGATGTTATACTACATGGAAGCAGAAAAAAAAGGTAAGAAATTAATTAATGAAAAATAGATAACAGGGCCATCACCTAGTGGATGTGTATGGATTGTTACTGAAGAATAGGGATGAGCTTCGTGTTCGAGTCGAACCCATGTTCGACTCGAACATCGGCTGTTCGATCGTTCGCCGAATTGCGAACGTTATGGGCCGTTCGCGCTAAATTCGTGTGGCGCGTCACGGCCCATAATTCACTGCGGCATCGCAGTGCATTGCTGGCTGATGATTGGCCAAGCATGCACTATGACCCGCATGCTTGGCCAATCACAGCGCCGTCAGTAGAGAGAGCTGTAATTGGCCAAAGCCAGGGTGGCTTTGGCCAATTATGGCTCAGGGGATTTAGTACACACCCCACACTATATAAGGCCACCTGCACGGCGGCCCTGTGTAGTGTGTGTTCCGGTGTGCTGAGAGATAGAGAGAGAGAGAGACAGTGTCATTTGATTTGAGTTAGATAGATTAGGCAGAACAGTCAGTCAGTTAGCTGCACTTACAGTGTATTGTGTATATATATGCATCCCAGGTGTTGCATATATATATATACACTGTATTCAGTTTAGCTAGATCCGTTCCTGTTATCTTCTATCTAGACTATTTACATTTAATGCAGTGCGTCCTGCTCACAGTGTTCAGCTAGATCCGTTCCTGCTATTTACATTTAGTGCAGTGCGTCCTGCTCACAGTGTTCAGCTAGATCCGTTCCTGTTATCTTCTAGACTATTTACATTTAGTGCAGTGCGTCCTGCTCACAGTGTTCAGCTAGATCCGTTCCTGCAATTTACATTTAGTGCAGTGCGTCCTGCTCACAGTGTTCAGCTAGATCCGTTCCTGCTATTTACATTTAGTGCAGTGCGTCCTGCTCACAGTGTTCAGCTAGATCCGTTCCTGCTATTTACATTTAGTGCAGTGCGTCCTGCTCACAGTGTTCAGCTAGATCCGTTCCTGCTATTTACATTTAGTGCAGTGCGTCCTGCTCACAGTGTTCAGCTAGATCCGTTCCTGTTATCTTCTAGACTATTTACATTTAGTGCAGTGCGTCCTGCTCACAGTGTTCAGCTAGATCCGTTCCTGCAATTTACATTTAGTGCAGTGCGTCCTGCTCACAGTGTTCAGCTAGATCCGTTCCTGCTATTTACATTTAGTGCAGTGCGTCCTGCTCACAGTGTTCAGCTAGATCTGTTCCTGCTATTTACATTTAGTGCAGTGCGTCCTGCTCACAGTGTTCAGCTAGATCCGTTCCTGCTATTTACATTTAGTGCAGTGCGTCCTGCTCACAGTGTTCAGCTAGATCCGTTCCTGCTATTTACATTTAGTGCAGTGCGTCCTGCGCACAGTGTTCAGCTAGAGCCGTTCCTGCTATTTACATTTAGTGCAGTGCGTCCTGCTCACAGTGTTCAGCTAGATCCGTTCCTGTTATCTTCTAGACTATTTACATTTAGTGCAGTGCGTCCTGCTCACAGTGTTCAGCTAGATCCGTTCCTGCTATTTACATTTAGTGCAGTGCGTCCTGCTCACAGTGTTCAGGTAGATCCGTTCCTGTTATCTTCTAGACTATTTACATTTAGTGCAGTGCGTCCTGCTCACAGTGTTCAGCTAGATCCGTTCCTGTTATCTTCTAGACTATTTACATTTAGTGCAGTGCGTCCTGCTCACAGTGTTCAGCTAGATCCGTTCCTGCAATTTACATTTAGTGCAGTGCGTCCTGCTCACAGTGTTCAGCTAGATCCGTTCCTGCTATTTACATTTAGTGCAGTGCGTCCTGCTCACAGTGTTCAGCTAGATCCGTTCCTGCTATTTACATTTAGTGCAGTGCGTCCTGCTCACAGTGTTCAGCTAGATCCGTTCCTGCTATTTACATTTAGTGCAGTGCGTCCTGCTCACAGTGTTCAGCTAGATCCGTTCCTGTTAAATTCCTACTGACCGGCAGGCTTGTCTGGTTACAGTATATAAAGCTACCTGAAGAAAATTACAGGTGTTCTATTTGATCCTATTAGTACCACGGTCAGGCAGCTAGACTATTTACATTTAGTACAGTGCGTCCTGCTCACAGTGTTCAGCTAGATCCGTTCCTGTTATCTTCCTACTGACAGGCAGGCTTGTCTGGTTACAGTATATAAAGCTACCTGAAGAAAATTACAGGTGTTCTATTTGATCCTATTAGTACCACGGTCAGGCAGCTAGACTATTTACATTTAGTACAGTGCGTCCTGCTCACAGTGTACAGCTAGATCCGTTCCTGTTATCTTCCTACTGACAGGCAGGCTTGTCTGGTTACAGTATATAAAGCTACCTGAAGAAAATTACAGGTGTTCTATTTGATCCTATTAGTACCACGGTCAGGCAGCTAGACTATTTACATTTAGTACAGTGCGTCCTGCTCACAGTGTTCAGCTAGATCCGTTCCTGTTATCTTCCTACTGACAGGCAGGCTTGTCTGGTTACAGTATATAAAGCTACTTGAAGAAAATTACAGGTGTTCTATCCCAGCTTAGTGCAGCTACAGGCCATTAGTATGTCTGGAAGGCCAAGAAGGAGAGGCAGACAGTCACAAGCCAATAAGAGAGGGCAAGCAGGCTCTGTGTCTAGTGCTGGTCGTGGAGACGGTGCATCCTCATCAGCACGTGGCCATGGGACACGCTTGGCCTTTTTTTCGGCAGCTGGCCATGTTGAGCCGCAACATGCGGAAGACTTGGTCGAGTGGATGACCAAGCCGTCCTCATCCTCCTCATCCTCTCTCACCCATGCCCAGGGTGCTTTGTCTGGCAAAGCAGCGGCCTCTTCCCTCAGCTCAATGTCATCAGTGACTCCTTCCCTAGCTCCACCATGTCCTCATGAGGATTCCCTCGAACTGTTTGACCACAGTGTTGGGTACATGCTCCAGGAGGATGCCCAGCGTTTGGAAGGCTCTGATGACGATACTGAGCTCGATGAAGGCAGTAACATGAGCGCGGACAGAGGGGGTGCCCAAGAAGGACAGCAATCTGGCAGTCATGCTCCCCCTGCTGCAGCATACTGCCAGGTTTGCTCCAGTGATGAGGAGAGAGGGGATGATGAGGTCACTG
Source organism: Aquarana catesbeiana (assembly GCF_042186555.1). Classification (NCBI taxonomy): domain Eukaryota; kingdom Metazoa; phylum Chordata; class Amphibia; order Anura; family Ranidae; genus Aquarana; species Aquarana catesbeiana. The sequence goes on along the minus strand of NC_133329.1, from coordinate 343,857,508 downwards.
ACTCAACGTGGGTGCCTGATAGGAGAGAGGAGGAGGAGGAGGAGGAGGAGGAGGAGGAGGAGGCGGCAGCACATCACCAACGAGGCAGGATGCCCTCCAGGGGCCAGCCTAAGGGCAGCACATTGACTGCATCACACCCCAAAGCTCCACATGTGCAGGGCGCTGCAGTCTCTGCGTGTTATTCAAAAAGTTCTTTGGTGTGGGCCTTTTTTGAGACGAGTGCATCAGATCGCACCGCTGCTATTTGCAACATATGTCTCAAGCGTATCTCGCGTGGCCAAAATATCTCCCGCTTGGGTACCACATGCTTGACCAGACATATGTTGACCTGCCATGCAGTTCGTTGGCAAGCGTATCTAAAAGACCCACACCAAAGAACAAAGAGGATCTCTCCTTGCTCCTCATCAGCTGAGATTTCCAACCCCACTAGACCTTCAGTCCTCTCTGAGACCTGCAGTGAGAGGAATGAAGGTGTAGAATTAGGTGTGTCACAGCCAAGTACTTGTGGGCAATCTGCTTTTGGTACACCGACGTCAGATTGTACCAGGCAAATTTCCCTGCCCCAGCTGCTGCACCGCCGAAAGAAGTTTGCTCCCAGCCATCCACATGCCCAGCGGTTGAATGCTAGCTTGGCAAAATTGCTAGCACTTCAACTGCTGCCTTTTCAGTTGGTAGACTCTGCCCCCTTCCGTGAGTTTGTGGAATGTGCGGTTCCTCAGTGGCAGGTACCCAAACGCCACTTTTTCTCACGGAAGGCGATTCCGGCTCTCTACCGGCATGTGGAAGGCAATGTCCATGCCTCGCTGGACAGGGCGGTCAGCGGTAAGGTGCATATTACCGCTGACTCATGGTCCAGCAGGCATGGACAGGGACGTTACCTAAGTTTCACGGCGCATTGGGTGACTCTGCTGGCAGCTGGGAAGGATGCAGGACAAGGTGCAGTAGTGTTGGAGGTTGTTCCGCCACCACGCCTCCAAAATGCTGATTGTGACACACCTCTCTCCTCCACCCCCTCCTCTTCTTCTTCCTCCATGGCCTCTTCCTCGGAACCAGCGGTGCTCCGTAGGCGTTCAAGGGGCTACGCAAGTACGCAGGCCAAAAGATGCCATGCGGTGCTTGAGCTGGTGTGCTTGGGGGACAGGAGCCACACTGGGGCAGAGGTTCTGTCAGCTCTGCAGGGGCAGGTTCAGAGGTGGTTGACGCCACGCCAACTTAAGGCAGGAATGGTGGTTTGCGACAATGGCACCAACCTCCTCTCTGCCCTCCGACAGGGACAAATGACCCATGTGCCCTGTTTGGCTCACGTCCTTAACTTGGTGGTGCAGCGGTTCTTGGGCAGGTACCCGGGCTTACAGGATGTCCTGAGGCAGGCCAGGAAAGTCTGTGTGCATTTCCGCCGGTCATATAATGCCAGTGCTCGGCTGACGGACCTCCAAAAGGAGTTTAACCTGCCCAAGAACCGCCTAATCTGTGACATGCCCACCAGGTGGAACTCAACGTTGGCCATGCTGCAGCGGCTGCACACGCAGCAGAGGGCCATCAATGAGTACCTGTGCGACTATGGCACCAGGACAGGGTCAGGGGAGCTTGGTTTTTTTTCCCCACGCCAGTGGGCCATGATCAGGGATGCATGCACTGTCCTGTCACCATTCGAGGAGGCCACGAGGATGGTGAGCAGTGACAGTGCATGCATCAGTGACACTGTCCCCCTTGTCCACCTGTTGGAGCACACGCTGCGTGGAATAATGGACAGGGCACTTGAGGCAGAACAGAGGCAGGAAGAGGAGGACTTCCTTAGCTCTCAAGGCCCCCTTTATCCAGACAGTGTTCCTGCGTGCCCGCCGATCACACAGGAAGAGGACGAGGAGGAAGAGGAGGAGGAGGAAGATTGTGTCAGTATGGAGGTGGAGCCTGGCACTCAGCATCAGCAGCAGTCTTTAAGGGATCAGTCCCAAGAAACACATGGACTTGTACGTGGCTGGGAGGAGGTGGCTGCGGACCATGTCGTTCTTAGTGACCCAGAGGACTCCGGACCGAATGCCTCAGCAAACCTACGCTGCATGGCCTCCCTGATCCTGCAAAGCCTGCGTAAGGATCCTCGTATTCGTGGTATCAAGGAGAAGGACCAATACTGGCTGGCAACCCTCCTTGATCTACGTTACAAGGGTAAGGTTGCGGACCTTATCTTGCCATCGCAGAGGGAGCAGAGAATGAAACATCTTCGGGAGGCCTTGCAGAAAGGTCTGTGCAACGCGTTCCCAGAGACTGGGAGGTTACAAACTCCTGTTTCTGGACAACGTGTTGCTGAGGCTTCGGTCAGTCAAAGAAGGAGCGGTGGAGAAGGTGGCCGTCTGACCGATGCGTTCAGACAATTTTTTGGTCCGCAGCCCCAAGGTATGATCGGTTCCAGCAACCATCGCCAGCGTCTGTTTTACATGGTGCAGGAATACCTAGGGGCAAGATCAGACTTGGACACCTTTCCCACCGAAAATCCTCTGGGTTACTGGGTCTTGAGGATGGATCACTGGCCAGAGCTTGCACAGTATGCAATTGAGCTACTGGCCTGTCCTGCATCCAGCGTTCTTTCGGAACGCACATTCAGTGCTGCTGGAGGCTTGGTAACCGATCACAGGGTGCGTCTGTCCACCGACTCGGTCGATCGGCTGACCTTCATAAAAATGAATGAGTCTTGGATCACCACCAGCTACCAAGCACCTGATGCTGATGTAACCGAATAATTTTTTTTGAAATCTCAGATCCCTTCAAAGACTGCCTATGCTGATGCTGAGTGACTATCCCTGAGTAATTATCCTCTTCCTCCTCAATCATCACGCTGATAGCTTGTAAGAACATTTTTGGTTCTGGGCGCCACCACCAGTGCCTAAGGCACAATTTTTCAGCCCCTGTTTAACAGGGGCGTGTAATTACAATTTTTGATGTAATACTTTGCAGCAGGGCTCGTTCCTGCATTCCAACTAGAGTGTCTGTGAGGGGTTGCAGTGTTGTGGCACCAGCACCAGTGCCTAGGGCCCAATTTTTCTGCCCCTGTCTAACAGGGGCGTGTAATTACAATTTTTGATGCAATACTTTGCAGCAGGGCTCGTTCCTGCGTTCCAACTAGAGTGTCTGTGAGGGGTTGCAGTGTTGTGGCACCAGCACCAGTGCCTAAGGCCCAATTTTTCTGCCCCTGTCTAACAGGGGCGTGTAATTACAATTTTTGATGCAATACTTTGCAGCAGGGCTCGTTCCTGCGTTCCAACTAGAGTGTCTGTGAGGGGTTGCAGTGTTGTGGCACCAGCACCAGTGCCTAAGGCCCAATTTTTCTGCCCCTGTCTAACAGGGGCGTGTAATTACAATTTTTGAAGCAATAATTTGCAGCAGGGCTCGTTCCTGCGTTCCAACTAGAGTGTCTGTGAGGGGTTGCAGTGTTGTGGCACCAGCACCAGTGCCTAAGGCCTAATTTTTCAGCTCCTGTTCAACAGGGGCATGTAATTACAATTCTTGATCTAATATTTCACAGCAGGGCCCTGTGAGGGCTTACAGTGTTGTGGCCACAGCAACACCTAAGGCCCAAATTTCTGCTGAGTATATAGGGCAGGACCCTACTTTCAAACATCTAACTTACAAACGACTCCTACTTGCAAACGGAAGGAGACAACAGGAAGTGAGATGAAATCTACCCCTAGGAAGGGAAATTCTCTCCTGTAAGAGTTAATATGGGAAAACAATTTCTCCTTTCCACTGATGCTTTCCAATCCTTGTTCCACAAAAAAACCCAAATTTTCAAAAAACATTTTTCATTGGGACAAAAAAGTGAGGTGAAATCTTCTGAAGAGGAGGAAAGACAGCAAAACAAATGTCACAGGGGTGATAACCCTTCCCTATGTTTTCCAAAAAGCTTAGAAAAGATTTTTTGGCTGGAGCTAAACACGTTAAAAATGTTCAAAATTACAAACAGATTCTACTTAACAACAAACCTACAGTCCCTGTCTTGTTTGCACCGCCTGTATACTGCTGTTCAGAGTATATAGGGCCTGGTGGCCCCACACCTTTCCTTATTTTAATTTGGGTGCGGGGTTCCCCTTAATATCCATACAAGACCCAAAGGGCCTGGTAATGGACTGGGGGGTACCCATGCCGTTTGTCTCACTGATTTTCATCCATATTGCCATGACCCGACATGACATTAAACCCGCAAGCAGTTTTAAATGAGATTTTTTCCTTTAAAAATGACATTTGGTGCAGGGACTGTTCTAAACATGGGAAACACGCGTCACTTTACAGGCATACTATAGACACCCCCCAGGTACGATATTTAAAGGAATATTTCACTTTTTTTTTTTTACTTTAAGCATCATTAAAATCACTGCTCCTGAAAAAACGGCCGTTTTTAAAAGTTTTTTTTGCATTGATACATGTCCCCTGGGGTAGGACCCGGGTCCCCAAACCCTTTTTAGGACAATACCATGCAAATTAGCCTTTAAAATGAGCACTTTTGATTTCGAACGTTCGAGTCCCATAGACGTCAATGGGGTTCTAACGTTCGTGCGAACTTTCGGTCCGTTCGCGGGTTCTGGTGCGAACCGAACCGGGGGGTGTTCGGCTCATCCCTACTGAAGAATAAGAATATTGTTTAGCGTTAAAAAAAAAAAAACTCAGACGACCTCCTTCTGCCCTAATGCCGCGTACACACGGTCGGACTTTCCGGCATACTTGGTCCGGCGGACCAGAGTGTGCCGGACAATCCGCCCGTGTGTAGGCACCGGCGGACTTTTCCGGCGGACTTTTTCCCAAAAGCCCGCCGGACCTAGATTTGAAGAAAGTTCTAAATCTTTCCGCCGGACTCAGTTTCGGGCGGAAAGTCCGCTCGTGTGTGTGCTGGTCCGACGGAAAGCCCGCTCGTGTGTAGGCTGGTCCGACGGACCAGATACAACACGAGGGCAGGGTATTGCATCTCACGCTCGCTGCAATAGGAAAAACACATTTTCCTATTGCGGCGAGCGCGGGGCATACCAGGCCCTTAGGTCTGGTATGGACTTTAGGGGGACCCCACGCCGTTTTTTCGGCGTAGCGGGGTTCCCCTTTATAATCCATACCAGACCTAAGGGCCTGGTATGCCCCGCGACGGGGCTAGTAAGGTGTCAATCTCGCCGATAAAAGCGGCAAGATTGACATCCTTTTCTAGTCCCGTCGCACCTGAGTCACGTTCAAAATGAACGGACTTGTCCGTGTGTGGGCAAGTCCGTTCATTCTGAAAGTCCGCCGGAACTCCGGCGAAAGTCCGTCGGAAAGACGGGCGGACTTAGCCCGCCGGAAAGTCCCGGCGTGTGTGGGCAAGTCCGTCCGTTTTAAAGTCCGGCGCACCTGGCGGACAAAGTCCGTCGGAAAGTGTGCCGGACCAAGTAGGATAGAAAGTCCGCTCGTGTGTACGCGGCATTAGGCTCTATTCAAACTAAGGAACATGTTAACATCAATGCATTTTTTGCCTCTGCGTTTTTGGAAAGGGTTGGGGACTTTTTTCCCACAAAATGCAGCGTTTTGCATGTAATAGACCTAAATGGACCCACATCCTAAACGCAAGTACCACATTTTTACCACGATTTTGCAGTGATTTGCGTTTTTTTTTCATTTCTTTTTTTACACTGTATATAGCTGGTTGCTAAGGAGTGGGTCGGGAAGCCGGCCGCCGCGTCAATAAAAACCGATGAGTCATCAGCTGTCAGCAGGCTTCCCCAGTGAATGTAAAAAAAAAGAATTGCCGGCTAAAAAAAAAATGGTGAAAAAAACAGCCTGGGGTCCCCCCCAGGTCCATACCAGGCCCTTGGGTTTAGTACGGATTCGGAGAGGCCCCCTCCCACGCCCAATTTTTCTTTATAAATGGCGTGGGGTCCCCCCCAAAAGCCATATCAGACCCTTATCCGAGCATGCAGCCCGGCAGGCCAGGAAAGGGAGGGGACGAGTGGAAGGTATACTCCGCTCCTTCACCGCTCCGAAGATGCTGCTAGCAGGACTTTTTTCCCGTCCTGCTAGCGCACCGCTCCAGTGTGAAAGCCCTCGGGAGAGACAGCAGCAGCTGTTTCGGGTAGCTTTGCAGGCACTATTATTAGCACAATATCGCCTGCAAACCGCCCCAGTGTGAAAGGGCCCTAAGTGCACATAGTTCCCTCTGCCACAGAGCAGCACAGACATGCAATATAGACAGTCTGGGACAGAGAGTAAAATGATCAGATAAGTCCTTGAAGTGTTTGTAAAAATACTTCTAGAAATATGTGATCTTTAGAGAGGAAAATATGAAAACCGGTATGAATTTCTGCAGCTACACGTTGTAGGTGGGCTAAGAAATCAGTAAACATTCCGGGTGTCAACAGAGCAGGAAAAAAATGTGTAAAAGGGCAGTAAACATATTATGATTGAATATAATAGAAAATTTGTGCAGATACTGTACATATGAAAGAAAAAATAAAACTTAGTTTTAGCTAGGGTTGCCACCTGTCCGGGATTCACCCGGACAGTACGGGTTTTGAAACATGTGTCCGGGTCTCTGCCCGCCTGAGACCCGGGCACATTATTCAGACCCGCCGGTGTCTCCCTGTGCCTAAGCTGTGCCACCACGGCTGTGTCCCGAGTTCGGGTCCGCAGTGGTATCTGCTCCTGCTGCTGCTGCCTCCCTATCTACCCCCCGCACTGTCAATGTCAGCGGCGTGCGCAGCGCCTCCGTCTGCTCAGTGTACTGTAGAAGGGACGCAGAGGTGGAGCCTCCATGTTGCCGGGTGCTCCCCTCTGGCTGGCTGAAGAAGGGACATGGAGGTGAGGTTGAAGGCAGAGCCCCTGCGTTCCTTGCTGTTCTTTTGAAAAGTGTGCGGAGATCGCAGCGTCAGAGTAGCTTGTAAAGTAAGTTTTTGTGATCGTAGCATGGCAGGATTTCGAAAGGGTTCTTCTCATCCCCCCCGCCCATACAGCATACATACATACAGTCCTCACCACTTCCTCCCCCCCAATACACCATCCATGTACCATCCATATATACAGTCCTCCCCTCCCACCCATATACCATCCATATATACAGCCCCCTCCCATACACCATCCATGTACCATCCATATATACAGTCCTCCCCCCATATACCATCCATATATACAGTCCCTCCCCCCATATAATATCCATATATACAGTCATCCCCCCCCATACACCATCCATATATACAGTCCTCCCTCCCCCCCATACAATATGCATACATACAGTCCTCACTCCCCCCCCATACAATATGCATACATACTTAGGCTCATGTATCATGCACAGCTTAACTATTCTCAGCCAATGCCTTACAGGAGGACTCCCCTGTCCCCCCATACTACACCAGGAGATCTCCCCCCACCCCCCAAAATTACACCGGGGAGCTCCCCACCAAACATTACACACTACATATACCCTATATTGTACATTACACACGCCTGCACTATATACACTATATTGTACATTACACACTACATATACACTATATTGTACATTACACACACCAGCACTATATACACTGTATTGCATATTACACAAACCTGCACTATATGCAATTGGCTACAGCCAATGTTCACCACTGTGCGTGCTGCATTACTACTCCTCTTGGGCACACAGAAGTGTCCCAGGTATTTTACAATCTCATAGTGTATGCTACAAAAAAATGCCAAGCAAAGAAAAGGTGGCAACCCTAAATGTATCCCATACTCATTCATATAGGGGGAGAGGCCAGGATCTGGGGGCCCCCTTGTTAAAGGGGGCTTCCAGATTCTGATAAGTCCCTCGCCCACAGACCCCGACAACCACCGGGAAAGGGTTGTCGGGAAGAGGCCCTTGTCCCCATCAACATGGGGGGGATGGGTGCTTTGGGGCAGGGGGGGCGCAGAGCCCTCCCTGCCCCAAAGCACCCATCCCCCCATATTGAGGGCATATGGCCTGGTATGGTTCAGGAGGGGGGCACTCGCTCATCCCCTCCCTTTCTTGGCCAGCCGGGCTGCATGCTCGGATAAGGGTCTGGTATGGAATTTGAGGGGGACCCCCACGCCATTTTTTTTTTAAATTCTGGCGTGGGGGGGTCCCCTCTGAATCAATACTAGGCCCAAGGGCCTGGTATGGACCCGGGGGGGGGGACCCCACGCTGTTTTTTTCCACAATTTTTTTTTTAACCGACAATTCTTTTTTTTTTACATTCAGCGGGGAAGTCCACTGACAGCTGACTCATCGGTTGTTAAGGACGCAGCGGCCGGCTTCCCGGCCCCTTCCTTAGCAACCAGCTATATACAGTGTAAAAAAAAACCCGCAACACGCAAATCGCGGCAAAATTGCGGTGAAATCGCGGTGTCCAAAAACGCGGCAAGCACCGCAAAAAGCACTGCAGAAACGCTCAAAAGCAACATGCATAGATGTGAATTGAGCCTTATGCCCCGTACACACGATCGGATTTTCTAACAACAAATCCGTGGAATTTTGTTTGAAGGTTGTTGGCTCCAACTTGTCTTTCATACACACGGTCACACAAATGTTGGCCAACAATTACGAACGTAGTGACATACAAGACGTACGGCGAGCCCATAAAAAGTAAGTTGAATAGTCATGTGATATCTCCATTAAAAACGCTAGTTATACAAGACCGAGCGCTTTCGGCTCGTACTTGATTCCGAGTATGCGTGGACTTTTGTGCAACGAACTTGTGTACACACGATTGGAAAGTCCAACAATAAAAATTTGTTGGCGGAAAATTTGAGAACCTGCTAGCCAACATTTGTTGGCGGAAAGTCCGACAACAAATGTTCGATGGAGCATACACACGGTCACATGCAACATTTGTTGTCAGAAAATCCGATCGTGTGTACGCGGCATTACAGTCAGCCAATCACTCTCCTTCTTTGTAAGATGTTAAAGGAATTACAGTAAACTCTGGTTTAAAAAAGTATATTAAAATTTAAGTATGTTTTCTTAAACCAAAAAAGTAGCTTTGGGCTATGGGCTTTTGGGCTGTGGGCTTGCTTCTTTCCTAGCCGCCCAATCACGCTTCTTTTGTGTAAGTTGGTAAAGAAGTGACACTAAACTCCGGTCCATTTATTGTTTTTTATGATCCAACTTCCCGAAAAGGGCTTTGGGCTATGGGCTTTGAATTTTATTCTATGAACTATTTACTTTGGGCTATGTGCTTTAGACTTTATGCTATGAACTTGGGCTCTAGGCTGTAAGCTTTGGGCTCTAGGCTGTAAGCTTTGGGCTCTGGGCTTCATGTTATGGGCTATGAGCTCTGGACTTTGCAGTGTACATGATTGCAACTAACGTGCACTGCTCGTTCCAAACAGAACTGAGGGGAAAAAGGAGGGGTGTAGGAGTACCATTAACTAATGGATGTTTATGAATTTTTACTGAAAAATAAGGATATTGTTTTTTTAACAACAAGGTTGGTCTTTATTGGAGAAGACATCATTGTACAGTTAACATTTACATTCAAGCTCTCGTATACAATTCAAAAGTAAAGGTTCAAAATACAAAAAGATTCATTTGTAAAACAACATAAAATGCAGAGTCAGATATAGGAAGAAAAAACAATGCTAACCATTACAGGTATCTCTGATATAGCTATCCACGTACATAAGATCTAGACTGTTGGGTTTAAAATATTGCTTATCTGGAGGGGGGAGATATTACGCCATCTTATGTCCATAACCCAGAATCTACTCACATGTCCCACTGATCACACTATGGGACACTAGAACTGTTCGGTCCAGGGTAGCCATATTCGATCAAACTTCTGCGGACATCCTCTATTAGTGTAAGTCATCTTATATAGAGGTAACACTGCATTGACAGCGGAGTCCCACGCCTCCACCCTGGGGGAGGACAGTGACGTCCACTTCTTAAGAACTTCCTTCTTGGCATAAAACAGCAGCAGGGAAATCAGTATTTTCGTGTATTTAGGCCTCTGGTCATCATCATGGATGCCCAAGAGGGCCAGCTCGGGGGATACCGGCAACGTTAACTGTAGGCGGATATTAATACTTTTCGAAAACGGCTGCCCAGAACTTCGCAATAAGAGGGCAGGTCCAGAACATATGTAAATATGTGCTGTCTGGGGATTGACATCTATTACAGTTTGGTGATCTATTAGGGTAGATCTGGTGCAGTCTCTGTGGGGTGTAATATACCCGATGTAAAAATTTTGTATGTAGCAACCTATCTCTAGATGAAATCATTAATTTGGACCCGTCTTCAAAGCATTCTTCCCAAGTCTCCCTGTCCAGGCTGGGAATATCAGTCTGCCATTTGGCCCATAATGAGTGCATCTTAGGTGAGTCAGTTTCAAGTAGAGCAAGGTACAGAGTGGAAAGGGTCTTTTTAAGAATTTCTTGAGCTAGTGTTTCCTCAATAGGGTCAAGTTTAAGGCGTATAGGATTGGGAAATTGAGCTCTAGCTGCATGCCTCAACTGATAGTATCTCAATATCATTTTACTAGGTAGCCCAAATTTCCCTCCTAAGTCCTGAAACAAAAGCAATGTCCCTGAGTGAATTATGTCCTTGAGAACCTTAACTCCAAATCTGGCCCAGAGGTGTGGGTCAGGTATGGATCTAAAGTGAGGGAGGGATGGGTTCCCCCAAAGTGGTGTGAAGGGGGAGTACTGACATGGGTGCAAGAATCTCTTCCTAGCCACTGCCCATACTTTTAGGGTCATCCTGGTAGGCTCTGGGAGCAGAGAGTAAGCCGAGGGACCCCTATAAGCTATATTTCCTAGTTCCGTAAATGAGCCTATGATAGCAGCCTCCAGACATGTGGCGGCATTAGACCTGGATTGTTCAAACCACCATCGCATGGTAACTAGTACCGCTGCCCAGTAGTAGATTAGAAGGTTAGGTAGTGCAAGACCCCCACAGTGGACCGGAAGCTGTAGAGTTGACCTAGCCAATCTGGGGGAAGATCCCCTCCATAAAAATGAACCTATGTATCCATCCAGGTCCTTAAATAGGGAGCTAGGGAGCCACACAGGGCAATTCCGAAACACATAGTTAAATCTGGGTAGGTATAGCATTTTTAATATATTAATGCGTCCCAACAGGTTGAGTGGTAAGTCCCTCCATTTACTGCAGTGCTCCTTCAGTTTTGCTATAATGGGCTGGATATTAAGACGACGGAAGGCCTGGAGATCCTTGGACACTACAATCCCTAAGTACTTAAACTCCCCTACCCACATTAGTGGAGTCAATGGCATCTCGTCACAGGCCTTAGAGTCTATAGGGAAGATGACCGATTTGGACCAGTTTATTTTGACCCCGGAGAACCTTCCATACCTATTAAAAATCTCCAGTGCTGCTTGTAATGAGGGTCCAGCGTCGTTGAGATACAGTAATGCATCATCTGCATATAAGGAGATTTTCTCCTCCAGAGGGCCAATCCTAACCCCCCGCACAGCATCCGTTTCACGTATCAGGATAGCTAAAGGCTCGAGGGCCAAGGCAAAGAGGCCAGGCGACAGCGGACAACCCTGCCTCGTGCCCCTCTGGAGGAGAAAATAGTCCGATAGGGTGTCATTTACACGGATCCTGGCCTTGGGCGAGTTATATAGTAAGCCAATCCAATTTAAATACTTTGGGCCAAAACCAAATCTCTTTAATACCTCCCATAGAAATCCCCATTCTACGGAGTCAAAGGCTAGGGAGGCAATGACTCTAGTGCCTGCATTGTCATGTGCTGCATCGAGATTAACGAAAAGTCTGCGTATATTGATATCGGTGCCCTTCCCCGGCATGAACCCAGTCTGGTCTTGATGAATCAGGTCTTCAATCACTGTGGCTAGCCTAAGAGCCAGAATTTTGGCCAGTAATTTGGCATCTACATTTATGAGAGATATGGGCCTATAGGAAGCACATTCCTCAGGGTCCTTACCGGGTTTGGGCACCAACACCACCACCACCTCGGACATAGATTCTGGAAGGGAGTTAAGGTCATAAAACTGTGAGAGGAGAGAAGTTAATCTGGGGGCCAACAGCTCCTGCTGTTGTGAGCAGAACTCTATGGGGATACCATCTGGTCCAGGGGCTTTTCCCGCCTGCATGCAACTTATGGCCTTTTGTACCTCCTCCAGGGTTATGTCCTCATCAAGGGCCTTACTTTGGTCTGAGTCCAGTTCAGGGAATGGTATGAGGCCTAAATAGTCAGAGAGGTCGGTTGCTGTATAGTCTACCCTAGTGGAGTATAATTGTTGGTAGAATTGTAAAAATCTGTTACTAATCGCCCCAGGGGTGGTTAGAAGAGCACCATCCGCATCCCTCAACCTACCCACGTGCGTCGCTGAAAACTGTCCTTTCGCCAACCAGGCCAGAAGCCGGCCATTCTTGTCTCCGTATTCAAACACTCTTTGGGCACAGGCTAACATGGCCTTTTTAGTAAGGTCCACTCTCAGCAGCGATAGTTCCCTAAGGGTATGCTGCCAGGAGATATAATTATTAGAGTTCGGGGTGTTAACATACAATTGTTCCTTTTCTCGGGCCTGTGCTTCCAACTGCCCAAGAGACTGCACTGATACTCTTTTTTTATTTGCAATTTTCCTGATATATTGGCCTCTCAACCATGCCTTAAATGTATCCCACAGTATGAGTGGGCCCGATGAGTCGGCATTGTTCAACCAAAAGGTGCACATTTCCTCCGGCATCTCCTCTTGGATCTCTGGGTCCATTATCTAAAATTTGGATAATCTCCACAACCTCAGGCCCCCAGGAGGGACCGCCTGAACCGTAACTAATAATGGAGCATGGTCTGAGATGCCTCGCGAGAGAATCTCCGTGGACACCGTCTCCCTAAGCAGTTCTGCCGAGGCAAAGGCCATATCTATACGCGACAGCGTCCGGAAGGTGGTGGATAAGCAAGTGAATTGAGTATCGGAGGGGTGGAAATGGTGCCAGAGATCCGTCATATGAAAAGAGGATGCCCAATGTGGTAGACCGCCACTAGTGGAGGAAGAGGGTCGGAGCCTATCTAATTCGTCTGACATGACCTGATTGAAGTCCCCCACTATCAGCACTTTACTTACATCATATTGTACAACAGTGTGCATCAATGTATGAAGCAAGGTAATATCAGAAGGAGGAGGCAGGTATACCCCTACAATTATGTATGGAGAACCAGCAATCAATGCATGTATTAGAACATACCTGCCCCCTGGGTCAGTCTTAACATCTACTAATTGAAAAGAGAGGGATCTGTGTATCAAAACACTTACTCCTCTGGCGTAGTTGGAATATGAGGCATGATAATGGGCAGAGACCCAGGCTCTCTTTAACCCCATCATCCTGGCTCCTATTAAGTGGGTATCTTGTAAGATGCATATTTTGGGGTTATGCTGCCGTATATATTTATGTACTAGGGACCGCTTGATTGCTGAGTTGAGACCCCTAACATTCCAGGACATCACTGTAAAATCAGCCATACTGCTTGTGCAACCATAAATGAGGGATATCTGGGTGTTGTGATTTGCGGACCTCATCCGAGGGCGTGCAGCCCCCCATCCCCCATCTATGCCCAGGGCACGCTACACTAACGGGGAATGGGGACACCACCCCCCCGGACATCCACACAAGGGACACAGCAATGAGAGCACCCAGACCAACCATGCACATTTGTGACCATATATAAAACATAACACATAACTTGGTGATGACAACGGTCATCCAACTCCCCCCCCCCACCCCGTGTACCCTCTAACATCAAGGGACACATAATCCCGAACAACCTATAAGTCCCAAATATAAAAAATTTGGTATCGGGGAGCGTGCACCCGATTAGAGCATAACAAAAATAGGAAATTGGCAAGAGGAATAAAAACGAAAAAAATAGCAGAAAAATAAATGAAAATGAAAAACCTCACTATAGTGAGTTGCTGCAGAGTGGACACATGTGGTGAACACAGTACAGCCCAGACCGGCACCAGAGTTATGACAAGGCACATGTGGCATGCTGCTGCATATGGTCACCTTCTGAGGGTATAGCCCATTGAGGAACTTGGGCAGCATTACAGCTTATAAAGAAGCTTATAGATACAGGATCCATGGAACCTGAATCTCTGTATATACATACATGAGCATCCGAGGTAAACAAAACAGGATAGCGTCTGTACCTCTTCCATGCAGGAGTCCCGACGATGATTGTTGCAGTCCAATAAGGTAATCAGCAGAAGAGGGAACAAACAAGGATTGCAAGAAGAGATTCAGGCCCACATATCTGAAGGTTTAGGGAGGTAGGGTTTCAAGCCAGGCATTGGCATCTTTGGGGCTGGTGAAGATCTGCACCGCTTCTCCATCCACCACACGGAGCTTAGCAGGGAACAGAATACTGTATCGAATCGCCTTGGCTCTGAGGGCTGCTTTCACCGCATCAAAGGATCGGCGCTGCCTTTGTGTCTCCATCGTGTAGTCTGGGAACATCATCAGTTTCACATTGCGGTAGGGGATGTCACCTGCTGCTCGGGCTGCTCTCAGAAGCTCATCCCTATCTCTGTAGTTTAGCAGGCGTAGAATTAGCGTGCGTGGAGGTGCCCCTTCTGGTCCGGGTCTCGGTGGGACCCGGTGAGCTCGCTCCACCGTGAAGAACGGGGAAAGGTGCGCTGCGGGGAGAACCGATCGTAGCAGATCTTCAGTGAAGGCAGTGGGATTCAACTCAACCCCTTCAGGGAGCCCAACAATCCTAAGGTTGTTTCTTCTGCTATGATTTTCGGCATCCTCTGCCCGATACTCCAGCGCCCTCACCTTGTTTTGGAGTGTTCTAATGGAGGCCGCATGGTCGGTCACTGTATCTTCCGTATCTCCGACCCGCTGTTCTACCGCTGTAATCCTGGTTCGGATTTTATCCAGGTCTTGCCTCAGCAGCCCCACGTCCAACTGTACCACTTCAATTTTAGTCGTAAGCGCCGTTTGGCATAAGGAGATAGCCGCCATCACCTCAGGAATGCCCGGTGGAGCAGTCTCCTCGTGCTCCGTCTGTGACGCCATGTTGCTGAGGCGCGCTGGCGTAGGCCGCAGGTCTGGAGCTGGGATCTTCTCCACTGCAATATCAGGGGGAAATTTAAGCTTTTTGCCCGTTTCGGGCCCCCGGGTGTTCTTGAAGGCATACAAAGGCTGTCAGACCAAGTAGATTGTGTCTATCCCAGCTACGGATATATGGACGGATTTTTCTCCAGCAGAGCTCAGTGAGGCACGTCTGCTCAGTCCACCATCCCGGCCACGCCCCCCAAGGATATTGTTTAGTGTAAAAATAAATCCGGCCTCCTCCACCCCTTATAGCCGGCCAATTCCTCTCCTTTTTTCTAAGATGTTAATGAAGTGACACTAAACTCTGCTTTTGTTTTTTTTTATAAGCAGAAATAGCAAAAAAATATACATATTGGTATACATTACCCCATGTTGTTTTCAGGGGATCTGAAAGAGAAATACTATACATTCTGGATAACACAAAGGTTGGCCAACAATTAAGAACAACGTAGTGACGTACAAGATGTACGGCGAGCTGATAAAAAGGAAGTTGAATAGTCATGTGATATCTCCATTACGAACGCTAGTTTTACAAGACCGAGCGCTTCCGGCTCGTACTTGATTCTGAGCATGTGTGGACTTTTGTGCAACGAACTTGTGTACACACGATCGGAAAGTCCGACAACAAAAATTTGTTGGTGGAAAATTTGAGAACCTGCTAGCCAACATTTGTTGGCGGAAAGTCTGACAACAAATGTTCTATGGAGCATACACATGGTCGGACTTTCCGCCAACAAGCTCACATCCTACATTTGTTAAATACGGCCTCCTCCAGCCCTTATAGCCGGCCAATTCCTCTCCTGTTTTCTAAGATGTTAATGAAGTGACACTAAATGCTGTTTTTGGTTTTTTAAAATGTGTTTTGCTGCATATATTTTGTTGCTACATTTTGTAGTCTGGTCTGAAGTGTTCTCCTGAGAGGTAGTAGTTCAATCAGGATGAAGCGACTCCTTTTCTGTGGTAATAGCCTGGAGTGTTCACCTAAGAGGTAGTAGTTCATTCAGGATGAAGCGACTCCTTTTCAGTGGTAAATGTCTGGAGTGTTCACCTGAGAGGTAGTAGTTCAATCAGGATGAAGCGACTCCTTTTCTGTGGTAATGGTCTGAGGAATATTTTTTTTCTAGGCATCATCTACTATAAGCAGAAGATAGCACAAAATATACTTATTGGTATACATTACCCCATGTTGTTTTCAGGGGATCTGAAAGAGAATACTATACATTCTGGATATCCAGGATGGGGGCTCCATTTTCATCAAGCCCCAGGACATCAATATTGTACACAATAAAATAATGTGGAATAAATGTCCGAGAAACTGGACAAGTTGGGTTTTGCTGAAGCCACCTGTGGATACAGGCAAAATGGAATGTGTGAGTACATTCTAATGCCATAGAGTCCTCTGCACTATACTCACTGAGGCAGATGGAACAGGTAGGTTGCTCCATTGCCGGTGGTCTCTGGGTAGGCTGCTCCATTGCTGGTGGTCTCTGAAATTTTTAGAAATGTTTTTGATGTTCTGTAATTCATGAATGTATTTTTTGTTCCTAGAAGTTTACTCTTCTGGTCATTTGTACTTGTTTAAGAGATAGGAGGTCCTGAGGAAGCAGGAATTGCCATGAAACACGTTGACACAATTTCCTCATCTCAACAAAAACCATGCGTCCTCTCAGTGGACAAGTCTTGTTGGTATCAATATGTGTTTTATACAATTTAATGGATGAAATACAGCTTTGTATATTTTTTATAATATCGTTGTAATTTTTGCTCACTGGAGTGGTATCTAAAATCCTATTGTGTATCTAACTAGTATCTAGTTAATACTATGATGACATTAATGAATGCTCTAGCTTTTAATTCTTCAAAATTTCATGTGAATTTAGTTTTATCAGTATTACAGAAACAGCCTTTTGAGCTATTTCAGCTTTTTCTGGTCGCTATATCCTCTGCTAGAACGGTATCAGAGTTGGCTGCTCTTTCTTCTAAAGAGCCATATTTAATTATTCACAAAGACAAGGTCGTGTTGCGTCCTCATCCAAGTTTTCTGCCTAAAGTGGTGTCAGGTTTTCATCTGAACCAAGATATTGTTCTACCTTCATTTTCCAGAACCCTGTTCTATGCTAGAGAAGTCGCTACAATGCCTTGATGTAGTGAGAGCAGTCAAAGTCTATTTAATGGCGACTACTCAGTTTCGGAAGACTGATGTTCTATTTGTGCTGCCAGAAGGTCCTAGGAAAGGACAGGCAGCATTGAAATCTACTTTGTCTAGATGGATGCGACAAGTTATTATACAAGCTTATGGTTTAAAGAGGAGAGTTCCACCTTTTCAAATCAAAGCACACTCTACCAGAGCGGTTAGTGCTTCATGGGCAATGTATCACCAAGCCTCCATGGCTCAAATCTACAAGGCTGCAACTTGGTCTTCAGTCCATACATTCACTAGATTCTATCAGGTGGGTGTAAAAAGGCATGAGGATATCGTCTTTGGGCATAGTATGCTGCGGGCAGCAGTATAGATCCTCAAGTCTGACGCCCTGATTTTTTTTGTGTCTCCCTCCCCTCAGTTTGCATTGCTATGGGACATCCCACATAGTTATTACTATGCTGCTCTGTGTCCCATGATGTATGATAAAGTAAATAGGATTTTTATAACAGCTTACCTGTAAAATCCTTTTCTTGGAGTACATCACGGGACACAGAGGTCCCTCCCCTCTCTTCTGGATATATGTATATTGCTTTGCTACAAAACTGAGGTACTCCCTGTATGGGAGGGGTTATATAGGGAAGGCAACTTCCTGTATAGGGTGTGCCAGTGTCCATCACCTAAAGGTGGCCTATAACCCACATAGTTATTACTATGCTGCTCTGTGTCCCATGATGTACTCCAAGAAAAGGATTTTATAGTTAAGCTGTTATAAAAATCCTATTTTTTTTTCAAAATTGACTTTTTTTTGTGTATAGCAAAAAAATAAAAACCACAGAGGTGATCAAATACCACCAAAAGAAAGCTCTATTTGTGGGGAAAAAAGAATATGAATTGTATTTGGTTACAACAATGCACGACTGCACAATTGTCAGTTAAGGTAACGCAGTGCTGTATCACAAAAAATGGCCTGGTCAGGAAGTGGGTAATTCCTTCCGGTCCTTAAGTGGTTAAAGTATAACTAAAGGCAAAACTTTTTTTTTCTTTTTTTGTCTAAGTCAATCGACCATCCAGAATGCAGACACACCAGCAAGACAGGAAGTGTCACTGGCAGAATCACCAGGTGAAATAAAGGTGCTTTGTAGCCCATGAAGACAGAAGAGAACAATGCTGGCACCATGTCCACTTGTAGATGGGCTGTTGGGATGGTAAAACATGGATCAACTTCTTGTTTTTACCACCCCCTGGCCACCTGTATGAAAGAAGACTAAGGGTTTTCAAACGCAATTAGTTAATACCATGAGAAATTTGTTGGGTGTGTGCGGGGAAGGCATCACCTAGATAAGTATGTCAGTGGAGGGTCTCATCCTTAAATGAAGTGGATACTAGTTAGATACTGTATATAGTAGGATTTTTAACTACCCCTCCTGTTTGTTTTTTTCGTGTTTCCTCCTCTTCCCCCTCCCCTCTTTCACCTCTGGGGATAGCTATTATGCATGTTATTAGATTTGATGATTGTTAATTGATGTAACCAAATTTTTAGAAATGTTTTTGATGTTCTGTAATTCATGAATGTATTTTTTGTTCCTAGAAGTTTACTCTTCTGGTCATTTGTACTTGTTTAAGAGATAGGAGGTCCTGAGGAAGCAGGAATTGCCATGAAACACGTTGACACAATTTCCTCATCTCAACAAAAACCATGCGTCCTCTCAGTGGACAAGTCTTGTTGGTATCAATATGTGTTTTATACAATTTAATGGATGAAATACAGCTTTGTATATTTTTTATAATATCGTTGTAATTTTTGCTCACTGGAGTGGTATCTAAAATCCTATTGTGTATCTAACTAGTATCTAGTTAATACTATGATGACATTAATGAATGCTCTAGCTTTTAATTCTTCAAAATTTCATGTGAATGTTCGAATTAAATTCTAACAGTGTATGGCCCACTTAGGAGTTAATATGTTATAAAGAAGTTTAGGCAAAGGGGAAGGGGTGTTTCAAGTAAACGTATGCCATAATTTCCGCAAATGCTTCTTGGTCAACTGTTTATGGGTAAAAAATATAATTATCCAAATCTGGCACTAGGGATATCTGCTTTGTGCACAAACAGGATTGTTTAGCTGCATAACTTGTTGCATACTTGTGGAAAGACCAGTCTCTCCTTTCTGTGGCTAGCATGTGTCCCCAAGTTCATAAGATTATAATGCAAACATATTTTCCATACAGAGAGCCATCATGTTTGGACCACCAATTGTGAGTGTCAGAGGCTGGGGTCTTCTTACAGCTCTGGCTCTGGGGCTAACGGTCAGATTGCACTCATTATAATCCACCACTGTCAGCTCCCAAGAGATCTCAAAGGAAATCCATACAGCATCCCAAATCAATCTCATCCGTCACCTTCCTATACAAATGAACAGTGGCTGTTGATTCCTGAATGCTGCATTCTCTTTTAAACCTGTAGATGCCTCTAGTAATCAATCAAGGATTAGCTTATCTCTTTAGGGCAAGAAATACAGTATGGTTTGCATACAGAGCTGTGGAACCCTCCAGACCTATCAGCAATTCTGCTTTATCTGTATAGCTCAGCCAGGGAGTGTGGAGTTGATTTTAAAGGGTGTGTGTGTGTGTTTAAATGTGTAAATATATATATATATATATATATATATATATATATATATATATATATATATATATATATATATATATATATATATATATATATATATATATATATATATATATATATATATATTTACACATTTAAACACACACATATATATATATATATATATATATATATATATATATATATATATATATTGATATATATAGATATATAATTATATTATGTGCCATATGTGTTTTTGCCTGTTATATATCCTTGTAATAGAGATAAGGTTGATATACAGAATCTTAGTATGTTAGTCAAAGGGCTTAAAGAAGCTAACAGCTGCTAGTTTATTTCATTTTGAATATGTGGTCTGGCCTTGCAAATATTTACTTTTAAGATTCCATTTTAGAATGAATGTAATTTCCCAAACGAAACTACATACACTGTTAGAGATTCGTTCATTTAATTTTCCACCCTGCTCCTTCGAATTCTCTTGTTGCTATGGTTGAAAAGAAACGTTGATTTGACCCCACTAAAGACTATAAAATGAAACTAACATTCTTCCAATTAAATTTTTTTTTTTTTACAACATTCTATAGTCAGCTGAAAGGTAAAAGTGATCTGATCTCAACTAATAAAAAAACAAAAAAAAAACAAAAAATGTCCCCAACGTCCCACCCACCGCTGTCTCACCTCTGCTGTTTGGTCTGCTGGTTTTATCAGTATCTCTGTGGTCTCATAATTAGGAGGAACGTCGTTGGATATGATTTTCTTGTTCAATGATCATCCTGTGTGGCTGGAAATGAACCTGGAGTGTTTTAGTGCTGAGTTTTTTCATGTTAGTGTCTGTGAGTGCATAGGCGTGCGCAAGGGGTGTGCCAGGTGTGCCTGGGCACACCCTAAGTCTGGAGTTGACAACCCGTCAATTGTAGACAGGTGACAGGTAAACCACGATCTTTACTTGCCAACCCCCAGAACCTGGACAGGATAGGCTGTGGGGGAGGGGGGGGGGGAAATTAGTGGAACTGATCTGTATTTTCTTCTGCAGCCGCTGAAAGTAGGCTTCTCCTCCTCTCCCTCTCACCGACATTGAGCTGCTACAGGAGGAAAGTACAGGGGATCAGTACCAACATATGCCACCCCTCTTGTCCCAGTTCACCTTCTTTCTGCTGCCCAGGTGCCCCCGTGTGCTCCCCCCCCCCATTGTTTCAGGATGAAGAGTGGGGAAGAGGCCAGTTAATATGTCACAAAGCATATGTGTTGGAGCTTTGAGGTGCACACCCTAATGCAATAGGCTGCGCACACCTATGTGTGAGTGTCAACTGGTGCCTGAGAAGGATATTGGGGATTCTGTATCTTCTTCTACAGCACACAGGGAAGACAAATCTGTTTAGACCCCAGATGTCAGCATAAAAACATCCTTTCCTCCCAATCTATACTGTTTTAATGTAACAGGTCAACATGTACTGTACTTTTTAACCCTTTCTCCTCTAGCTCAGACGATTGATGGGCACACCATGTTTGCTTACCATCGGAACCTCCAGAGTACATCACCCCTCTGGGGACACCCTTTGGGCAACCTAGCCTGGCCTAACCTGAATTAAATTTGCATCAGCAATAGTATTGTTTGTGGTTTATAAAGATACTGTACCTGAGTTTGGATAAAGATTTTTGTGAGATGGACAGCAACAAGTAAAAGTGACAGAGAAAAAATATACTTTACCAAAACATTCCACATTCTAGCATTCTTAAAAACAAAATAGATGAAAAAGAAGCAACATTGTTGCAAAAAAAATTTCTTTGAGAGAAAGATACATTTAATATCAACATGAAAAGGATTTATTTGGGGAAGTTACAATTGTACCATTAGAGTCAATGGCTGAAACTTGCATTGGGCTACATAACTCTCATTTTCACTCCAAAAAAACTCTTTTTAACCCAGCGCTAATTTCTGTATTTACTATAATTTTTGGAAAAAAGGCATGGGAGTTAAAATGAGAGTAGTTTGCATGTTTGAGCATGCTCAGTTGTGCTGGTACCTAGTTGTAAAGAGATGGGGAATTTATCTCTGCTCAGACTTTAAAAGATATTTCAGTGTAGAAATCACTTTTACACACAGTTTAAAAGTAGATTATCTTTAAAAAATATACTGCATATTTCAGTACCATTTAAGCAATCATATCATGTTATCATTCTCCAGTTCCCAACAAGAGCGGGGGTTTGGGTACTATCTGTTTTCTGGGAGCTATAGTAAATTCAAATTTGGGAGTATTTTTTGCACCAGCGCCATAGTGAATTCCATTTTGGCACTAATTACCACAATTGTAATTTGTAATTACAATTGTGGTAATTACAAATTACAATTGTAGTAATTAGTGCTAAAATGGAATTGTAATTTGTAATTTGAGCGCTAATTAGCTGTAGTTAGCGCTAATTAGCATGCAGCGCTATAGTGAATGACCCCCAATATATAATTCTAAATACTTTTAATAAATTATCGCATGACCTGTGTTCTCAGCTGTATAAGAGGTGGGGGTGGAGAAGCAGCAGCACCCTGATCTTCCCAGTGAATGATTGTGCAGGGGGGCGCGTCAGCAAGTCACAATTCTGATTATTTGAGGACAGGCAGGCCGTGCTCCCAGCACAGAAAACTGACCACGTTGAGAAGTATGTGCTCTCATGCTTAGTGCGGTCAGTTTGAAATAGAAATGCAGGGGGACTGGTAGGATCCCCAGGTACTTCACGTGAATGAAGCAACACAAAGAGAACAGAATTTTTGTTAACACATTTATATGGTACAACAGGCACATATCAGAAATATAATTTTTTGGGGTAACATAGTAATTAACTCGTACAATGGGACCCAACGTCAACATTTTTTCCCAGAGTTCAGCTTTAAATCATTAGCCTGGAACAAGCACGTGATAAGTAAAGTCCATCTGAATTCAGAAAACCTGAGTTACATACTTATTCCAGGTTAGTGACTAAGAAAATGGTTGCATTGTGGATCAGCACAATTGTCTGGAAACTAACATTTTTAAAAGATATGTGTATGTGGTAAGTGAGCACTGAGTGAGCATGAGCCAGCATGGTGCTAATGGTAATAGAACAATTAGGTAATATGTGGGTAATGGAGAATAGATGGGAGCAGTGGTAGATACAAATCTAATTTACTATTTATCCTCTCTCTTGCTGATAGTCTCATATTTCAGTTGCTGGAGGTAGGAGTTAATTAGAAAGCATAAATAATAAAAGCTCAAGTTTAGACAAGTATTTTAGTTTTCTGCTGAGTGAGGTTGGGTTCTCATGGGTCTACAACTTGGTATTAAGTGCAAAAATATTGCTTTGCACCATTTGAATTTTAGAGTACTGGTCCACAAGGCAGAGGTGTAGCTTTAAACTTGTGGCCCCCGATGCAAAAGTTGACCTGGGCCCCCCCCCCCACTACCATAAACCACTTCTGACCGCGTGTGCAGATAGACCTACCCCAGTGTAGTTACAGTAGGCAGGAAAGGAATGTGATTTCAGCCCTGCGGAGGAGGAGCAGTATAGAGTGCTGTACTGGGAAAGAAGCTCAGCAGCGGGGCATAGCATCCAGGGTGGGGGGGGTGATCAGGGGACTTTGGGGGGGCACAACTTAGATCTGGGGAGGGCAAAGCAAAATCTAGAGCCTGCAGTCCTTCAGGGGCCCCTTGGGAGGTGTTAAGGGATTTGTTTTAGTAATTTCTGAAGGTTTCTGTCAGTGTTGGCAGGTGTTGGGGAAGGTCACCTCCCGGAGGTGCGTGTCGTTTCCCCACTTGTCAGGGAAGTGGGTAAGCAGACATCTCCGGTTGGGGGGGTACAGAGAATCCCAGCTAGTGATTAGAAGACACATAGCGGTGCCTTACCTCATCAGTGACATCGGTCCCATCGTGGCTACAGGACGGCACTCTCCTCCTCTTAACTCGCTGAGCTCGGTTACCATTCCATGTTGCCAGCACACAGCACAGACACTTCCCCATCCTGGGCTATTCTCACCTTGTGCTCCTCTTCATTCAGGAAATGGCTCACAGCTTCTCCCCAGCCAATGAGAACAGAGGGGTGTGGACTGTGGAAGGCAAAGTGGAAGCCCAGTACTGGAGCGTGGCTGTGGGGCCCTAGGTCATATCGGAGCTGGACTTTGTGGAGGATATGATAATATGACAGGGAAGCTGCAGGGGCCCCCTGGAGCTAGGGGCAGGGTTGCGATTGTGACCCCTGCAACCCCTTATGCTACGCACATGCGACAAGGTACAGAAGGGGTGCTGCTTTACAGTTCAGGCATGCTGCTCATTGCAGTTTAAGCCATAAGCCTCCACTGGTCCCCACAGCTTCTCCCAGGAGCAGTGGACACCATCCTGCTGAGAGGAATGACCTTCTTCAACACTTTCAACATCCCAAGTCCACCCAGAGTGGCTCCTCCCATCCCTAAAATAAGCAGGGAAAATTAATTATCAGGAATGATTATTTATCAGGGGAGTAACATAGATTAAAGGGGGACACTAAATTTAACCCCTGACCACATGTTTGTCTATAGGGCAAAGAATAAATGAGAATACTTACCTAATTCCTCATTCCCCAAACAACTGTCACCCTTTTCTGCTCTTGGGATGTGGGCGGGTCCTGAATCTCCTCATGTATGCATTTAATGTGATGATGTCATAAAGGTTGTGACCTCATGACCAGCAATGTGGAGCAGCTTCTTGTAATCAGTCAAACAACAGAGAGGAAGCTTGCAGGAGCCATGAATAAGGTATTCACTCCTACATATTTCTTACCTCTAGACAAAATGAGCAGTTAACCATTGTTGTTCAGGGGGTGGCACAACATAGTGATTTTTTTCTTCTACTGACTACAGTTCATTTTTTAGCACTTTAGATTAAAACTCATATTTTGTTTGCAATTTATGTTTTATGCTGTCTTTCCATATCTTCCATCAGATCCTAGGTATGTACTGTAATAGTGCTACAGTGCCTTGTTGCAGAGAGGCAGTTGAGCATACACACACATGCAATGAATAATTTATTGTATCAGTTTATTATTTATTTAAAAGCATGATGTCAGTTTCTTGGGAATATAAGTGGAAGATAGTAAAGTCGGCTAAGTACAAGCCATGCTTAGAATGAACTACTACAGTATATGGGTGGAGGTGACTGAAAGAGAAAGCTCAGTTAAATCTGCATGGATGAATGTTTGTATCTGAAAAGAGAGAAGAGCATTTAAATGAAGCATGTGCTGAGAAAAAAAGACTATCATTGCAGAATTTTTCCTATTAAATTGATCCAGAGGCTTCAATACTTTGTGCCAGATAACCATCATTTTCAGAAGGAGTTTCATTTTCAGAAGGAGTTAAGAAATGGAGCCCTCATTTTTACCTCTATACATGTTTCCATTGAATCCCAACTTCAGCTTCATAATATAATTAAAAAGTTAATAGGAATAACAGCAAAGCAACAATGGCAACCACAGTGATCAGCTTAAGACTAACAAAAAGGGGAAACTAAGGGGCATTCATAGCACAGCATAAAGTAAAAGCAGGCTTACCTGGAAGCCTCTTCATCCTGCTTAAAGCAGAGCTCCACCCAAAAGGGAAGGCTCCGCTTGTCTGCCTCCTTCCCCCCTCCGGTGCCACATTTGGCACCTTGTGTGGTGGGGGAACAGGTACTTGGTTTTGACAGGTACTTGCTTCCACTTCCTGCTGAGTCCACCATGGCGAAAGAAATAAAGATATTATGTTGGAGTTGCTGGCTACTACTTTGGCTTCATGCTGAATTGTGGTGTACTGAGGACATTATAAAGAGCCAGAACACCTGTTTTGGATTCCATGTGCAATTCACGGATCTGTTTGTCATTGTGAGCGCTGCACTTGTTCCCCATTTCTCAACAATGGTAACCACTCTGATCAATTTGCAACTAGCAAAAAAAGAAAGGTAATTATGGGCAATATACAAAACAATACAAAAGTTCCACAGGACACTTTTTAGCTAGACATGAAAAACAATAACTAAATAACTTCAACTAGTTATCTATAGCCACTGGCAGTAACCGTATGTAGAAAAATCCCACATGCTGGTTGTACCCAAGTTGATTGACCAATCAACTTGGGAACAATCAGTCTGCCCATACATTGATCAAAATTCAGCTGGTAAAAGCATACTAAATAAAGGTATTGGCCAGTGCATGCCAATAGGAAATAAATTTAAAAGAGTCAATAAAAATCCTGGGTGGCTCAACATCAACTTTACTAAGCTAAGCAGGGCAATAACTTCTCCGCAGGACATGGAAACCTTGCAAAAAAGATCTGAACAAATTAATGGGGTGGGCAACTACATGGCAAATGAGGTTCAATGTAGAAAAATGTAAAATAATGCATTTGGGTGGCAAAAATATGAATGCAATCTATACCCTGGGGGGGAGAACCTCTGGGGGAATCCTAGGATGGAAAGGACCTGTGGGTCCTAGTAGATGATAGGCTCAGCAAAGGCATGCAATGCCAAGCTGCTGCTAACAAAGCAAACAGAATATTGGCATGCATTAAAAAGGGGATTCATTCCAGAGATAAAATAATAATTCTGCTCTACAAGACTCTGGTCCGGCCGCACCTAGAGTGTGCTGTCCAGTTCTGGGCACCAGTCCCCAGGAAGGATGTAATAGAAATGGAGCGAGTACAAAGAAGGGCAACAAAGCTAATAAAGGGTCTGGAGGATATTAGTTATGAGGAAAGGTTACGAGCACTGAACTTATTCTCTCTGGAGAAGAGTCGCTTGAGAGGGGATATGATTTCAATACTTCATACTTTTAAATACTTCAATATTTCAATACCATACTGGTGACCCCACAATAGGGATGAAACTTTTTCGCTGAAGGGAGTTTAACAAGACTTGTGGCCACTCATTAAAATTAGAAGAAAGAAGTTTAACCTTAAACTACATAGAAGTTTCTTTACTGTAAGAGCGGCAAGGATATGGAATTCCCTTCCACAGGCGGTGGTCTCAGCGGGGGGGCATCGATAGTTTCAAGAAACTATTAGATAAGCACCTGAACGACCGCAACATACAGGGATATACAATGTAATACTGACATATCATCACACACATAGGTTGGATTTGATGGACTTGTGTCTTTTTTCGACCTCACCTACTATGTAACGTAAAAATGCATATAAAAGCAAAGGAAAAAGCTTTAAAAAAATACAAGGCTAAGGGGTCATTGTCAGCATTCCAACTTTACAAAGAATTCAATAAGAAATGTAAGGGTGCAATCTGGGTGACTAAGATAGCTAAGATAGAACACGAAAGGCGCATAGCAGCACATAGCAGAAGAGAGTAAAAAAATCGCAATAAATTATTTAAGTATATAAATAGAAAGGGAGGCCAGATCATATTGGCCCAATAAAGGGAATTTGGTTACAAAAGACAGAGATGGCAAAGGTTTTGAATATATTCTTCTCCTCAGTCTTCACAAGGGAAACGGGGGAGGGGGGAATACAGTAACCAAGACAGTAATGTTAATTTTCATAGAATGTCACAGGAAGCACCCTCATGGCTAACAGAGGGCAGAATTAGAAATAGACTTGAAAAACTTGGCATCTATATTGTAAATATGACTAAGCATGCCAAAAAACTGTCTTTTATTCAAGGATAGTGATCATATGAAGCCATTTATTATCACATAGTTTTTTGGCTCCTTTTAAAATCATAATGATAACAGAAATCATCCAAATGGCCCTGATGAAAAGTTTACATACCCTGGAATGTTTGGCCTTGGTACAGACACAGAAAGTGGCACACACAGGTTAAAATGGCTATTAAAGGGTAATTTCCCACATTTGTGGCTTTTAAAATCGCAATTAGTGTCTGTGTATTAATAGTCAACGCGTTTGTTAGCTCTCACATGG
The DNA here is from genome assembly GCF_042186555.1 of Aquarana catesbeiana. Taxonomy (NCBI): domain Eukaryota; kingdom Metazoa; phylum Chordata; class Amphibia; order Anura; family Ranidae; genus Aquarana; species Aquarana catesbeiana. Next base: position 343,829,791 of record NC_133329.1, on the reverse strand, counting down.
GTGCACTAAGCAGGCTAGATACTAAGCCATTGGGAGCAGAAAAGAACAGTCAAAAACTTGCGTAACAAGGTAATGAAACTTTACAAAAGATAGAAAAGGATATAAAAAGATATCTAAAGCATTGAATATGCCAGTCAGTACTGTTCAATCATTTAATAAGAAGTGGAAAATTTGGGGATCTCTTGATACCAAGCCATGGTCAGGTAGATCAAGAAAGTTTTCAACCAAAACTACCACAGGAATTGTTCGGGAGGGATACAAATAAAAACCCACAGATAACCTCAGGAGAAATACAGGCTGCTCTGGAAAAAGATGGTGTGGTTGTTTTTAAGGAGAAAAATGTAAAGCATTTGGGTGCCAAAAATGTGAATGCAATCTATTCATTAGGGGGAAAGCCTCTGTGGGAATCTAGGATGGAAAAGGACCTGAGGGTCCTAGTAGATGACAGGTTCAGCAATTGCATGCAATGCCAAGCTACTGAGATCCATTCATCCCTCCTCCTTATCTTTGGAATACAACCATCAGAGTGACATTGGAACACACAGATATGGATCCTTTGTTGAGCCAACACAGTGTGTATGAAAGACCTGACAGACTGTCTAAAATTTCACAGGTATATTCTAAAGACATTACGGCTTTGTCCCCAGATACTATCTGTGCTACTACTTTTGATAAACTAAAGACCCTATCCAGCAAGGAAATCAGGATCTGGTGGGATCTTACTGGCTTACAACAATACATCAATGAATCAATGATTCCCAGAGGGTTGAGAATCAAAAAAATCCCCTCCACACTATATTCAGAATCTTTTCTCACAGAGTGGAACACGATACTTTCCAAATGCTCACTTGAGCTAATGAGTCTAATTGTCTCACATGAGGAGACACTGCTCAGAACCATCTCCACTGAAATTCAGTCCTTGAAGGAATCCCTTCTTCCAATACAACAATTGAGCTCTTATGTTACTTTATTAGAAGACCTTACGGCTCAAACAGATACATTGGAAGCTGAAATCATGGACACCAAGAGACATAAATATCTCCGTGATTTACAAGACTATGAGCAGGGGGAAGTCTACACATACAAGAAAGCTGAGAGGCCGCACTCCATTTTGAAAAACAGATGGAGACACAGACGTAACACTTACAGACATGTGAGCTTCAGCTTCCTGGATCACTCTGATTCATCATTAGAACTGTCAGATGTGGCTGGTGTTGGCTCTTCACTTTCATCACGAGCCTCTGTGTCATCTGTTTTTTCCAAAGAGGATTCTAGCATCGTCCCATCAAAAAACTCCTCTGTGACCCAGGATTCCAGAGACAGAAAAGGAAAACTAGGAGGGGTAACCGTGGTTCCAAAGACAAACAGAACAAGTTACCCACGGAAAGCATGGAGCAAGTAATACAAGGACAGGTAGATAATGAGACAACTTGCAATGTCATTAATGTTGTTAATTTATCAGACAGTCCACTTACACCCTCTGAGGTTTCTCTGCTTTCCAAAGGACTTTCTTTTGCCCCCACTTTTCATTTTGATGTCTTTTCTACCATTCTAGATGTTAACAGGTTTGTTCGCAATGTTTTGTTAAAAAAACACTTTTCCACCACCACTGATACACGTGTGCCTGCCCCCCTTGAGGTTCATGACGGCATAGACTCTCTGGCCAATTTTGATTTACAAAATCTCAAGGTTAAATCTATACTAGAGAGCCTGCAGTCTGAATCCTCTGGGGGCATGTACGGCATATCCAAAGATACTACCTATACTGGTGATACATTTTTTTATACTGTACATTCCAGAGGGAACGCAGTAGAAATTTTTCAACAGGTTGTGGAGAGAAGGAACTCCTGTCTTTGAAAGAAATGATTGACAGTACTGCATCTCGAACGTTTAACAACATCAGTACGTCTGAAAGACAGGCTCTTGCAGATTTTAAAAATCGCAAAGATATTGTAATTCGAGAGGCAGACAAAGGGGGAGCTATAGTGGTACTTAATGACAGTGATTACGTAATTGAAGCCTTGCGGCAATGATTCTTCAACGTACTGCCCCCTTAAATCTGATCCCACTCCAGTTTTCAAGAGTAAACTCAAACATCTCTTGGACACAGGTGTAGAAATGGGAGTACTGACAAAAAAGGTCGCAGAGCACCTTTTAGTTGAACCTCCAGTTGTCCCTGTGTTCCACCATCTCCCCAAGATACACAAACCTGAGAGACCTGTAAAAGGTCGTCCAATAGTAGCAGGCATCGGTTCACTCCTAGAGAGATGAGGTGAATGGGTAGACCAGTATTTGCGACCTTTAGTGACAAGACTGCCGGGCTATATAAAAGACACAGCATCAATCCTAAAGTATATAAATGAAGTACAATGGGCAGAGCATTTTTTGTGGGTTACTTTAGACGTTAAGTCTGTCTATTCATGCATACCACATCATCTTGCTCTAGATGCACTACAATATCACTTGTCCAAATATAGCTTTTATGATCCTCGGCTCAAAGAATTCATCATTATGGCTGTTACCCTTTTATTACGACACAATTACTTCTTCTTTCACGATTCCTTCTATGTACAATGCTGTGGAGCCTCCATGGGAGCAAAATTTTCTCCATCATTAGCTAATTTATACATGGGATGGTGGGAAGAATGTTTTCTTTTTTTCACATCTCAATATCTATGCACCGCACATCCATTGGTATGGGCGATACATAGACGATCTGATCTTAATTTGGAACCACACTGATTCCTCTTTAACTTCTTTTGTTTCATACCTTAACAATAACAGCCTTAATCTTGAATTCTCTTATATGAGCAATAAGATCATGGTTGATTTTCTAGATATCACACTCAGGGGTGACCCCAGCACTGGTCCTATAAATACTGGAACCTTCCGCAAACCTACTGCCGGAAATTCCTTACTTTTGGCCTCCAGCTGCCATCCTCCCCATACTATTTCTTCTATCCCAGTGGGTGAGTTTATTAGAGCTAAGCGCAACTGCTCCACCCCGGAAAGTTTTCAGCTAGAATGCTCTAACATCTCAAAATGATTAAGCGATAGAGGCTATCAGAAGGGGCATATTAATAGAGCCATTTCCATAGCCTCAGAGAAAGACAGGCACAATCTATTGCACAACAGAGAGAAATCCCCTTGCTCTTCAAAATATACACAACACCAAAATCAAAAGAACAAGGATAAGAGTTCCCTTACCTTTGTCACCACTTTCTCCAGAGAGTTTAATCAGATAATACAGATTGTAAATAAACATCTTCCCATTCTTTATGGTGACAAGAACCTAATAGATGTGCTTTCTAAAGGGTGTAATTTCTCTTGTCGTTGTGCCCCAACTTTAGGTAACTCTTTGTCGCCCAGTCTACACCAAACCACCACTATTTCCAAAACGTGGCTCAGTACTAATGGCTCGTATAGTTGTGGTTTAAATACTTGTAGGTATTGTAACAAACATAATAATAAGAATCACAAGTCTATCACCTCGTATCATAATAATAAGGTATTTCCTATTAAGAATTTTATAAATTGTAGTACTCAATATGTAGTCTACATGATAGAATGTGATGTTTGTAAATTACAATATGTAGGATGCACCACTAGGCCCCTTCGCACAAGGATTAGCGAACATTATAACGGCGCAGCATATAGTAATGAGAGAAGGTTATCCAATGTATCTAAACACTTTAAATTTATACATGATTGTAACATGGATTCCTTCTCTTTCTCTGCAGTTCAAAAAATCAAAATGTCAGACGTGGAGGAGACAAGCACAGAAGGCTACTGGAAGGAACAGGAAGTTAAGTGGATTTTCCTGTTGGGGACAAGCATCCCCACAGGCATGAACCACAGATGGAATGTGGATCTATTTCTCAAATGACATCACCCTATCCCATCTTCAGTTTTATTGTCACCTGCTTCAGTGTTTGTCTTTTTGTCCCAGTATGTTCCTTCTGTGCTTGTTTTCTGCCCTCTATTTTTTTTTTTTCCTCCTGCCCAACAAAAGGGAAGGAGAAAGGGAAAGGAAAAGGAGAGGGATAAGAGAAGGGAAGGGAAGGGAAAGAGGAAGGAGGGAAAGGAAGGGGAAAAAAAGGAAAAAAGAAAACATTTTTTTTTTGATTATGCCATTAATTGAATCCCCCTTTTTTTTTGATCCTGCTACAAATTGCATCCCTCTTTTTTCATCAATTGTATCTTTTTTTCTTTGTTCCTGCTATAAACTGAATCCCTCTTTTTTGATCCTGTTATAAATTGAATCCCTCTTTTCTGATTCTGTCACAAATTTCATCCCCCCCCCCCTTTTTTTTTTTTGATCCTGCCATTATTGCATCCCTCTTTTTTCATGAATTGTATCTCTGTTTTTTTATCCTGCCATAAATTCAATCCCCCTTTTTTGTGATTCTGCCATAAATTTAATCCCCCTCTTTTATGATCCTTCCATTAATTGTATCCCTCTTCTTTGATCCTGCCATAAATTCCATCCCTCTTTTTCATTAATTGTATCTTTTTTGATCCTGCCATAGATTCAATCCCCTTTTTTGTGATCCTGCCATAAATTTAATCCCCCTCTTTTTTGATCCTGCCATAAATTGCAGCCTTCTTTTTTGATCCCGCCATAAATTGAATCTCCCCCCCTCCTTTTTTTTTTAAACATTTTGAACATTTTTCCTTCTTTTAAGGAATATTCTAATAAGGAAAAGAGGGGGATGGGATTATTGCGGTGCCACCAATGAAATAGAACAATTTTATTGTAAAAATATCTTTTTTATTTTAATCGTATCAAAAAAGCTAAAGAATGCACATTAAACATGCATATATAGAAAATTTCAAATATACAAAAGCGCAAATACAATTCAAGATAATGACCGTCACCAATGGTGTTGGAGGGTGATCGCTGGTCACTTGTTCCCAACTAGTTTCGCCAAAACATTGGCTTCATCAGGGGAATGTACAGATTAACACAAAGAGTAAAAACACATGCAGGAATTCCAGGACACAAGAGGGACACCACCAGAGCACTGAGAATGGTAGTCACACTCAGCCCAGTATTTGGCTACAGGGGAATTAAAAGGCGCCCTGATTATATGCAAGAAGGAGCACTCAATAGTGCGCAGAGGAAATTCACGGCACAATGATTAAATGCAAAAATCGCAAGATTTATGTATAGCCAAAAAAGCAAAAAGGTGCATATGGCTGGAAACAAAGGTGCGCCCTAAACATGAGGTTCCGCCAATGTATAGGCTAAGCATATCCTTCAGATAGCACCAGCTGAATTAGGTGATCTTGAACAAGTATCGCCAGGTCCCCACACTTATCCCACAGCAGGTAGGTAAGGAATATATTTCTCCCTTGGAGTAATAAGGTCCTAATATCTCATGTAGCATTTTTTCTATGCACTTCTTTTTGGCTCAACAAAATAACTTTTTATTTTGCCTTTCTTTCCTCTCCCTCTTCTCATGCTGGCTAAAAACAGGTGTAGTCACTAACCAATTGAATAATTGGTGGTATCAATCAAATATGTTAATTTTCTGTGACACTAACCTGATAGGCCAATTTTGTAGAGATGGAGTTTGCATGTGTGTATGTGAGTATATATATATTTTGCCATATCTGTTTCAAACTAGCTACGACTAAGGCTATTGCCGAAACGCGTCAGTTTATTGTTGTATTGTCACTCTGTTGTACCAATAAATGACACCTCAAGGAATACAGGTTTGCCGGCTCTCCTTATTACTGCTGCTGCAAGCAAAGCCAATACAATATTGGCATGCAATAAAAAGGTGATTCACTCCAGAGATAAAACGTTAATTCTCCCACTCTACAAGACTCTGGTCCGGCCGCACCTAGAGTATGCCATCCAGTTCTGGGCACCAGTCCTCAGAAGGGATATGGATATGGAACTGGAGAGGGTCCAGAGAAGGGCAACAAAGCTAATTAAGGGACTGGAGGATCTCAGCTATGGGGAAAGACTACAAACATTGAACTTATTCTCTCTGGAGAATAATATGTCTATATGTCTATTTGATGTAGAAATACCATACTGGTGACCCTAGTATGGGGAACAAACTTTTCAGTAAAAGGAAATTTAAAAAGATACGCAGCCATTCACTAAAATTAGAAGAGAAGCGGTTTAACCTTAAACTGTGTAGAGCAACGGTCATCAACCCTTTCCTCAGGACCCACTAACAGGCCAGGTTTGCAAGATAACTGAAATACATCACAGGTGATATCATCTGCTCTCCCCAAGGTAATAATTAAAACCTGGCCTGTGGGCCCTGGGAACAGGGTTGATGACCACTAGCATAGAGGGTTCTTTACTGTCAGAGCAGTAAGGATGTGGAATTCTCTTCCACAAGCAATGGTATCAGTGGGGAGCATCGATAATTTGAAAAAACTATTAGATGGGTATTTTAATGATCACAACATACAGGGGTATACAATGTGCTATCAACATAAACACACACACACAGGTTGAACTGGATGGACTTGTGTCTTTTTTTCAACCTCATCTACTATGTAACTTACCTATATTTGACCTTTGTATGTCAATATATTATGTTTACCTATTACCTTTGTCTCAAGAACATGGAATGTCCTGTATTTTGTACCTTTCTTTGTTTTTGATAACTCAATAAAAATCTTAAAGATAAAAAAAAAAATAATAATAACTAGTGGTTCCATAATTTACACACCTCCCATCCTAGCTTTTTGTTTTGGTGCACAGATGCAATATTTATTTGTGTATATCAGTAAACACAGAGGACCTCCGTAGAATTCTCCTACATAACAAGTTCTTCTACCATTGCCATGAAGAGCTTTTATTAATTTAAAATAAGTAGTGACAAGGAATGCTATTGGTGCTTCCACTATGTGTATTCCAGGCACTGACAGAGCAGATGTTCCAATTTGTTTGCTACGTTTTTTAAGATTTTTTTTCCACCTAAACGTTCCCATTGGGAGATTCCACCAATTAAAATTGTAAACCATATCTACCATATGTTTAAATAATTGTCAATTATCTGTCCAGCTGTGAACCCAGGAGCACCCGATTCAGAAGCTGACTGTGCAGCGAACTATTCACAATGCGCCCAAGTGTAAAACAAGGAAATACAGTGCCTTGAAAAATTATTCATACCCCTTGAAATTTTCCACATTTTGTCGTGTTACAACCCAAAATGTAAATGCATTTTATTGGGATTATTATGTGATAGACCAACACAAAGTGGCACATAATTGTGAAGTGGAAGGGAAATGATAAATGGTTTTCAAAATGTTTTACAAATAAATATCTGAAAAGTGTGGCCTGCATTTGTATTCAACCCCTTTTACTCTGACTTCGGAAGTCACTTAATTAGTAAATAGAGTCCACCTCTGTGTAATTTAATCTCAGTATATATACAGATGTTCTGTGAAGCCCTCAGAGGTTTGTAAGAGAACCTTAGTGAACAAACAGCATCATGAAGGCCAAGAAACACACCAGACAGGTCAGGGATAAAGTTGTGGAGATGTTTACAGCAGGGTTTTGTATTCAACCCCTTTTACTCTGACTTCGGAAGTCACTTAATTAGTAAATAGAGTCCACCTCTGTGTAATTTAATCTCAGTATATATACAGATGTTCTGTGAAGCCCTCAGAGGTTTGTAAGAGAACCTTAGTGAACAAACAGCATCATGAAGGCCAAGAAACACACTAGACAGGTCAGGGATAAAGTTGTGGAGATGTTTACAGCAGGGTTAGGTTATAAACAAATATCCTAAGCTTTGAACATTTCACTGAGCACTGTTCAATCCATCATCTGAAAATGGAAAGAGTATGGCACAACTGCAAACCTACCAAGACATGGCCACCCACCTAAACTGACAGGCTGGGCAAGGAGAGCATTATTTAAGAGGCGCAGCCAAGAGGCCTATGGTAATTCTGAAGGAGCTGCAGAGATCCACAGCTCAGGTGGGAGAATCTGTCCACAGGACAACTATTAGTAGTACACTCCACAATACTGGTCTTTATGGAAGAGTGGCAAGAAGAAAGACATTGTTGAAAGAAAACCATAATAAGTCCTGTTTGCAGTTTGCGAGAAACCATGTGGGGGACACAGTAAACATGTGGAAGAAGGTGCTCTGGTCAAATGAGACCAAAATTGAACTTTTTGGCCTAAAAGCAAAACGCTGTGTGTGGCAGAAAACTAACACTGCACATCCCCTGAACACACCACTCCCCCTGTGAAACATGGTGGTGGTGGCATCATGTTGTGGGGATGCTTTTTTTTTATCAGGGAAAGGGATGCTGGTCAGAGTTGATGGATAGATGGATAGAGCCAAATACAGGGCAATCTTAGAAGAAAACCTGTTGGACCAGTCCGGTCGAAAAGTCCGCTCATGTGTACGTGGCATTAGAGTCTGAAAAAGACTTGCGACTGGGGTGGAGGTTCACCTTCCAGCAGGACAAAGACCCTAAACATACAGCCAGAGCGACAATTGAAGGGTTTAGATCAAAGCATATTCATGTGTTAGAATGGCCCAGTCAATGTCCAGACCTAAATCCAATTGAGAATCTGTGGCAAGACTTAAACTGTTCACAGATGCTCTACATCCAATCTGACAGAGCTTGAGCTATTTTGCAAAGAGGAATGGGCAAAAATTTCTCTCTAGATGTGCAAAGCTGGTAGAGACATACCCAAAAAGTGAGAAAAAAGCTCTGCGCCACCCTAAAAAATAAAATGATTAAATAAGCTGCTCCCCTGGAAAAGTGATAGACACTCCTGGATTCAAATAACGTGAGATAGGGGGCGCTAATTAATTAATCCACATTGACATACCATATATACTCGTGAATTAGTGAACATAACTCTACCATAGAGAAACACACAATAATAGTCCTTAAGGTGAAAAAAATAAGAATATAAAAGTGCTAAAAAAATACAGTCCCAAAAAAAGGAAAAAAATTGACTTTCCAATTCCAGAAAATTATTGCAAGGTGATCTTATTTTCTAAGCTTGATAGTGAGCAATCCTTCATCACATAAATATCAACACCCAAAGTGAGCAGATGAAAAGGCTGCTTACCAGATGTATTAGACTTCTTTACTTAAAAAGAAAGTCAAATATCACTTTGGCAGGATTATGCCTGCTCGCATATAGTATGACTTGGAGATGTACAAGGAACCCTCTTCCTCACAGTTTAAGGCAGGATATGCAAAACAATTGAAAAACATCCATAGCGTGATACTGTTTATTAAAAAGGTACTGCAAAAAGAAAAGTCAAGTGGCTCCTTACATTAAAAAGTGCCTACCCGGCACTGGGGCTGCTGGCTTGTCACAAATGGCTAAGGCTAGATCTGTACCCCGTCCACCTCCGTGGATGGCGTGCATTCCACCGGCCACAGTAGACAACCAGAGGACCGGATATGGCGTAGAGCAGCGTGACCAGGTACCGCCTCGATGTACGTTTCGTGATTAAGTCTTCACGAGGCGTCCCAAGAAGACTTGCAGCTGTAATTGCAGCAAAAGGTTCTACAAAGTATTGACTCGGGGGCGCTGAATACAAATGCACACCACACTTTTCAGTTATTTATTTGCAAAAACATATGAAAACCATTTATTATTTTCCTTTTACTTCACAATTATGTGCCACTTAGTGTTGGTCTGTTGCATAAAATCTAAATAAAATGCATTTACGTTTTTGGTTGTAACATGACAAAATGTGAAGAATTTTATGGGCCATGAATACTTTTTCAAGGTACTGTATGTCTATATGCAGACTATCAGTAACTGTGTGTACTAAGCTCATGGCAGCTGCAGTCATGAGCTTGGTGTCATTCTTTACAGCCAGCGATCGACTTTTTAGTAAAGTGATCTGCAGGGCTCTACAGCTGCCCAATGACTTTTACAGTACTGAGAAGGGCGCCCCCTCAAATCCTGCTGTTGCCCTTGGAAAACGTCTGGAAACAGTTCACACAGAGTCTCCTCTGTGACTAATGAAGCCAGAAGTAACAATGATTTAGTCACTTCAAGTTTCAGAGCTGTCATTACCTGTCTGTCACGTTCAGCAAAGCACTGAAAGGCTGCCACAGTTAAAGTCCCATGCCACCATCTTCTTTGCATCCTTGAGAGTCAGCTGTCTCTTCTAGGTTCTTACAGGTTGCCACCTGATGACGCATGGCAGGGCATGCCAGGTGTGGTCTACATGACCCCCGAAGCTTCCTGGGATGCACACTGTGCATATCCAAGGAGGTTTCGGACAGTTGGGGACATCACTCTCACCTTGGTGGGAAGGGCAAAAGTGCAGCTGCGCTCCCCAGAAAAAGGTATTTAGAAAACATATATATATATCTGCAATTTCATTAAAGGAGGGGGATTCTTTACATAAGAAAAAGGAGTGAAATTCCACTTTGACTTGTTTTGTACTGTTGTATGTCTTTATACAGAGAATTGGTGGGTACTGTTACTGACAGAGAATGAAGTCATTCTCGGACAACAGTTCACAGCCAGTGACTACAGAGCCAATCTGAGCGGCTCTATACCATGTGATCGCTATGCTTGGTCATAGAAGAGACCAATCACATCGCTATCAAATGTACACAGACTTGACTTTATATCTGGGAGTCCTCCCTTTACACTTAAACAGAAATATTTAGACAGAATAAAGGTGGGTAAAGCACCTGGACCAGATGGCATCCACCCACGGATTCTAAAAGAATTGAGCTCTGTCATTTCAAAGCCATTGCTTATAATTTGTAGAATCTCGTTAATGACTGGAATGGTACCACTGGATTGGCACAAGGCCATTGTGGTGCCTATATTTAAAAGGGGTTAAAGTCTTTACCAAGTAACTATAGACCTGTTAGTTTAACTTCTATAGTTGGGAAGATACTGGAGAGTTAATAAACGACCACATAGATGAGTTATTGCTGGAAAAAAATATTTTAAGTAACAGACGGCATGGATTCATGAAAGACAGAAGTTGTCAAACAACCTGATTCCTTTTTATGAAGAGGTAAGTAAAACCTTGGACAGAGGGGTGGCTGCAGACGTGGTATACTTGGATTTTGCAAAAGCGTTTGCCACAGTTCCCCACACACGGCTCCTGTGTAAGGTAAAGTCTACAGGCTTGTAAAAATCAGTTTGTAAATGGATAAAAACTGGCTAAAAGACAGAATTCAGAGAGTAGTGGTTCTTACTCTGAATGGTCTAAGTTTATTAGTGGTGTAACCCAATGTTCAGTGCTGGGACCCTTACTTTTTTAATAACTTTATAAATGATATAGGGTCTGGGATTAAAAGTACCATTTCAGTGTTTGCAGATGACACCAAGCTATGCAGTGGAATAACATCCATACAGGATGTCCCCAATTTACAAGCTGACCTCAATGCATCAATGGTGGATAAGGATCTGGGGGTTTTGATAGATCAAAATCTTAAAGTGATACCAAAGGTTTTTTTCTTTAAAAATAACAAACAAGTTTTACTTACCTTCTCTGTGCAGTACTTTTGCAAAGAGCAGCCTGGATCCTCCTCCTCTTGGGTCCCTGTCCGAAGCTCCTGACCCCTCCCTCCTAATGAGTGCCCCCACAGCAAGCAGCTTGCTATGGGGGCACTGAGCCATGCCACAGCTCTGTGTGTCCATTCAGACACGGAGCCATGGTTAAACCCCACCCCTCTCTCCCCTCATTGCCTAACTGATGTTGATTGACAGCAGTGGCAGCCAATGGCGCGGCTGCTGTGTCTAAGCCCATCAGGAGGCAGAGTCCCAGATGGCCGAGGCACTCTTGGACATCGCTGGATCGAGATGGGGCTCAGGGAAGTATCAGGGGGGCTGCTGCACACAGAAGGTTTTTTATTTAATGCATAGAATGCATTAAGATAAAAAACCTTCTGACTACAACCACTTTAATAATAGCATACAATGCCAAGCTGCTGTTTCCAAAGCAAGCAAAATTCTTTCTTGTATTAGGAGAGGTATCATTTTTCCCCAGTACAAATCATTAGTAAGACCTCATCTGGAATATGCAGTTCAGTTTTGGAAAAAAAGGATATCGGGGAACTGGAGAAAGTGCAGAGAAGGGAAACCAAACTGATAAGAGGCATGGAGGAGCTCAGCTATGAGGAAAGATTAGAGGAACTGAATCTATTCTCTCTTGAAAAGAGAAGATTAAGGGGGGATATGATCAACATGTACAAATACATAAGGGGTCCATATAGTGAGTTTGTTATATGGCTTTTTTAAGCGAATTTTGAGCGTGCAATTTTATTGTATTTTAACATACACTGATCGGCCATAACATTATGACCACCCACCTAATATTGAGTATGGTCTCCTTTTGCTAAAACAGACCTGACCCATTGAGGCATGGACACCAAAATAACATCCACAGGAATGGCAGGACCCAAGGTTTCGCAGCAGAACATTGCCCAAAGCGTCACACTTCCTCTGCCAACTTTCCTTCTTATACCTCATCCTGGTGCCATCTCTTCCCCAGGTAAGTGACGCAAGTAAGTAATGTTATATATATTTATATACTTACAAATGTTTTGGCTTTTCATTTGTATTTAAAACTGAATGGGTTGTTTTAACAGGTAATGGTCCACATATACCGTATATACGCGAGTATAAGTCGAGTTTTTCAGCACATTTTTTTGTGCTGAAAGTGCCCCCCTCGACTTATACTCGAGTCAAGCACTTTTCTGCAGCAAAAAATTTCATTTTCCGAACCGACCACAAAAAAATGGGAAAAACTTAGTGACTTAGTATAAGACGAGGGTGAGAAATGCACAGCTACTGTAAGTGGAAAAGAGGGTCAACAATGCCCATTTGCAGTCTCACTGTGCCCATTTGCATGCCTCACTGTGCCCATTTGCAGCCATAGGTCCCCCGAATTTCAAACTCGGTGGTTAAGGGTTCCTAGATGCCCCCTAGCTGCAGCCAAAATTTGGGGTCTCTGAACCCAAATGGTCCCGAAATGACATTGCTGCAGATGGACACAGTTGACCGAATTTGGGGACACTTGGTGTTAGAAACCCCAGCTTTGGATTTTTTATGGTGCTAGTTCCACTGAGTTTGCACACCAAATTTGGGGTTCCTAGCACTAAGTGGTCCTGAGATACGGGGCCCCAAAGTCGGTCAACTGTGTCCATCTGCAGCAATGTCATTTCGGGACCATTTGGGTTCAGAGACTCCAAATTTTGGCTGCAGCTAGGGGGCATCTAGGAACCCTTAACCACCGAGTTTGAAATTCAGGGGACCTATGGCTGCAAGTGGGCACAGTGAGGCATACAAATGGGTACAGTGAGGCTGCAAATGGGCATTGTTGACCCTCTTTTCCACTTACAGTAGCTGTGCATTTCTCACCCTCGTCTTATACTAAGTCACTAAGTTTTTCCCATTTTTTTGTGGTAAATTAGGGCCTCGACTTATAATCGGAACGACTTATACTCGAGTATATACGGTACTTTAAATGTCTTTTTCCCACATCGATCCATACAAAGAGCTTTCCACTATATCTTTACCTTGTTGAGATTTGAAAATCTTTCACCTTTATTACTACTAGTTATAAATATCTTCTCTTTCAATATTTCATTAACATTTACCACAGATCACAGTTAATCCATCAGGACGCTGGGAAGGGGGAATTGTCTGTTCTGCTATAGGACATCTCAACAATTGGTCGATTCCCCAGATAAAATCCTCAATAGCTGAGACATTATGAAGCAAAACAAAGGAAACCCTAGGGTCAAGTAGTGGCCACTCGATGAAGGAGGTATATAAGAACCAGCAGGGGTATAGTAAAACATACAGAAAGGCTTTATCGATAATATACAAATGCACATTGACCAAAGTTGTGGTTCGCACGTACTAGACCAGCAACCTTCCAGACCACCAAAAAAATGGGACAATATTGTCAAAAGTTAAAATGTACACAGCTAAGCTCAGGACCACACACACCATACGGAAACCAGGTGCTCCGGTGCTGTCAATGGTTCAACACAAGAGGGATGAATCAAGCTGATCCATGTGCAAGGAATTTGAAGTCTACTATTCTCCTGGCATAATCAAGAAGATAATACAGCCGGGACAGCCATGCACGTGTCCCCCTGGTTGACATGTTATGAAACCAGCAGATGTCATATGCTGCGTGCCAGCAAATGTTGAGACATCATGAAGCAACATGACTTCCTGCCTGTAAAGCGTCTGTATGGCTTTGTGCTATGGACAGGCTGTGTTGTTGCTGTCCATGGTGCTGGCCAGAATAGCAAGTATTGTGTATGGATTTTGCATCTGTCATGTTAAGCGTATCCTTGCCCAAAGCCCTGCATGTAACTGAGCTGTAAGACAGTGCTGGAAGGAGGAATACCGGACTGCTGGCAGTCACGTGGCCCCAGCTGCAGTCCCTGAACAGAAAGAAGGAGACTGTGGCAGGTGACTCCCTGATTCTGATTCACTTCAAAGCAGACTATCCCCTCTGTCGCTGGCTGACGGCCTTGCTGCTCCTCTCTGATTGGCTCACTCTCTGCCCTGCTACTGGCTCTGCTCTGCGCTCAATAATATCTGTCTTGTTAACTCAGTTAAGCCTATTGGATTATATCATTTTTAACCTTTCCGTATAAATACTGTGCTAATTTTAGGCGAGTGAGGAAGATGACAATTGAGAGTCATTGAAATTTGGCACTTGTGTCACAGCCTGTGAACATATTATAAATTTGTCTGTATGCAGCTGGGTTCAATGGCTGCCCAATTTTTTACAGTATGAATGCTTAATTTTGTGTATATATATATATATATATATATATATATATACAAAATGACCAACCATAACTTTATGATTACCCACCATCTCTTCCCCAGGTAAGTGACGCACACGTACCTGGCCATCCACATGATGTAAAAGAAAAGGTGATTCATCAGACAAGACCACCTTCCTCCATTGCGCTGTGATCCAATTCTAATGCTCACATGCCCATTGTAGGCACTTTTGGCTGTGAACATGGGTCAGCATGGGCACCCTGACCGGTTGGCGGTTACGTAGCCCTATACACAACAAACTGTGATGCCAATTTTTTCTGTTTTTTTCAACACATCAACTTTAGGGACAACATGTTTACTTGCTGCCTAATATATCCCACCGATTTTAATGCCGTGTACACATGACCAGACTTTTTGGCATCAAAGGTCCGATGGAATGAATCCGTTGGAAAATTCAATCGTGTGGGGGCTTCATCTGACCTTTTCTGCCGAAAAATCTGACGGACCTTATAAATAGAACATGTTTCAAATCTTTCCAACGGACTCGATTCCTATAGAAAAAAACATTTGTCTGTATGCTAGTCCGATGGACCAAAAACAACGCAAGGGCAGCTATTGGCTACTGGCTATGAACTATCTTATTCTAGTCCGATCGTACGTCATCACGTTAGAAAAGATCGGACATTGGTGTGATCATGTGTAGACAAGTCTGTTTCGTCGGAACTCCGTCGGAACTCTGTCGAAAAGTCCTTCGGGGTTCAGTCCGACGAAAAGTCCACTCGTGTGTAAAATGTCATTGTAAAGAGATAATCAATTATTTACTTTACTTGTCAATAGCAATAAAGTTATGGCTGATCAGTGTATAAAGTTTTAGAGGGTGGACATCCCCAACAGGTAAAGATAGTACTCTATGTATGTCCCCAAAAACATCAAAATAGACAAATTGCACAAAATACACATTAAAGAATAATCTGGAAACTTTAGCCATCCCTGCCATTTTAATTGCTTCAGGCAGCCTTGCCCTTTTAAAGACAAAAGCCGCATACACACGAGCGGAATGTCTGACAGAAAAAGTCAGACGGGATATTTTCATTGTCTATTCCAATCATGTGTATGCCTCATCGGAGTTTTTTGTTCGAAAATTCTGACGGACCTAGAAACGGAAAATGTTCTAAATATTTCCGACGGAGCCAATTCCTATCATGAAAACCGCTCATCTGTATGCTGTTCCGACTGACCAAAAATGACGCATGCTCTGAAGTAGACATGTGCATTCGTTTTCGTCCGAATGCATTTTCGTCCGAATTTCGGGTATTTTCATTATCAGTTTAACAAACAATAACGAATGTGCAGAATCCGAAAACCGAAAGATCCGACATAAACAAATGCTTTATTTTCGTTTTCTTTGCGACAACAGTTTGATATAGATAGGAGATTCGACATGACGCTGACAATAACGATCTGTGTCCATCAAACCTGTGGTCGAATGTGCCTAACCTTAGCTCTATTAGTCCAAGATTATTCTACATAGAGAGAAAAGATTCGACATAGAGAGAAAAGATTCGACATTATAGAGACAATAGCAAAAAAGGTTGAATGTGCCTAACCAAACTCTGTTAGTCCAAGATTATTCCACATAGAGAGAAAAGATATGACATGAGGATTTGACGAAGCAGTCGCTGCAAGCGGACATTTATGGTCAAATGCTCCGCCCAAAGGCTATAGAAGATTTCTAATGTTGGTTAACTAGTAATAATAATTAATAAATATAATTATTACTAGTGTCATACAACATTAGAATTCTTCTATAGCTTGTAGGCGGAATATTCGACTGGAAATGTACGATTGCGGCGCCATACAGTTTAGCTGCTCCGTCGAATCTTCTTAGAACATTCGACAGATACTATTAGCCTTCAATGATAAATTCGACCTTAATTATTTTCGGATTTTTGGACGAATGCATTTTTTAACGAAACAAAATAAATAAAAACAAATTTCGGGAGTAATAAAAACAAAATTCCGAAACAGAATATTTCAGTGTGCACATGTCTACTCTGAAGCAAGTACAAGACGGAAGCTATTGGCTACTGGCTTTTGAACATCTTTTTTCTAGTCCCGTCGTACGTGCTGTACGTCACCTCATTCTGGACGGTCGGACTTTGGTCGGACTTTGGTTTGACCGTGTGTAGGCAAGAACACTTGAATAGAATTCCGTCGGAGAGACCTTCGGAGTTTATTCCGACGGCAAAACCGGTCGTGTGTACGCGGCATAACTCCACCTTTTATACCTTAATGGAACACAAGTATGGTAAACAGTCCACTCATAGTCCATGACACTTCCTCCAGCTCTCTAACTTAAAGCTCATATGGAGGTATGGAGGCAGAAAGCTGGAGGAAGTGTCTGTAGGAGCCTAACATTCCACCCACCATCCACTGATCACAGGTGCAACCCCTGTGAAAAAAATAAATAAATGCACATTTTTTTCCGGCTTTCTAGCTTCCATATACTGTATACCTCAAATGAGATGCTAAAAAAGGTGTAACTACTTGTTAACCCTTATAAATTCATAGCAAACCTTTGCTTATAAAACAGGAATTCTTTGTTTTCATACATTGCAATGCAATCCTGCTATGGCCAGTCCCTACTCTTTATGGCAGATTGACAAATTCTTACTCGCTAAATAACATACTCTTAAGAGTATGGGCATACAGGATGGAGCACACAGGCATAGCTGGAGGTGAGCTATAGACCAAAATCCAGCAATGCACATCCACAATGGGAGAAAAAACAAAGTTTCAGAGGGTGGACAGAACCAATAGTTAAAGATAGTAATCTACACACATAACTAGGTGTGTCACAAAAACCTCTACCAAAATACACAAAATGCATTGGGGTTATAGCACAGAGAGCCTCATTTTTTGCAATTATTAAAGTAGTAATAAAGTCCACTTTGCAGCTTCTACCCACAGGTCATCTTATAATGAAGCTGACCTGTAGGTTAAATGAATGCAGTAGTACCTTGGATTACGAGCATAATCAGTTACAGAAGAATGCTTGAAATCGAAAGCACTTGTATATCAAAGTGAGTTTCCCCATAGGAATCAATGGAAACGCAGATAATTCGTTCAGTGTCACTGCTAGTGTATGCAGTACCACACGTGGCCAGAGGTGGGGGGCATCAGAAACACTCGGAGAAGCTCGCAGACCACTCGGAGACGCTCTGAGATACTCGGGAACTGAGTGTTTCCGAGTGTTTCTGAGTGTCTCCGAACGTCACCGTTGCCCCCGCACCTCTGGCCAAATGTGGTACTGCACACCCCAGAGGCTTTAATTCTGCTAGTCTTGCGAGACAACGCTCGCAAACCGAGTCAGGATTTAAAAAAAAAAAAAACAGGTCATATTGTGAAACGCTCATAAACCGCGTTACTCGCAATCCGAGGTTTTAGTGTATCCCCTAAACTTGCACCATTTGGGTGATATTCCAATGAGTAGCAGCCAGTGACATCACCGGCACATGCGCACTGCGCTCTTAATGGACAGCATTTTTCTTTTCTTAATTAACCACTTGCCAACCGCCCCATAGCCAAATGACGGCTGCAGGGGGCTCGATAACTCTGGGATCACGTCATATGACGTGATTCCAGAAAACTGCTCCTGCGCGCTTATCGCGGCCGTTTACCATGTGATCGCTTCGTCAAATGACGGAGCGATCACATGTAAACAAACCGGCGTCATGTCATGACGCCGGTTCCTCCCTCCCCTCTCTGTACCGATCGGTACAGAGGGGGAGGGATCGGATGGGAGCCGCGCTGTGGGCTGGATGTGTAGTGCCCACAGCGCAGCTTAGTGACATGTACAGTCACATCCATCCATCCCTCCATGCTCAGCCATCCCCCCCATGTTCTGCAATTCCCTGTGCAATACTCTGCAATACCCCGCAATACCCCACAATACTCTGCAATACCCTGTGCAATACTCTGCAATACCCTGTGCAATACTCTGCAATACCCCACAATACTCTGCAATACCCTGTGCAATACTCTGCAATGCCCCGCAATACTCTGCAATGCCCTGCAATACTCTGCAATGCCCCACAATACTCTGCAATACCCCACAATACTCTGCAATGCCCCGCAATACTCTGCAATGCCCTGTAATACTCTGCAATGCCCCACAATACTCTGCAATACCCCACAATACTCTGCAATACCCTGTGCAATACTCTGCAATGCCCCGCAATACTCTGCAATGCCTGCAGTACTCTGCAATGCCCCACAATACTCTGCCTTTCCCCCGCAATACTCTGCAATGCCCCGCAATACTCTGCAATACTCTGCAATGCCCCGCAATACTCTGCAATGCCCCGCAATACTCTGCAATACTCTGCAATGCCCCACAATACTCTGCAATGCCCCGCAATACTCTGCAATACCCCACAATACTCTGCAATACCCCACAATACTCTGCAATACCTTGTGCAATACTCTGCAATACCCTGTGCAATACTCTGCAATGCCCCGCAATTCTCTGCAATACTCTGCAATGCCCCGCAATACTCTGCAATGCCCCGCAATGCTCTGCAATACTCTGCAATGCTCCGCAATACTCTGCAATACTCTGCAATGCCCCGCAATACTCTGCAATGCCCCGCAATACTCTGCAATGCCCCGCAATACTCTACAATGACTCGCAATACTCTACAATGCTCCGCAATAGTCTGCAATACTCTGCAATGCCCCGCAATACTCCGCAATACTCTACAATACCTCGCAATACTCTGCAATACCCCGCAATACTCTGCAATACCCCACCATACTCTGCAATACTCGGTGATACCCAGCCATACTCTGCCATACTCAGCCATACCCAGCCATGCTCGGCCATACTCGGCTGTACTCGGCTGTACTCGGCCTATGTATGTGGCCAGGCTGTGGAAGTCTCACACATGTGGTATCGCCGTACTCAGGAGAAGTAGGAGAATCTATTTTGGGGTGTCATTTTTGGTATGTACATGCTATGTGTTAGAAACATTGTATAAATGGACAATTTTGTGTTAAAAAAAATGTGTTTTAACCACTTCCGGCCCGCCCGCCATCATACGACATTCTTGACTTTGTGCGGGGATATCTGAATGATGGGTGCAGCTACAGGCATCATTCAGCTATCAGCTGTGCAGCATGATAGTATATAACTAAATATAAAAAAATGCAGGAAACCATATGTGCCCCAGTAGAAGGACCTCTAGTCCGAAACATGTCGGGTTGCGATTGATTTTTTGTTCCTGGTACCACGCTACTTTTTATTGTGATCACTTTTATCTTGGCTGCTGTTATCTGGATTTTTACCCTATTTGGTTTAAAATAAACCTGCTTCTTTGGATTTAAGCACTATGTGGAGCCTTTTTTTCCTTTTCCATGTCCCCATGATGGCTTTGTGAAAGGTGCATTCCTCCTATATACACCTGTCGGAGAAGTGCGTACAATCAGACCTGGAACATCTGATGTCTTTAGGTCGTTTATCATTGCTACAAAGGAACCAGTGGAACCTGCCGTATACGCCTCTACAACAAACATCTATTTGGATCGATCGATCCTTAAGCCTGTATGACACCTAGCCGTACGGCAAACGTGTCCACCTGTTCCGGTAAGCGTATTTGCTCCATTCATTCTTTGCTGTGGATACTGAGTATTGGAACACCACCTCTGTGAAACCGCGTAGCACCCTTGAGATACCTCTCACTCATCTTACATTTATACTGCTCACCTTTGTTGAACATTTACATGACCATAATGTTCACGTTATTGGTCGTTAATATGATCATGGACTCACTATAATAATACAATATTGTATTTGGTTTCCTGCATTTTTTTATATTTAGTTATATACTATCATGCTGCACAGCTGATAATCACATTTGTGTTGATTTTTATGTATAGCGCTGCATTGTTTTTTCTTTTCACTGTTCACATTGTCACTACTTTGTTGATGTTGGCTGCTATACACCCTCTCTCTCTTTTTTTCAGTAGCGCAACCATATCGTTATTTTATATTGTATCATTCAGATATCAGCTTTTTCAGCCAGCGATTCCCTACACCATAAGAATGACCATAGCGGCTGTTCCACTGCTTGATCGTTCTTACGGGAGGCGAGAGGGGACGCCCCCCCCCCTCTCGCCGCCCTCAGGTGCTTCTACCGACTCACCGCTAAGATCGAAGCCAGGATCTTTTTTTTTTTTTTTAATTTCAGGCTTCCCAGCCTAGAGGTGAGATGTGGGGTCTTATTGACCCCATATCTCACTTTAAAGAGGACCTGTCATGCCATATTCCTATTACAGGGGATGTTTACATTCAAAGTGATCAAAAAATTTATTTTTTGGAAAAAAGCCTCAAACTAAAATAAATAAAGTAAAATGAACAATAAAAAAAAAAAAAAAAAAAATTTTTCCCCGTGTCCCCATGTGCTCGCATGCAGAAGCGAACGCATACGTAAGTTGCGCCCACATATGAAAATGGTGTTCAAACCACACATGTGAGGTATCACTGCGATCGGTAGAGCGAGAGCAATAATTTTGGCCCTAGACCTCCTCTGTAACTCACAACATGTAACCAGTAAAAAATTTTAAAACGTCTCCTATGGGGATTTTTAAGTAGCGAAGGTTGGTGCCATTCCACGAGCGTGTGTAATATTGAAGGGTGACATGTTAGGTATCTATTTACTCGGCATAACTTCATCTTTCACATTATGCAAAAATATTGGGATAACTTTACTATTTTGTTTTTTTTTAAAGCACAAAACTGTTTTTTTTTTCAAAAAAAAGCGTTCGAAAAATTGCTGCGCAAATACCGTGCAAGATAAAAAGTTGCAATGACTGCCATTGTATTCTCTAGGGTCTTTGCTAAAAAAATATATATAATGTTTTGGGGTTCTATGTAATTTTCTAGCAAATAAATTATGATTTTTACATGTAGGAGAGAAATGTCAGAATTGGCCTGGGTGCTCCTAGAATGCCTGATGGTGCTCCCTGCATGTTGGTCCTTTGTATGTGGCCACGCTGTGTAAAAATCTCACACATGTGGTATTGCCGTACTCTGGAGTAATAGAAGAATGTGTTTTGGGGTGTAATTTGTGGTATGCATATGCTGTGTGTGAGAAATAACCTGCTAATATGACAATTTTGGGAAAAAAAAAATCTTGATTTTGCAAAGAATTGTGGGAAAAAATGACAACTTCAAAAAACTCATCATGCATCTTTCTAAATACCTTGGAATGCCTTCTTTCCAAAACGGGGTCATTTGGGGGGTATTTGTACTTTTCTGGCATGTTAGGGTCTCAAGAAATGAGATAGACCGTCAGTAATTCAGATGTGATCAATTTTCAGAGATTGGCACCATAGCTTGTGGACTCTATAACTTTCACAAAGACCAAATAATATACACCGATTTGGGTTATTTTTACCAAAGATATGTAGCGGTATAAATTTTGGCCAAAATATATGAAGAAAAAATTACTAATTTGCAAAATTTTATAACAGAAACAAAGAAAAATGCATTTTTTACAGAGTTTTCGGTCTTTTTTCTTTTATAGTGCAAAAACTAAAGAACCCAGCGGTGATTAAATACCACCAAAAGAAAGCTCTATTTGTGTGAAAAAAAGGACAAAAATTTCATTTGGGTACAGTGTTGCATGACTGAGTAATTGTCATTCAAAGTGTGAGAGCACCGAAAGCTGAAAATTGGTCTGGTTATTAAGGGGGTTTAAGTGCCCAGTGGTCAAGTGGTTAAAGTATTTTGTATTTTTGCAAATACCAGTTTCTTTTTGGTGAATCACTTTGGACTTCGCATCCTTTTTTCCTTGTCAAAAGAAGTTTATTGAGTATACAATGTTATAAAGATACATAAAGATACATAAAGTAAGTTTACAAGGATCTATAAAGTAAGCTCATTGTTTTACAGTAGGGTTTATATAGGTAAATATCATGAAATTTCAAATATTAAACATTGGGTTCACGTAAACCTAAATTAAAGATATATATCATTTCCTTAGTTACTTTTGTAGGTATTTAAATGATTTATACCTACTATACATATTGTTTACAAGTAGAGTGTATATAGGTCAAATAAATTCTGATAATGAGCTTTAATCGTAAGGTGGAGAAAAGGAAAGAGAAAGAAGAAAAAGGGTTGAAAGGTAGAGGTATGGTCCACAAGGTTGTCCCGCTCGTCAGTTTATTATTCTTTTTAGTTCTCTTTGAAGCCTTAGAATGGGTGTCTCTGTAAGTCATTTAATCTGTTACCATGGCAACAGGACAGAGTCATTGAAATTTGACAGGAACTGTTGTTTTATCCAAGGATGCCAAAGTTTTTCAAATTTTGGAATTTGATTTTGATCGATGGCTACCATCTTAGCATGGGACATTGTATTATTCATTCTGTGAATTGTTTCTGCTAGTACCAATGTAGGAGATTTCCATGCCTTGGCCACTGTTTGTTTTGAAGCCGTTATTAGTTGGATCATAAGTTTGAATTGAGAGAGTGTTAACCATTCCGGTTTTAGATTAAGTAAAGTTAAATATGGATCTGGTTGTATTATTTTTTTAAATATTTTAGATGCAATCATGAAGACTTCCTTCCAGAAGGTTTGGATTACTGGGCACGTCCACCATATGTGTAAATATGTGCCTATTTCTGGGCATCCTCGAAAACAAAGAGTTGAGGTATTAGGTGAATATTTTGCCACTCTAGCGGGTACAAGGTACCAGCGAGTTAGGACTTTATAATTTGTCTCCAGTGCCAAGATGTTGGGTGAAGATGACTTAGATGTGAGCCATATATTAGACCAGTCCGTGTCTTCTAAAGTTCGTCCCAGGTCCTCCTCCCACCTCTGAACGTAAGAGGGTCTATTAAGATTTGCTACTCCATATAATTGATTATAAAGTGATGAAATTGTACCTTTAGCAAATGGATCTTTTGTACAGATTGATTCAAAAATGGATAATTGGGATAATGGTGTATCCCCCTTTAGGAATGGTGTATAGAAATTTTTGATTTGGAGATATCTAAATATCTCAGAGTTTGGTAGATCATATTTTTTCTAAACGATGGGAATGAAAGGAATGATTCAGATGCTATGAAGTCATTTAGTGTCTGAATGCCTGATGTTGTCCAAGCTTTAAAAGAATTTGGGTAGATCCATGCCGGATAAAAGGCCGGATTTCTGATAAAAGAAAGTAGAGGATTGTGTGGAGATTGTAACTGATATTTGGTTTTTAGTTTATCCCAGAGAGATAAGAAGTGGTTAGTTATGGGATTATGAATTTTAAAGCGGTCTTTAGGATCAAGCCATAATAAATTTGATATTAATAGAGGGTCATTTTCTGAAGCCTCTATAAATACCCATAATGGGATTTCCTGTTTTGCATGGTATTTGGACAGACTGGCCAAATGTGCTGCTCTGTAGTAGTTAGTAAAATTAGGGTATCCCAGGCCTCCTTTATTTTTGGGAAGATGTAGTGTGTGTATAGGTATACGTGGTTTAGAAGAGCCCCATATAAACGAAGTTGCTCTTTTTTGTACTATTCTCAAAAAATAGGAAGGAATTGGAATAGGGAGGACTCTGAATAGATAAAGCAATTTGGGTAGAATAGTCATTTTGATTGCATTAATCTTCCCTATCCAGGATAAAGGAAGTTGCGACCATTGTTTTATTAGATTTGTGATCTGTCTTAATACAGGAGGATAATTGGTTGAGAATAAGTCAGAATGAGATGCTGTTAAATGAATTCCAAGATATGGGATTGATTTTTCTGCCCATGTGAATGGGAGTGCAGCCCTAGCCGGGATCAATTCCATGTTTGTGAGTGAAATATTAAGCACTAGGCATTTCTTAGGATTAATCATAAGGCCGGATAGGGCTGCAAATCCATCAAGAGCTGGTATTAAGTTAGGACCAGAGACCTGTGGTGATGATAGAAAAAGTAATATATCGTCTGCAAATATACATAATTTGTGTGAAATACCTCCTACTTCAATGCCAGTTATAGTTTGGTTTGTTCTGATGTATTGGGCCATGGGTTCGAGTATAAGGGCAAATAATAAGGGAGATAATGGGCAACCCTGTCGGGTACCTCTTTCGATATTAAAGGCTTCAGATTTGTATCCAGCATATTTTATATAGGCTTTGGGTTTATTATATAATGCTTTGATCCATGTTAAAAAGTGGGGTCCAAAACCCCATTTTTGTAATGAATATTGCATATATTGCCAGGATACTGTGTCAAATGCCCTCTTAATATCGAGAGATAGAAAACATAAAGGGATTTTCCGTTTTTTAGCAATATGTGCCAATAACACTGCCCTGCGTATATTATCGCCTGCCTGTCTATTTGGCATGAAGCCTACTTGATCTCTATGTATTAATTTTCCTATAATGCTATTGAGGCGTTTTGCTATTATTTTTGCTAATAATTTAATATCGAGGTTTAACAGAGAGATAGGCCGATAATTCACACAGGAAGTATCATCAGAAAGGGGTTTTGGGATCATACAAACAATTGCCATTAGTGTTTCTTGCCGAAAAGAATGTCCATCTAGAAGTTTGTTAAAAGTTTCAGTGAGAATGGGAGAGAGTATTTCTGAGAATGTTTTATAGTATAAAGCCGAGTAGCCGTCTGGGCCTGGTCTTTTGTTAAGTTTTAGGTCTTTTATGGCGTTAGCAACTTCATCTATAGTTATAGGCTCATCCAAACTGCTTTTTTGATTCTGAGATAACTCAGGTAAGGTTATTTTTGAGAAGAAGGATTCAGCTTCTGTAGGATTAAATTCATTGTTTGTCTTGTATAAAGTTGCGAGATATGAGTGAAATTTATGGACTATTTTAACTGGATTACAAGTGTAAACATTTTTTGATAATTTCAAACGTATTGGTTTGAAAGATTTGTTAGTTGAATTTAATGCCCGAGCCAAATATGTACCTGGTTTGTTTGTATTCATGTAGAAATTGTGTTTGGAGCGTTTGAGGGATTTATCAACTGACTCAGTGAGAAATAGATCGTATTCCAATCTAGATTTTTCCAGATGAGATTTTGTACTCTGAGATGGATTATCTTGAAATGATATGTAGGCTGCATTAAAATTGAGTTCTAGTTTTTTTGCTAGATTTTTGCGTTCCCGTTTAAATAGTGCCATTTGTCTTTGTATTGTACCACGCAAGACAGGTTTATGAGCTTCCCACAGTGTTATTGGGGAGATGTCTGTTGTATTATTAATTGATATGTATTCTTTTAAAGCTTGTTCAATGGCCATCTGATGTAGTGGGTGTTTGAGCATTATGTCCGGTTAGTACCACGTTGGGTCATGCGCTTTTGGTATGGCTGAGGCTATAGTAGTGTATACTGCATTATGGTCAGACCACGGAATCGGAATTATATCTGATGCAATAATTTCTGGTATCATTCCTATTGTTAGAAAAATATGTTCTATTCTGGTGAAGGTTTGATGAGGGTGCGAGAAATAAGTGAATTTCTTTTTCATTGGGTTACTTTCTCTCCATGAATCTACCAGATTGTATTTGGAAAGAAGTTGAGAAAAAGGTAATCTAGAGGTTATTTTGGATGGTGTAAAAGGTGATTTATCTAGAAATGGGAGGAGGACCTGGTTCGAATCCCCACACATTATCACTGTTCCTATTTTGTGTGTATTAATCACTTGTAATATATGTGAGAGGAATGGTGTAGGTTGTTTGTTAGGAGCGTAGTAGGAAATCACCGTGATTGCTGTATCCATTATATAACCCATGAGTATCAGGTATCTACCTTCTGGGTCTTTAATTTCTGATGATAAGGTGAATGGTGTGGATCGGTGAAATGCAATTAGAGTTCCCCTTTGCTTGGTACAGACAGAAGCCGTGTAAATTTGTTGATAAAAAGGAGAAATATATTTTGGAGTAGAATCTTTGGTGAAGTGTGTTTCTTGAAAGCATACTATGTGAGCCTTCTTGTTATGGAAAGTACGGAAGGCTTTGGTCCTTTTTTGAGGGACATTTATTCCCTGAACATTCAGGGAAAGTATATTCAGTGGTGCCATGGCAATAGATCAAATAGTTTTGACTTACTTTTTGTTATGCAGAGCTGACTGCGCAGATCAACCTGTGTGGACTGAAGAGATGAATAGATAGAAAAGAAACCAGTGAATTCTGGAGTAAAGAGTAAACAAAAAACATATGAGATTAGATGATACATTGTATAAATTATTTTTTTCCAAGTAATCACAATTTACCCGTGAAAGAGAATAAATATCTCTCTCAGGGGAATAAGTGCCTTCGTCACACTCCCACATAATATGGTTGGGAGAATGAGGAGGGCTAATGGGGGTACACGGATCTTCCGCTTACAGGAGAGAAGTGCTATGTCAAAAGACATCAGAATGATGTTTCATTAATTGGAGTGCAGAATATAGTTTTTGTTGAAATTATTTATTCCAGGGTGGTTGTATATGGTTAGTCTTGCCCTAGGCGAAATAATTCAGTTAGAAAGGTACTGTTAATAACTTTGGTATTGATGAAGATAGTTTGAATTATTTTGGGATTTTAACCCTTTTAGAGTAAACAATTACATATTTTATTCATATGTAACTGTTTAGATATGTTAACTCATAAAATTGAGGTTGTATTGCTTCAGATTAGAATAAACAAAAACATAATTCTAGGAACTAGTTAGGTAATAATATATTTGTTTTAAGAAAAGAAAGAAAAAGCTTCCATTACTTCTGGATTATTGAACATATTTGTCCTAAAAAGTAATAAATCTATTGTTATTACCTGATAATATATAACTGAACAAGAATTTCCTTATTTCACTTATATATTCTAAGGCTATATGAATCAGAAGTAATAAGAAATATAACTGGAATGTAACATGATCCCACACAGTGTGTGACTATCAGAATGCAGTTACATTCAGTTATAAATATAGGTTTTTTATAGAGAACCATCTCTTAGTATAATAAATGAAGAGATATCAGGAATTAGGATGTCAGTCCATTGAATCTTCTTGGTCCATGGATGATGTGGCATAACGGCCTCTTTTGTGAGAATGATGATTCCCATTTTGTTCTGAAATTTTCTGGGTGCTGCCTGAAGGTGAAGATGACGCCATTCTTCTGCGTGTGGGAGTGTTGCTGCTTGTGGGTTCTGTCAGATTTAATTTTAAAAGGGTTTGTTGTAGTTCATCTGCTGATCTGCTTCTGTAAATTGTACCTTGGTAGTTAAATCTGACTGAAAAGGGGAAGCCCCATTGATACATAATGTTGTGGCGTTGCAGTTCCATTAGTTGGGGTTTCATGGATCGTCTTTTAGTAATAGTAAGTTGGGATAGGTCAGCAAAAATTTGATAATTGTGTCCTTGAAAATTAAGTTCCTTTTTTTCTCTTGCAGCAATTAGTATTTGTTCTTTCGTTCTGTAATAATGAAATTTTGTGATTATATCACGTGGGGGTCCATCTTTCTTTTTGGCTGTGAGGGCTCTGTGTACTCTGTCCAGTTCTAAACGTTCAATAGGGATATCTGGCTTTAATTCTTGTAATAGAGCAGTAATAGTAGATTGCAGGTCTGTCACAGTTTCAGGTATTCCCCTTATGCGCAAGTTTGAACGTCTGGCTCTATTTTCGTAATCTTCGAGCTTAGTTTGAAGTATTAAATTCTCTTTTTTTAATTGTTCC
Organism: Aquarana catesbeiana; assembly: GCF_042186555.1. NCBI lineage: Eukaryota > Metazoa > Chordata > Amphibia > Anura > Ranidae > Aquarana > Aquarana catesbeiana. The sequence goes on along the minus strand of NC_133329.1, from coordinate 343,801,337 downwards.
AATTCTGTTATATTTTCTTGGGTTGTAATTTCAATTTCATCCATTTTTATTTCTAAGGCTGCGGTGCGGTTTCCCAGCTCTCTTATTTCTTTGGTTAGGCTTTTTGTTATTTGGTCTGAGGTTTGTTTTAAAGCCTTATGAAGCATCTTTTCAAATTGTAATAATATTACTGGGGATACTGAGGAGGCTTGTGGAGAAGTTTGTGAGAGGATTTGTTCTGTATCTGACTCAAATGGAGAGTTTTTTTATTTCTGCCACGGTTTCCTCCCAGTACCATATTTCCTGCCCAAACTTTCACAGTTTGTTCCCTGGGGCAAAAAGGTTCAAATGGATACCTTTTGAGCCTGCAGGCTCCGCTTTGTCCTTCTCTTCTCTCCTCAGCGGTGTGGAGCTCTAACAATGCATGTCTGCTCTGCTAGGCTCCGCCTCCTGCCTCCCTCGCATCCTTTTTTCATATGCTGATTAATTGATTCAGAGGAACACACTTCTTTCTCCTACACAGATAATCTGAAGTGACGGTACAAATACATGTAGGATTTGAGGAATAGTTATATTAATTTTCCTCCTTTGCATTTACTTAGGTGTAGCTTCAGCAACTGTTTTATTTTTTGTTATATGATGCCGTCCGTTGTGACAGCTATGCCGTGGCCGTGACTCCCTCATGCTTGCACTGGAGTAATATCATTGCAGCTCGGCCATTCAAGCGGCCAGGGCCTGCGAACCTGGAAGGAAGACCAGGTGAAGATGGAAGCCCTGTCAGGAGTCAGCAGTGGGCTATATTTTACGAGTAAGTCTTTCACTTCATTACATTGCAGGGGGCCTGAAAGTTTTTTTTTCTAAATTTATTGCCGTTAAAACCAGCAACTTCAGGCATCCCTGACATTTAATCACTCCCATGCTTTGTATATATAAATATATACAGTCAGGTCCATTAATATTGGGACATCAACACAATTCTAATCTTTTTGGCTCTATACACCACCACAATGGATTTGAAATGAAACGAACAAGATGTGCTTTAAATGCAGACGATCAGCTTTAATTTGATGGTATTTACATCCAAATCAGGTGAACGGTGTAGGAATTACAACAGTTTGTATATGTGCCTCCCACTTTTTAAGAGACCCAAAGTAATGGGACAATTGGCTGCTTAGCTGTTCCATGGCCAGGTGTGTGTTATTCCCTCATTATCCCATTTACAAGGAGCAGATAAAAGGTCCGGAGTCCATTTCAAGTGTGCTATTTGCATTTGGAATCTGTTGCTGTCAACTCTCAATATGAGATCCAAAGAGCTGTCACTATCAGCAAAGTAAGCCATCATTAGGCTAAAAAAAAAAAAGCAAACCCATCAGAGAGATAGCAAAAACATTAGGTGTGGCCAAATCCACTGTTTGGAACATCCTTAAAAAGAAAGAACGCACCGGTGAGCTCAGCAACACCAAAAGACCCGGAAGATCACGGAAAACAACTGTGGTGGATGACCGAAGAATTCTTTCCCTGGTTAAGAAAACACCCTTCACAACAGTTGGCCAGATCAAGAACACTCTCCAGGAGGTAGGTGTATGTGTGTCAAAGTCAAAAATGAGACAAAGATAAATCATTTCAGAACTTTTTCCACCTTTAATGTGACCTATACAACTCATTTGAAAAACAAACTGAAATATTTTAGGGAGGGGAAGTAAAAAAAATAAATAAATAAAATAATGTGGTTGCATAAATGAGCACACCCCCTTATAACTGGGGATGTAGCTGTGTTCAGAATTAAGCAATCACATTCAAACTCATGTTAAATAGGAGTCAGTACACACCTGCCATCATTTAGAGTGCCTCTGATTAACCCCAAATAAAGTTCAACTGTTCTAGTAGGTCTTTCCTGACATTTTCTTAGTCACATCCTACAGCAAAAGCCATGGACCACAAAGAGCTTCCAAAGCATCAGAAGGATCTCATTGTTAAAAGGTATCAGTCAGGAGAAGGATACAAAAGAATTTCCAAGGCATTAGCTATACCATGGAATACAGTGAAGACAGTCATCATCAAGTGGAGAAAATATGGCACAACAGTGACATTACAAAGAACTGGACATTCCTCCAAAATTAATGAAAAGACGAGAAGAAAACTGGTCAGGGAGGCTGCCAAGAGGCCTACAGCAACATTAAAGGAGCTGAAGGAATAACTGGCAAGTACTGGCTGCGTGGTACATGTGACAACAATCTCCCATATTCTTCATATGTCTGGGCTATGGGGTAGAGTGGCAAGACGGAAGTCTTTTCTTACGAAGAAAAACATCCAAACCCTGCTAAATTTTGCAAAAACACATCTGAAGTCTCCCAAAAGCATGTTGGAAAAAATATTATGGTCTGATGAAACCAAGGTTGAGCTTTTTTGGCCATAATTCTAAAAGATGGGTTTGGTGCAAAAACAACGCTGCACATCACCAAAAGAACACCATACCCACAGTGAAGCATGGCGGTGGCAGCATCATGCTTTGGGAATGTTTTTCTTCAGCTGGAACAGGGGCCTTAGTCAAGGTAGAGGGAATTATGACCAGTTCCAAATACCAGTCAATATTGGCACAAAACCTTCAGGCTATACATATGTATATATATATATATATATATATATATATATATATATATATATATATATATATATATATATCTACCTGTGTTGAATGTATAATATATACACATATATTACACATTCAACACAGGTATTGAAGAAGTGCTGGACCCCAAGATATTAAACATTTACAATTCTTTCAAATAAGTTGTCTTTCTAGCCTAAAATGACAAACTGTCCTTTGAAAGGTTCCTATAAAATATACTCATTGACAACATGGGGTTTATTTTTAAAATTTTTTAAACATTTTTTGAACAAGCATTCACCAATCCTTGACAAATTACAGCTGCATTTTTTTACGGTGATTTCCTATGATCGTCAGCTATATCTAGCCATGATGTGGTATTTTTTCTGATTGCGGTATTTCAGGAAAAATAATGCCTTATGGCCACTAGCTGGAGCTGAAGTTCATAGGAAATCAATGTAATAAGCAAAATCCAATTAAAATTTGTCAAGAATGGGCCAATGGATGCCTATGTGTCATTTTCACCGCCTTAGATTAAGTATACTGTACACCTGCTGTTCCCAATAAATGACTCCTCCTTTTCTTTATCCTTTCCTAACTTTCTTTCCTGAAAATGGGGATCAGCTGCTAATGAAATGCCTAATCACCCAAGTATTACTTGTACTGGAAAGCTTTGTCACTTCATTATTAATCATATCCTTTTCTCAGGTCAGACGCTCCCCCTTATTATTTCTATATATTATACCCCCCGGAACAACATATTCTTATTATTTCTATATATTATACCCTCCCTATCTGAGAGAGAGTGTTAAAATAGGTGCTGAAAGGACAAGTTCACCTTTGGGAACATGTTGCATACGCCACCCATTTTTAGGGTGGAACATGTAACATGTTCCTGCAGCCGCTCAGCGATCCAAACCCCATAGTAGCAACCTTTGCGGCCCTTGACTTATAGTTCTCAATGAACTATCACGGTGCTGTTGAGTGCTGTGGTAGTTCATTGATTCTTGCTGTCAGTGTGCCTGGCTGTACTTTGACAGCTTACACTGACAGTCTGCAGAAGTCCTGCATGGAACCAGTGATCTGCTGATCGCTGGTGCAACACTTTCCAGGCTCCTAAACAAAAAATAGTAAATGCACATTATTTTTAGCTGCAAAAAAAATGTGCATTTATTTTTATTTTTTTTAAAGGTGAACTTATCCTTGAAGGAGTACTGGACCCAAAGATAAATGTGTTCTGGTGAAATTACTAGTCTTGGGAGGCAGCTCTCTAACAAACAGGGTAGCCATATGGATCTCTGGAATGATCTAAAGAAAGTGTGACGGATGAAAGCACCGCAAATCTATTAATTGTATAGTAAAAAGTCTTTATTAATCACGATAAAGAAAAGTCAGTAGGTACAATACCTAGTGATTTTTTTTATCAAGATTTTTAAAAAAATTATTGGACCATTTATAGACTTGTGGCACACTCATCTTGCACACTTTCATTAAATAGAGAGCGTTATCAGAACTCAGGCAGAAAGGTCGCACTTAGGCAGTGAGGGGAAGCGTTGGACATGAGAAGGGGATAGGAATACAAATACAGTTCCTCCCCTCCGAACTCAGAAATCCCCACCCCAGGAAATAAAGAAAGAAGCACCACGGATGGCAACAGTCGCATGACCAAATACAAATAATAAAAAAAGTGTTTCTCAATTTTTTAAAAATAGACATAGGAGTATGAAAAGGGAATTTACCAGGTACCATTTTGCCGTTGGGTTGAAGATGCGTTTACTTTTACTTTAAATTAGGCCTGGCATAGGTTTCCCTTCTGTCTCACTGGACTCATTACATAGCATATTTCATGCCACACTAGTCATCCTATTCAGGGAGGAAACTTGCTAGACAAGCAAAAAAAAAAGCACTCAGTTACTTCTACTACACCACTTCCTCACCGAGTGGACCAGAAAGGCATCAGTCCACCACTGTTCCCTCATAAGGAAAGAAGATTCTGCAACTTTTAAGCCAGTAAAGGATAGACACCATAGGATAATGTGGGTAAACGTTCCATTTGGCGATCTGGTTTCTGGCGAGTTGCTGTCAGCAACAAAATCACTAGTCTGACCTAAACCCAACAGATCAGGCGGAACGAGCTCCCTGATCTTTCACCTCCTTTTTTTGGTGCAGTAGCCCCAGTAGACATACGCTCCCCTCAGTAACCTTATCCCGCTTCTGGATTATTTTTTTTACATTTGGCACAATATTCACATCTTGGTATTTAAATCATTAAACTTAAATAATAGGTGCATCCATTAAAGGTGTTGTAAAGCCTCAATGTTTTCCGCCTTAATGCAGCTGTAAATCCTTCTGAGCTGCAGCTCCCCCAGACCCCCCCTTTTTTTTACCTGAGCCCAATCCGATCCAGCGATGTGCATGAGAGCAGCTGCTCCAGCTGATGTCTCTCTCTCCTCATTGGACAGATTGATAGCAGCAGGAGCCAGTGGCTCCCACTGCTGTCAATCAAATCCAGTAACGAATCCTGCTGTCAATGGACGCAGCAGCAGGATTTAGGAGCAAGCCCACACAGGTGCCCCCAGGGAAAGTGGCTTGCATACCTTCCAACTTTCTGAACCCGGAATCTCGGCCAGTGAGCCAATGAGGAGAGAGCGGGGGCAGGACTGAGCCACGCTCTGTGTGAATGAACACATAGAGCGTGGCTCAGAAGTGAGCTTGAGCAAAAATGATTGCACAGAGCAGGTAAGTATAGGCATGTTTCTTATTTTTATAAAAAAAAAAATAAGTTTTTACAACCCCTTTAAATGTATTTTTTTACTTTATTTATTTCAGGTACTTATATAGCACCATCAATATACGCAGCTCTTTACATATACATTGTACATTCACATCAGTCCCTGCCCTCAAGGAGCTTACAATCAAGGTCCCTAACTCAGATTCATACATACACATAGGGCCAATTTAGACAGGTTCCAGTGAACCTACCTGCATGTCTTTGGAGTGTGGGAGTACCTGGAGGAAACCCACACAGGCACATGAAGAAACAAACTCCAGGCAGATCGTGTCGCGGTTTTGAACCAGCAACCCTAGTGCTGCTAGGCGGAAGTGCATTTGCTGCAACTTCAATAGTTTATTTGATCCTTTGTTCAGAGCCATTACAGCCAATAAGAGCTGAATGTAACAAGCACATGGCTGAAAAACACAGTCTCCCTTTTCCTGTTGCATTGTTTTTATTTGATTTTCATGAGACAGAATGCAGCTGAAGCATTTACACCATTTGCTCAGGAAAACTCCATGGCATGGAAGAAATAGAAATTCCATCAAGACCTCAGATCTCTATGAGCTATAAAACAAGCAAGCAATTCAGCTAGGCAGTATCGGCAAAAAAGTAAAATATAAGCTTTCTATGCGCTGAGCTTTAAAAATGTATTACCTTTTTATGTAATATTATGCATTTCTGAGTTTTATTGCAGGAGGTTACATAAGGTACAGGTCCTGTAGGGATGTCATTACATAGAGCAATCATTTATGACAGCCAGTCACACATAAATTATTTACTTTTAAGGTCCATCAAAAGGACATCTTGGGTCTAAAGAATTTGTCTATGAAAGGGTTGGGCAGAGCTACTAATGAAAGTTGTTTAAAGCGGAGTTCCACCCACATCTTTTTTTTTTTATAAATAACTCTTACTTTTGCATAATGCATATTTAGCAATTCTTACTCTTTTCATTAGCTGCCTTTATTATTACTTTATTGGAAAAAATACCCGTGGTTTTGCCTTCTTGGGGATTCCCATCTTACTTGTGGGCAGGAGAAGCCCATAAGCATATTCTTCCGGGATACGGCGCTGCTGTATTCCCAGCATGTACTGCCCGTTCATGCGCATGCGCAGTAACAGCACGTAGTAGCGCTGGAAACTGCATAGGTTGCCATCACAACGTGCAGCATCGTTGGAAGTGCCCGCCCCATTGTTATGGCAACCAAGCCCTCGGCACTGCCTATTGACTCCTGGGAAATGATGACACACATCTCCCAGGAGCAGTAGCGAGCAGAGGCACAGAGGGAAATTACGTCAGGCGCCACGGGTGGGGAAGGGGAAGATTAGAAGTGACCACATAGCAACAGGCATTAAAATGTAAGTAAAAAAACCCCATTTTGTCCAAATGTCACTAGTTAGGTTATTTGCTGCACAGTAATGTCAACTTATTTTTATGGGTGGAACTCCGCTTTAAATGTTGCTGAAACTCCAGCAAATATACTTATAAGAGAATTGCTAACCCCAAGATCCCTCCACACTCCCAATACATTCCCACTACAATAATTTCAGATTACTTATTCAGATACACATCAAGTGCCCATACAAGTTCAATTTACAGTACAGTATGTACTCATGTGATAAAGCATTAGTTAATAAGCCAGATGTTGAGTTGTTTAAAAGAACACTAATAAAAATTATTCTGTTGGCTTGTAATTTTAACTATTTTTTTTTTATAATTTTCAACAAATAAATAAATGTTAATTAATGTACTGTGATATTTTAAGTACCCTACTTAATTTTCATTAGTTCTTAAAACACACCTTTTACATTTACAAAAATAATGTATAATATTAAGTAATCTAGACAAAACCTTTAGGGTATGTGCATTTCCATATTCTAATTGAGTTACATTTACTTAAAAAAATTATCTTTTAATTTGACTGAAATTGCGGGAAGCAGATGTTTGCCAAAAGTGCAACCGCACAAGTTTTGATGCTGTACTTTTAAAGAGTTTGCCGTCTTTTTGAACTTTGAAAACCTGCGCAAGGCAGTTCCAATACGTTTGAGGTCCATCAGGACAAAAAAGTTACAAGAATTTTTCCAAGTCACTACAAAGCCATGCAATGGCATTGAAAGATAAGAATGAACATATTTGCCGCTTAAAATATTTATAATAAATGGACATACGCTTGTTGTATACACCTATTGAGACTTGTGCACACGCAAAGTTTACGCTTAATGCATTTGGCAGAACGCAACCAAGATACATGGTGAGGGACCACCGGCTGTTAAGCTTAACCACTTCCCTACCCGCCCATTGTCATATGACGTCCACAGATGGGATCTCCCATCCTGGGCAGGTGTCATATGATGTCCTCGGCTTACCGGCGGTATAGGGGGCGCGCGCACCATTTTCCCTCCCCGGTGCCATGTGACTCATTAGTGTTACAAGGTTTCAGGTGTGAAATTTGGTGTTATCACTTTCACTCTCTCATACTGGTCACTGGAAGTTCAACGTGGCACCTCATGGCAAAGAACTCTCTGAGGATCTGAAAAAAAGAATTGTTGCTCTACATAAAGATGGCCTAGGCTATAAGAAGATTGCCAAGACCCTGAAACTGAGCTGCAGCATGGTGGCCAAGACCATACAGCAGTTTAACAGGACAGTTTCACTCAAAACAGGCTCAGCGTCATATCCAGAGGTTGTCTTTGGAAAATAGACGTATGAGTGCTGCCAGCATTGCTTCAGAAATGAATGGGTGGGGGTCAGCCTGTCAGTGCTCAGACCATATGCCGCACACTGCATCAAATTGGTCTGCATGGCTATCGTCCCAGCAGAAGCCTCTTCTAAAGATGATGGATGCACAAGTAAGACTGCAAACAGTTTGCTGAAGACAAGCAGACTAAGGACATGAATTACTGGAACCATGTCCTGTGGTCTGATGAGACCAAGATAAACTTATTTGGTTCAGATGGTGTCAAGTGTGTGTGGCAGCAACCAGGTGAGGATTACAAAGACAAGTGTGTCTTGCTTACAGTCAAGCATAGTGGTGGGAGTGTCATGGTCTGGGGCTGCATGAGTGATGCTGGCACTGGGGAGCTACAGTCCATTGAGGGAACCATGAATGCCAACATGTACTGTGACATACTGAAGCAGAGCACTCAATATGGAGTATTCCTAATTTAAACCTATTGTCTATGAACTGAAAATATTGAGTAGGCTTTACTTAAACCTATGGTCTATAAACTGGAAAAATTGAGTTCGCTTTACTTGAACCTATGGTCTATAAACTGGAAAAATTGAGTTGGCTTTACTTAAAACAACAAAGTTGAAAACATGAAAAGCCTTAATGAGTCAGACAAAAATAAGTTTAGTTGACAGTACTTAAAAAGCTGATGCAAAGAGTTGCCTCAATTTTTTTTTGAATATACCCAGCACAATATTTTCTACGGTGAACAACACTTTCTCTAATGCTTTGTGAAAAAAACCTATTTCCAAAAAAATGTACATACTGTACTCTGGCTCACCAGCGTCTGTTTAGGTTTAATGCTTTTTTAGCTATTTCTGTGCTTTTCCTGCATTTTCTATTCTCTTCATCGGCCTTCTGCTCCTGATCCTGGTTGTGGCATTGAGCTCAACTCTGGTACCTGTAAAAGGAAAACTATGGCTATACAAAAGAAGGGGGAGGGGAGCACTCACATTGCCACATCCATTAATTGGAGAGGGGAAATTTACTGTGTCCCCTTGTCTTGGATATCTCCTCAGGACTGACTAGTATATGCTTTTTAATACTTACAATGTAATGCTTGTTATGTGTGTTAGATGTGTAATTTCTCCAGATAGGGAGATTCGTTCTCTCTTTTGTTGTTTCATCTCTTTGAACCTTGATCGTGTCCTGAAGAAGCCTTACGGCGAAATGCGTAGATGCACAAGGGCTCATTGTACTAATTGTATCATTTTATATGATTTTTCATGCTTGTGAATATTGTGTAGATGTAATTTCTTTTTTTTTCAATAAATATTACCTATTTTTTTCTACTTCTCCATTGTTTCCATGGCTTTAAAGTCCAATTCTAGGCTACTCTTTGATTACCCTTTTTTTCTCAGAAAACTATGGCTAATAATTCTATGATGAAAATTGGTAAAAGATCTCCAAAGCTGAGTAAAAACCAATGAGTGATAATGGATGATGGCTGTAGAGACTGGTACCTAGTCTTCACTTAAAGGGATTGTTCACCTTTACCACAAAACTGCCTATCAGTGGCAGCTGGTGAAGTTTTAGGATGGGGTGCGCTAGAACCCACCCTTCCTTTTTGACCCCTCCCACTTGGCAAAAATGGGCGTGGTTTCATTGAAATAGTGAGTGTGGCTTTAAGGGTGTGGCTACTAAGGGGTGTGGTTAGCGTCTGAGATGAACGAGGGATGGAGGGAGAGGGAGGAACAGAAGGCCCAGATCCTACACAACAATAGAAATATGTGTATTCTAGGAAGTTTAACAATCAGCAGATAAAGATACTCCAAACACCTGGTGTTAGCGCTTCAATCATCCCAGCAGCATGGTTGTTATGGTGTCAGGATGACTGAAGCGCATTATTTCTATTATTACATTGTAATATAAAATTAAATAATTCAACTCACCATAATGCAGAATCAGTTGGAGCCCTGAACGTGTCACCTGCCACGTTGCCTGCCACCAGATGCCATCAGTTGTCCCCAGCAGAGTCCCTCCTTACATCAGGTGCCCCAGCAGAGTCCCTCCTTACATCAGGTGCCCCAGCAGAGTCCCTCCATACATCAGGTGCCCCCAGCAGAGTCCCTCCTTACATCAGGTGCCCCCAGCGGAATCCGTCCTTACATCAGGTGCCCCCAGCAGAGTCCCTCCTTACATCAGGTGCCCCCAGCAGAGCCCCTCCTTACATCAGGTGCCCCCAACAGAGCAACACAGTCGCTCCTTACATCAAGTGCCCCCAGCGGAGTCCCTCCTTACATCAGGTGCCCCCAGCAGAATTCCTCCTTACATCTGTGTCCCCATCAGCGGAGTCCCTCCTTACATCAGTGTCACCAGTGTAGCCCCTCCTTACATCTGTGTCCCCATCAGCGGAGTCCCTCCTTACATTTGTGTCCCCCTCAGCGGAGTCCCTCCTTACATCTGTGTCCCCATCAGCAGAGTCCCTCCTTACATCTGTGTCCCCATCAGCAGAGTCCCTCCTTACATCTGTGTCCCCATCAGCGGAGTCCCTCCTTACATCTGTGTCCCCCTCAGCAGAGTCCTCCTTACATCTGTGTCCCCATCAGCGGAGTCCCTCCTTACATCTGTGTCCCCATCAGTGGAGTCCCTCCTTACATCTGTGCCCCCATCAGCGGAGTCCCTCCTTACATCTGTGTTCCCCTCAGCAGAGTCCTCCTTACATCTGTGTCCCCATCAGCGGAGCTCCTCTTACATCTGTGTCCCCATCAGCGGAGTGCCTCCTTACATCTGTGTCCCCTTTGGCAGAGTCCTCCTTACAACTGTGTCCCCATTAGCGGAGTCCCTCCTTACATCAGGTGCCCCCAGCAGAGTCCCTCCTTACATCTGTGTCCCCATCAGCGGAGTCCCTCCTTACATCAGTTTCCCCAGTGGAGCCCCTCCTTACATCTGTGTCCCCATCAGCGGAGCCCCTCCTTACATCTGTGTCCCCATCAGCAGAGTCCCTCCTTACATCTGTGTCCCCTTTGGCAGAGTCCTCCTTACATCTGTGTCCCCATTAGCGGAGTCCCTCCTTACATCAGGTGCCCCCAACAGAGTCCCTCCTTACATCTGTGTCCCCATCAGCGGAGTCCCTCCTTACATCAGTGTCCCCAGTGGAGCCCCTCCTTATATCTGTGTCCCCATCAGCGGAGTCCCTCCTTACATCTGTGTCCCCATCAGCAGAGTCCCTCCTTACATCTGTGTCCCCATCAGTGGAGTCCCTCCTTACATCTGTGTCCCCCTCAGCAGAGTCCTCCTTACATCTGTGTCCCCATCAGCGGAGTCCCTCCTTACATCTGTGTCCCCATCAGCGGAGTCCCTCCTTACATCTGTGTTCCCCTCAGCAGAGTCCTCCTTACATCTGTGTCCCTATCAGCGGAGCCCCTCCTTACATCTGTGTCCCCATCAGCGGAGCTCCTCCTTACATCTGTGTCCCCATCAGCGGAGTCCCTCCTTACATCTGTGTCCCCAGCCGAGCCCCTCCTTACATCTGTGTCCCCATCAGCAGAGCCCCTCCTTACATCAGTGTCCCCAGCAGAGCCCCTCCTTACATCTGTGTCCCCATCAGCGGAGCCCCTCCTTACATCTGTGTCCCCAGCGGAGCCCCTCCTTACATCTGTGTCCCCGCAGCACAGCCCTCCTTCATGTCGTGTCAGTCTCTCCCCTTCAGCTGCAGCTACTTCCTGTCTTTCTCTGTGTGTTCAGTGGAGAGGGGATGGGCCTCCCCTCTCCACTGACCACAAGGGGATTAGGCGGTGACCAGCTTTTTGTAGCCCACCAGAAGTGATTTGTTCTCACACTGAGAACAAAGCACCTGGCCAGGCACCAGGTGGATGCTGCTCAGCGTGATAGATTGCGCCATAAAGCTCTGTGTGTCCATTCACACACACAGGGCGTGGCTCAGTGCTGCCCCCGCTCTCTCGTCATTGGCTCACTAGCTGTGATTCCCATTTCAGAAAGTTGGGAGGTATGCAAGTGTCTTTACCGCATCTCCTCAATGACCCACCATTTAAATCTGCAAAGCTATAAGTCTATATATTTATTGGTTGTTACACCATGTGTCTCTCTGGAACCTCACCCACACCTTCTGGAAAGAGAGAGAAGTTGAACAGAACGGAATGGTGTGAACCCTGACTACTTCATTCCGTCCCAGGAGAACCTGGTTAACTTTAGCTGCACTGGGTTTGTTCAGAAAAATTCAGGTATCCTAGGGGTAAAAAAAATTAGATAATACTAAAGCACTGAACTTGGTAAACTCAGTGACAATATGATAAGGATTCCAGTATCCTATCCTGTTACCATGACAACGTAAGTGCTATAGTTTTCATACTTTCCACCGGTGAAGGTGTGACAGCTTATATCTCTGTGCACTTTGCTTTGAACATTCTAAATAGCATGTCTTATGATATGGCAGCAACATGTTTTATCCCAATTAAAAAAGAAAAGACTCAGGAGCATACAGTATATCCCAGATTAATCACAGAAACGTGGATGTTGCAGTGGATAAAACTATCTTCTTCTTCACTCCAGACCTCCTCCCTTGCCTCTCCATTGCACCTGCTTGAAAGTCTCTGTTTGATCTCTGACCTTTTCTTCTTCTTGTGCCTCATGTCAATGCTATGTGCATGGGTATCACCAGAACACGTGACCATTAAATAAAATGCGTGCTAAACATTTTTTCCGTACAGTCCATAACAACAAATGAGATCTGAACATTTTATTTATAGCCTGCATTGGAAGATGGAAGAAAAGGATTGGTTGCCAAAGGCATTATACATTAAGCCTCATTCACAAGGACATTTAGAGACTCAAAAGTGTTCAGTCATGAAATTCCGCAGGTGGCAAGTACAGGGAACCTGCAGGTGGCACGTATGGCCAGCCATTAAAGTGAATGGCTGTATTCCTGTGTATCAATGTTTTTCTTTGCATGCACAGATTGTGTATTTCCCTAAATAACAGACTCAAGACATGAGACATGTGATTTATAGCGGTACAGCTGCGTACAGCCATTGTATGGCTGGTTGTTTGCACCACCTGCAGTTTACAGGGCATTGGAAAGGGACTGTAACTTTATGCTAGATCACATTTGTGCCTCCACACGTCTGTGTAGAAAAAAAAAGGAGCAGGCTGGGGCTGGGGCAGGCTGGGCTTCTGGTGTTGTATTTCGGCACTATCTCACCTCTCCTGTCTACAGACACTCCACCTCACTGCTAATCCACTGACTACTAATACATTTTTTGGGACAATTGATGGTTGATGGTCTCCACCCTACAAGAGGCCAAGTTCCTTGTGCAGCACTGATGTAGCAAAACGTAAGATGCAGAACTTGGTTGAAAAGGTTTTACACTATGTAAGCATTATTTATCTATTCCCCTATGGTCATTATGATGGAGCAATCTTCATCACTAGCCATGACATTACCACCACTACCATAACAGGGGAGGAGGATTAGACCTTTTGGGCTTATGAACAATGTTTTTTTTACTCTTTTGAAGTCTAAAGTTTCCAGTAAGGAGGCAATTCCTATACATGTGGTGGAGGTGCACCTGGGTGATCTTCATGTTTATTCATCGTATTCATCCACATTGGATATACAGCACAAGAGTTTCGGATTTTGGATTATTGTTTTGTCATCATGGAGAACAACATTAATTGTTTCACTATATAAACTTTTTTTCACTGAATTTAATTTTGAATCTTCAGTGTGGCAATTTTTGGTTTTTACTTTTTCAGTTCACAATTTGTCCTATTGTGTTGTTGCCAGCTGTTTTTATGTTTCTACCTGCACAATAATTTTTCTTATTCATTCTTCAGGGACTTGTTTCTGCTGCAACAGACCACAGCCCTGGACCTGTAAGACATTGCATCAGCTAACTCATAGATGCAACTGCCTGCCAAAGTAAGCACTACATATGGGATTCAAGTGCCAAAGCACCTTACAGACTGTCCCCGTTTTTCCAAAATGTCCATGTGCTATCCTTCTGGGATATAAACACCGGTGGGGGGGCCAATTCATAAATCTACCACTGCTATAGAGAACCAAGGCTTGGCAGAGAAAGGCATTTCAGTAGAAATGTGTGCATCAAATAAGAAAAGGTTCTCTCAGCAGAGGGAGTCACCTCCACCACCTACAGACACTAGCAAAAAAATGAGGCAAAGCTGAGAGTGGGAGCAGTTATGCTGGACAGTGTCAAGCTTTGCTATTTGCCAGTTTCAAAATACGTGGAGTTGGAGTATATCCCAATAGATAAGGCCCTCTCCATAGATGTTCATTTCTCATCCGTCCATTTTCAGATGGAAAACTGACAGCAATTTATTCCTATGGGCTTGTAGGAGTGAGCTACGCTAGGGACCTAGAACAGGGTCACTTGCCTGGCACATAGGGTACCTTTACTCTTGCTGGCCCCCCTTAAACAAATAGACTGGACTCCAAGCATCCATATCCTCTTCCATACCTGTGCTATACCTCTTCCACTCCCGTTGCTATAGGAGATGGATCACTACAGAAGGAGTGCCAACAACATCTCCCTCTCTGCAGGAAGCCTGCCTCACCTGCCACATAAACACGCTTAACAACAGGCTGCTTGCCAAATCTTCATTACCCTTGGTAACCACTGTAGCTTCACACTGTGTTAACTCTTTCTACTGATGTCTTCATACCCCAATGCAATGCTTTATCCTGGCCTAGGCCGACAAGGCCCAGGCCTTGGGCAGCACTTTGCAGGGGGGGCAGCACGGAAAGAGTCCCCGTCGGCTTGTGCTACGCTGTTAGTGTAGTGCCAGTCTTATGGGGTGGACTGGGCTGAGAGGCAAATTAGTCTAGCGCCCCCATAAAGCGGCTGCACTGCTTCTGGTATGTGGGTGGCCGGCATTCCACAACTGTGGGGGGGGGGTGGGGGGCGCCGCTTCTAATTTTGACTGTTCTATCATCCTGGACCACAAACCTTCCTCACTGTGCTATGTGTTTTCTGCTGCACCATTGGCATGGTTATATCTTCTTAGTCCTCTCCATAAAATTATCAGAAATTTGTGCTTAAAGTAGAACTATTGGCAACACTTTTTTTTTTCCATTTTGGAGTAAGGGAGGGTTATAGCCCTTGTCAGTTTATTTTTTACCATCCGTGTCCCATTGCAGAGAATTCCCTTCAAGTCCTGCCCCATAGCCAAACAGGAAGTGAGAGGAAATCTATGCAAATTAAGGGAATCCATTTGCCCCCCCCCCCCCCCCAGGCCCTCAGAACTAGTGACCCCACTCGAAAATTTCAGGGCAGGTCTTAAACAGCAAGGTTTGTGGCCTTGACAAGAAGGGATGGGTCATATTTAAATTAGGGGGTACACGAGTTTAGTCAGGCCTAGGGCAGCACAAAACCTAAATACACTACTGCCCCAATGTGCTAGTAACCCAACTGTATACTGACTTTGTGTGTCGGTTACGTGCATTACACCCCTTTAGTAACTTCAAACCAGGCAAAGGCAAATTTTCTAAATTTAGATTTTACTTGAATAATGAGAATAACAAGATAACACTTAAACAATAAGTGCAATCTTTTCCTCACATCCCTAATCCCTGGCTGCCCCAGCATACCTGCACAAGAAAGAAGTCCATTCTTGGTGGAGTCCCTGGTTTGTATCCTCCATGAGGACTGCAAGTCCCAACAATCCCCCTACATGTGAAAGGCTCCAGGTTTGTAGCAGGTTTTCTGGAATAAGGACAGAAGCACACCTTGCTGGCTGCCTGTGTCTATGCAGCAGACTGTGTGTTGAGGGATTACACAGCTCAGCAGCAGTTTCCCACACAGGCTCCTCTCCCCTCTGGGAGCTTGCTTGGCTGAAGGATTGGGTTACATGGTTGCTGCCAGCCATTCCCTTTCCAAATTCTTCTGGACTCCGGGGACCCTGATGAAGTCACCTGACCAGGGCCGAAACTAGGGGGGCACATTCCCCGGGGCTGCACTGAGAGTGGCACTGTCAGTCTGGGGTGAATGGGTGTGCTTATACATCCCCAAAACATTCTGCTAGCAGCCCCAATCAGAAACCACCATGTCAGAGTCTAAATGAAAGTTTTCCTCAAGTCCTAACTTAAACATTAGCAGCTCTAGAAGATAGTTATTTAGGGACTTATTCATGCAGTTGGTCTGCGGAGTGATTATGCAGCCATGTTTTCCAACACTTATTGTCAAGTCCTGGCACTGCAGTCAGTCTGTGGTGGAGTGATATGAAGACCTCTTGAGCCCCTCCATAGGGAAAGAGAGCCTTGACTGATGGGGGCATGGCTAGGTGCGTGACAAGGGGAATGATTGGTTGGGACATGTGGGATGGGATGGGACATCTGGGTCTTTCGGAAGAGACGTTGGAAGAGCTGCCCACCCTCCTGCCCCTTTTTTCCTATGTTTGGTATGTCACAGCTTGCTGCGGTTTTCTTGACCTTGCCAGCAGTTAAAGTTGCTGTAACGCACTATGTCCTTGATGGAAAATTGGAAGTAGGCTGTCTGTCTAGCACTTATGGTAAGGACAGGCCCCACTTCCCTCTTTGGTTAAGTGTTCACAGTACGATTGTGACTGGCACTGGTTAAATATGTTCACATGTTATGTGTTGGAATTTAATAAAGCTGTGGCCTTGCCCTTTCCAACCTAATGGTTGTAAGTGTCTTATTTAATGGGGTAAAGGGCAAGGGTGGTGGGGGATTTGATCCCTTGGTGTTACGTTAAGTGGGACCTAAGCCCATTGCGCCTCAGCAGTCATGCACTCTGCCTCTCAGATGCTGCAGGGGAGGTTGGTTATTGGAGCGTAGGTACATTCTATCCAGCTCTGCTGTATCCTCTACTGATTGCAACATGCTAATTCCTCTCCTCCTTCACGAAGCCCTCTCCACTTCCATTAGCTCATTCATTGGTCACAACTCACTCCACCTTCTTTCCTGGTGAGTTACTTCACCTATTCTTGCTACACCAGCTGACCCCCTGCTTTATTTCTTCTCCCTCTGTCTACACATGCAGTAAGACCCCTTTCACACTGAGGCAGTTTTCAGGTGTTTTAGCGCTAGAAATATCACCCGTACAGTGCCTGAACACTGCCTCCCATTCATTGCAATAAGTGCTTTCACACTGGGGCAGTGCGCTTGCGGGACGTTAGAAAAAGTCCTTTGGGGCGGCTTGGGAGCGCTTTATACAGTGCTCCCAAAACGCCCCTGCCCATTGCAATTAATGGGCAGTGCTTTGGAAGTGCCTGAAAAGCGATTCGGAATCGCTGCAAAATGGGAGTTTTAAACCCCTTTTTTGGGGTTAAAAGCACCCTACTAGCGGGTGAAAAGCGTCCCTTAAACATCGGTAAAGCGCAGCTAAAATGCTGCTAAACGTTTTTGTGACGCTTTACCGCGAACGGACGGGCGGCCCCAGAGTGAAAGGGGTCTTAGTCAGATGCGTTCACAATTCACATTGATCTGATCCTCCTCCTCTCTCCCGTTATCTCTCCTGTTTTTTCTTCAATTATCTGCTTTCCTCTCAGTAAATCTGCACTACAAACATAGTTGCAGCCTCTGGTCTCAGCTCTGGGAATTCCACACTAGTCCACACATCTTTCTGTCATGTACCCTTTCCATCCCACGTCACCTGGAGCCTAGCATATCCTCTGCAGCTCTTTAATCTGCCTATAGGTGAGTTGCATGCAACAGACAGTACTGCCCACTGAACAACAGGGAGTGGGGGGGGGAGTTAGTAAAATCATGTACCAACCACCTGTTTTTACAGTCCACACAACCACAAGTTTAAAGTGGCTGTAAAGGCTGAAGGTTTTTTACCTTCATGTATTCTATGCATGAAGGTAAATAACCTTCTGGGTGCAGCAGCCCCCCTAATACTTATCTGAGCCCAATCTCGATCCAGCGATGTGCACAAGACCCAAGGCTCTCCTGGGTCTCTCCCCCCTGATTGGCTGAGATACAGCAGCGGGAGCCATTGGCGGGAGCAGGGGCAGGGCTGAGCCGCGCTCCCTGTATCTTATGGATGCAGAGATCCAGCTCGATGAGCGAGCATGCATGAGTGTCCAAACAGCAAGAGGCTTACTATGGGGGCACTCAGCAAGGGGGAGGGGCTGAGAGCACCGGTGGGGGACCCGAGAAGAGAAGGATCGGGGCTGCTCTGTGCAAAACCACTGCACAGAGCAGGTAATTATGACATGTTGTTTTTTAAATATAATTTTTTCCTTTACAATCACTTTACATGAGGCTGGTAAAAGCAGGCAGTTGAGCCATGGCTTTACCATCCTAATAATCCCATCTCTAGACTGTACGCAGGGCAAAAATTAAATAGCACGTAGCTATTTAGCTATAGCACGAGAGTGGGGCACTCTCCATAACCATCCTACAGCCATATGTAATGCACGCGCAATGGGTCAAATGTTTCAAGGGTTGCAACCTGCAGTAAGGAGGTAAATTATCACTCCCTCACTGCGTGTCAAACACCAGCAATGACCACTGTACATTTGAACAAGACCTTAGAGCCCCCTATCAGTCCATCTTCCTCCTTCAGAACCCCCTAGATCCCTTTAGTTCCATGTACCAACTAATTCTTAACTGGGGAATCTCTGTCCTCAGTGCCTTTTTCTGTCTCAAAAGTGAGACTTCAGGAGTTTGTTCAGACCCCTAAAATCTCACTAAAGACCCCCAACAGCATTGTAAAAAAAAAGTAAAACATTATTTAAAAAAAAAATGTAAAACATAATTAAAAAATGTAAAAAATAAGACTAAAAGTTCTAATCAGACTAAAAAGCCAGGTTCAATATGTCCCATAATTCAGCCACACCCACTGTAAGCTGCGGCGCACTGCACTATCTCCCTTGTAGGAGCCCCAGTGCATGACTTTGCCCAGGGGCCCATGATGCTATAAGGATGGCACTAACATCTCTGACCTCTTAACTTTGCACCACTTACTACTGAACTCTGCCTCACTACTGACCTCTGAGCTCTGCCCCACTTACTACTGACCTCTGAAGTCTACCTCACTATTGACCTCTGAGCTCTGCCCCACTTAATACTGACCTGTGAACTCTGCGTCACTTAATACTGACCTCTGAAGTCTGCATCACTTACAACTGACCTCTGAAGTCTGCATCACTTACAACTGACCTCTGAGCTCTGCCCCACTTACTACTGACCTCTGAAGTCTGCACTATTTACTACTGACCTCTGAACTCTGCCCCACTTACTACTGACCTCTGAAGTCTGCCTCACTACTGACCTCTGAGCTCTGCCCCACTTAATACTGACCTGTGAACTCTGCGTCACTTAATACTGACCTCTGAAGTCTGCATCACTTACAACTGACCTCTGAAGTCTGCACCACTTACTACTGACCTCTGAAGTCTGCATCACATACAATTGACCTCTGAGCTTTGCCCCACTTACTACTGATCTCTGAAGTCTGCACTACTTACTACTGACCTTTGAACTCTGCCTCACTACTGACCTCTGAGCTCCGTACCACTTACTACTGACCTCTGAAGTCTGCACTACTTACTACTGACCTCTGAAGTCTGCACTACTTACTTCTGACCTCTGAAGTCTGCACTACTTACTACTGACCTCTGAAGTCTGCACTACTTACTACTGACCTCTGAAGTCTGCACTACTTACTACTGACCTCTGAAGTCTGCACTACTTACTACTGACCTCTGAAGTCTGCACTACTTACTACTGACCTCTGCAGTCCGCACTACTTACTACTGACCTCTGAACTCTGCATCACTACTATCCTCTGAACTCTGCTTCTATTTTAACCACACCGATATTCAGCACAATAAAAAACACACCCAATTTTTACTGCTGCACATGCCACACTTTCTTGTTTTTGCTCAGGAGGGCCCAACTTATGATCCTGCACACAGGTCTCATTACTTTCTACGTCACTGTTACCCCATATTTTACTGGGTGATAGAATGCTACTTGTTTCAGGGCGGTGCGCTGCATCCCACACCCTACTTTCCCAACCTGGGTACTGAATGACCTTGTCCTAAAACAGGGGGGGCGCCATACTAAGTCTTTGCCCTGGGTGAAGGAATGTCTAGCTTCGCCACTGCACGTGACAGTGACGTAACGCATACAGCGTGAGCGGAGGCAGACAGGAAACTGGAAGTGAGGCACACGGAACCGTAATCCAGTACTTGTGGAATTTTATGCTTTGTACAAGTTGTAAAACTGTAAGTGCAAATATTTAGTTTAATAAACACACCCTATTTTAACCACTTAAGGACCGCCCCATGTACATATACTGCGGCAGAGCGCAAATTCACGTACCTGTACGTCATTGTTTGTCCTTTCTCTTGGGTGCGCGCGCCAGAGCCCCGCTACCGTTGTGATTGGACACAGCGGGAGCCAATCAGCGGGCCGCCGGGACCCACCGATCGTTCCGAGGAGAGGCAGAACGGCGGTCTGCCTATGTAAACAAGGCAGATCGCTTATGTGCCAGAGAGGAAAATGGAGATCTTGTGTTTCTGCTAAGCAGAAACACGGATCTCTGCATTTCTCCGGTGTCAGCATTCCCCCCACAGTTAGCAAGCACTCCCTAGGAGCACACTTAACCCTTTGATCGCCCTTGGTGTTAACCCCTTCCCTGTCAGTGTCACTTATACAGTGACAGTGCATTTCTTTTAGAACTGATTACTGTATTTGTGTCACTGGTCCCCAAAAAGTGTCACTTAGTGTCAGATTTGTCCGCCGCAATGTCACAGTCAATAAAAAAATAAAAAGTCCATAAATTTATCCAAAGTTTGTAGATGCTATAACTTTTGCGCAAACCAATCAATATATGCTTATTGGGATTTTTTAACCAAAAACATGTAGCAGAATATATATTGCCCTAAATTGATGAAGTAATTAGATTTTTTAAAGTTTTTTTTATTGGATATGTTTTATAGCAAAAAATATATATTAAAGTAAAAAATATATATTCTTTTTTCAAAATTGTTGGTATTTTTTTGTTTATAGCGCAAAAAATAAAAACCGCAGAGGTGGTCAAATACCACCAAAAGAAAGCTTTATTTGTGTGAAAAAAAAGGACATAATTTTATTTGGGTGCAGCGTCGTACGACAGCTAAAGCAACACAGTGCCATATCAGTAAAAATGGCCTGGTCAGGAAGTGGGTAAAACCTTCTGGAGCTGAGGTGGTTAAATATATCACAAAATTTGAGTATTTGATAGTGTCTTAAGGCGGGTTCACACTGGTACAACACGACAGTCGTACAACTGTGGATCCGACTTTGCCCTGCGACTTGAAGTCTGACATCCATCCGACTTCAGTGAACGGGGATCCGACTTTGAGAGGGGAGAAAAAAATCGGAAGAGACGCCGGAGCTGTTACTGTGTAGTGTTTTTATTTTTGCCACTTTTTTTTAGGTGAATAGGTAGGGGTACAATGTACCCCATACTCATTCACATAGGGTGGGGGGCTGGGATCTGGGGACACCCTTGTTAAAGGGGGTTTCCAGATTCTGATAAGCCCCCCGTCCGCAGACCCCAAAAACCACTGGCCAGGGTTGTCAGGAAGAGGCCCTTGTCCCTATCAACATGAGGACAAGGTGCTTTGGAGAGGGGGGCGCACTGCCCCCATGTTGAGGGCATGTGGCCTGGTATGGTTCAGGAGGGGGGGCACTCGGTCACCCCCCCCTTTTCCTGACTTGCCGAACTACGTGCTCGAATAAGGGTCTGGTATGGATTTTGGGGGAACCCTCACGCCAAAAAACAGGGTGGGGGTCCCCTTAAAATCTATACCAAACTGAAGGGCCTGGAATGCTCTTGGAGGGGGAACCCCATGCTGTTTATTTTTTTTAATTTGACGTGGAGTTTCCCCTAAAGAGTCATACCAGACACAAAGTGCCTGGTATTGTCAGGATCAAAGTCGAATCCTGATTCATTGAAGTCGGATGGATGTTGGACTTCAAGTCACAGAGCAAAGTCGGATCCACAGTCGTACGACTATCGTGTCGTACCAGTGTGAACCTGGCCTTAGTCCCCTTTCACACTACTTCAAAGTGGCATGATTTTGCCATGATTTTACAGCGATTTCGCGGCCCCAATTTTGAAGCGATTTTGACACGATTTCAGGGAATGCCTGTGTAAACTTGAGGTCTATGGCTTTCAACTTGCATCAAAATCGGACCAAAGTAGTATAGGGACTACTCTGAAGTCGGTGCGACTTGAAGTCCCACAGATATGAACGGTATTCATTGGAAATCATGGGGTATGGCTTGTCATGCGACTTTGCAGTCCCAAGTCGCAGGACAAGTCGCAGGAGTGTGAAAGGGGCCTAAAGGAAAAATCACCCACCAGCTGTACCAGGAAACCAGGAGATAATCGTGGAGAGTCCCTAGTGGAGAGTGGACACAGGAGGACCAGCATTCCTCGGAGGATTAATAAATACATGCTTTCATACAGGTATGAAGGAGGTGAGAATTCTGTAAACACAGTGGTGACAGATATGTAATCTCAGACAACACAGAAGCAATATCACATAGTATATAGAGGTGATGGGAAAAGAAAGCATATCAGAGACTTTTTTTTCATCTATATGAACTTGAATATTAAACACTGGAGTTGATTTACTGTTTATTTGCACATTGATTGAAGGAAGACACATTATTTGAATAACCAATGATTATTTCACCTTATGTATATATATGAAATGTGGCAATGGTTTTTTACATGATTTATTGCTGTATTTGCACAACTTTTTTTGAGCTATTTGCACATATACTTTTGCAGAGGTTGACATTTATTGTATTTGCTTATTTTGTATACTTCACATTAATACATATGTTTTATGCTCACTAGCAGAGCAGCACCATTCGCTTCTTTATTTGCTTATCTATAGTTGTGGGAACACTATTAGGTGTTCGCTGAAGCCATAATTCAATAACATAATAACTTACTCACCCTAAGTAGCAGCGCAGAAGTATTGTACACTCATTGAATATTACTGTTTACATTAAATTTTGACCTTCATCTGTACCTGTTGCTGTCCATTTTTTCAAATGGAACAAGGCTGTGTCTTTTCCTCTTTAGATGGATCTAAACTAATGTACTGTAAATGGATGTAAGTGGATGTCGGCCTTTTATGTCCATTCCAATTATGTCTGTTTTAAGGCAAGAAAACTGTTGTACTTTTGCCCCCTATGATTAGTTTCTTTACCAACTAAACAAACAGATGCAAAATGGATGTAAACTAAACTGAACTGACCTGAATTCCAAACTGATGTATACTGAGCTGAACTGAAGACGGATGTGCAAATGGATGTAAATTGATGTAACCTGAGGATTAACTCTCATGTGTTCTATAATATATAATTAGGAAATTCCTATTTTAATATGGTAGGGGTTTATACTGTAACTGCAGTGCACAGCCATACAAAAATGTGTGTTTACAGAGGGCGCTATGAAAAAGTGTTCAAAGAAGGGAGAGATGAGGGCGCTCTGGTGAGGCTGGGTATCCAGGCCTTAGTATCAGTGGAGAGATGGCACTTAAGGCAGCACTTTGTAGAGAAGAAGCAGCTCTGGAGGGTCATAAAGGAAAGAGAAAGGCACCTCTAAATGCAGTGGTTAAAAGATTTATTACAGGCACAATGGGATTAAAACACTTACATGATAGTAAGATGTCATAGGCATATAATGATTTGTCCTCATGCAGATTCATGTGATCCTTGTCTGTCTGGGGGAGAGAGAGAGCAGTCCTGACGAAGGAGCTGTGCATGCTCCGAAATGCGTTATCCGCCACCACCTTCACCTGATGTCACACGTTTCCAGCTTGGTTCCAGAACCCAGGCCACTTTATCGCATCTTCACCTTCTTGTCAATCCACATCACCAGGGACTCTGACAGCTGCAAGACGTCTCTCTCTCTCCCCCAAACAGATGAGGGTTACAGAGATCCGCATGAGGACAAATCATTGTATGCCTATGACCTCTTACTATCTTGTAAGTGTTTTAATCCCATTGTGCCTGTAATAAATCTCTTAACCACTGCACTTAGAGGCGCCTTTCTCTTTCCTTTATGAAAAAGTGTTCAAATCTACTCCCACCCTCAATGAGTCTTATAACTGATGGTGCTTCCTTTCTAGATTACTTATGTAGCAAAACGAAATGTAAATCTGATTGCTAACAAATCACAAGGCTGTGCATATTTTTTTGCAGGCAGAGAAGAAAAAAATAAAGAAATATTAAAACAAATAATTAAATAAGCAGTCATTTCTAGAACCTTACTGTCCCGCTGTGAATCAAAGAAGTGACTGGAAAATAAAGCCTGACAAAAAAAAATGTTTCAGCTTTGGCAAATTGTTTATTAGCAGAAAGTCATGCTAGGGTAACTGAATTATGTTTCTGTGTTTTAAAGCTTTACTTCAGGCAAACAAGAACTTTTTGCATTTAAAGTATACCTTTCAGTATACAAATAGTACTACAGGCGATGGCAGACTATAATTTGGATGGTTTGGGCAGGTGATTGGGGTCCAGACTCTTGAGGGGGTCCATGCCATTGATTTTTAAACTTACAAACTTAGTAATGACCTTAAAAGTGTATAAAAAGGCAAAACCTTTTACACCCCCTCAATCTGATTGTATATAATGTTGCATTAGATATTAAAGAATAAAAATATTAAAGCTGCACCCCAGTTAGATAGAATAGGCACAAATAATTGGAGTTCTGTAAAAAGCGGTTGTAAAGGTGGAAAGTTTTTGTACCCTAATGCTTTCTCTGCATTAAAGTGATTTTAAAGCTTTATGCCGCGTACACACGATCGGAAATTTGGCCAGCAAAAGATCGATAAGAGCTTTTGGTCGGAAAATGCGACCGTGTGTTCTTTGCTCCATCGGACTTTTGCTGGCGGAATTTTTCGGGCTGAAAAAGTTGCGATCGTCTGTACAAATTCCGACGCGCAAAATTCTTACGCATGCTTGGAAACAATTTGACACATGCTCGGAAGCATTGAACTTCATTTTCTCATCTTGTGGTGTTGTTTTGTTTTTTTTCATTAAAATAACAAACATGTTATACTTACCTGCTCTGTGCAGTTGGTTTTGTACAGAGTGACTCGATCCTCCTTTTCTCGGGTCCCTCTCCAGCGCCCCCTGGCTGGTCCCTCCTGTTGGTTGCCCTTACAGCAAGCAGCTTGCTGTGGGGGCACCCAAGCCGAGCCGCTGCTCTGAGTGTCTATTCATACACGGAGCTGCGGTTCGCCCCTGCCCCCTCCGTCTCCTGATTGACTCACTGGTTGTGATAGAAAGCAGCGGGAGCCAATGGAGAGTGAGTGCCCAGAGAGGCCAGGCTCTCGAGGGCATCGCTGGATCGAGAGAGGGCTCAGGTAAGTAAGAATTGGGGGGGGCTGCTGCACACAGAAGGTTTTTTACCTTCATGCATAATATGCATGAATGTAAAAAAAACCTTGTGCCTTTACAACCACTTTATGGTAAAAAACCTTTATGTCAAGCTCCCCCCCCCCCCTCAGCTGTCTACCTGAGTCTGCCCTCGATCCAGCACTGTACCCGAGAGCAACGGCTCTGCTCTCTATCTACCTTCTCAATTGACTCAGTGACAGCAGGGGGAGCCATTGGCTCCTGCTGCTGTCAACCAAATCCAGTGACAATTGCTCAGGGCGTGAGGCTGAGATGCACTGTGTTTGTCAATAGACGCACACAGTGTGGCATGGGATGAATTCTGCATGAGTGCCCCCATAGCAAGCGGCTTGCTATGGGGGCACTCGGAAGGCAGGAAAAGCCAGGAGCACTGGCAGGGACCCCAGAAGAGGAGATCGAGGCTGCTCTGTGCAAAACTATTGCACAGAGCAGGTAAGTATAACCTGTTTGTTATTTAAAAAAAAAACACCTTTACAATCATTTCAATAGATCACTAAATGCATTTTTGTAGATGCAAGTAGAGTAGGTATCTAAATCTGACTTGGTTTTAGCCTCTTGCAGTCTAGTATACAGAATAGTCTGTGCAGAGCTCAGATAGGGAAGGGAACAGCAGCAGAAGGAGCTAATCAGAGGTGCTGCAGTGCAAGGAGCATGCTGAGAATAGGAAAGAGCAGAGTGACAGACTGATGAGCTCATCAGTCTTCTGCTTCACTGTTCACGGTCAAGTCACTTGCTGGGGAGGGGACCTGTAAGTGAAGGTGAAACTGCAGCAGGGAAAGATTAGGTCTCTTTCCCTGATAAAGGGGCTGTGTGATTGGGCAGAACTGTGCAATCTTCAGGACCAGATGGAGAAATACAAATGGAGTAAAAGAGCCATGTACAGAATCTCACAAAAGTGAGTACACCCCTCCCATTTTTTAAAATATTTTATTATATCTTTTAATGTGACAACACTGAAGAAATGACACTTTGCTACAAATTAGTGAGTGTACAGCTTGTATAACAGTGTAAATTTGCTGTCCCTTCAAAATAACTCAACACACAGCCATTAATGTCTAAACCGCTGGCAAAAAAAGTGAGTACACCCCTAAGTGAAAATGTCCAAATTGGGCCCAATTAGCCATTTTCCCTCGCCAAGGTCATGTGACTTGTTAGTGTTTCAAGGTCTCAGGTGTGAGAGCAGGTTAAATTTGGTGTTATCGCTCTCACTCTCTCATACTGGTTACTGGAAGTTCAAGTACATAAACATGACCTAGGCTGTAAGAAGATTCTCAAGACCCTGAAACTGAGCTGCAGCACGGTGGCCAAGACCATACAGCGGTTTAACAGGACAGGTTCCACTCAGAACAGGCCTTGCCATGGTCGACCAAAGTAGTTGAGTGCACGCGCTCAGCGTCATATCAAGAGGTTGTTTTTGGGAAATAGACATATGAGTGCTGCCAACATTGCTGCAGTGGTTGAAGGGGTGGGGGGGTCAGCCTGTCAGTGTTCAGACCATACGCTACACACTGCATCAAATTGGTCTGCATGGCTGTCGTTCCAGAAGGAAGCCTCTTCTAAAGATGAAGCACAAGAAAGCCCCCAAACAGTTTGCTGAAGACAAGCAGACTAAGGACATGGATTACTGGAACCATGTCCTGTGGTCTGATGAGACCAAGATAAACTTATTTGGTTCAGATGCTGTCAAGGGTGTGTGGCGGCAACCAGGTGAGGAGTACAAAGACAAGTGTGTCTTGTCTACAGTCAAGCATGGTGGTGGGAGTGTCATGGGCTGCATAAGTGCTGCCGGCACTGGGGAGGTACAGTTCACTGAGGGAACCATTAATGCTAACATGTACTGTGACATACTGAAGCAGAGCATGATCCCTTCCCTTTGGAGACTGGGCCACAGGGCAGTATTCCAACATGATAATGACCCCAAACACACCTCCAAGATGACCACTGCTTTGCTAAAGAAGCTGAGAGTAAAGGTGATGGACTGGCCAAGCATTTCTCCAGACCTAAACCTTATTGAGCATCTGTGGGGCATCCTTAAATGCAAGGTGGAGGAGCACAAGGTCTCTAACATCCACCAGCTCTGTGATGTCGTCATGGAGGAGTGGAAGAGGCCTTCAGAGGCAACTTGTGAAGCTCCATGCCCAAGAGGGTTAAGGCAGTGCTGGAAAATAATGGTAGCCACACAAAATATTGACACTTTGGGCCCAATTTGGACATTTTCACTTAGGGGTGTACTCACTTTTGTTGCCAGCAGTTTAGACATTAATGGCTGTGTGTTGAGTTATTTTGAGGGGACAGCACTGTTATACAAGCTGTACACTCACTACTTTACATTGTAGCAAAGTGTCATTTCTTCAGTGTTGTCACATGAAAAGATAGAAGAAAATATTTACAAAAATGTGAGGGGTGTACTCACCTTTGTGAGATACTGTATGTATTTGATCTGTATAGCCAGCTGGTTGCCTAGAATTCACCCTTAAAGACAAATAGTAGGCTTGTCCACCACACTCAATTGTTTGCTTTTTGTTTGATTTATCTTGTTATTACTTTTATTTTCAATCTACACCTCTTCCCTGGGTCAGCTGATTGCCTCTCACGGCTTTCAATATCATTTCTACGCTGACGACACACAAATCTATCTCTCCACCCCTCAACTCACTCCATCAGTCTCCTCACGCATCACTAACTTACTAACCGACATATCTGTATGGATGTCACATCACTTCCTCAAACTCAACTTGTCCAAAACGGAACTTATATTTCCTCCTCCATGTGCCTCTTCCCCTGACTTATCTATCAAGAGCAATGGCACAACCGTCCACCCATCCCCACATGTCAGGGTGCTAGGTGTTATCCTGGACTCTGAACTCTACTTTCGGCCCCACATCCAATCACTTGCCGCCTCAACCTCCGCAACATCTCTAAACTATGTCCCTTTCTAACCAATGAAACCAGAAAGGTCCTGATTTACTCCCTGGTTATCTCTCGCCTTGACTACTGAAACTCCCTCCTCATTGGCTTACCTTTAAATAGACTATCCCCCCTTCAGTCCATCATGAATGCTGATGCCAGGCTCATCCACCTTACAAACCGCTCAGTGTCTGCTACCCCTCTCTGCCAATCCCTCCATTGGC
The DNA here is from genome assembly GCF_042186555.1 of Aquarana catesbeiana. NCBI lineage: Eukaryota > Metazoa > Chordata > Amphibia > Anura > Ranidae > Aquarana > Aquarana catesbeiana. Next base: position 343,772,739 of record NC_133329.1, on the reverse strand, counting down.
TGCCATTTGCCCAACTAATTAAATTCAAAACACTAACAACAAGTTACAAAGCCATCCACAACTCTGCCCCCAGCTACATCACTAGCCTAGTCCCAAATACCAACCTAATCGCTCTCTTCATTCTTCCCAAGACCTTCTGCTCTCTAGCTCCCTCATCACCTCCTCCCATATTCGCCTCCAGGACTTCTCCCAAGCCTCGTCCATCCTCTGGAATTCGCTACCCTAATCTGTCAGACTGTCTCCAAATGTATCCACTTTTAGGCGATCCCTGAAAACTTTCCTCTTCAGCGAAGCCTATCCTGCCTCCATCTAACAACTGCACTTCTATTTTCTCTATTAGCTCATCCCCCACAGCTAGTACCCTTTTGTATAACTTGACCCTCCCTCCTAGATTGTAAGCTCTAATGAGCAGGGCTCTCTGATTCCCCCCCTAAATTGAATTGTATTATAATTGTACTGTCTGCCCTAATGTTGTAAAGCGCTGCGTAAACTGTCGGCGCTATATAAATCCTGTATAATAATATAATAATAATAATTACTGTTATGCGTTTTTTAGATCAGTTTTATCCCTCTGCATAGGGGAGAGGAAAAAAAAACACCAACATATGCAATAAGGTTGCAAAACTGGTTGCCACCCACTAAGATAGTGGGGTTGGTTTACTTTTTTTTATATTATTTTTTGTATTGGATCCTCAGATGATACATGTGCTTAGTTGATTATTTACAATAAAACGATGGATTTTTAGAATTATATCTACTTTTAATATCTTGGTATCCAGAAAGTCCTGGAAATTGTATTCACATATTTTGCCATATTTTTGGGTTGATGAAACCTATATAATAATACCAATACGGTTAGTCCTTCTACATGACTTGTGTTGATTTACTGAAGACAGACAGGCTTTTTACTTTACAAGGGTCTTTTCCCTTAGCTTAGTGAATGAGGTAATGCTCTACTAAATTCCATCATCCAATCATGTGCAAGCAAAAACACTGTTTTTTTACTCTTCTTGTATATGACTGTGTATTCTTTGTGCAGTGCATTTTCATCATATTCACTAAGCTAAGTGAAAATTCTCTTTTAAAATGAACATTTGCCTTTGAAGAAAAATAACAACAATAAAAAAAGAATCAAATAACAGTAATTAAAAACTAGTATTAAACCCAAAAATGTAATATATTGCAGCTTACCAATCATTGGATGCAGTGGCTGCATTTGTTTTCTTTTTTTTTAGGCGCTTTCCCTCTGTTTTCACCTGGTGATCTGACCAGTCATACTCAGGATGAAGGAGCACAGGAGGCACCTTTGGACAGCAGCTTTGTCAGTCTAGGAGGTGAGGAGTGCTAGATGTACTAGCAGATTTAAATACAGTACCAAATTGAAGCTAAACTCCAAATCACAATTTATACGCAGTTACAGCAAAGACTTTTTTCCTTATGGGATAAAGGTTTTACAAAAATAAATAAATGCTGATCATTATAAGCACCCCTGTCAGTTGTAAGTAGTGTGTGTCAACCCTCTAACTGTTACATTTGCAGGGCAGCTTGTTCTGTTGAAAAAAACATCAGACTTACTGTCCAGATAACCAGATGAAAATAGAAGAAAGAAAGCTTAAAAAAAAAAGAAGACTAATGCAGCCATCACATCTAAGAATTGGTAAGCTGCAATATATAGTAAATGTTTGCTTTTGGGTTTAATACTGCTTTAAAGTAATCAGAATACATGTAAGGTTGATAATGGCATATTACATGTTAAAAAAAAAATACAAGTATGAGAAAAGAAAAAAAGAAAAAAGCATAAAAAGCAAGAGCGAGATAAATTTAGCTGTGCAGCCTTCTCATAAATCTGGGTCTGGTTGTGAACTAGATTTTAGTTATGCGAAAATAAGAATATATTTCCTTTAGAGCAAAAAAAAAAAAAAAAAAGTATCATGCAGTATTTCATACATCTGCCAGTTTCCTAGGCATGGCACCTTTTCTGGCACACCACTATTGGTGAAAAAGGGATTCCCTTCCTATCTACAAGAAGGGAAAGAATGAGAACTGACATTCCTACATGCTAAGGAAATAAATACAAGTTCATACATCTGGCTCATTGTGCTTTGCCTTGTCTAATAATTATGAATCATTGGAAAATGCTAAATTTGGCAGCTTTTTGTTTGGCCCCCACTAAATCCAGAAGGTTCTACAAAATAGTTATACTTCAGATTTTAACCACTTCAGCTCCAGAAGGTTTACCCCCTTCATGACCAGGCCATTTTTTGTGATACGGCACTGCGTTACTTTAACTGACCATTGAACGGTCGTGCAACGCTATACCCAATTAAATTTATGTTCCCTTTTTCCCACATATAGAGCTTTCTTTTGGTGGTATTTGATTACCTCTGCGGCTTTTATTTTTTGCGCTATAAACAAAACAAAACCAACAATTTAGAAAAAAAAAAATTTTTACTTTTTGCTATAATAAATATCCAAAAAAATAAATAAATAAATAAAAACATTTCTTCATCAGTTTAGGCCAATATGTATTCTTCTATATATTTTTGTAAAAAAAAAAACGCAATAAGTATATATTGATTGGTTTGCGCAAAAGTTATAGTGCCTACAAAATAGGGGATAGATTTATGGTATTTTTATTATTTATTTATTTTTTATTAGTAATGGCGGCGATCTGCAATTTTTAGCGGGACTGCCAATAGGCCAATATGTATTCTGCTACATATGTTTGGTATTTTTGGTAAAAAAAAATCCCAATAAACGTATATTTATTCGTTTGCGTAAAAGTTATAGCGCCTACAAACTATGAAATATTTTTATGGAATTTTTATTAATTCTTTTTTTTGCTAGTATTGGTGGCAATCAGCGACCTATAGTGGGACTGCAACATTACGGTGGACAAATCGGATACTAAGTGACACTTTTGACACTTTTTTGGGGACCAGTGACAGTGCTTGTACTGTGCTTGTACTGTGGTAAGGTAGAGATCTGTGTTCCTGCTTAGCAGAAACACAGGATCACTACTTTCCCTACTGACAGAATGGCAATCTGCCTTATTTACATACCTTCTGCTTGTCTTGGGAACGATCGGCGGGTCCCAGCAGACGCTGATTGGCTCCCGCTGTGTCCAATCACAGCGGGAGCGGGTCCCTGGCATCGTGTGTGCGCGCCCCAGACCCGGATGTGCAAAATCACTTACCTGTACGTTATTTTGCACAGGAGAGCCTTGCCCACGCATAAATACAGTATATGGTCGGCAAGCGGTTAATGCAGGTAGACTTCATCCACTGGTTTGTTTCTACGGTGAGCTGTGCTTCCTCTCTCTATAGTAAGCCTTCACAACTGCCATTGGATTATCTAGTATAGACTTTGAAAAATTTGTACAGCTTTATTATTATGCTGTTTCACCAATATTTGTGTTAGCATGTAGGTGGGGTGCAGTGTGGTACGGCAGCAACAACTTACACAGTCCAAGGGTGATGAAAGAACTTATATATTGAAATAATGCAAAGATAGTTTGCAAATAACCCAGTGGGTAGACAACCCAGGTGGGAACACTCACAGGTCCAACAGCGTGTAGAGAACAGGATTCAGCTGGACTGACAGCGCCTGTTGAGAGAGACAAAGTATGGCCTGGCCATCTTGCACGCAAAGAAAGATTAAGTCCAGAGAAGTTGCGGGCCCTACATGCTGCCTCCCCATCAGGTGGGGTACCTGTCTCTACTTTACCCACTTGCAAAATGCGCTCCAAACCTGGGAGCCAGGGCCTTAAAAAGGCTCTGCCTGACCCAAGATGGCTGCTAGAATCACATGGGGTGGCAGCATGCAACAGGATTGCTTTCCCAATGAGTCAGGAAACCATAGAGGAACCATGTACCTCTTGATGTCCTCTCCAACTGCAGTGCTACTGCAGAAGAGCACCACTCGCAATGCAGGAAGCAGACTGCCGCTGCCTACAAGTATGGAATACCCTAGGGGTCATGACACAAGGTAAGGACAATGAGGTTAATTTACTGAAGAAGTTGAAGTGGAAATCCTGGCTATTATTAACTAAGCTTAAACCTGCTCCCATCACCTTCTAAAACCTTTTCTAAGTACCCCGTAGAAGGAAGATGCTCATACTTACCTATTCTCAGGGCACTCTGGTCCAGTCACATGATCTCCTCAACAGCCGGCTTCAGAGGAGAGGCCAGAGCACTGAAAACAGCTGCAGAACCTGTGTGGTGAGGTCACCCATGGGCTTATGATGAGGTATCCATTATCGGCTGTCCCTCCTCTCCCCTGAAGCCAATCATGTGACCAGAGATCGAAGTACCTTTAGAATAGCTAAGTATAAGCTTCTACGGGCAGTTAGAATAGGATTTAGAAGCTTAGTTAGTAATAGCTTGGACTTCCACTTTAAGACTATTCACTCAATAAATTGTAGCTATGTTGAAATTCAGTACCCAATCATGTACAAATTAAAAAAATAAGTAGCAATTTACTTTTAACACCACTACGGAAAATGTCCCTCACTCCGATGACGTCATAATAGCTTGACAGCTTTATTGATGGACAGCACACACTGCATTCTTCCGCCCTATGTCTGCCCTAACACATTTCATGACTAAGCAAAAGAAACACAGGGCCTCTAAGTGCAGTATGGGTAAACCATTTAATGATAAGGCAAAAGTAAAACTACACACAAAAGGAGCATGAATACAAGCATTGTAGCAGTAATCTACACTTAGAGGCGCTGTGTTTCTTTTTCTTTGTTGCATTGCAGGGAAAGTGTCGCTATTTTTAGCGGTGCTTTACCGTTGTTTTAGCGGCACTTTTAGCCCCTACTAGTGGTAGATGAAGGGGTTAATAGCGCCCACAAAGGGCCACTGCTGAAGCGCTTTGCAGAAGCTTCGGCGGCACCGCCCATTGATTTCAATGGGCAGGGGCGCTATAGGAGCAGTGTATACACTGCTTCTAAAGCGCCCCAAAGATTCTGCTTGCAGGACATTTTTTAACGTCCCGCAAGCGCACAGCTCCAGTGTGAAAGCACTCAGGCTTTCACACTGGAGTGACAGGAGAGGCGCTTTACAGGCACTTTGCAGGTGCTATTGTTAGTGCTAAAAGGCCTGTAAAGTGCCTCAGTGTGAAAGTAGCCTAAGTGCTGGAACTTGGATTTCTCTCCCCTTTCATCTTAGAGAATTTTGCCATGGACTTTGTCCCTCTTATTGAGAGACGTTTTTAATCATACTCTTTTGATCTGTGTACATCTCCAGGGTTTTTCCTCATACGAGCGCTGAGTTCATTTTTCATCTATTTCATGACTAAGCCCAGGTGGGTGAAACGCGTTGGAGGGACAGACCTAGGGTGAAAGGATGCAGTGTGTGCTGTCCGTTAATATAGCTGTTAAGGTTTGGTGGCATCATCATAGTGAGGCTCATTTTTCTTAGTGGCGTTTGTTGTATAGAGTGTGGATGGGCCCCTTTGGCGCCTAGCTAGCCGCAGTGTGGGCAGCTTGATGCAGCAAAAGACTTTTAGTTGTTGTCTGGCTTCTGGTGTTTTAACAATTTGCTTTTCACATCATTGGAAATTTCAGGTAGGTCTTCACTCTATTTATTGAGTAAAGATTCTCTTTTATGAAATGGGCCTCATTGTCTCACGTCAACCTTAAAGAATAGTGCATAAGACAAAATTGTTATCATGTGTCACAGGAAACATGGCTCTGTCTGTACTAGCTACTGCTGAGTCATGATAAGAGCTAGTAGCTAGAGTCTCTATTATCTATACCCGTCAATCAGATCTTAAAGTAATTTTAGCAAACTTTAAATTATTCTCATATTGATGTAGGACTTGCAGTGACCTTTACCAGACCGATAGTTAAATTACAGTGTTTTGCATTCACAATAAGTACCTGAGCAGGCCCAGCATTTAATAAGAAAAGCTGCACTCTCAGTATTCTTGTATGTTTATAGTACTCTTTGAAAGTTCCTTGTTGAAGAATAAACTACTGCTGTACTGTCTGTATTTAAATTCAAGCTCTGTGACTTTGGAGAAAAGCAGAGGGCCAATCACATGAGCAGTGAGATGGGGTATCCGGGAAGGCCAGTAAGTAATGTAATGTTGCTGTTGTTGCAAGGAATGGAAAGTTAAAGTACAACCAAAACTTATTTTTTAGTTTTGGATAGAGAGGAGAGGGATTAGAACCCCTATCAGGTTTTTACTTCTGTCTGTGCTCCCGCTAAGGAAAATTCATCCTCTCTTTTTCTCCTGTTTATCATTATCATTGAAAGTGAAAGTAAAAGACAATCCCAAACTCTAGGTTGTCCCGAGAAAAGTAATAGAGAAGAAATCTTCCAATGGGGACACTAGTTCTAGTGACTTGGGGTCCCTAAGGAATTTCCTTAATTTGTAGGGATTTCCTCTCACTTTCTGTTTGGCTATGGGACAGAAAGTGAAGGGAAATCTCCACAATGGGACAAAATGGGGGGGAAAAATCTGACAAGGGTTATAACCCTCCCTTGCTCCATCCAAAATAATAATTAAAAAAAAGTTTAGCCTATAGTTCTACTTTAACCACTTCCATACCGGGCCTATTCTGGCACTCCTCTCCTACATGTAAAAATCATATTTTTTTTGCTAGAAAATTACTCAGAACCCCCAAACATTATATATATATATATATTTTAGCAGACACACTAGGGAATAAAATGGCGGTCATTGCAACTTTTTATCTCGCACGGTATTTGCGCAACAATTTTTCAAACGTGTTTTTTTGGAAGGAAAACTGTTTCATGATTTAAAAAATAACAAAACAGTAAAGTTAGGCCAATTTTTTTTTATATAATGTGAAAGATGATGTTACGCCAAATAGATACATAGTAGTAAATAGATACTCAACATGTCGCGCTTTAAAATTGAGCAAACTCATGGAATAACACCAAACTTCAGTCCTTAAAAATCTCCATAGGCGATGCTTTAAAAATTTTTTACAGGTTACATGTTTATAGTTACAGAGGAGGTCTAGTGCTAGAATTGTTGCTCGCACTCTAACGCACATGGCGATATCTAACATGTGTGGTTTGAACGGCGTTTACATACGTGGGCGGGACTAATGTGTGTGTTCGCTTCTGAGCGAGAGCTTCCAGGGACAGGGGCGTTTCATTTTTTTTTTTTTTTATATTACTTTATTTTATTTTATTTTTTTTTTTACTTTCTTTTACAACATTTTTTTTTTGATCACTTTTATTCCTATTACAAGGAATGTAAACATCCTCTGTAATAGGAATCATTCGTGACAGGTCCTCTTTATGGAGAGATGCGGGGCCAATAAGATCCCACATCTCTCCTCCAGGCTGGAAAGCATGAGATCGGAAAAAAAATCCACGATCTCATGCTTACCAGCCAATCGCGGCTTTGTTTACATCTGCGTCCCGGACGTGACGTCATAATGTCGCGCCCGGGCCCCCGATGGTCATAGAGATGACCGGTAACCATCTGGTCACCGATCATCTCTATGCTTGTCATCCGGCGGCGGCCGATTCTTTCTCCGGGTTCCCGATGGCACCCCGTTCCCGTCGCCTGTAAGAATGATCCATCGGCAGAACTGCCGATATGATCATGCTTATGGTGCACAGTATCGCCGGCTGAAAACAAGGAAATCTGAATGATGCCTGTAGCTGCAGGCATCATTCAGATAGAGTATTCCTACTGAAAGTCCAGGACGTCATATGGAGTCTGACCGCCAAGAACGCGGTGATGTACAACACTTATGACGGGACTAGAAAAAGGAAGTTCAATAGCCAGTAGCCAATAGCTTCCGTCTCGTACTTACTTCAGAGCATGTGTCATTTTTGGTCTGTCGGAACATACAGACGAGCGGTTTTCCCGATAGGAATTGGTTCCGTTGAAAATATTTAGAACATGTTCTATTTCTAGGTCCGTCAGAATTAAAAAAAAAAAAAAGTCCGATGAGGCACACACACGATCGGAATAGATGATGAAAAGCTTCCGTCTGACTTTTTCTGTCGGACATTCCGCTCGTGTGTACGCAGCTTAAGAGGGAAAAGTGGTGGGGAATTGTGAAAATGAGAGGGAAAGGAAGGAATGGAAGTTAGTGCAACAAATGAAATAAAGGTGAAAAAAGGGAGAAGTGAGGGTGATGTCATGAAAAACAGCATGAAAAATAGTGAAAACATGGAAAATAAAAATCGTAAAAAATCGTGAAAATGAAATGAAAAATGTAAAAAAGTACAAAAATAAAATAGCAAAGAAGAAAGAGTAAAAAAAGACAAAAAATGCATAGAGGTGCAAGACAGTGGGGGTTATTTACAAAAGGAAAATCCACTTTGCACTACAAGTGCAAACTACAAGTGCAAAGTGCACTTGAAATTGCACTGAAAGTGCACTTGGAAGTGCAGTCGCTGTAAATCTGAGGGGTGGATCTGAATTGAGGGGAAGCTCTGCTGATTTTATCATCCAAACATGTGCAAGCTAAAATGCTGTTTTTTATTTTCCTTGCATGTCCCCCTCGGATCTACAGCGACTGCACTTCCAAGTGCACTTTCAGTGCAATTTCAAGTGCATTTTGCACTTGTTGTTTGCACTTGTAGTGCAAAGTGGATTTGCCTTTCGTAAATAACCCCCATAGTGAAGTGGCAACAAAGATAAGAGGATGAGGGAGAAAGGTGAAGTGCAATTGATGTGAAGGGGAAAAGAGACTGATACATAAGGCTTCTGTTATCACATTGGATAGAAAGGCAGTTAGAGATATGACAGCTTGTGACCGAATAAGAGGAAGCTTCAGTTGATCTGTGTACTGTACTGACTTCTTAATTCAAACAGAATCAAAGATAACCGATTGATATCTGCATTTGTCAGATTCAACTTTGTCAAGAGAATAACTGAAGATAACAGTTAAAACCTGTTTAACCTTCTGGCAGGGAGATGATGAACACTCTCTTCATTTTTGTTCTTTGTAACAGAAAAAGTGCTGATATGTTGAGAACAAAATGGAGTCAAATAATATGGTGGCCATATTCACTTCAATTTTATTATCCAATCAATGTGTATTTAAAGCAAAATAATTGAATCTGAAAAAAATCGAATAGCCATAACTTCCCTTCGGATCAATTAGACCCAACTTAGATCAGGTTGATCACCAGGGTGGGCAAGAGCCCAGAGATACTGTTTTTCATTAATCCAATTGTATTTTGAGCAATCAAATTATGAAATGACGTGGTCCTATCTCAAAGTGGTTGTAAACCTCAGACAGGAAATATGAACAAAGCATATCCCTCTATAGTATGTACTTGTCTCAATTAAAGTAGTTCGAAAGGCTCATGGATTTTTATGAAGGTAAAAAACCTCCTCTGTGCAGCAGCCTCCCCCCCCCCCCCCAATACTTATGAAGTGCACAAAAGCCTCAGCTCTCCAGGGACTCTCCTTCCTCACTGGCTGAGACAGCCATTGGCTCCTGCTGCTATCAATAACAGACAGAGAGCCAATGGGGACAGAGAGGGGGCGGGGGGTCGAACTGCGTCTCTGTGTGTGAATGGACAGGCAGAGCCATGGCTTGGGAGCAGGCCTGCTTGGGTGCCAGTGTTGAAAGTTGCTTGCTCTGGGGGCACCTGGCAGGAGAGGGGAGGAGGCCAAGAAGAGGAGATGAGTATGATATGTTTGTTATTTATTAAAAAATCTATATCACTTGAAGAGCAATAAGTGTAATTTCTTTCTGCTGCTTCATTCCTCTGCTATATGCACAAGTCACTTCTGACAAGTTTGTCTGCTACCAAGAGAAAAATGGTGACAGGTACATACGATATTTTTGGTATGGTAGGCAGCCCATTCAAATGAACCTAAACGCTATGGTAACATGCAGTATAACGCACATGAACTTGCACAGGCTAAGGCCCCTTTCACACTGGGACGGGAGGTGCGTCGGTGGTAAAGCGCCACTATTTTTTAGCGGCGCTTTACCATTGTTTTAGCGGTGGTATTCAGCCGCTAGCAGTGCGGTTTTACCTCCCGCTAGCAGCCAAGAAAGGGTTAAAAACCACCGCAAAGCGCCTCTGCAAAGGTGCTTTGCCGGCGGTATAGCCACGGTGCCCCATTGATTTCAATAGGAAGGAGCAGTGGAGGAGTGGTATACACACCGCTCCTTCATTGCTCCAAAGATGCTGCTAGCAGGACTTTTTTGACCGTCCTGCTAGCGCACCGCTCCAATGTGAAAGCCCTCGGGGCTTTCACACTGGAGACACAGCAGCGGCTGTTTCAGGTTGGCTTGCGGGCGCTATTTTTAGCGCAATAGCGCCTGTAAAACGACCCAGTGTGAAAGGGGTCTAACACACTGTAATGGTGTAAATTGGCCTAAAGGTTTGCTTTTAGAAAATCCAGGAGACATATTTTCTGCAGCACACCAACCAATCATCCATCACACATATATACGTAAATAAGAAAAAAACTCCCCTTCTTTAGCCTAAAGCACAATAAACATATGTGAATTCTCTGTGCAATGTAGTGAGCTGAGTTGTCATAAATAGGAAAGATGCATTTTTTCATACAGGTGCATTGAGAACCAGTGGCGGTTGGTGCTCAGAATTTTTAGGGGGGCGCACACATACTGAAAAATACTGAAAAAAAACCCATCAAATGCAGCCACTGTGCCCATCAATTGTCGTCACTGTGCCCATTAATTGCAGTCACTGTGCCCTTTAAAGGCTGCCACTGTGCCATCAAACGCTGCCACTGTGCCCATGAAACGCTGCTACTGTGCCCATCAAACGCTGCCACTGTTCCCATCAAACGCTGCCACTGTTCCCATCAAACGCTGCCACTGTGCCCATCAAACGCTGCCACTGTGCCCATCAAACGCTGCCACTGTGCCCATCAAACGCTGCCACTGTTCCCATCAAACGCTGCCACTGTTCCCATCATACGCTGCCACTGTGTCCTTCAAATGCTGTCACTGTGCCCATCAAACGCAGCCACTGTGCCCATCAAACGCTGCCCCTGTGCCATCAAATGCTGCCACTGTGCCCATCAGATGCTGCCACTGTGCCCATCAAATGCTGCCTCTGTGCCCATCAAATGCTGCCACTGTGCCATCGAATGCTGCCATTGTGCCCATCAAATGCTACCACTCTGCCCATCAAATGCTGCCACTCTGCCCATCGAATGCTGCCACTCTGCCCATCCAATGCCGCCACTGTGACCCCCCCTGCCTGCTCGCCGTCTGCCCCGCACTTACCCTGTCTCAGTGGGGCAGCGGGTAAAGGCAGGGAGCGGTGTCCTCCGAAAAATACTGAAAAAAAAACATCAAATGCAGCCACTGTGCCCATTAATTGCCGTCACTGTGCCCATTAATTGCAGCCACAGTGCCATTTAAAGGCTGCCACTGTGCCATCAAACACTGCCACTGTGCCCATCAAACGCTGCCACTGTTCCCATCAAACGCTGCCACTGTGCCCATCAAATGCTGTCACTGTGCCCATCAAACGCAGCCACTATGCCCCTCAAATGCTGCCCCGTGCCATCAAATGCTGCCACTGTGCCCATCAGGTGCTTTGCCGGTGGTATAGCCACGGTGCCCCATTGATTTCAATAGGAAGGAGCAGTGGAGGAGTGGTATACACACCGCTCCTTCATCGCTCCAAAGATGCTGCTAGCAGGACTTTTTTGACTGTCCTGCTAGCGCACCGCTCCAATGTGAAAGCCCTCGGGGCTTTCACACTGGAGACACAGCAGCGGCTGTTTCAGGTTGGCTTGCAGGCGCTATTTTTAGCGCAATAGCGCCTGTAAAACGACCCAGTGTGAAAGGGGTCTAACACACTGTAATGGTGTAAATTGGCCTAAAGGTTTGCTTTTAGAAAATCCAGGAGACATATTTTCTGCAGCACACCAACCAATCATCCATCACACATATATACGTAAATAAGAAAAAAACTCCCCTTCTTTAGCCTAAAGCACAATAAACATATGTGAATTCTCTGTGCAATGTAGTGAGCTGAGTTGTCATAAATAGGAAAGATGCATTTTTTCATACAGGTGCATTGAGAACCAGTGGCGGTTGGTGCTCAGAATTTTTAGGGGGGTGCACACATACTGAAAAATACTGAAAAAAAACCCATCAAATGCAGCCACTGTGCCCATCAATTGTCGTCACTGTGCCCATTAATTGCAGTCACTGTGCCCTTTAAAGGCTGCCACTGTGCCATCAAACGCTGCCACTGTGCCCATGAAACGCTGCTACTGTGCCCATCAAACGCTGCCACTGTTCCCATCAAACGCTGCCACTGTTCCCATCAAACGCTGCCACTGTGCCCATCAAACGCTGCCACTGTGCCCATCAAACGCTGCCACTGTTCCCATCAAACGCTGCCACTGTTCCCATCATACGCTGCCACTGTGCCCTTCAAATGCTGTCACTGTGCCCATCAAATGCAGCCACTGTGCCCATCAAACGCTGCCCCTGTGCCATCAAATGCTGCCACTGTGCCCATCAGATGCTGCCACTGTGCCCATCAAATGCTGCCTCTGTGCCCATCAAATGCTGCCACTGTGCCATCGAATGCTGCCATTGTGCCCATCAAATGCTGCCACTCTGCCCATCAAATGCTGCCACTCTGCCCATCGAATGCTGCCACTCTGCCCATCCAATGCCGCCACTGTGACCCCCCCTGCCTGCTCGCCGTCTGCCCCGCACTTACCCTGTCTCAGTGGGGCAGCGGGTAAAGGCAGGGAGCGGTGTCCTCCGAAAAATACTGAAAAAAAAACATCAAATGCAGCCACTGTGCCCATTAATTGCCGTCACTGTGCCCATTAATTGCAGCCACAGTGCCATTTAAAGGCTGCCACTGTGCCATCAAACGCTGCCACTGTGCCCATCAAACGCTGCCACTGTTCCCATCAAACGCTGCCACTGTGCCCATCAAATGCTGTCACTGTGCCCATCAAACGCAGCCACTATGCCCCTCAAATGCTGCCCCGTGCCATCAAATGCTGCCACTGTGCCCATCAGGTGCTTTGCCGGCGGTATAGCCACGGTGCCCCATTGATTTCAATAGGAAGGAGCAGTGGAGGAGTGGTATACACACCGCTCCTTCATCGCTCCAAAGATGCTGCTAGCAGGACTTTTTTGACCGTCCTGCTAGCGCACCGCTCCAATGTGAAAGCCCTCGGGGCTTTCACACTGGAGACACAGCAGCGGCTGTTTCAGGTTGGCTTGCAGGCGCTATTTTTAGCGCAATAGCGCCTGTAAAACGACCCAGTGTGAAAGGGGTCTAACACACTGTAATGGTGTAAATTGGCCTAAAGGTTTGCTTTTAGAAAATCCAGGAGACATATTTTCTGCAGCACACCAACCATTCATCCATCACACATATATACGTAAATAAGAAAAAAACTCCCCTTCTTTAGCCTAAAGCACAATAAACATATGTGAATTCTCTGTGCAATGTAGTGAGCTGAGTTGTCATAAATAGGAAAGATGCATTTTTTCATACAGGTGCATTGAGAACCAGTGGCGGTTGGTGCTCAGAATTTTTAGGGGGGCGCACACATACTGAAAAATACTGAAAAAAAAACCCATCAAATGCAGCCACTGTGCCCATCAATTGTCATCACTGTGCCCATTAATTGCAGTCACTGTGCCCTTTAAAGGCTGCCACTGTGCCATCAAACGCTGCCACTGTGCCCATCAAACGCTGCTACTGTGCCCATCAAACGCTGCCACTGTTCCCATCAAACGCTGCCACTGTTCCCATCAAACGCTGCCACTGTGCCCATCAAACGCTGCCACTGTTCCCATCAAACGCTACCACTGTTCCCATCAAACGCTGCCACTGTGCCCTTCAAATGCTGTCACTGTGCCCATCAAACGCAGCCACTGTGCCCATCAAACGCTGCCCCTGTGCCATCAAATGCTGCCACTGTGCCCATCAGATGCTGCCACTGTGCCCATCAAATGCTGCCTCTGTGCCCATCAAATGCTGCCACTGTGCCATCGAATGCTGCCATTGTGCCCATCAAATGCTGCCACTCTGCCCATCAAATGCTGCCACTCTGCCCATCGAATGCTGCCACTCTGCCCATCCAATGCCGCCACTGTGACCCCCCCTGCCTGCTCGCCGTCTGCCCCGCACTTACCCTGTCTCAGTGGGGCAGCGGGTAAAGGCAGGGAGCGGTGTCCTCCGAAAAATACTGAAAAAAAAACATCAAATGCAGCCACTGTGCCCATTAATTGCCGTCACTGTGCCCATTAATTGCAGCCACTGTGCCATTTAAAGGCTGCCACTGTGCCATCAAACGCTGCCACTGTTCCCATCAAACGCTGCCACTGTGCCCATCAAATGCTGTCACTGTGCCCATCAAACGCAGCCACTATGCCCCTCAAATGCTGCCCCGTGCCATCAAATGCTGCCACTGTGCCCATCAGATGCTGCCACTGTGCCCATCAAATGCTGCCACTGTGCCATCAAATGCTGCCATTGTGCCCATCAAATGCTGCCACTCTGACCATCAAATGCTGCCACTCTGCCCATCGAATGCTGCCACTCTGTCCATCCAATGCCGCCACTGTGACCCCCCTGCCCGCTCGCCGTCTGCCCCGGCACTTACCCTGTCTCGGTGGGGCAGCAGGTAAAGGCAGGGAGCGGTATCCTCCGAGCGTTGTCTTCATGTGTCTCTTCCCATCCTCTCGTCCCATCCTCTCCTCCCGTCAGGCGTCCAATCACATCGCCTGTCGTTTCAGCCAATTGGGTGATAGGTAACAGACCCAAGCACCTGATTTGGCGGAGAGGGGGTTCAACTCATTCGTTGTTCTAACACACCTGGGTGAACTGTGAGCGCCAAGTATTGCTGAAAAGCTGAAAACAAAGGAACAAATGATGAAACAGATTATATTTTTCTCTATTGTCTAATAAAAAAACAGCAAAGCTCAAAAATGCTTTAACTACTTACGGACCACCCGCCGTCGTTATACAATCTGCTGTTTGACGTTGAATACTGTTGTTATGGCAGCAGATAGCTTTCAGTTAAAAGTGGTCTCTGCGGCGAATTCACCGCAAAAACACTTTTATCGACGGTGGGAGATGTGCCCGCCTTCCTGCCGCTCCCCGGTGGTCTTCGCTGTAGCGCCGAAGAGGATCAGTTCCTTTCCCCTCTGAGGCATGGAGTCGAGTGAGGGAAAGATGGCCCCCACTCGGCTCCATACCATTGGATGACGAAAGCGATGTCAAACGTCACTTGCACCCAATGGTCTTAAAGGGGAAAAAAAATAATTGAAAAAAAAAAGACACTTTCTTTTTCTTTTTTTTATTGCTTTTAAGTGTAAATGTGAGATCTGATGTCTTTTTGACCCCAGATCGCACATTAAAGAGGTCCTGTCATGCTTTTTTTCTATTACAAGGGATGTTTACATCCCTTGTAATAGGAATAAAAGTGACCCTTTTTTTTTTTTTAAAGACAGTGTAAAAATAAAAAATAAAAAGTAAAATAAATAAGAAAATTTAAAGCGCCCCGTCCCGCTGCATACGTAAGTCGCGCCTGCATATGAAAACAGTGTTCAAACCACACATGTGAGGTATCACCGCGATCATTTGAGTGAGAGCAATAATTATAGCCCAATACCTCCTCTGTAACTCAATACTAGTAACCTGTAGAAATTTGTAAATGTCGCCTATGGAGATTTTTAAGGGTCAAAGTTTGTCGCCATTCCACGAGCGGGCGCAATTTTGAAGTGTGACATGTTGGGTATCAATTTTCCCAAAAAATCACGCTTGTAAGACCGCTGCGCAAATACGGTGTGACATAAAGTATTGCAACGGCCACCATTTTATTCTCTAGGGTGTCTTAAAATATGTATATATATATATATATATATATATATACAGTGGGGACGGAAAGTTTTCAGACCCCCTTAAATTTTTCACTCTTTGTTATATTGCAGCCATTTGCTAAAATCATTTAAGTTCATTTTTTTCCTCATTAATGTACACACAGCACCCCATATTGACAGAAAAACACAGAATTGTTGACATTTTTGCAGATTTATTAAAAAAGAAAAACTGAAATATCACATGGTCCTAAGTATTCAGACCCTTTGCTGTGACACTCATATATTTAACTCAGATGCTGTCCATTTCTTCTGATCATCCTTGAGATGGTTCTACACCTTCATTTGAGTCCAGCTGTGTTTGATTATACTGATTGGACTTGATTAGGAAAGCCACACACCTGTCTATATAAGACCTTACAGCTCACAGTGCATGTCAGAGCAAATGAGAATCATGAGGTCAAAGGGACTGCCTGAAGAGCTGAGACAAAATTGTGGCAGGGCACAGATCTGGCCAAGGTTACAAAAAAATTTTGCTGGGCTTAAGGTCCCTAAGAGCACAGTGGCCTCCATCATCCTTAAATGGAAGACGTTTGGGGAGACCAGTACCCTTCCTAGAGCTGGCCGTCTGCCCAAACTGAGCTATCGGGGGAGAAGAGCCTTGGTGAGAGAGGTAAAGAAGAACCCAAAGATCACTGTGGCTGAGCTCAAGAGATGCAGTTGGGAGATGGGAGAAAGTTGTAGAAAGTAAACCATCACTGCAGCCCTCTACCAATCAGGGCTTTATGGCAGAGTGGCCCGACGGAAGCCTCTCCTCAGTGCAAGACACATGAAAGCCCGCATGGAGTTTGCTAAAAAAAACATCTGAAGGACTCCAAGATGATGAGAAATAAGATTCTTTGGTCTAATGAGACCAAGATAGAACTTTTTGGCCTTAATTCTAAGCGGTATGTGTAGAGAAAACCAGGCACTGCTCTTCACTGTCCAATACAGTCCCGACAGTGAAGCATGGTGGTGGCAGTATCATGCTGTGAGGGTGTTTTTCAGCTGCAGGGACAGGACGACTGGTTGCAATCGAGGGAAAGATGAATGCGGCCAAGTACAGGGATATCCTGGACGAAAACCTTCTCCAGAGTGCTCAGAGTTCTCAGACTGGGTCAACGGTTTACCTTCCAACAAGATAATGACCCTAAGCACACAGCTAAAATAACGAAGGAGTGGCTTCACAACAACTCCGTGACTGTTCTTGAATGGCCCAGCCAGAGCCCTGACTTAAACCCAATTGAGCATCTCTGGAGAGACCTAAAAATGGCTGTCCACCAACGTTTACCATCCAACCTGACAGAACTGGAGAGGATCTGCAAGGAGGAATGGCAGAGGATCCCCAAATCCAGGTGTGAAAAACTTGTTGCATCTTTCCCAAAAAGACTCATGGCTGTGTTAGATCAAAAGGGTGCTTCTACTAAATAATGAGCAAAGGGTCTGAATACTTAGGACCATGTGATATTTCAGTTTTTCTTTTCTAATAAATCTGCAAAAATGTCAACAATTCTGTGTTTTTCTGTCAATATGGGGTGCTGTGTGTACAATAATACTTTCCGTCCCCATTGTATATATATATATATATATATATATATATATATATATATAGCACTAACTCACGGTGGAGCTGCTAGTTTAAGCGGGTCTGTTACCTTCACCTTGCTTCCCTTGGTTTCACCGGCACCGGTCTAGGGGTTCTGTTGAGTTTACTTCTAGACGACACACGCACCAACACTGGAGTACGTTTTCAATGCTTTATTGAACAAACAAACTTTAGGAAGTAGCAGAAAAGAGGCGGAAAAGGAAACTTTCAGGAGAAACTGAAATATCTTCTTATAGAATCTTAGTGACAAATGTCCTGGTAGAATTCAAATAATTAGGTGGAATGCGCTCCCCTTGTGGGACACACTCCTTGCTCGTCTGGATAGGCCTCTCTCACCGGTCTAGCAGCCAGTACGCAGCACGAATCAAAAGTCTCTGCCACAGACTCGTTTGGGGGGTAAATCCTTACAATCCTCTGCCACAGGATGTATCAGATTTTCTCTGCAGTGAAAGTCAGTCACAGTGCCTGAACCTTTAAGCCGAACCGGCAACACCATGCTGTATAGTTACTTCTTTTGGATACGTCCTTCGACCGAGTCACCAGGCCCCTCTATAGACCAGCACGCTGCATGATCTCTCCAAGACGGGTCCTCCCCTGGGATCTCCCCGGCCGTTCAGCTTCCTCACACAGGACCGACAGCTCAGGACCATTTCTCGGCCACGGTGGTAGGCCCCAGACAAGCCTCTGGACCCACCCCTGCGCCGCTGTATCGTGGGCCTCCCGATCGGAGGACCACAAGGTAGCTCCTTAACGCATACCTGTCGGCCAGGAGGGCCAGCAGGTGGCTGTACAAAAGACCCTAGAACATGGCGTCTGTCCCATAAATACCCTCTTCCAAGAATGCAACTCGGAGGACCACCTCCACCGAGCTTGTCTCCGAGACAGAGGAGCATCTATACACTTCGACACGTTGCCTTTCCAACACTGACTAGTGGTAACAGCGACACCCACTGTTCAGCACGGAAGCACACACAACGTCAGCCCAGCTGGAACAGAGGGTAACTTTAAAACTTCCTAACGCACAATTTACTAAATTTACCTAACCTGCGGTAGATTGTAAATCTACCAGCGCTACATATATATATATATATATATATATATATAATGTTTGTGGCTTCTAAGTTATTTTCTAGCAAAAAAAAACGGATTTTAACTTGTAAACAAGTTTGAAAAATAGGCCTGGTCCTTAAAGTGGAAGTCCACTCTTATGCCTTCTACACACGATAGGATTTTCCAATGGAAAATGTGTGATAGGACCTAGTTGTCGGAAATTCCGACCGTGTGTAGGCTCCATCACACATTTTCCATAAGAATTTCCGACACACAAAGTTTGAGAGCTTGCTATAAAATTTTCCGACAATCGTTGAATTCCGATCGTGTGTACACAAATTCGACACTCAAAGTGCCACACATGTTCAGAATAAATTAAGAGACGAAAGCTATTGGCTACTGCCCCATTTATAGTCCCAACGTACGTGTTTTTTTACGTCACCACATTCAGGACGATCGGATTTTCCGACAACTTTGTGTGACCGTGTGTATGCAAGACAAGTTTGAGCCAACATCCGTCGGAAAAAATCCATGGATTTTGTTGTCGGAATGTCCGATCAATGTCTGACCGTGTGTACGGGGCATAACACTTAAATTCTCACCCTGCAATCATTATTGTGAGCTAAGTTCAGCCTTATTTCTCAGAATGAAAAAATTCCAGTTTACTGGTGCCTCCATGGCAGCATACCTGTGATAGAGCTCCGCCTCTACTCCGCCTTCACGACTAGTGAATAGCATAAATTAAAGGGCAGAGCCCGTCTGTGACAGACCTAGCCGGACAGAGGCTGTTGGAGAGGACTGAATGCAAGCCTGTTGCCTTTTGATTATGGGCCCTAGCATTTGGGGGAGTGGTGCTCTCTGTGAGCTGTATGCCTGGGGACCCTGGGGTTGGTGTTACTTTGGATTCAGCTCCATGTCCCTCCAAAACACACAGACTCTGGGAACCCTTTATATGCCATATTAGAATGATAAGACTGAATTATACTGTTGGGACACATCCTGTGAGGAGATGCTGGTGTCATCCACTCCAACTACCTGTGTTTTTGTTAATTGAATGAGCTGATCACATTGTCCTCTATACAATGTAGGAGGCGGGACGACTCCTATTGGAGCTGCTGCTATTGTGAGAAGGTGTCCTGTGATAATTAACTCAGTCTGGGCAAAAGGTCATGTCTCAATCACCTAGGCTGTATAAAGGATTAGTTAATTAGCTCATGTTAATTAGGTTAATTAGGTTACAGTTGTATTGTTAGAGGAGGTTCCAACGGCATATAAAGTCTTGTAATTTTGATTCTAAATAAAGTGAGTTCATGGTAGCAACAAGCAAGTGTCGCCTTGTTTTGTGCTCAGAGAGGTTGGAATATCTGATATCTGTATACAGACTGGGAGGAAGTGGTATATGACGGAAGCACTCAAGCGGAGTGTGGGACGTTCCGTGACACCCTCCCCCAACATTCTCTTTTTTTTTCCTCATACCTCTTGACTGATGAAGAGTAGCAGTATGTCCATACCTCTGCAGTCGGCAGCGTCCGCCAGGTTAAGCCTCTCCCGTGCGCAGTCCCTGTTCTTGGGCCGCTATTAGCGCTGATAAGACTGGGAACCCCTTGCTGGCGATGATGGCGGGAGGATCAGCTTCTCTTCCTTCTTGGTCAGGTCAGGTGTTCCTTTTTTTTGCTTCCATGACTGTGGTATTTTTAAACCCTGGTGATTACATTTACAAGTCAAAAAAAAAAAACATTTTTTTTTGGCCCCTTTAAGACATTTATTCATTTTTATTTGCCTTTTTTCCATATATTTATCTAGCCTTGTATTTACCCTTGCTTACCGTGGGCTCGGTTAGGTGTTTTTTTTCCGTCTATTAGGTTTTAACATGCTGGCGGGGGAGAGGGAGAGACTGGTAGAGCTGAGCGGCTGAGGGGAGGCAGTGTCTTCCTCCTTGTATTGTACGTGACAGCTCCGTGCGCCTGCGCGGCCAATCTGGATACAGCTGGAGACTGTGTCCGTAATTGCCTCTTCCAACCGCTAGTTTGCATGCGCGGGCGCATGCGCATTGGGCGGTGAAGCTTCGGCGGCCATCTTGGTATAGGGAAAAGAGCTTAGATCATGTATTTTTGCCAGTAATAGGGAAAGTCCATTCAATTAACCTCCCCTCCCCTTTCTACTTTACATTTTGGCTCCAAATTGGGCTCAGGGCTGCTCTGTATAGCAAGTGTATGCCCTGCAGTCCAAATTACTTCAGTTTTACAGGTATGTCTTATACTCTATTCGCATTCCCATTGCAGTAACTTCGGTTATATTGTTTTACAAATAGACTCTATATTTCTTTTTGTTTTCTTACTTAGCCTTTCTACAGCTGATCCTCCTGCCCATAAATTCACCATTAGCCATTCGTCTCATAGTCAAGATCCTCTTGTGTCCAATAGGTATGTGGACCACCTGTATGTGAGTATTAAAAAAAAAAAAAAAAAGAGTGCGCCACTGACAAACAAACTTTGTTTGTTTCAGCCCTGTTCCCGCAAAGCGGTCTGGAAAGTCCTCAAGGCGCCATGACAATGACGATAGTCCAGAGCGGAGGTCACGCTCTTCTCAACGTAAATCTTCCAGAAGATCAGGATCTCATAGACGTCATCATTTGCCTCCACCGCGGGCGTCAAGGAAAAAATGCTGGGCCTGTGGTGCAGTTCCACTCCCTGATAAGATTGTCTGTAGAGACTGTCTCAGGGACTACGCAGCTAACCGGGAATTAGAAGGCCAACAGGTGGTTGACCCACTTAAACAAACCATGAAAGACTCTCTTTCTGAATTGATGGCCATGATCCCCGCTCACCAAGGGGGTTTCTCAAGCTGCACTATTGGATTCAGACCCCGACAATCCGGGTCCATCAGCTGTTAGTACTCCTTTGCCTCCATCAGGAAAAACAGATAAACAAATTCCACCTGTAGATTCATCCAAGGAGTCCTCAGATGATACTGAACCATCTGGTTTCAATTTCTCCCTGGTTCAACCCTTTGTCCAAGCGGTGAGGAGCGCCATTGCCTCGGAAGACCCGGAAGAGCCTCCTCAAAAATCAAAATCAAAAACCTATTTTCCATTCTTCAAGAGAAAGCAAATAGCAAATCTTCTTCCCATTAATGGGGGAAATCAGGGAGATCATAGAGGATGAGTGGAACAAAATTGATAAAACTGATAAATTTCTCTTGCACGTTTATACAAACTGTATCCACTGGCAGATTCGGATACACAGTCCTTAAGTTCAATGCCTGTGGTTGATGCAGCTGTAGTGCATCTGGCAAAAAATGTAACGTTGCCAATGGAGGATTCAACGTCTTTCAAGGATCCCCTAGACGTGCTGACCTAGACCTCAAGAGGAGCTATCTAGCGGCAGGGGCGGCTTGCAGACCAGCCATTGCGCTGACATCTGTTTCCAATGCCATCAGGTCTTGGACAGAAAAAGTTGAGACAGCCCTACACCAAGACGTTCCTAAAGAAGACGTAATCAAAGCTCTGGAGGAGCTTAAGTTGGTGGGGGATTGCGTAGGAGAAGCTGCAATTGACACAATCCGTTGTTCAGCCAATTCAATGCTGCATTCGGTTATGGCCAAGCGGGCCTTATGGCTAAAACCTTGGACAGC
Source organism: Aquarana catesbeiana (assembly GCF_042186555.1). Taxonomy (NCBI): domain Eukaryota; kingdom Metazoa; phylum Chordata; class Amphibia; order Anura; family Ranidae; genus Aquarana; species Aquarana catesbeiana. The sequence goes on along the minus strand of NC_133329.1, from coordinate 343,750,606 downwards.
CGATCTAGCATCAAAGCAGAATTGGTGCAAGATTCCCTTTAATGGAAAATCTTTGTTTGGCGAGAGACTCGACAAAGCAATCTCCAGAGTAACAGGGGGCAAATCTGGCTTACTTCCTCAGGACAGGAAGGTCCGGAGAACAAAGGCCTATTTATCCCGGTTCCGGCAATCAAATTCTAGAGACTTCAGACAGTCTCGCCCCTTTAGGGACAACAGGAAATCATGGAGAGGAACTCAGACTTCTTTTTTGGGAGCCAGGAAGAACAAGTCCCTCACAGCTCCCCAGGAGGGGACAAAGTCTTTTTGATGCCAGAGGGGCGGAGACGCCCCCAGTGGGAGCCCGATTAAAACATTTTTTCCCCATCTGGGCCTCCCAGTGTCAGGACCCATGGGTCCTATCAACGATCCGGTAGGGTCACTTCTGGACTTTCTCTTAGCAGCTTCCTCACACGTCCTTCAAAGAAACACAGTTACCGGCCTCTCCACAGAAAGCACTGGCCCTAAACCAATTTTTGGAGTCTCTGCAATGTCAAGGGGCAGCAATACCTGTTCCCCCATCGGAGCGATTTACGGGTTTTTATTCCACCCTTTTCCTGGTGCAGAAAAAACAGGCGACTGGAGACCTGTAATAGATCTGAAAAAGCTAAATCGATACATCCATCTCAAAAGCTTCAAGATGGAGTCGCTATAGACCTGCAGAATGCTTACCTCCACGTCCCTATTCTACCATCCTTTCAAAAATACTTAAGGTTCGCAGTGGGTCATGTCCACCTGCAATTTCAGGTTCTGCCCTTCGGGCTGTGCACCTCCCCTCAGGTGTTCACAAAGGTGTTGATATCTGTCTTGGCCCCTCTGAGAGAGAGGGGATTAAGAATTTATCACTACCTGGACGATATCCTCTTGCTGTCAAACAACCCAAACCAGCTTGTAGCCCACAGGGAGATTCTTCTTCAGTCGTTGTCGGAGTTGGGGTGGTTGGTGAAACATCGAAAGAGCCAATTAGTTCCAACACAACAGATGATTTACCTAGGAGCAATGTTCGATACGCACCTAGGCACAGTCTCTTTACCCCAAATGAAGATGGAGGGCATCATTCAGAAGGTATCCAAGACCATACAGAGGTCCCATCTATCAGCCTCACAGTGTCTGAGCCTTATTGGCACGATGTCCTCGTGCATACCTCTAGTTCCATGGTCTCACTGGCACCTGAGACGCTTCCAGACGGGATTGCTAATACAATGGAAACGACAACATCTTTCCCAGACAATCCGTTTAACAACGCTAATGAGCAGGAGTCGAATCCAGAGAATCTCTCTTGGTCCCATCATTAGGGTTTCCACTCATGGACCACAATTACTTCCGATGCGAGTGGCCTGGGGTGGGGTGCCCATTGCAGAGAATTCCGGATTCAGGGAAGATGGTCCTTTCTCACCAGAGGGATAGTGTCCAACGCCCTAGAAATGAGGGCATCATTTCTAGCCTTAACCTCTTTTGCATCTCAGGTCAAGGGACAGAGAGTACTTCTGCGTTTGGACAACAAGGCGGCAGTTTTGTACCTTCAGAAGCAAGGGGGCACCCACAGCAAGACACTTCTGAGGGAAGTGGAACCTGTAATGCTCTGGGCAGAGGAGAACCTGGTAGACCTCAGGGCAATATATCTCCCAGGCAAATTGAACACGGAGGCAGATGTCTTATCAAGGAGGTTTGGGGACAACAACGAGTGGTCTCTCCATCCCCATGTGTTCAACCAAATCTCCAATCTATGGCAGACCCCACAGGTGGATCTCTTTGCTACGCAGGAGAATTCCAAGCTCAGGAGATTCTTCTCCCGCCTCCCACATCCACAAGCGGAAGGGGTAGATGCTCTTATCTTGTCCTTGGACCTTCAAGACAGCTTATGCCTTTCCTCCTCACCCACTCATATCGAGATTTCTCCTCAGACTCCTGAACGAACCAGTCCAAGTGCTAGCAGTGCTACCCTATTGGCCGAAGAGACCTTGGTCTCCACTAGCCATGCACCTCAGTGTGGATCCTCCAATCAGAATTCCTCCCTTCCCGCAGTTGTTGACCCAGGGCAGGCTGGCCCATCCAGACCCACAGAAGCTGGATCTTCGTGTACGGAAGTTGAAAGGAGGAGGTTTGAATCATTAGGCTGTTCCCAAGAGGTCATATCCACCCTGTTGATAATCAGAAAACCTACAACCAACACAATATATGCAAGGATTTGGATCAAGTTCTTGTCCTACGCCACAGGAAAAGGATTTGATCCTATCTCTCCTTCCACTGCTGATGTTCTGAGTTTTCTGCAAACAGGTCTCGATTTGGGGCTCTGCCAGAGTTCCCTCAAGGTACAAGTGTCCGCAATTTCTGCAGCAACTAACATCAGGTGGGCAGAAGACCCTCTAGTGGTCACGTTCCTTAGGGGAGTATTGAAGATGCGTCCTCCATCCAGACGTTCATTCCCAAAGTGGGATCTTCCTCTAATATTGGAGGTCCTATCAAACTTGACTTTAAAAACAACCTTCGTGTTGGCTATTACATCCGGCAGGAGGATTTCGGAGCTCCACTCTCTGGGCATCGGAGATGAACATATATCCTTTTTTCCAGATAGGGTAGAACTTCGCTCTCTCACAGGGTTTAAGCCTAAGGTCACCTCAACGGCAAACCTATCAGAACTGTGGGCGTTACCAGTTCTCATGGACTCAGATTCAAACTCCTGTCACAAGTTAGACATATCCAAAGTCCTCAGGGCCTACTTGAAAGCCACAGCAAGTTTCAGGAATTCTGAAAGATTACTCATCATCCCATGGGGTAAGAATAAAGGAAAGGAAGTTTCTACCAGAACCTTGTCATCCTGTGTTGTCAAGCTAATTCAGAAAGCATACAGGGTGAAGAACTTGGAACCTCCGGCTCAGGTGAATGCTCATTCAACAAGAGCGGTGTCAGCTTCTTGGGCAGCGAGGGCAAATGTTTCTTTGGAAACAGTATGCAGGGCCGCCACTTGGTCTTCTTGACACACGTTCCTTAAACATTATCGTGTTGATTCCGGAGCTCTTACGACTGTATGTCTGTATCTGATTAAAACATTTTTCGTTAAAGCATTAAACCCACCCGTGTGAGCTAGTTATTTATCACAGGTATGCTGCCATGGAGGCACCAGGAAAACGGAAAATTGTATCATACTTACTGTAATTTTCCTTTCCTGGTGCCAATCCATGGCAGCATAATCTCCCACCCTCGGTATTCTATATTATGAAGAATGTTGGGGAAGGGGCTATGCCCTTTAATTTTTGCTATTCACTAGTCCTGAAGGCGGAATAGAGGCGAAGCTCTATCGCAGGTATGCTGCCATGGACTGGCACCAGGAAAGGAAAATTACGGTAAGTATGATACCATTTTTCATTTTTTCTACCTTTAGTTTGCAGAATCCAGTGCCGTCACATGACAATTCTGTAAAATCAGACAGTGGGTGTGGTTGCTGAAAGCTAGTGACATCACTTCCTGGGAGGGACACTGTTCCTATGTAGCCAATGGGCATATACAAGATGGGAGGGAGCTGATCATAGGTTCCCGCCCAGTGTTCTCTCATTGTACATTCTAACTCATGAGAAAATTAAGAAATAAAAAGCCCCATCCACACAGGGGGGATGGGAGGTGCGGTGCACATATACAGTATAGCTGTGCACAGGAAAAGGGAGCTGGACACAGGGGAGGCACCTGTTCCCATCTATGTGATCCATCCAACATTTGTGGGTGGAAAGTTGGCCAACAATTGTCTGATGGAGTGTACTAACAGTCAGTTTTTAGGCAGTCTGTCATCACACAATTCCTGAACGAAAGTCCGATTGAGCGTATGAGGCTTAAGGCTCTGTTTCCACTAGTATGAATAGTCATGCAACTTTGGACACATAAAGTCGCATGATAAGTCACAGCCCATTGATTTCAATGGCACCTGTTCCCATCTATGCGACTTTGAAAATCAGCTACTTAGAAAAGGTACTTACAATGCTTTGATGCGACTTTGATCCAGAGAGTGTTGGATCAAAGTCACACTCCAAAGTCACACTCTAGCCTTAGGCTACGTTTCCACTAGTGCGACTCCAAAGCTGTGCGATTTAAAGTGCGACTTTGAGTGCAGTTTTGATCCAACTTTACACTCTGGATCAAAGTCGCATCAAAAGTCACATCAAAGTAGTGCAGGCACCTTTTCAAAGTCATATAGATGGGAACGTTTGCCATTCAAATCAATGGGCCCTGACTTGTCATGCGACTTTATGTGTCCAAAGTCACATGACAAGTCGCACTAGTGGCAACAGAGCCTTAAACTCATTTGTAGCTAACTCAGTCACATGCAGCTCCCTCAGCTGGGCGTGTGCCACATCATGCCATCACAGTGTCATCATAGTGCCCATCTCAGTGCCATGCAGAAACAACAATGTGGTTGTACACTGTAGAAAATCTGCACCATGTTGCATTGTAATCATTATTACAGTTTCTAACAAAAAGAACACACTTACAAAGTCTGTCCCCCCCCCCGCCTCTATCTCAGGAGAAACTGCTATCCAAAACAAGGCTATGAAGACAGGAGGAGATCTGTGAAGGAGAGGAGGGATGGGGGTGGGGCTGGGCAGGTTTAGGCATGTCTGTCTAAAAAGGAGAGGAGGGGTGGACATGTATAGAAGAAAAGGACAACATTTTCAGGAAGTGAGAGGCCCCCATGCAGAAATCAGAAATAAGGAGGTAAGGTTGTCCCTGAAGAACAGGAAGAAGCGGATTATTTGGCTTGATGAATGAATATAAATGAATACTATCAAAGATAAAGATATTATACATATAAATTATAGAAAATTTTTCATTTTTGACTGGACTTCTACTTTAAGTAGTTAAAAACGCTGTACAAAAACGCCCGAAAAAACGACCGAAAAAATGCTCAAAACCGCTCAGGTGTGAATGCAGCCTGAAGCCCAATAATTACAAAATTGAATGTTAAAAGCAAACAAAATTACAAACTACTTTCCAATTACATTTGTTAAGCCAGAATTTTCATACGTATGTTCGTTTGAATATATACCCGCCAAGAAAGTGTGGCGGCCCGCCCCCCCAAGCTTTTGGCACTTTAAGAGTGACCAGGCGCCGGACACACGGCGGTCTAAAGGAAGCTTCTCAGCTTGCAATCAGCTGATTGCAAGCTGGGAAGCTGATTTGCCCATGTTTAGGGCGTGTGCAGGGCGCAAGCAATGCGCCCGCAAATACTCCCACTCTCCCGTGATTTGTCCCTGGCTCTTGTCCATCTCTTCATTGGCCTGGACCGGAGGGTGACTGGGCTGTGTTTTTTCAGCTCTACGGCGTCACTTCCAGTTTTCCTGGGGTCGGAGTGGAGTGCGGACACTGCAAAGACTACTTTACTGCAACCTGGGACCCTGTGATGTGAGACGGGGAGCGGATCACAGATGTGGCTGGTCATGTGGGTGCAGATCTGAGCCCGAGCGTGGTGTACCAGAACAGAAGGTGAGTGCGGGAATCGGAGGTGATCTCTCTCACTGTCAATGACAGAGGATTGCAAAGCTGAAGACAGAGTGTACCTGGCTGCTGCAATTCTCTGTTTTGGCTGTTTTCAATGGCATGTCTCTCCCTCCCGGCAACATGCTTCCCCCGACTCCTCAGACTCCTCTGCAGGGTGGCTACAGAGTGACTGGTCCACCCGGTGTGTAGTGTATCCTGCCATGAGCCTGACTCCCCCTCCCACCTCTGCTCACTTTTCTCAGCTGTTGCAGAGCTTCATGGAGGTGGGAGGGGGGAGGGTGGGGCTGCTGAGTGTTGTGGTGCAGGGCAGTGACTGGCAGCTGTGGGGTTCCCAAACCCTAAATTCTTCCCCCCTCCCTTCCTGCATTATCCCTCCCTGCCTCTCGACCCTAAAACAGCCCCTCTCCCTAAAAAGGCCCCCCTCCCTGCCTCTCCACCCTAAAATGGCCCCCCTGTCTGCCTCTCCACCCTAAACCCCCCCCCAGCCTCTCCACCCTAAACAATAACCCCCCTACCTGCCTCTCCACCCTAAAACGCCCCCTCTCTCTGCCTCTTCACCCTAAAACGCCCCCCCTGCTTCTCCACCATAAACAAACCCCCCTCCCTGCCTCTCCACCCTAAACAATAACCCACCTCTCCACCCGAAACAATAACCCCCCTCCCCGCCTCTCCACCCTAAACAATAACCTCCTCCCCACCTCTCCACCATAAACAGTAACCTCCTCCCCACCTATCCACCCTAAACAATAACCTCCTCCCCACCTCTCCACCCTAAACAATAACCTCCTCCCCACCTCTCCACCCTAAACAATAAGCTCTTCCCCACCACTCCACCCTAAACAATAACCTTGTCCCCACCACTCCACCCTAAAAAATAACCTCCTCCCCACCTCTCCACCCTAAACAATAACCTCCTGCTCACCTCTCCACCCTAAACAATAACCTCCTCCCCACCTCTCCACCCTAAACAATAACCCCCCTCTCTGCCTCTCCACCCTAAACAATAACCTCCTCCCTGCCTCTCTACCCTGAACAATAACCCCCATTTATGCCTCTCCACCCTAAACAAATAAAACAAATAACATCTGTGTTTAATGATGGGGTTAGTATGAGGGAGGGGGTCCTGTGTAACAATGGGGGTAGTGTTGAGGAAGGGGGCCTGTGTAATGATAGGGAGAAGGATGGTGGTAAGGGGGATTCTTTTTGTTTAACCGTGCTCCTTCCACTGTTAACAGTCTGGCCATACCCACTTTTTGGCGTGGCATGTCACATGCTTACATTAGCCTCAAGTGTCCCTCATTCTCAAGTTCTAAAGTTGGGAGGTATGTACTCTGTCTTGTGATGCTGAGGGCTGTATACTGTGCCCTGTGATGCTGGGGCTGTATACTCTGTCCTGTGATGCTGAGCTGTATACTCTGTCCTGTGATTCTGGGGCTGTATACTCTGTCCTGTGATGCTAAGCTATATACTCTGTCCTGTGATGCTGGGGCTGTATACACTGTCCTGTGATGCTGGGGCTGTATACTCTGTGCTGTGATGCTGGGGCTGTATACTCTGTCCTGTGATGCTGAGCTGTATACTCTGTGCTGTGATGCTGGGGCTGTATACTCTGTCCTGTAATGCTGAGCTGTATACTCTGTCCTGTGATGCTAGGGCTGTATACTCTGTCCTGTGATGCTGAGCTGTATACTCTGTCCTGTGATGCTGGGGCTGTATACTCTGTCCCGTGATCCTGAGATGTATACTCTGTCCTGTGGTGCTGGGGCTGTATACTCTGTCCTGTGATACTGAGCTGTATACTCTGTCCTGTGATGCTGAGCTAAATACTCCTGACACTATGGGTGAAAGCAAGTGGAATACAGTGAGTGGATTCTATAAGGGGTGGGGCTTATGAGCAGTGTGACGGATCAAAAATGAGGGGCAGGGTCTGGCGCTCCCCCATCCTAAAATTTCACCAGCCGCCACTGGTTTCAGCCAAGGCCTGGCTATCACCAAGTTTACCTTTTTGGAGGTAAAATAAATAAAACTAACAGCTGATGACCCACAAACAGAACACTATTCCCAAATTTTGAAGAGTCTGGGATCCCTGGATTACAACATTCCTCCCAAGACACTTAATTTGCAGATTACTGGACTTCTGACAGTTCAACCCTTCTCTTCCCACAGATCCTTATCCTGCTTGTGGGTGGAATGCAGCGTGGTGCGGAGGCAATAATTCACACAGGCAGGTGCAATAAACTTCTATTGAAGAAATGCAGCAACAATTCACAACAACCCCAATGGGAGAGCCACCCAGTCGGGCACACTCACAGTTCAGTAGCATGACAGGAGTACATTCCAGCCGGAATGACAGCGTCTGATGAGAGGGGACTGAATGCAGCCTGGCTGTCTGTACCCAATCGGGAGAATGTCCAGGAGAGATGAGGTCCTACGCTTAACTTACTCATCAGGAACCTTTGCCTAGTGCTATTGCTGACCCTCACAGACAGTGTACCTGTCCCTACTCTGTTCACTCGCCAAAGCACACCAAAACTCGTGAGCCAGGGCCTTAAAAAGGTTCTGCCTGACCCAAAATGGCTGCTTGAGTCACGTGGGGCGGCAGCATCCAATAGAATAGCTTCTCCAGGAAACCATAGAAGAACCTTGTTCCCCCTGACTTCCTCCCCAGCAACAGCACCGCTATGGAAGTGCACCACTGGTCAAGGAGAAAGTAGACGCGTCTGCCTACATGCTATGGCTCACTCCCCTCTCCTCTTCCTCTCTTTCCTGCCTTCTCTCTCTCTTTCATGTCCTTCTTTTCTTCCTCTTTCATCTCCAATCTAGTTATTTTGTTTAGTTAAATTTGGTTGATTCGCTCAATTAATTTTCGGAATTAGTTTTCGGAATTTGTATTTGGAATTTGTCTATCCTTTCAGGGTAGATTTAACTGTTCACATTATGAAAACAACTGTCATATAAGATGCACACAGGACAGCTTTAAAAAGTCCACTAATCTGAGAGGTCAGCTGATTCTCTTTCAGTCATTATGCTTTGGCTACCATTTTTTGTAAATTACTGTCCATTAAACACTCTTCAGGGCAGAAGTCATCAGGCTGTGGTTACTGAGGTCACTTAAGTCTGAAGCTACTTTGGCCCTTCGGCCATAAACACCATTTGCTAAATGTCATGCCGCGTACACACGATCGGACATTCCGACAACAAAATCCTGGATTTATTTCAAACGGATGTTGGCTCAAACTTGTCTTGCATACACACGGTCACAAAAATGTTGTCGGAAATTCCGAACGTCAAGATGACGTACAACACGTACGACGAGCCGAGAAAAATGAAGTTCAATAGCCAGTGCGGCTCTTCTGCTTGTTTCCGAGCATGCGTGGAATTTTGTGCATCGGAATTGTGTACACACGATTGGAATTTCCGACAACGGATTTTGTTGTCGGAAAATTTGAGAACCAGCTCTCAAATTTTTGTCGTCGGAAATTCCAACAAATGTCCAATGGAGCCTACACACGGTCGGAATTTCCGACAACAAGCTCCCATCGAGCATTTGTTGTCGGAAATTCCGATCGTGTGTACACGGCATTAGACTTCAATGACTTTCCCTTTATGTTTGTACAAGTAAAGAATGACAGGGAGATTATTTAAAAATGTTTCCTTGATCCAATTTCAACTATTACCCACATCTAAATGGAAAAAACAAGAACTACCAGACAAAAGGGCCCATTCACACCCTTGCATGGGTTGATGTCCTAAGGGGCATGGCATTAATTTTCGGAATTTTGGCGGAATTTTCGAATTGACCGTTTTTTCAGATTCGAACCGATCAAATAGATAAACTTTTGAATCGGTCGAAACTAAAATGTTATATTGTTTTCGCTTCGAGTGCAGCAAAGTGAACAAACAAAAGAAAAATCTTCATCAAATGATTACAATGACTCTTTAAATCACCTTTGGCTTAACAAAAACAGCATTATTTCAAAATGGTACTCTAATAACACACACAGTCTTTGATTTCAGCAATATGTGTAGTGAGAATTCAATGTAAAATTTGATTCGAATTTCAGTCCGAATTTCCGAAATTCGGACGAATTTAGTTACGTTATTCGGAGCATTCGGTAAAATTTGTTTATATTGTAATTCGGGTATTCGACCATATCCGCATCTCCGAATAACGAAAAATTCATTTGAATATTAATTCGGAACTAAATGAACCGCACATGTCTACATGACAGTATGATCTTATAATTTACCTCTATATACATTTGACTTTGGTGACTGACTGACAAACCATTATGTTGGAATTTTTGGTATGTATCTTATATACTTCTTTATATACCTTGCACTCCAGCTGTGCTTATATTGCAGTATCTGTCATGATGTCTTTTTTGTACTATTTCTTGTGAAAACCTAATAAAAACTACTGAACAAGAAAATATGCCCAGCTTTGGATAATAGGCTGCTTTAATGCCATGCCCCTTAGGACATCAACCCATGCCAGGGTGTGAATGGGCCCTTTTGTCTGCTAGTTCTTTTTTTTTTCCGTTTAGATGTGGGAAATAGCTGAAATTGGATCAAGGAAACATTTTTTAATAATCTCCCTGTCATTCTTTACTTGTACAAACATAAAGGGAAAATTGCACCAAACTGCTGAGTCATTGAAGTCTAACATTTAGCAAATGATGTTTATGGCCGAAGGGCCAAAGTAGCTTCAGCCTTAAGTGACCTCATAACCACAGCCTGATGACTTCTGCCCTGAAGAGTGTTTAATGGACAGTAATTTACAAAAAATGGTAGGCAAAGCATAATGCCTGAAAGAGAATCAGCTGACCTCTCAGATTAGTGGACTTTTTAAAGCCGTCCTGTGTGCACCTTATATGACAATTATTTTCATAATGTGAACAGTTAAATCTACCCTGAAAGGAAGAAAGTTTGTCATTTCATAGTGTGCCGTGATTCCAGATACCGCAGTCATGTTTCAGCTCTGACTTCATTCCAGACTGCTGCCAAAGAACCACCTATCCTGGCTCTAAATTGATAATGTCCGACATGAAAACTGTCATTGCCCATAGTAACCAATTTATGAGATTCTTGTTTTTCTCCTTCAAAGCCTTGTTCTGACATTTGCTGTTTAACCACTTCAGCTCCAGAAGGTTTTACCTCCTTCCCGACCAGGCTATTTAATTTTGCAATACGGCACTGTGTTGCTTTAACTGACAATTGCGCGGTCGTACGACGCTGTACCCAAACAAAATTTATGTCCTTTTTTTTCACCCAAACAGAGCTTTCCTTTGGTGGTATTTGATCACCTCTGCGGATTTTATTTTTTGCGCTATAAACAAAAAAAAATTTTTTTTACTGTCTGCTATAAAACACATCCAATAAAAAAATGTAAAAAATCTAATGTATTCATCAATTTAGGCCAATATGTATTCTTCTACATGTTTTTGGAAAAAAAATCCCATTAAGGGTTTATTGATTGGTTTGTGCAAATGTTTTAGTGTCTAAAAACTATAGGATAGATTTATGGACTTTTTAAAACTTTGTATTGTTTTTACTAGTAGTGGCCACGATCAGTGATTTTTAGCGGGACTGCGACATTGCGGCGGACAAATCTGACACTAAGTGACACTTTTTGGGGACCAGTGACACCAATACAGTGATCAGTGCTAAAAAAATGCACTGCCACTGTATAAATGACACTTGCAAGGAAGGGGTTAACATCAGGGGCACTCAATGGGTTAATTGTGCTCCTAGGGAGTGCTTTCTAACTGGGGGGAATGCTAACACTGGAGGAAAAGAGATCCGTGTTTCTGCTTAGCAGGAACACAAGATCTCCATTTTCCTCTCTGGCAGGACGGCGATCTGCCTTGTTTACATAGGCAGACCGCCACTCTGCCTCTTCTTTGAGCGATCGGCAGGGCCAGTCAAGTTCCTCCACCCCAAACTTGCTCATTTATGTCTCTATGGACCTTGCTTTGTACACTGGTCGAAATCATTTGGTGGAGGGGGGATTATGGCATGGGATTGTTTCTCAGGAGTTAGGCCTGGACCTCCAGTTCCAACACATTTTGGACAATTTCATGCTCCCAACTTTGTGGGAACACTTTGAGGATGACCCTTTCCTGTTCCAACATGACTGCACACCCACCAATACAACACTTTGATTTTTTTTCCTTAATATAATTATAATGATGTCAATGTAGTAAATGGTCATATGATCAAAAAGTTAATAACATGATTTAGGAAATGTAGTTGCTTTGTTGCAGATTTTTCAGTTAAAGTGTTACTAAATCCACAACAGTAAAATCAGTCTGTATATGCAGTAAAGCATGCTTGTTATACTCACTGTGGAACCTAAGACGTCAATCCTCTGCATTGTGTAAAAAGGCTTTTTGAGCCTGTCTCTTCTGATCCCCCCCTTCTTCCACTGTCCCCAATCCATCTCCTGATAGAACAGAGCCTTTGGAGTCATTCTGCACATTCTCAGTTTGGTGTATTGCTTGAGAGGTTTTTTTTCTTAGGAGACTGCATGTACTCAGCACAGGGCCAATCAGCACTGTCCAGACAGAGGGTCAGGGGTCCTGCAGCCTCATAGGACAGTCAGAGGAGAATGAAAACTCCTCCTACAAGCTTTGACAGATACTGATAGAAGTCACAACACTGCTGTATACTGCTGGTGAGAAAATGTATTTAGCAGCTTATATTTACTAAAATAATTGTATTTTTTATGTTCTGTGTACTGTGGGAAACCAGATATAGTGAAAGCAGGGTCCTGGGTTTAGTAACACTTTAGCTTCCTTTTAAATATACTGCTCTCTGGAATCTTATTTATGCCTTTAATATATTTAAAGATTTTGGTTGTGTCCCTCCTTTCCCTTCTTTATCAAGAATGCACATAATAAGATCCTGAAGTCTCTGCCGTTGTGGAGATTTCTCTATACGCTATGCGCAATGCATGTCTCCTGCGCTAATAATAATTTCAGCCTTTTGGTATAATGCATCTTAGTACACCTGTATCTTCCCAAGTAACACAGACATAACCAGTGTTGCCAACACCCCGAAGTGAAATTAACTGTTAGGACACCAACATTTACAAAGGCCACCATTTTTTTACTGGCAAAAATCATGCTATTTACTGACAGAGCCACATTTTTTACTGCACTGCAAAAAAGTACCTAAAATGCAAGTTTTCAGTGCTAAACAGTGCAAATATAAATATTTAAACTATAAACATGTAGCTAGTGCTATTAGCAATGTGTTTAGGTTAAACAAAAGTCAAAAAACATATTTCTCCATTTACATGGTACAGGAGGGGGTCAGAGGCTGTACGGACATGGTGGTACAGGGGTCAGAGGCATGTGCCAACATGGACAAGGGTCAGAGGCATGTGCAGACATGGTACAGGGGTCAGAGGCATGTGCAGACATGGTACAGGGGTCAGAGGCATGTGCAGACATGGTACAGGGGTCAGAGACATGTGCGGGCATGGTACAGGGGTCAGAGGCATTTGCGGACATGGTACAGGGGTCAGAGGCATGTGCGGGCATGGTACAGGGGTCAGAGGCATGTGCGGACATGATACAGGGATCAGAGACATGTGCAGACATGATACAGGGTTTAGAGACATGTGTGGACATGATACAGGGGTCAGAGGCATGTGTAGACATGGTACAGGGGTCAGAGGCTGTGCGGACATGATACAGGGGTCAGAGGTATGTGCGGACATGATACAGGGGTCAGAGGCATTTGCGGACATGGTACAGGGGTCAGAGGCATGTGTGGGCATGGTACAGGGGTCAGAGGTATGTGTGGACATGGTACAGGGGTCAGAGGCATGTGCGGACATGATACAGGGGTCAGAGACATGTGGTACAGGGGTCAGAGGCTGTGCGGACATGATACAGGGGTCATAGGTATGTGCAGACATGATACAGGGGTCAGAGGCATTTGCGGACATTGTACAGGGGTCAGAGGCATATGTGGGCATGGTACAGGGGTCAGAGGTATGTGTGGACTTGGTACAGGGGTCAGAGGCATGTGCGGACATGATACAGGGGTCAGAGACATGTGCAGACATGATACATGGGTCAGAGACATGTGTGGACATGATATAGGGGTCAGAGACATGTGTGGACATGATACAGGGGTCAGAGGTATGTGCGGACATGGTACAGGGGTCAGAGGCTGTGCGGACATGATACAGGGGTCAGAGGTATGTGCGGACATGATACAGGGGTCAGAGACATGTGTGTACATGATACAGGGGTCATAGACATGTGTGGACATGATATAGGGGTCAGAGACATGTGTGGACATGATACAGGGGTCAGAGGTATGTGCGGACATGGTACAGGGGTCAGAGGCTGTGCGGACATGATACAGGGGTCAGAGGTATGTGCGGACATGATACAGGGGTCAGAGACATGTGTGTACATGATACAGGGGTCATAGACATGTGTGGACATGATACAGGGGTCAGAGGCTGTGCGGACATGATACAGGGGTCAGAGGTATGTGAGGACATGATACAGGGGTCAGAGACATGTGTGTACATGATACAGGAGTCATAGACATGTGTGGACATGATACAGGGGTCAGAGACATGTGTGGACATGATACAGGGGTCAGAGACATATGTGGACATGGTACATGGGTCAGAGACATGTGTGGACATGATACGGGGGTCAGAGACATGTGTGGACATGATACAGGGGTCAGAGGTATGTGCGGACATGGTACAGGGGTCAGAGGCATGTGCGGACATGATACAGGGGTCAGAGGTATGTGCGGACATGATACAGGGGTCAGAGACATGTGTGGACAAGATACAGGGGTCAGAGGCCTCTACAGGGGTCAGAGACATGTGCAGACATGATACAGGGGTCAGAGGCATGTGTAGACATGATACAGGGGTCAGAGGCATGTGTAGACATGGTACAGGGATCAGAGACATGTGTGGACATGATACAGGGGTCAGAGACATGTGTGGACATGATACAGGGGTCAGAGACATGTGTGGACATGATACAGGGGTCAGAGACGTGTGTGGACATGATACAGGGGTCAGAGACTGGTGTGGACATGGTACAAGAGGGGGGTCTGTCTCTGGGGATGGACCTGCTCCTGCTCTGTCTTAAGGGATGTGCCATATACGTTAGGCTTCGATAGATAACAATCTACTCCCTACCACCCCTGTACTAGCAAATGACCAGACGACACAATACTTTTGGAGTCGAACGGCCATAGCAGCCTTTTTATTACAACAAAATAAAATTACAAAATTTTTCCAAACATATAACTTAATGCATATAATACATTTTTAATAACATTAACCAAATACACATCCTTATCAAACTTTCCTGATCTAGAGGTCTTAGAAGGCAAAATATAAATTCCAACCAACTAGTTGTATCGGTACACCCATGAAAGGCCCCACGCCATGTATTACGTAAGCTCAGGGACAACCAGCTACTTCCTTCCAGATACAACCTACTACACACCATTGTTACCATTTTGAGGGAAAGGTCATCCATACCTCCATATGGGCCCAACCCCCTCCCAAACCTCCATTATTTTTCAGCACCGCCTTCAAAGACCCCATAGACCTACCGCTGCTATGACATCAAAAAAGAAACCACCCGTATACACCCAAAAGACCTATACTGCACCAACTACGAAAATTAAACCACCCCAAACCCATTATCCAACCGCCACCATAACCATAAATAAGGGAGGGAGGGTGGGAAATTACCTATCCTGTCCGTTTCTTCTTCCCACTGACCACCACTCCTAAACTCCACCCCCCAAGTTAACTCTAAACTCCCCCCACTGACCTGCCTCCTAAACCACTGTCTCCGCCTCCCTGCCCCATCCCAGTCATGCTGGCCCTTCTCCCAGTGCTACTTAGCTCCGGGCCATTACTTTCTGTCCTCCCTCCTCCGTTCAGTATAGGTCAGCACAATACATGTCTGAGGTCTGACTGACCTGGATGGATGGTCAGTCAGCACTCCATTCCAGAATCCAGGCACAGGCAAAGATCGACCTCCCCGGACCCCTGCTGTGACAAGGCGCCCCCGAGAACGATCACATCACATCACTGCGCATGTGCCTGCCCAGTGAGTTCTCCCAAGTCCTGCAGGCTTTGGAACGGCGCATGCCTCACATCCTTAGCTCCACAGGCCGACTTCCTTTTAGAGAGCCTGTGTTTTGTTTATTTATTATAGTGATGACAATAGAGCTTGATGGCTTCACAATCGGCCAATCAAGCACATGCATTCCTTCAAACAGGAGGAGTTATACAAATCTCAACCAATGAACAATGACTAGGGGAGTTTATGGGCGTGTCTGTACAGAGGCAGTGTGTAGGATTTCCCGCCCCCTGTCTGTGCTCTTTAGCTATAGATAGAAACCACATGGCTGGCCTAAGAATTTATGAATGCTGTCCCTGACCAAAACATACACAAAGAATCCCATTTTTATCATTGGCGTAAATCCTTATACCCGGATTATACTATCATTCCTGCTGATGGGAGATTATCTGGAGAGACACGCCATAGCTCCTCCATGTGCTGATCAGACACACAGGGCGACATGAGCGTGCACCCCCCATAACCGATAATGTCTTCGCAGAGTGAACACATCCCCCCAGACGATCAACACTCTTCAAACACTTCTCTGCATCTTACAGGAAGCTTTCCAGTACCAGACGGGTCTCAACCAGCATCAGTCTGCCCCAATCCACTCTTTAGAGCGGGCTGCAGGAGAACTAACACTGGGAGACACTGTAACAATACATACTGAATGCATCTTAATAAAATTTCCACATCTGCTGATATGTTTTCAAGTCTTACACCATTTTTGCTGCCCATCTCACAACTCGTTTATCTTTATGATTGACAGGTGATCAGCGATTTCCCACATAACATCCATTGATCAGGAAGAAGACCAGGATTGGTGCAGGACAGGGACTATATTTGAGGTGTCATTCAAATGAATGGCATCTCAAATGCGAGTCCCGTGATTTGCCATTCGCACATCAGCGATTTCAAATCGCGGGCTGATTCGCGGCAAATCTGCCTGTGATTCAAAACGCCGAAGTGTGAATGCAGCCTTCAGATTTCGATTGTTGTTTCTAGTAAGACATCTGCCCATGTATGGCCACCCTGTCACTGTGTATGGATCAGTCCTTTTTTTAGGAAATCAGTGCATGCACAAGATCCCTGTAGAGCCTCCTCCACCCCAGCACAGTGTCACATGTCAGATAGCTGCAGGGATCTTGTTCATAGCGGTCAGGACATGAACCTCCATTCACTGGTATTGCTATTTCATGGCAATATTGTAATGACTCACTTTATTAATCATGTGTAAGTCCTGGAGAGTCTATTGATCTTGTTACCATGGAAATCCTGTTTTATTTTTATCCAGGGCTTTTTTTATTATGTTATTAATAATATAATAATTCAAATATAAAAATTGTAAATACCTTATTATCTTTTTCTGTAAGGCCCCTTTTACATTGCTCTGCTGCAGTTTCCCAGCGGCTTGGGTGTAGCACTGTGTACCCATGGTTTTTGTGTGGGTTACCTATGCTTTTCCATAGACTTCTATTAGATCCAGTGTTTTTGGTACATTTTCTGAAAGCGCATCAAAGATGCAACATCCAGGACTTTTGGTGCACTTTCAGAAAACGCCCTAAAAACACCCAATTGAATTGAAGTCTATGGGAAAGTGTGGGTAACTGCCTGTACACTGCCCCCGCAGTACAGGGAAAACTGCAGCGGGGCAGAGTGAAAGGAGCCTAGGTGATCACATGATTTCTGTTCTCACTCGCATGAAGGGTTTATAGAGCTAGGTGTGGAGAAACAGCAGTACACTGACCTTCCCAGTGATTGGCTGTGCCAGGGGGGTGGCAACACAAATCTTGGTCTTTAGGAGACAGACAGGCTGTTCTCCTAGCACAGCCAGATAACTGACAATGTTGGGATGAATGTGCTCATATGCCTAGTGTGGTCAGTTTGAAATAGGAAAGCAAAGGGACTGGCAGGTACACCAGGTATTTCACACAAAGGAAGTAATACACAGAGAACAGGATATTTTTTTTTTTTTACACAAGTCCATGGTACAGCAGGCACATATTAGAAAATGAAATGTTGGGGTAACGCATTCTTTAATCGGATTGGGGTTCTGTCGTTGTAGTTAAAAGCTAAGTTAACCCATTACATAAACTGGTCCACATAGACAAGGGGCCACAATAGTTTAAAATGCACTGGGGCTTATTTACTAAAGGCAAATCCACTTTGCACTGCAAAGGAATCCTCCAGACTTACCTTTGGCAAAAGCTTAAAGCCATAGAGAACATATAACTATGTAAAAAAAGGGAATTGATAGCAAGACATCCATATTTTTGCCCTGATGTGTTAAACAAACACCAAGATTTACCCAGTTAAAGAGGAGATCCAGTCATATTTGTGTTTATTAAAAATCAGCAGCTACTGTAGCTGCTGACTTTTTATAAACGGAAACTCCCCTATCCATGGATCCAGCGGTGCGATAGCCACAGCCGTCCTTTCCATTGGTCTTCGATCCCCGGCGCCAGCATCTCCACTGTGGGCACCCGGCTATGACATGCTCAAGCCGCACTGCGCATTGAGAATAGTCCTGCAGTCTTCTGGGACATTTTATGTGTCCCAGAAGACTGCGAGGAGGGAGAGAGAAGGAGAACTTCCGCTTAGATCGCCTTAAGCCCCCTACACACTATCAGATTTTCTGCTGATTTTCTCCTTCAGATTTACCAAAACCATATAATATGAGGTCAAACCTTAGGAGTTTCAATTTGTATGCAATCAGGCAGGCCCTTGTACTACATGGTTTTGGTAAATCTGAAGATGAAAATCAGCAGAAAATCTGATAGTGTGTATGGGGCTTAAGTCCCATTTCACACTTAAACGACTTGTCCCACGATTTTGTACTGCAAAATCGCATTAAAAGTCATTCTCCATGATTTTCAATGACTACCATTCATATTGGCACGACTTTAATTTGTGCCGACTTCAAAGTAGCCCCTGCAATACTTTGGTCCAACTTCCATGCGAGTTGATGTCCATAGACCTCAATGTTAAACCCTCAAGTAGCATGCAAATCGTACCTGAATATTATAGACACGATTTCAGTACGACTTTGTAAGCCCAAGCTGAAAATTGGTAATGCCAAAGTTGTTGCAAAGTCGTACAAAGTAGTACCGCTCCCAAATCGCGGTAAAATCGCACGACTTTGAAGTCGCACAAGTGTGAAAGAGGCCTAAAATTGCGGCAAAATCGCGCAACTTTGAAGTCGCACAAGTGTGAAAGGGGCCTAAGTGATTCGAATGGAAGTGGGAGCAGATACCTGTTAAAACCAAGCTGCTCCCCCCTCCTTTTGGACAAAACTCTGCTTTCTACCAAGAAGGACCACAGTACAGATTGCAAACCTTTCCCTGCACAGAAATGAAAGCAACTTAAAGGGTATTTCAACTTTTACAGCTGAATTGTAGTAGCATCTGCAATATATTTGCTACATGTTTCCATTCTCATTAATTTCCTCATGTAGACACCAGCCCGACATCCCGCGATGCTTTGTCCACATTCCATAGTAACCGGAAACGAAGAAGAGGCTTGAATATTGTGACCGTAATGCGCACGCGCGAGATTACGGAGAGAAGAAGGAACTGTGGGCGGAAATTCGAATAGAATAAGACACAGAAGACCACAATGGAGATGGCGCGGGCTTACTTGAGGAATAACGCTTTACAAGATCAACAGTATATACAGTAAGAAAAATAATTTGGATAAACATATAGCGATCAATCGATTTAGAACTACATGGTCTTTATGAATATGTTAATTGTTATGATAGTATCGGAGGGTTTACTACCGCTTTAAGGAGGGGGGTTTGAGAGTCATGTTTACTATAATTAACCCTGTCTGTACTGTGCTGGCAGATCTCATTATCAGTTGTAAATTTGCAATGCACACTGTCCTGACAAAGAGTTAAAGGAGAAGTTCAGCCAAAAACATTTATACTTATCTCCGTGTTGCTATGTAATGCTGCAGCTGTCCTATGCCGATCCTAACACCAAGAACTGAGTGATCACATTACTGAAGATCGCTCGGTTCTTGGTCTGCTCCAAGCGGAGAGTGATGACTGTTACATAGTTAGTCAGGTTGAAAAAAGACACAAATCCATCTAGTTCAACCATAAAAATAAATAAATAAAAAATAATAATAATAATAATTTCCTACAATTCCACATACACAGTGCTATACCCACAGTTGATCCAGAGGAAGGTAAAAAAACCCAGCACAGCATAATCCAATTTGCTACAGCAGGGGAAAAAAATTCCTTCCTGATCCCCTGAGAGGCAATCGGATTTTCCCTGAATCAACTTTACCTATAAATGTCAGTACCCAGTTATATTATGTACATTTAGTAAAGAATCAAGGCCTTTCTTAAAGAAATCTACTGAACTGGCCAGAACCACCTCTGTAGGGAGACTATTCCACATTTTCACAGCTCTTATGCCCCGTACACACGGTCGGATTTTCCGATGGAAAATGTCCGATCGGAGCGTGTTGTCGGAAATTCCGACCGTGTGTGGGCTCCATCGGACATTTTCCATCGGATTTTCCGACACACAAAGTTGGAGAGCAGGAGATAAAATTTTCCGACAACAAAATCCGTTGTTGGAAATTCCGATCGTGTGTACACAAATCTGACGGACAAAGTGCCACGCATGCTCAGAATAAATAAAGAGATGAAAGCTATTGGCCACTGCCCCGTTTATAGTCCCGACGTACATGTTTTACGTCACCGCGCTTAAAACGATCAGATTTTCCGACAACTTTGTGTGACCGTGTGTATGCAAGACAAGTTTGAGCCAACATCCGTCGGAAAAAAATCCTAGGATTTTGTTGTCGGAATGTCCGAACAAAGTCCGACCGTGTGTACGGGGCATTACTGTGAAGAAACCTTTCCTTATTCAGAGATTAAATCTCTTTTCCTCTAGACATAGAGAGTGCCCCCTTGTCCCCTGTGATGACTGTAAAGTGAATAACTCAACACCAAGTTCACTAAATGGACCCCTTATGTACCGGCACTTCCTGGTTCACACGATGATCAGCAGTGATTGGTCACAGCTGATCATGTGGTAAGAAGCCTCTGTCAGAGGCTCCTTACCACGATCGGAGATCACCCTGCACTCGTGATCACCGCGCTGCACACTCCCACAGGCGCGCACCGGCATGTTATCCTGCTGGACGTCATATGATGCCCAGTCACGATAACAGAACCACCGCCTGGCTGTCATTCTGCTATAGGCCGGGCGGGAAGTGGTTAAGGGTCCTTACACACTGGAGCGATGCGCTGGCAGGACGGTAAAAAAAAATCCTGCTAGCAGCATCTTCTAAGCGGTGAAGGAGCGGAGTTTATACTGCTCCTTCACCGCCCCTACCCATTGAAATCAATGGGACGGCGTGGCTATACCGCCGGCAAAGCGCCTCTGCAGAGGCACTTTGCGGTGGTTTTTAACCATTTCTCGGCCGCTAGCGGGGGGTAAAACCGCCCCGCTAGAGGCCGCATACCGACGGTAAAGTGCCGCTTACAATAGCGGTACTTTACCTCCTACGCCGCCGCCCACCCCAGTGTGAAAGGGTCCTAAAGGAGAAGTATAGCTATTCGTTTTGCGGAAATGGTTGAGCCAATGTGCAAGGAGCCTAAGCTAAACAATTCTGAGCACTTAATACGATTTTACTCTTTTGCAGCGCAGAGGAGGGGGGTTGAACTGGAAGGTTAGATTTTTTCTAATTCCTGAAGTTAAAGGTATTAAACCCAAAAGCAAACATTTATTAGATTGCAGCTTACCGATTCTAATGCCCTGTACACACGGTCGGACTTTGTTCAAACATTGCGACAACAAAATCCTAGGATTTTTTCTGACGGATGTTGGCTCATACACACGGTCACACAAAGTTGTCGGAAAATCCGATCGTTCTAAACGCGGTGACGTAAAACACGTACGTCGGGACTATAAACAGGGCAGTAGCCAATAGCTTTCATCTCTTTATTTATTCTGAGCATGCGTGGCACTTTGTGCGTCGGATTTGTGTACACACGATCGGAATTTCCGACAACGGATTTTGTTGTCGGAAAATGTTATATCCTGCTTTCCAGCAGAATGTTCCAGCTGAGATGGGACAAGCCATTTAACACTGGCAGGGGTTCTTACAACGATCAGCTTTTATTTATTTATAAGTAAAGGAAATGAAAGGAAAGCAAAGGAAAGCGAGAAGGGAAGGAAAGGAAAAAAAGAATGAAAGAGAGAAGGAAAGTAAAGGAGTTTGGCTTCAAATTATTAGTGTATCTTAATCTGCTAGTATATCTAACACTCCCCTTCACCCACACTGACAATACTGCTGTCTAAAAGTGCCCTCTGTACTCCTTCATCCAGAGTGGGGGCAAAGGAGGGGTGTTATTGGCTGGGATCACCAGGTGAAAACAAAGAAAAAAGAGCCTGAAATAGAAAACGAATGCACCCAACAAATCTAATAATTGGTAAGCTGCAATAAATACATTTTTTTGGTTTTGGCTTTAATACTGCTTTGAGTTTTAGTGCTTAAAAAACAATCCACATCTGCCCTCCAATTGTACATTGCAAGCTATTCTAAACATTAGATTGTAAACTCCTTGAGAGCAGGAACTGATGTGTATGTAGGATATACTGTACACTCTCCGGCCACTTTATTAGGTACACCTGTTCAATTGCTTGGTAACACAAACTGCTAATCAGCCAATCACATGGCAGCAACTCAATGCATTTAGGTTCAAACTGAGCATCTGAATGGGGAATAAAGGGGATTTAAGTGACTTTAAATGTGGCATGGTTGTTGGTGCCAGACGGGCTGGTCTGAGTATTTCAAAAACTGCTGATCTACTGGGATTTTCACACATATCCATCTCTCGGGTTTACAGAGAATGGTCCAAAAAATAGAAAATATCCAGTGAGCGGTAGTTGTGTGGAGGAAAATGCCTTTTTGAGGTCAGAGAGGAACGGGCAGACTGGTTTGAGATGATAGAAAGGCAACAGTAACTCAAATAACCCCTTGTTACAACCAAGGTATGCAGAATACCATCTCTGAATGCACAACACATCAAGCCTTGGAGCAGATGGGCTACAGCAGCAGAAGACCACACCGTGTGCCACTCCTGTCAGCTAAGAACAGGAAACTGAGGCTACAATTCACACAGGCTCACCAAAATTGGACAATAGAAGATTGGAAAAACGTTTCCTGGTCTGATGAGTCTCGATTTCAGCTGCGACATTCAGATGGTAGGGTCAGAATTTGTTGTAAACAACATGAAAGCATGGATCCATCCTACCTTGTATCCACAGTTCAGGCTGGTGGTGTAATGGTGTGGGGGGATATTTTCTTGGCACACTTTAGGCCCCTTAGTACCAATTGAGCATTGTTTAATCACCACGGCCTACCTGAGTATTGTTGCTGACATGTCCATCCCTTTATGACTACGGTGTAGCCGTCTTCTGATGGCTTCCTCCAGCAGGATAATGCACCACGTCACAAAGCTCGCATCATCTCACCACTGGTTTCTTGAACATGACAATGAGGTCACTGTACTCCAATGGCCTCCACAGTCACCAGATCTCAATCCAATAGAGCACCTTTGGGATGTGGTGGAACGGGAGATTCGCATCATAGATGTGCAGCCAACAAATCTGCAGCAACTGTGTAATGCTATCATGTCAATATGGACCAAAATCTCTGAAGAATGTTTCCAACACCTTGTTGAATCTATGCCATGCACATTTAAAGGGATTGTAAAGTCTTCTTCACCTTATTGCATTCTATGCATTAAGGTGAAAAACCTTCTTTACTGCAGCTGCCCCCAGAGCCCCCCCCCCCCCCCCCTTTTTCCTGCCTGATCCCATCCATTCCAGTGATGTACACAAGTCTCTGTCCTCATCAGATAGATTGATAGCAGCAGGAGCAGCGAGTCCGCTGTCTGTGTCAAAGTTGCAACAGCGGGACTCGCAGCGCACCTGCATGGGTGCCTCCATGGAAAGTGGCTCTCCGTGGGGAAACCTGATGAACGGGAGGAGTCAGGTGCGCCGACGGGGCACCCCAGAAGAGGAGGACCAGGGCTGCTCTGTGCAAAACCCTTGCACAGAGCAGGTAAGTATAACATGTTTGTTATTTTTATTTAAAAAACAAATTAAACCTCTACAACCCCTTTAACCACTTCAATACCAGGCACTTTCCCCCCCTTCCTGCCCAGGACAATTTTCAGCTTTCAGCACTGTCGCACTTTGAATGACAATTGCGCAGTCATGCAAAACTGTACACAAACTAAATTTTTATCATTTTCTTCCCACAAATAGAGCTTTCTTTTGGTGGTATTTGATCAGCTCTCTGATCAGGGAGTTGTCAGAACCGAGCGTTCGGCGATGTTTAATCGCTCGGTTCTCAGGGCAGAGGCGCCGGGGGACAGATGCAGAATCGAACCGACGCTGCATCCACCTAGGTAAGTATAAATCTAAAAAGAAAGCCCAAACCCATACTTCTCTTTTAAGGCAGTTCTGAAGGCAAAAGGTGTTCCAACCCCCTACTAGTAAGGTGTACCTAATAATTTATATATTGTATATATCCTTGCACCAGCCCTGTATATATATATATATATATATATATATATATATATATATATATATATATATATATATATATATATATATATATATACAGGGCTGGTGCAAGAATTTTTGCCACCCTAGGCGAAACCTGATTTTGCCGCCCCTTTTGGCTCCAACCCTGACCCCACCCCCTTTTTCCCCTGCCCATGTATACCCCACCTTTTTAATGAAGTGCCCATAAAATGCAGCCCACCAGCGTCCATCAAATGTTACCTCTCCAACGCCCATCAAATGCAGCCTCTCCAGCACCCATCAAATGCAGCCTCACCAGCGCCCATCAAATGCAGCCTCACCAGCGGCCATCAAATGCAGCCTCACCAGCGCCTATGAAATGCAACCTTACCAGTGCCCATTATTGCAGCCTTCCAGTGCCCATCAATGAATGTTTGCTTGCTTTATTCCTCCGCCGCCGCTGTGCCTCTGACACCATGTGTGAATGGAGCGGCAGCTGCCCGCTGATGCTGAGACTTAGTTGCTTGCTGCAGAGAGAAGAGAGTAGGAACACCAGTGGCCGGGCACCCTAGGCGGCTGCCTAGTTTGCCCAGTGGTAGCCCCGGCCCTGTGTATATATAAATAAATATATATATGTGTGTGTGTGTGTGTATATGTGTATATATATATATATATATATATATATATATATATATATATATATATATATATATATATATAGGTTTTTCAAAATAGACAGCAAAAGTGGAAATCCACTTTAAGGATAGAGTTCCTTTAATGGGTGGTGCAATATGTGACATCAAGAGGTGGAGGGGGGTGTCCTTTTAGACGCTTCAGTTTCTCTGGCAAAGGAAAGCATTTTTTCAGGGGTGTGGATTGCACAGGAGACAGAACACATCAGCCCTGAAGGCAGACAATATTTGGGAGGCATCTTGTCGTCATCTGTGCCTCCTCGCCCCATCCATTGTTTCCATCCCCCCTCCATCCTGCCCCTGGGAAGGTGTCTGGCTGTTTGTGTTGCACCTGCCCTGTGCGCAGCAGCATCGTGTATATCTCTCCCCGTCCTCCTCCTCCTCCTCCATCCACAATACAGGAGCTGCTGATCGGGGACACGCCTGGCATACGGGGACACAGCGATCCACACCGCGATCCGGGCACCCCAGTCCTGGAATTACCGGACATCCATGGAATAGAGGAGATTCCCGGATCCTGCGGGAGAGAGAACAAGACAAGGAGCCGAGGAGGAGAGCATTGTTCCCATCGCCTGGGTGAGTGATGCTCAATGGATGTCTATGATGGCCAGGGGGGCTCCATCCCAGGGTCTCACCATTATCCTTCCTCACCATCATCATCCTCCTCCTCCTACCT
Organism: Aquarana catesbeiana; assembly: GCF_042186555.1. Taxonomy (NCBI): domain Eukaryota; kingdom Metazoa; phylum Chordata; class Amphibia; order Anura; family Ranidae; genus Aquarana; species Aquarana catesbeiana. The sequence goes on along the minus strand of NC_133329.1, from coordinate 343,725,027 downwards.
TTCTCTTATTATTCTTCTATGGAAAGGAAGGATTCCTATTGCATTGTCCTCCCTGGATGGATGCAATGATGAAGGCATCAGGATGCTTTAAATAAATCTGTGTTTATGTATCTATTTATATCTATTCTTTGTAACATTTGTAATTATGATTTCCTGTCCTATCCTTTTATCAATATGGATACATCCTATTTATAAATATGTGTCCCTGCCTTTTATCTCCATTATGGATACATACTATTTATAAACATGTATTCCTGCCTTTTAATCTATACAATGGCTACCTATATGTATTGTAGGCACAGACAGGCACCCATAACCAAATCTGCATGTATATTTCCATTTCCATCTACAGATTAACTCTTCCATCCCCATCCCTACATCTCTGAGCCCCCATCTCCCAAAGATGCCTGTGTTCCATGCAGAAACAGGGGGGGGGGTGGGTATAAGGATACAAGAGAGGAAGAGGACAAGTACATCTATAGGGATTTAGTAATTATGTTGCCTTAATGAATTAACCCCTTTGCTGCCACGGGTCCTGCAACTAATGCATCCGAGGCCTCTCTCCATCACACAGGAGGGTCTGGTGTTTGCTATTGGATTTGATTTTTTTGCATGGCTTGGTCACTCCCCCCCCCCCTTCCTCCTTGACGGAATGTACTGTGTGTTCTGCTTCCAGAATGGGGGGGGGACAGAGACGGTTTCTAGAAATGACTAGTAAAGACGAGCTGCACAGTGATTGATTGATTTTTTTTTTCCCCTCTGTGTTGATTTGAGATGCTAAGTCCATCCTGTATTATAGACCTGGGTAGGAGGAATGGCTTGAAGGTCACAAATACACATGTATACAGTGTATCTGTAGGAGGTGTGAATTGGATGCCTTGGGGATCAGTGATCTGTCACCCGACGTAAGGTGTGATATTGCCCTTGGTAATCAGTTTGGAATTATTTTAACCATATCTTATGACACCAGGTGCAAAATAATTTTTTCGATGTGTAAGAATATTTAGAACACATAAATATCAGCAGCATCTAAATGCATCATTGCAACAACCTGGCCTATAGATCTTTGTTTTTTTTCCGGATGTGCATATGTTAAACCTTCATTTCAGTTATTCTTTAGAGAAATATTGAGCGTGAAGCTATCATGTATGCACATCCAAATTGTTAGCAACCAGAAGGCCAAATTCTATCTAGCAACAGGCAATTGGTCTGTTTAGTTGTGGTCTACAGGATGTGCCCATATAAAACCTTTGCATTGACATAGCCTTTAAAGATCCATGACCAGAGAAGATGCAATAAACATTTGATCACATTGTTTTTTAGCATGAAATCTGTAGGCCTCTGTGTAAAGATGGTGTCTGTTATTATTCTACATATAAGTTACCATTGAGTAGGCAAGCCAGGGTCCCCCCCGTTCTTTCACATCGAAGACGCTGTATAAAAAAAAATAGGTCGGAACCAAAATGCTATTTTATTTTTGGAAACAATATTTCCTAAAAAAAGATTCAATGACATCATAAGAGCAAGCAGAAAATCCCTAGGACGAGTGTCACATGAATTGGTTGAGCAGGGGATGATGACTAACCCTTAGCTGGATGCAGTGATGGTAACCCACATCTGCAGTCTTGTGGAACTTTACCTTTTGTTGTACAGAGAGGCTGATTGAATATTGGAAGCTGAACACATGGGTTGAAAGGTCATTTTAAATGAATCACTGGATATTTAGATTTTTCCATAACCATTTGCTTTCCACTGATAAGTAATTCTGTCCTAGAATGTTTACCTACTATATGTCTAAGTAAACAGGAAGTCCCTTTAGCTTTATTTACCCATCAGATCATGCTGCAGACGGAATGACGGCTTGAAATCACCTGTGTCAACTCTTGATCTTTAGAAAGGCAAAAATGACAAAGGCTATAAGTAAATTTACATGTTGGGTAACACCTTCAGTATTGAAGCTTAATGTGAATGGAGGAAAAGATCAGATGAGAGTCGTATTAAAGCCCAACTGCAATGATTAAAGCCCAACTCCAAGAATTAGATAAAATCCACCTTTGAAGTGCCCCCTCCCTCCAAGAAAACACACACTGCAATGGTTAAAGCCCAACTAATTAGACCAGGGGTCACCAAACTTTCTAAACAATGGGCCACTTTACTGTCCTTCAGTCTTTGGAGGGGCTGGACTGTGGCCATTGGGAGTAGAAATTGTCCTGGCGTCAGTGGGAGTAAGCAATGCATCTTTGGTATCAGTAGGAGAAATAGTGCCCCATTGTTGATATCAGTAGCAGGAATAGTGCCCCATTGTTGGTGTCAGTGAGAGGAATAGTGTCTTGTATCAGTGTATGGAAAAGTGCCCAAAGAGACAGATAAAGGCAAGCAGAGATCCCTCAGGCCGCAGTTTGGAGACTCTTGAATTAGACAAAATTTGCCCTTGCATTGCCTCCCCCCTCCCCACACTACAAGGGATAACTGCCATTCAGTCTAGGGGTGCAGCAATAAACAGTAATGCTTGCCTTATTCCTTGCTCTGGAAGGATCCCTCCAGTGGTGTGAATGGTCTAAGGTGCTCCTGGCTGTGGTCACACTCCTGCTTCTTCCTCATACAATATAGGGTTATTAACCCTGCATTGTATGTGATGACACAGAGGGACCAGCCACAGTCTGGAGTGCTGGAGGGAGAGGAAGAGAGGGCTGGAGCCAGTCAGAGAAGGGGTAAGTTAAATACCCATTAACAAGCATTTAACCCTTGCAGTGGATGAGGGACGCACTGCAAGGGTAAATTTTGTCCTATTCCTGGAGTTGGGCTTTAAATCAAAATTAGAACAGATATGAACCCACAGCAAAAAAAACATGTCTTATAGCCTGATTTAGACAAAGAGTTTGCACTGGTCAAAATTCTAATGTCCTGTAGAAGTGATGTGTTCTAGTCAAATGGAAGGTTATGTAGCCATGTAGTTTTCCAGACTGACACATTTCTTGGTCATTGATAACCTCTTCTGTGTGTTTCTGTAAGTCTTATCTTAAGCTTGCCATACACATATAGATTTTTTCCATTCAGGCTGTGGAAAAAACCCAACCGGTTCCTCCATCCATGCTATTCAGCACAGCTGGAGCAATCTCCTGCTGCAGTTATTTGATTTTGACAGACAGCCCCACCCACTGTCAAAATACCTGAACAGCAGCTCCATCTGATTGGATGCAGGAACTGTTAGGCTGACAAATTTTCCACGTGATTTCTGTTTTGATTTTTCAATGGAGGGATGTTGTGTGGGAGGAGGCCAACAGGCCCACCCACTGAAGTTTATTTCTTCTGGTTCATCAGAAGATTGCACAATTCACTTCATGTATAGGCAGCTTTGGACCAGCCATAGACAAACACATGCCTTACCTAGAAAAAGAACTCACCTTCCAACTTGCAAGAGTACCAGGCACTTGTTGTGATCTTCCTAACTGGAGCCTTCTATAGCCAGCTATAGATGCAGTCAGCTGGGGTTTTATGCATAGTTGCAGGCCACTCTGAGAAGGTGGGAGGACAGTAAACAGCTGATTTCTTTGGGCTGTTGGGCAAATGGAGGCTGGTGGCCAGTAGTAACTGAGTCCCAGTTTTCAGAAGTTAGAATGCCTGTAGAATGCTGAAGCTGGAACACACAAAGGTAGACAGGAAGAGAGTCAGGAAATATGGCAATGGGGATCTCCCAGGTGCAGTATCTATGACATTTGATAAGCTATGGGCTGAGTCAGCCCACCATGCTCCACCTATAACTATAATATTACTTTTGGGTGGACTGACCCCTAAATTATTTTAATATATAACACACAGTAATGCACTGAACAACGTGAACATTCCACAAAATGCTAGAGCTTGGTTTCACAAATGAGCTTTGTCGTGTTTTAGTATTTACCAAACTTGAATTAATTATTTAGTGAATGTTTCCTTCATTTCTTAATAGACTCAGTACGTAGGCTATCGCTCATATCTTGTATTGATTGGAAGGCATTATGAAGCGTGCTTTGGTTTGCAGCATTTTTGCTATTTTTCAGGCCTGCCTCTAGGCTTCCGTTAATCATTTGTGTCATCAACAATAATGTGGCTGTAATTGTGTCTGAGCAGATGGAGGGTGATCACTGTATTCACCCATGTGGTGGTTAGTAATTTATAGCTCCTTAGGGTAGTAGGAAGGGAAATTAATATTCTATCTATCTATCTATCTATCTATCTATCTATCTATCTATCTATCTATCTATCTATCTATCTATCTATCTATCTATCTATCTATCTATCTATCTAATCTATTATTTGGAATAATTAATGTCCTTTTTGTACAAGATATGCTTCTTGTATCACAGGATTAATTTAGATGTTACAAACATCACACAAAAAGAGGTTTTTTTATTTTTCATGAACTTTATAGAGCCTCCTTTAAATATCCTCTGTGCCCCCTAAAGTCCTCTTGTTGAATTTAAGTGATACTAAACACACACTGTTTAATTGACATTGCCCCTTTCTATTTCTGTATGTGGATGATGACATTGTAATTATTTTAATAAAAAAAAAAAAAAAACCCATCTAAGTACATTTTTCCTAATCAATATACAGCTGTCACATGAAAAAAAAAACAGCCTTTGGAGTACAAATGTAAATCAAAGTAAAAATAAATATCAATAAACGGTTTTAAATTGTCATAACAAATATATATTTGAAATCAAAGCTATACCATTTTTTTGGCAATAACATGGTGGTGGGGGGGGGGTTCTGCCAATCACAGGCTTTCCAGCATATGTCTTAGAATAAAAGGGAGGGGAAGCCTCCATTATCTGCATGTCATATACCGCCCCCATTGTGTGTAGATGGTTAGAGGGCATGGAGGTAGAGGGAGCGAGTGGGCTGTCACTTTGTATACACCCACATGTGTGACTCTATAGTCATATGGGCTGCTCAGATGTGATAGGGAGGAAATGCTCAGCATAGAAACTCACCGAAAACTGAGCATGTGCAGAGCTGCCAACACTGCTTTGCAAAATACCTAGCTGAATTGTGGACTTGGACAGAAGGGGGGAGATAGAGAAGAGCAGGATCAACCAGGTTTTTGCAGAATACAGAATGTGAATCCCATAGTAACTGAGTGAATATGAGCTGCATATAATACAGCATTTATTGATAGTTTTTTATGATGTGGGTTTAATGACACTTTAAAGTTAAACTGATTCATAAAATTCGAGCTGGGCACATATATCTTTTGTTATTTCTCTTCAAAGCACTATGTCCCATAGCTGTCTCCTTCTCAGTTCTCCTGTTATCAGCATGATAACTTCTGACAAGTTCTCCGTCCCATGTGATAAAAGCAGCCTGAGTTTTGTGTTGGGGAGGATGCTATAAATAGATTAGCATAGAGCTGAATGATTCAAAAAGCAGAGCAGAAAGTCTCTACCTATGAGGAGAGGGGATGTGTGCCTTTTCTCCAATCAGCTGTCTTGACTGTATACCCAGGCTTCACTGCAGTGTTGAACAGGAAGAGAAAATCTCCTAACATGATGTCCACTTCTAAACAGTATATAAAGATGAAGACAGCAGATATACATGTAAAACTTATGTAGGGAGATTTGTTTCATCTCTGTGTATCATCTGAGGCTGTTCACATCACTGGGTATATTTGAGGGTTTACATCCACTTTAAGTCACACATGCAGAAAAAAGAACATGTAGTAAGGAAAAAGTTTTCAAAGTTTGTACATTTTGAGGCTTGGTGTTGTTTCCCACTGGCCTCCACTTAGGCTCGGTTCACACTGGGGCGACTTGTCAGGCGACCTAGTCGCCTGACAAGTCGCCTCCCGTTCTGTGCTATGGAACCGTTCTAATTGGAGCGACGCAAGTCGCTCCGACTTAGAAAAAGGTTCCTGTATTACTTTGGGGGCGACTTGGGGCGACTTGCATAGACTTCTATGCAGAAGTCGTCTCGCAAGTCGCCCCGGCAGTCGTTTGCAGGTCGCCTCGCTGAGGCGACCTGCAAGTCGTGCCGCCCATGTGTGAACCGAGCCTTAGTGTTTTGGTGATTTATAAAGTCAATTGACCATTTTATTTGTACTTGAGAGTGGCTTTTCAAATTAGTCTGATCATACTATTTAAAATGTATCTCTGTTCAAAAAATAACAATTTTATAGAAGAAAGGGCATGCAAAAGTATCAGTTTGTACCTTTGCCTTTTCAGTTGCTTTAGAGCACATGGAGCTTCCCTACAAATTGTGACTTCATGAAGGTTGTAACGTAGGTGGTCCACCTTCTACCTCACAATGTCAATGGGTCATTCAGGTTCACACTGTATCTTGGAAGGGTCATTTCAGGGGTAGGCTTTGGAGAAATAGGCTGATCTCTGGTGAAATAAATGTTGTTTCCTGGCATCATACACTACACTTTTCTTCTAAAGTACTTTTGTATTCTACAGATTCTTTTTCCAAAGACAGCAAAACATTAAATGTAAACCTGTAAATAAAATTCTATACAGAAAATTGTACATTCTGCGAGTGTTATTTTTTTATTTTAAAGGCAAAGTCCATCTTCTTACCATATTTTATATTACGCCCATATATAGGGTGTAGCATGAAACATGGTCAAGGTATATAGCCTCCCACCCTTAAACCGCCCTCAATTTACCCAGTCTACGGTAGTCTTCTCCGTGCAGGGTCCTGTCATTTTTTGAGTTTGGCGTGGCTGTTTGTGACTCGGCCCATACACTGCATTCAGAGAAATCTGTGAATGGAGAGACTGTGGCAGAGGGACTCTCAGATCTTAATGAGGGACAAGTTTGCATGTGGGTAGTATAGTAACCGGTCACCAATCTGACAGAGACAGTGATTAGCAGCAGGGAGAGGTTCCAGACGAGTAGGGAGAGGATAGTGTCACGCCATCCTTCCTGGAAACCTCCCTATTTGGGTACAGACTGGCCAGGCCACATTCCGCTCCTCAAGATAGACACTGTGGGCACATCTGAGACCTCCTCTGCTACTCATTGCTGTTATATACACTGAGTGTTCCCGGTTGGGTACCACTCCATCGGGTTTGTAGTGAATTACTGAATTTTACATCAATACAAGTTCTTTCCTTTGCAACTGGACTCTGGGTGTTTACTGCCACCGCACCATGCTACACCTCCCCACCGCACAAGTATACTTCTGCCTTAACAGGGAGCCCTAAATTTCTCTAAGGGTAGATATATATTGGCATTTCCTTGGTAGGGTTTGGTTAGCATACTATGAGACAAGTGTGTTTACTTTCAAACAGTATTAAATGACAATCCTTAAATATGGAAACTGCATTATTCTTTTTAGAGTAATCCAGCCAGTAAGGCACTTCCTGTTTTAGGGTGTCTCCACTCCAGATAGAGGAGCTATAGAGCCACCCGCAGATAACAGATTGTCAATGAAAATACATACATCAGAATGGTGGTGCCAATGTGTGTTAAAGCTTTACAGTAGAATTATAGGCAAAACTTTTTTTTTCATTTCAGATAGAGTAAGCGAGGATTATAACCTCTGTTGGGTTATTTTTTGCCATCTGTGCTATATTGGGGAGATTTACCTTCCCTTCCTGTTCCATAGCCAAAAAAGAAAGTGAGAGCAAATCCCTGCAAATTAAGGGAAAACCCTTGTGGACCCCCAAGCCAACAGAACTAGTGTCCCCATTGGAAGATTTCCCCTTTATTACTTTTTTAGGGACAACCTATAATTTGCGATCTTCTTTTACTTTCACTTTAAAGAGGAAGTAAACCCTGATGAGTTTCCTTCCTCTTTGTTTCCCTGCAAAGGTAAAGCATAATGGGCTACTATGCATCACATAGTAGCCCATTATGTGTCATTTACCTGACAAGGGAGTCTGCGATGTCACCACTGTCCCTTCTCCTACGAAGCGTCCATCTTCTTTCTGGGTATTACAGCTCCGTCGCTAAGATTGGCCGGAGCCGCGATGACGTCACTCCCGCGCATGTGCGCTAGTTCCGCCACTAACCGTATGATCGCCATTAGAGATGGCACGTTTGCGCCGTAGACATCGGTGCCTGTCTTTTGGAAATATTTTCTAAACCATGTAGGTTTAGGAGATATTTCTTGCACCTACAGGTAAGCCTTAATCTATGTTTACCTGTAGGTAAAAGTGGTCTGTAAGGGTTTACAACCACTTTAAATGCTGATGGTAAACAGAACACATAGAGGGGGTGAATCTCCCTAACAGATGCACAGACAGCAATAACAACTCTCCACTCCATCCAGAACTAAAGAAAACATTTTGCCTTTAGTTATACTTTAGGTTTAGTTTTTTATTTTTAAATTAGAACAAGGGACAGTACCGAATGAGAAACATCCCTTGTGCTGGTGGTTGCTATCTTTGGTTTTCTATATTTTTATTGACATTTATTGTTTTCTTTGAGAATAAACCAAAGTCAAATACAGACTTTGTTTAACCACTTAAGGACCGGAAAGATTTGCCCCTTCCTGACCAGGCCATTTTTTGCGATACGGCACTGCTTTGCTTTAACTGACAATTGCGCAGTCATGTGACGCTGTACCCAAAACAAAATTCATGTCCTTTTTTTCCCACACGAGCTTTCTTTTGGTAGTATTTGATCAACTCTGTGGTTTTTATTTTTTGCGCTACAAACAAAGAAAAAAAAAACGTCAATTTTGAACAATATTTTTTACTTTTTGATATAATAAATATCCAAAAAAAAACTAATTTCTTTATCAGTTTAGACCAATATATATTCTACATATTTTTTGGTAAAAAAAAATCACAATAAGCATATATTGATTGTTTTGCGCAAAAGTTATAGCGTCTACAAAATAGGGGATAGATTTATGGCATTTTTATTATTATTTTTTTACTAGTAATGGCTGTGATCAGAGATTTTTAGCTGGACTGCGACATTGTGGCGGACAGATCGGTCACTTTTTTGGGACCATCGACATTTATACAGTGATCAGAGCTAAAAATAGCCACTGATTACTGTATAAATGACACTGGCAGGGAAGGGGTTAACACTCTCAGGCAATCAAGGCATTTTCCATAGGGAGGTGTTTCTAACTGTGGTTGGAGTGTACTGCCTGGAGGAGAGAGATCGCTGTTCCTGATCTGTATGAAGAGCAGATCTCTCTCTACTCTCCTGACAGAACAGGGATCTGTCTGTTTACATTGACAGATCCCCGTTCTGTCTCTCTGTGGAAAGATTGCGGGTGGCTGGCGGACATCATGGCCGCCGGCCAAGCTCATCGGTCCCGGCGTTGTGCACCCTATTCCTCTTAAAGCGGCCAACGTACAATGACGGCGGTTCACACAAGGGAGCCAACCTGCCGCAGTACAACTGCGGCGGCTGGTCCGGAAGTAATTAAATCTTCAGTCCTCTACATTCTGGAACAATAGCAGTGTGGATTGGATTTACCTGTGCTGGTAAATTCAAATGACTAAAGATCAGCATCGGGACTAGGAAGAACCCGGGGGCAAAGATGTACCGGTCTTGGAACCTTGTGGGCGTTGAACTTCTGAAGCTAAGGTAAGTATTAGTTTTGCTTTAAATGAAGAGAACAGCCACCAGGGCATGAGAAACTTCTCATTCAAGATAAGTACTGTCCCCTTTTTCTGATTTTGAGGCTAATGGCAGCTTCTTTGGCTGTAAAGGAGATGAGGGTTTAGTTCCAACATAAACTTTGAAGCAAAACTAAACTCATTGATTTAATGGTTTCAAAACACAGTTACATTTCCGGCATCCTGGTATTGCTAACTGTCACCTTTGCTTGTGCTCTCAACCAAACTAGCAAACCATCGAATGTGCAGCACAATGGCAGTTGCAGATTAAACAGAGGCTAAGATGGCAGCTTCCATAGCCGAAAAGAATAGGAGGGTTTAGTTCCGCTTTAAGAGTAATGGGTATGTGACTGACCATTGTGAGTTATTGCACTTTGAATTTCCCTTTTTATATATATATATATATATATATATATATATACATGTAACGTCCATAGGCTCTGTAACAGTCCCATTTACTCATCAGCGCAGAGACGCAATCTACCACAAGTGTCTTATTACACTCAGTCAGAAAGCAGGAGTAGCATTCATTAATCTGATATATAATTTATCTGCTATACTACAGAACTTGATTGTAAAAGGTTTTCTCCTTGAGATATAAACTGTTATAGAACTTACTAGGAGAGAGGCAGTCTGATTTTCTCTTGCAGCTAAAAGCCACTTCTGAACCTGGGAACGGCATTGAGCAGGGGGCAGCATGCAGGATTCCTGATTGCTTTACACCTTAAAAACACAGTATGTCCCGTAGCATTGAACAGGTTAAACCTACAAGAAGACAATACCACTCACTTTAGAGAATACTGATAGTTATAAGCATTTTCATACTACATACTCTCTAGGGTGGAGTGCATGGTCTTATCAGTGTTGTGTATATTTAAAGTGGAACTGCACTCTCTCAATTAAAATTAACTATTAATAAACTATTACTATTAATCCTTATGCTGCTAGTGTTAGTAAATATGGTAGATTTGAAAGTATATTATATTTACTAGTTTTGAAATTTTTTTTACATTTTTCAGTTGCTTCCTTCTTTCTGGTCTGGGCCAAAATGATTTCTTCCATCTGAAGGAGGTGTTTTCTCAGATAAGCCCACCCTCCCGTCTGCATGCCTGGGGCAGATGGGTTCCAGGAAGTAAATGCTACATGAATCATTTGCCCTTGTTCAAGATGGCCACATCTAGAAACATTAGGGGTGTTTTTAAAAGTGATTTCTCACCAAAATAAAGCATGGAGCCAGGGATAGATGGGGGAGTTTGCCTTGAACGTTAAAAAAGAATGAAATGGTGTTTCCAGTTTGTGGTGCTCAGGTACAGTTTAATTCCAATTTAAGCTTGAACTATTGTACTCCATAAATAACAGCCTTTTTTCATCGATGATAGCCTGGAAAACAGGTAAAAATATACCTAAATCTTTGCCCACTACAGTATATGTAAATAATTATGTAGCTCAAGGATGTCCAAATAAATTTGGGAATCTGATCTAAATCTGGTCTACCTAGCTGGATTTTTGCAGAAAACCTAAACAACCCTTTATAAATGCCTGTTGATTTCAAATACACAACTTATATTACAATTACTATTATATAATACAATCCTTCAGTGATTGTATGCATTGTTTGTTTAGCTGTAACTAAGGCTTACCTTTAAATTAAAAATTATATATTATTTTAAATACAACAAGATAGTGAAAAGTACTTTAGGGGAAAACATTTCTATTAGTGTATTATTATCATGGGAACAATATAGAGCAAGTGATAGGAAGAAAACATATTTAAGCAAACAGAGATACAAATAGCACGTGTATTGCAAAGATGGTGCTGCAAGAGAATTTTACAGAAGGATAGATTCAAGCTCCTTCACCTGGAGAAAAGAGGTGAACTTAGACCACCCAGCTCTATGCCCATATCATCCTAGCACTCATGTCAACACTGATTCAAGACTAAACCAATCACATTATGATGAAGATTTCATAGTGTATGGGCATGTCATGGCATTATTTAGGAGGGGATGAGGATTATTAAATTATTATGAGGAGGTGAGTTGTAATTTGGATAAAGGCCCATAGATGTAGTGTATCTAGATTTGCTAAAGCATTTGATACAGGGCCCTACAAATGATTAATTTGCAATCCAAGGTCTTTTGGCATTGATGATATGGTTTCTATGTGGATAGAAAACTGGTTTCAAGAGAGGGTCATGAGGGTGGTGATTAAATGCAATACTTTCTGAATGATCTGGAGTTGTAAGTGGGGTACCCCGAGACTTTGTTCTGAGACCAGTTCTGTTGAGTTTATTCCTAAATGATATAGAGGTTGGTATAAATGGGTCAATTTTAGTGTTTGCTGATGATACAAAGCTAAGCAGGGCAAATAACTTCACAACAGGATATAGCAACTTTACCATACCTCAAAATAAAATAGAGGGGTGGACATCTAAATGCCCGATGAGGTTCAATGTTGGAAAATGTAAAGTCATGCACTTTTCGAGCTAAAAATATGCATGCAGGTTTACGCATAAGTGGGGAACCTTTGGGGAATCGAGAATGGACAAGGATCTGGAGGTCCTGGTAGATCACAGTCTAATCAATAGCAAGCAATGCCAAGCTGCAGCAAGCAAGGCCAACAGACTATTAGGATGCAAAAAAGGATAATTACTCTAGAGATAAATCTATAATGCTACCATTTTGCAAAACTCTGGTTTGGTCACATCTTGAGTATGCCATCCAGTTCTGGTCACCCAACCTCAGGAAGGATGTCCTAGAACTGGAGAGAGTATAGAGAATGGCATGAAAGCTAATAAGGTGGCTGGAGGACTTCTGTTGTGAGGGAGGACTGCAAACGTTAAACATATTCTCCCTGGAGGGCAGGTGTTTAACAGGGGATATGATAGTGATATAAAAATCCTTGAATGATGACTCTAGCATTGGGAGGACATTTTTTTAATCTTAGGTTTCTAAAGAAGACACGTGGCCACACAATAAAGTTGGACAAGAAACAATTCAATCGTGAACTACCTACGGGGTTATTTATTGTTAGAGTGGAAAGGATGTGGAACTTCCATCCACAGTTGGTGGTGTCAATGGAGAGTGTAGATAAATTCAAAAAACTTTTAGATGTGTTTCTTAGCAAACACAATGTATAGGGATATGGAAAAGAGTAATCACACACACACACACTATCAGGTTGGACTGGATCGACTAGTGTCTTATTCAACCTTACCAACTAACTGTGTACTTCATGTGGTAGTCAGGTCTCAGTGGTTCATCTTCTGTGACTCCTGGTCTTCTTACATCCCTGGTTGTGCCTTTCATTAGTAAAAGCTGATTTTCTTTATTACATTTACCGCAGAGTGCTGTAGATAATTTAGAAGTGTAGATAGGAAGAATGGTCTGATTTAAATATTAATGTTATTGGATTTCACTATTAATAGAAAGGTGTTAAAAGGGTGCTTTCTGAGTCTATTAGTATGCACATTGCCATTATCTCTTTTCTTTCTCTTTAATCCCATTCTATTCTTCTATAACATTAGCACCAGTCTTTTTATAGATGACCCAGTGAAGTGACTAGCCTCAAGAGATACATCGAGATTAAAAAAAATCCTCCTCAAGTTGTACCGGTTTATCTTCAGCCCTCAAAGTGTACTGTTTACAAAGTATTTCCTAGCTCCAGGAGGCATGATACAGGAATCTGATGCCACACACTGCATGGCATAGCACAGAGAGGAGAGCTGAGTGTAATCTGAGACCTGAGTGGAGGCAATTGACACACACCCCTGTACACAGTCTCTTGGGGAAGCAAGCACAGCTAAGGCTGTGTGCTCCAGGGGGAGGGCAGGGCTTTCTCCTGGGATTGCTTGGTGTCAGTATAAATGAATAGAATTGACTGGCAGAAAGAGGAGAGATAAGCTAGAAATCACACTATGCGCTTTGGATTGAGCCACTATAGAAGGATATGTTTTTTTAATTTTTCATATCAGAGGTTTACAGCCACTTTAAAGGAGTTATAAAGGCAGAAGGTTTTTTTTTTATCTTAATGCATTCTATGCATTAAGATAAAAAAAGTTTGTGTGTAGCAACCTCCTCAGCACCCCCCTAATTACTTATCTGAGCCCCATCTCTCTCCAGCGATGTCCATGAATGTCTGGGACACTCCTCCTGATTGGCTGGGACACAGCAGCGGCGCAATTGGCTCCCATGGCTGTCAATCAAAGTCAGTCAGCCAATCAGGGGAGGGGGGACAGAGCCGGAGAGGGGCTCCGTGTCTGAATGGACACACAGAGCTGTGACTCGGCTTGGGTGCCCCCATAGGAAGCTGCTGACTGTGGGGGCACTCGATAGGAGGGAGGGGCCAGGAGCAGTAAAGAGGGACCAAAGAAGAGGAGGATCTGGGCTGCTCTGTGCAAAACCAGCTGCACAGAGTAGGTAAGTATAACATGTTTGTTATTTAAAGAAAAAAACAAAAAAACAAGACAATCACTTTAAGCTGGCCATGCACGTAAAGGTTTCTCATGTTCATTCCAGTACGTTGAGCAAGAGAAATCAATGGATTCCCCAATTCATGTGTGAGCTAGATGCAGCATTGTGCGGTAGGCAGAGAACACACAGAGTCCAAGTTTGGCAATAGCACTATATTGTAGAAAAGTTCAGCAAGACGTACAGGTCCAGCGGGGAAGCACACCTGACCTGGCCACTTACACAGTGACAGTGGTGGAACAGCGGTATGAAGAATGGAAAATGCCAACAGCATCTGCCATAAGGAGCAGAATGCAACCTACCTGGTTGTCTTTTGCTAAATTACTCATAACCAGTTTTGTGAGTGAAAAAAACAGAAATAATCCCCCCATCCACACAATCAAGGGGGAATCCTCCCTGTTGCTCCCCCACTGTCAGAATGCACAGATTAGTGTTACAATCATTGGCTGCAGCAGCTGATCAAGCAGCTTTTATCCAACAAAGCAGCTGAACAGAAGTCGATCAGTAGACCGGTCCCCGCTTAACTGGCCGTATTTCGATCCATCTATGGCCACCTTTCCTATATAGTTCCAGGACAGGAACTGTGATGGATAATTAGGCTCCTTGAGAAAAACACATGTAGTGTGCACAAGACACAGGACAGCATTGGATTTCTATTTGGAGGACCGGGTATTTTTTTGCAGTTATTAAACAGAAAGTAACATAATGCTTTAGATGGTATATTTAAAGAAGTAAAGCCAAAGCTTCTCCTATGGATCACATGAGTGCAGTTCATTCTACACTCCTGTGACCCGTTTTTGGCCAACAACAGGCTAAAGTCCACTGTTGGCTGACATCACTCAGCCGGTCTAGGCTCTGAAAAGATCCTGACCATATGGTTAAGATCTGCCCAGAAGCCTTGACCAGCATCTGGCTCAGCCTCTTAGCTAGCTGCTGTGACCTGAGACTGCTGCTTCTACCCCCTCCACAGCACAGTGCTCCACTAAACGCTGGAAGGGCAGAGCAGAGAGCCTCTGACTGACAGTCACGGCTCCCTGCTCAGAGCGGAGGGGAAGAACTTAGCGATCAGTGGTGTTTGATTGCTCAATTCTTGAGGTAGAGCCAACGGGGGACAGGTGCCATTGGTGCTGTAGCCATCTAGGTGAGTGATTTTATTTTTATTTTTTCATGCCATTTCTGCACTTCTCTTGGTATAGAGAAAAAGGGGGCAAATAAGAGAAGCTCATTATTAGGGTTTACAAATACTTTAGGAGAAGTTCATTTAAACCTGACTGTGCAGATGGATTTGTACATTTTTTTTCAAGTTTGTAGAGATTTGACTGTAAGCAACTGGTCAATGTAATGTACTTGGCTGTCTTATATACAGCTGGTGAGATTGCTTGAAGCTTGCAATGCAACCTGAATTCAAACATCTGGACATTCTAAGATCTGCAACTCGGCAGAACCTAAACCTCTAGTCTACATTAATCCCCTTTCAACATACTAGCCTAGTCCATACTCTGTGCAGTACACACAGGTTGAATATCAGCTGGTTTCTACTGAACTGGCCGATGCCACGCAACATTTGGCTCATGTGTATTAGGCTCAACCCTATTAATAAAGTTGAACTGTCAAATATTAAACTCTCAGATTAATGCAGTTGTGTATTCAATAAATCATGACCTTGTTGTACGTGACCTTGTTATGTTATAAGCTTCTGCATCAGTGCTGCCTGCAAATGCATTGATAAGGAACATTATGATAGGAGGAAAAAGTAAAATGAACAGAGGGATGATCTCATCTGTCTGCTGCTGCTCTTTCACTGTTCAGTCAGAAGGGTCTGAAGAAAAGAGACCACTGTAACCTTAAAAGTGGAATTAAACTCTCTCAATCAACATTAACTGTTTTTAATCCTTATGCTGCTAGCCTTAGTAAATTTATAGGAAAGTATGTTATATTTCCTTGTTTAAAGCTTTTTATTACATTTTTTCAGTTGTTTCATAGTGTCTGACCTAGGCCAAAATGATGTCACATATCCCAGGAGTCTTCATAGGCCTTTTGTTTTCATGCATCTGGAGGAGAGCAGGAGGGTCTTTCTGCTAAGCACACCCTGTTGCCTGCATGCCTGGGCTAAGGGCAGATAGATTCTAGTAAGTAAATGCTACCTGAATTATCTGCCCTTATTTAAGATGGCTGAGGCTGCTTTAACTGACAGGGTTCATCGCTTCAGTGTTGGGTCCCTATTCACTACAGACAACAGAGTGCCTAAGAGGTCTGGTTGCTGCAATCCATGCAAATAAATAAATAAACGCTTGCAAAACTCAGAAGACTATACTGAATAAAGTGATATCTAGAGAGTCTATATAGAAAATGCTAATTATCACACATGTAGATTGTTCGGCACTCTAAAAAATGCCCATGTGACCAGTTGGGGACCGGACACTTTTTATGGAGCTAGCAGGGATATGCAATTAGCGGACCTCCAGCTGTTGCAGAACTACAAGTCCCATTAGGCATTGCAAGAATCTGACAGCCACAAGCATGACACCCAGAGGCAGAGGCATGATGGGACTTGTAGTTTTGCAACAGCTGGAGGTCCGCTAATTGCATATCCCCGAGTTAGAGGAACAAGGATTTTACTGGAATACATTCGCTGAGTAGAAGAAACCAGCAGGCCCTGGGGCTCCTACTATGTGAAAAATGATGGGCACAGGGTTGCCAACCGTCAGTAAATTTACAGACAGTTTGTAAAAATCTGTGATTTTTTTACTTCTGTCTGTAAATATCAGGGGCTGATAATTTGTCATGTTGTGTGGACTCTTAAAGTATAAACCAGGCAAATGACTTGTTATGGGTATTGTCATATTGTGTTTCTACTGTTTAAATATGAATGGTCTTAGTTTTTAATGGGAGTTCTGTCATTTTTTAGGTTGTCAGTAAAAAAAGAGCTTTGTCTGCAATTTTCCCATGTTTTGTCAGTAAAAAATGCTTCGGGAAGTTGGCAACACTGCATGGGCAGATGTCTTATGGCCCTTGTGGATGCCACATCTACCTGTGCAAAGCCATGTCGTAATTCAAAATAATGTAGAACACTTGGAAACAGAACCATGTCAAATGTGAAATCTTCTATGAAGTGGATTTCAATTATCAGCCTATGTCAAACCTTATATTATATATATAGTGAAATTATTTGATTTTTTTTTTTTTTTGTTGTTTACAGCTCAAGGCTTACATAGCACCCAATTTACATTTTATAATCACTCTGTATGCATTATTTATTAAAATGCTGAGCTGGTTTATGTAGGTCTCTGCAAAGTAAGAAAGATGTATGTCATGTATCACTTTATAAAATGCTTTGATGTCAGATCCTGGCAAATGCTTTTTTTCTGTACAAGCCCATCCCCCAAAATCATTTTCACCATATGTAGTGATTGCCAATCATACGTACAATATCAGTCCTAAGATGAAGCTGCAGACTGTATCTTCAAGGTCAGACACTCGTCTTGTTCTAGCTGTGCCCTACCGTTACAGCTTTGTACCTTGCTACCCCCAGACACTTTTCACATCACAAAAGTAAAGGTACAAACCGGACATATGTAATGCCTGTTATATATTAAAATGTAACCTCCAATAGAAATTTACATTTAGCATGGAAACACAATTGCCTTGGAAACACTGCCTATCGTTGGGCATCCTTTGCCTATGCCTGGGGCAGCAAGATGAAAAGGAGGTGCAAAAAAATGTACAATGTATTTTTTTCTTTGTCTGGCCATCTCTAGAGGCTTGTGGGTAATAAACCAGACACAGAACTGAGGAGGGAGGGGTATAAGGCCTGCTTAGTGGTGTATTGAGCTTTGCTGTAGAATCTCCTTCTCAGCAGATTGGTAGGTGACGTTGGCAATATAAAAACACTCATCATACACTAGAGAGCATTCTGGTTTAAAAGTTTATGGTCATAACAAACACAATGTTGTTAGGAACAAAAACAATGTGTTTTAATAAATGTTAAAATGGCCCTGTATACAAAAGGCAAAGCCTGCCTGTCCGGGACTTTGGTCCTCTTGGCACTGCTCAAAGACCACCAGGCCACCTTGGTGGTGACCTCAGAACTCAGGATATGGGGCACTGGGGCTTCCAAAGGGGAAATATAACATGATGTTCAGGCAGTGTAAAACTGACCATAAGTGGGTGATTCCTGTGAATTGGCCTGAAATTCAAGCTGTAAGTGGCCCTGCCGATAACGTTCACCTGGATTAAACTCAAATGAGAAATGAAAGGAACCCGACTGGAAAAAATCAAGACCAACATTGACCTTACGAAATGAGATGCAGTCACTGTTTGGGTATTCTGACAGCTGTGGATACCTGCTGTCAGAATACTTTAGCTGGCAGTGGATAATTCATCCATGCATGCTGTTTAGCTTGTGTTGGCAGATGCAGTCTGTATTTTCCATTGCAGGTGGTGCTTGACCTCAGCGGCAATGTAGTTGGGGGAGGAAGTCAGGGGAACATGGTTCCTCTATTATTTCTTCAGTCACTAGGGAGCCACTATCCAATTGGATGTGGGCACCACATGTGACTCTGGGGGCCATCTTGGGTCAGACAGTCTATTTAGGACTACAGCTCTCAGGCTTTGCAAGCTTTATGCGAGTAGCTAGCGTAGGGAAAGGTTCCCTGTCTGGCAGGCACAGTGATTAGAGACAGGGAAAGGTTCCTGAGCAGTAGGGACAGTGCAGGGAGTATGTCTACCTCTTCCAGGAAGCTTTCCCTTTAGGGAGTGAACCTGCCAGGGCTGACACCATTGATTTGAACAGGCTGCCTGCATGGGTCTGTACAGAACACCTGTGCAACCCGCGACAATGAAGATGGCCCCTTCGCATACATGTACAGACCCGTACACCTGTGTGAATGGGGCCTTAGGAGCTGAGTGCATTTCTGGTACACTAATAGGTATTTTTTTGTGCTTGTAGGGTCTTTAATGAAATGCAGAAATGTACTACAAGTCTTTTATTTTCTTATGCCCTGACATACACTTTAAACTTCACAGTTGGTGTACAGAATGCCTTTAGAAAGGTAATTTCTTGCTTCTGTGATTGGCTCACCAATTTTATCAGAAGTCTGCACTAAAATACAAGTAACATTTTAGGCATCCGCTGATCACCAAAAGGAGATTGTATTTTCTTTTCAACAAAAGTGAAGTTACACTTTAATAAGCGGAACTAAACTTTAAATTTAGGTCTGCTACGATCTTAGAGACATTAGAGTGGAAGGGTAAGGTATCAAAATGAGCATAAAATTACTTATCTGTAGACAAATGAAAATGGCTATGGCTTCTCTTCAGAAAGTCAAAGCTAGATCTAAACTAGGAAAAAAAAAGGCAACTCCCATAATTTAATAGGGTCTTCCCGAAAGCTGGCCATAGATGTCTCAATCATTGTGGATGGGGAATCCTCCTTGCTGGGCTATTGTATTCTGATAGCAGGGAGACTTCCTGGCCATCAGTATACACTGATCAACATTGCAGGCTATAGCCTACAGCACTGATCAAGCAGGGAAAATCCGACAGGGTGGTTTGTACAGAAGTCAATTCCTAGAGCGACTTCTGTACAACCTCCCTGTCCATACATGGATCAAATATCTGCTGGACCCTGCTGAACGGTCTGAATTTCCATCTATGTATGGCTGCCTTTAGTCTGCTATGTACTTGGGAATGTCATTCTATAGGTATAGCTGTAAGTATATTTGTTAAAATGGACCTTCATTCACTCTGGCGAGTCTACCTCCCTGGCTCCCTCCCCTTACCGGATTCTGAAAAGCCCCCTTTTTTTTTGCTGTTTACATTTTTTTTCTTTTTTTTTATCCAGCCCCACCACAAGAATAACATGTCCTGCTTTTGCAGCCTCTTGGGATATCTACATCACATATCCCAGGAGGCTGCAGAAGTGGGATAGAGGGGCAGAGCTGGTGCAGATATTGTGGGTTGGCTGCCATCTTGGTCCAGCTCCCTCACCGTGGCCCAGCAGCCTCTTCTAAGTTCAAGAAGAGGCCGCTGGCTCATGATGAAGGAGGTGGACCAAGATAGCAGCAGGCTGTCACACCTGAGCAGTGGATTGCTGTAGGACAATGCTGGCAATCTGGAAAGTTCAACTTTGAATGTTATCCAGTTCTTGGTAAATCTGTGGACCAGCTCCCTGGGAACCATGTCTTATGCCGTGTACACACGGGCGGACTTTTACAAATCCGTCGGACAATCCAACCATGTGTGGGCTTCATCGGACCTGCAGCGGACTTTTTCGGTCGAAAATCAGACGGACTTTAGATTTGGAACATGTTTCAAATCTTTCCGACGGACTCGAGTCTGGTCGAAAAATCCGCTCGTCTGTATGCTAACCGACGCTAGGGCAGCTATTGGCTACTGGCTATGAACTTCCTTATTTTAGTCTAGTCGTATGTCATCACGTACGAATCCGTCGGGCTTTCGTGTGTAGACAAGTCCGTTCGTTCGAAAGTCCGTCGTAAGTCCGTCAAAAGTCCATCAAAAGTCCGTCTGACCTTTGATGCTGAAAAGTCCGCCCGTGTGTACACGGCATAATACATTCAAAATTCTTTTTCCATAGAACTTTTCTGAACTGCAGATGGTGTCCTGGTTGGGATTCAAACCAAGGACCCCAGTAGTACAAGGTAGCAGTGCTAACCACTAAGCCAGGAGATGGTTACAGACACAACATTTTAGGTCCCAGTCTGCATATTTGTTGCTATCACTTTGAAATGCAATTTCTGTATTTTTTCAGCAGATTTGGTTTCAGGAAATCCTTATCACAAATTATATATTTTGTTGTGATGACAAGATCTCCTAGTCTCAGGTTTTTACTATACTTGACAAAGGATATGTGAGGAAATTGCTATTTCCTAAGTTTAGCAATACATGCTCTGTATCTCTGTATTCCCAGCGTTGCCTTATAACGTCTGCCTACTGTAGATTTGCCTGACATATATGTGTTGCCATGGCAACCTAGGGTGTTCTCAGCCTATTTGTCAGCTTTCTTACCACCGTGTCATTGTGCAGAGACTGCTAATTCTCTTATGGCAATTCCTGAATGTACCATTTACATAAATGGGGAGGAGGCCGAGAACAACACACTGCACCTTATTTACCTGGCTTAATTATTAGTAGGCTATTTATGGCTCCTGTATTTTCCCTGTTAGCTGAAGACACAGCATTGGATTTGTTGTGGAATTGTTTTTCTTTTAAGAAGTAAATGTATTTTTGTTTGTGTACAGGCTAATTTAGGTTAAATAGGTTTTGGGCCTTAGGCATAAAACACTGCTATACATTTCCTTTTAAATCAATATTTTAGCTACACCTATATTATTTGGTTACTTTGATCTAAACATTATGTTCACGAAGGAGCAGAGGGATTTCATCAGAAAAACAGAGATGCAAATGTTTGGGGGATAGGGGGTGGAGGATGATCAAGGTTTGGGGACAAAACGGGGACAAAAGAGGGGGCTTGGAAACTGATGGTGGCTGGAGGGAAGAATGTGGCATTGGGACAAGAGATCTAATGGGACCTTAATTGAGAACCATGAGGGGTCAAACAGAGGTAAGTCAGCAGTTGGCCATGGATTGGAAGAGCATAGAGGTAGTGGAGCAGAAGATGATCCTAGTGGAAGGTGAGGTAGCTTGCTATAGGACAATGGAAAAGCTGGCAGACCAGGATACGTAGACAGAGCAGCAGGGTCTACTCAAGAGCCAAGAGAAAGGGAGGTGGTGAAGAAGAGAGCTGATCTTGAACTGGGGAAAGAGAGAGAAGGCTGAGTGGGAGCTCATCCTCAACCATTGTGAGAATAGACCAATGCCTGGTACACACGATGAGTCGTTTTTTTTTTTTCATCTGCTAGTCTCGTATCGAAAATAAAAAGTTTACTAAAGTGACAAAAATTCTCGAACGACAGAACAGGATTTCGGAAGTGATGTAATGTGTTGTAGTGTATTTGTATTGTATTTTCAAACGACAACTGTACTGATTAAATGAAAATCGTACAATCTGGTATCGTACAAGATAAATTATTATTACTATCATGATCCGCTCTCGAAAGCTGTGTACTAACGATCAGATTATCGCACGATCGCTTCAAAAGTGGCATTTTTTGTACGATTTTCTGATCGTGTGTACGAGCCATAAGGGGCATTATCAGAGTTGGAAGACAGCAGATGAAGATCATGGCTCAGGGCAAGTAGTAAAAATGGGACCAGAGCATGGACAGGGGAGAAATGGGATTGAGTAAAACCATTTGCTACTAAGAGATGGGGGGGGGGGGAGCAGCAGTAATTATATGCCGTTCAAAGAGAACATAGAGTGTTGGTTCTTGCTCTGCGTGGACTAGGAACAAGGTTGAAAAGAGAAAAGGCAGAGAGGGAACTGATCATTTCCAGAAAACAGAGGGGAAGATAATCCTAGCTGGAGGGCAAAGATGAATTGATCATGGAGAGGAGATAAAGGAAGCTAATGGTGGATGAGCAGTGATTGTATAACATCAGGAGAGGAGGCAGAGAGGTGGCTGATTGTAGAATGGGGGTAGGGGAGAAGTAAAATAGAAGCTGATTGTAGTGGGGGGGAGGGGGGGGGTCTAAGGTTAAAGGCTAAGTTCACCTTTTTTTTTCTAAATTCCAGCTCCCTTAGGTACCAATACAGCATTAGCACACTTCTTTTGCAGAAATAAAAAAGCTTTCTATTTACCCTACACAGCCCTTACCTCAGTGTCAGTGCTTGTTGTATAAAAAGTGTCTCCATTACTTCCTGTACAGACATGAGGATCATGGATGTGACACAGGAAGGAGTTCACCAGCTGACCTCATTAGCACATACCCTGCATCATCTACCCTCCTACTCCAGGAGATTACTACCACCCACCTCTGCAGGTGCAGGCTTTACATTTTTTATTATTATTACTTATTTTATTTTTTTACAGTTTCTTTTTTTGATCACTTTTATTGCTTTTACAAGCAATGTAAACATCCCTTGTAACAGCAGTAGTCAGGGACAGGTACTCCCCCCTCTCCTCTGCCCTAAAAGAATCTGATCACACCAAGATTGGTGTTTTTTGATGTTTTGCACTGTTTACATCTGGGAAACCAGAAGTGACATTGCTTCCTGTTTCCTGTACCATAGAGATTACCAGGGACCTTTCGGTCCTCCATGATGTCTGTGGTAAGCCAGCAGAATCGCCAGCTTTCAGTCTGTGCTTGCCACTGGTTCAGGAGAGTCCCAAGAGGCACTGGCAGGCAGTGTGGGGGTGGGGGTGACCCCTCTAACACCTGGAAAAGCAATCCAGTGGCTAAATAGCCCCTTGGATTGGCTCTTACAAAAAAGCTGGCCGCTAGCTATAAAAAATAATACCAAGTTTATGCCTGTATTCTTAGGCACTTGCACTACATCAGGGAAATGCAATTAGCGGACCTCCACCTGTTGCAGACTCTGACACCCAGAGGCAGAGGCATGATGGGACTTGTTTTACCACAGATGGAGGTCCGCTAATTGCATATCCCTGCACTACATAGTTGGTAGATCTAAAGGAGAATATAGGATTAGATTGTATAATGTATGCTAAGCTTTCCAGAACCCAGGGCATATTTTTCCTGTTTTCATTACTACAGTTCAATCCACATAGGATAGTTGCTGCACACTCTGCCAAATGAATGACCTATGCAAGATGAAATTAAGGCAAGAAAAATTGATGCCTGTGTATTTAGTGAGAACAGTGATCACTGATTGCATTTTAAAAAATGTGAGCCTGCAGAGATGGGTGGTAGTGATCTCCTGGAGTAGGAGGGTAGATGATGCAGGGTGTGTTATGAGGTCAACTGGTGAACTCCCTCCTGTATCGCATTCTAAGGTCTATCCAAGATGTAATGGAGAAGTTTTCTATACGAGAGAAAACAGGTGCAGAGCTCACATCAGGGAACAGAAATACTCAGACTTGGAGTCCAATTGTCGGTGCTCTTATGCCGTGTACACACGACCAGACTTTTCGACACCAAAGGTCCGACGGAACGAATCCGCCGGACAGTTCGATCGTGTGTGGGCTTCATCAGACCTTTGCTGTTGAAAATCAGGCGGACCTTAGAAATAGAACATGTTTCAAATCTTTCCGACGGACTCGAGTCCGGTCGAAAAATCTGTTCGTCTATATGCTAGTCCGAAGGACGAACAACGACGCAAGGGCAGCTATTGGCTACTGTCTATGAACTTCCTTATTCTAGTCCGGTCGTACGTCATCACGTTCGAATCAGTCGGACTTTGGTGTGATCGTGTGTAGGCAAGTCCGTTGTGTCGGAACGCCATCGAAAGTCCGTCAAAGAGTCCTTCGGAGTTCAGTCTGTCGAAAGTCTGCTCGTGTGTACACGGCATTACTCAGAGCGTCTTCAACCCACTTGTATTCTCCATACGAAAGAAAGAGCCGGCAAATTTGTTTTTACAAGAGTTTTTTATCCCTATGTTGAACTTATACTTTATACAGCGATCCTTTGGGTTGTAGACAACTGTGTGATATAACAGCTGGAGCTCTTCATTTCTGTTATTGATGTCGTGATATGTTCCACCTGTATTATGGGCCTTACTTTTTGACTTCATGATTTACCTACAATTTATGCCCTTTTTTGGAAAAGCTTTCAATAAACATATTGAAACAGAGGGACAAATGAGAAGGAAAGAGGGGCAGAGGGACTTTGTTCCAAATCAGGGACAGTTGGGAGCTATGCCCTCCTTTACTCACTTATTCAAAATGAAAAATAAAATGTTGCCTTTATTTCTACTTTAATGGGGAGCCCAGGAAATGCTGGAACGCAAAGCTGGCAACAAGGAAGTATCCAGAGGACTTCAAGTTACTGTGCACAATTCAAGTACTGTATACGTCATTGACAAAGCACACCTTCCATACATACTGTTGGGAAGGTTTCGGAACATTTCAGGCAAGGGTTTTGTAACACCAGGCAGGCCACAAAGTAAACATATCAAAATAGTGAGGTAATGTAAATAGTATGGTTTAATAAAAAGTATAAATAGTATATTTGAAAAGTAGAAGAGATTTCGCTATAACACCCTTCTCCTCTATAGGATACATCAGGTCATCAGGTGAAAGGAAAGGAAAGAAGGCCTAAACAAGAAAATGAATGCAGCCATCACATCTAAGGATTGGTAAGCTGCAATATAATAAATGTTTGCTTTTAGGATTAACCACTTGCCGACCGCCTACCGCACTTTTACTATGGCAGGTCGGCTCTATTGTGCAAAACTACGTACCTGTACATCATTTCGTGGGGGCATGTGCATGCGTCGCCAGAGGCATGGTCATGCGCTGATTGGACACAGAGGATGCCAATCAGCGGGTCCAGCGATCCCAATGTCCACCGGCCACCCGTGATTGTTCCCCAGAGAGGCAGAACAGTGATCTGCCTATGTAAACAAGGCAGATCACCATTCTGACAGGGGAGAAGGTAGAGATCTTGTGATCCTGCAAAGCAGGAACACAGATCTCTGTCTTCATCCAGTCAGAGCAAACCCCACACAGTTAGCAAGCACCAGCTAGACACACAAGTTAAACCTTAAACCACAGTAAAAAAAAACCCTATGCAGTTTAACCACTTGCCTACTTCCTGCCCTGGCCAATTTTCAGCTATCAGTGATGGCCCACTTTGAATGACAATTGCGCAGTCATGCAACACTGTATTCATATGACATTTTTATCATTTTTTTCGCACAAATAGAGCTTTCCTTTGGTGGTATTTAAACCCCACTGTTTTTTTTATGTTTTGCTAAACAAATAAAAAAGACAAAAAACAAAAAATCTCTTACTTAGTTTTTCTTTTATAAAATTTTGCAAACAGGTAATTTTTCTCCTTCACTGGTGTGTGCTTATGAGGCTGCACTGATGGGCACTGATAGGCTGCACTGATTGGCACTGATGAGGCGGCACAGATTGGCACTGATAAGGCGTCACTGATGTGCACTGATAGGCAACACTGATGAGGCTGCACTTATATGCAGCACTGATGGACACTGATTGGCAGCACTGATAGGCATTACTGATGGGTACTGTTGAGGCTGCCCTGATTATCAGTGAAGATGTCCCCTTTCACACTTGCTGGTTACCGGTGTTCTATCGAATAGTGACCTCTGTCGAAAAATGACTCCGCCGGGCTGCGCATGCTCAGTACGGAGCGTGACTCCAGCTGATTTCCCCGATTAGCTGTTGTGATGACGCATGTGCAGTGTGTCTGAGACAATAGCTGACGAGCGTCGAGGGACAGTGTCATTTTCCGATTCTGCCTCACACTTGCGGAGCATGTTCAGTGTGTTGAAGGGGTGTTTTTTTTTTGTGTTAATGGGCTGGTTCACGCCCAGCAAGTGCGAGGCAGAATCTGAGAATAACATTGTCCCCTTTTAGCACTGAACCCGCCCATCAAGACAAAAAATACCCGCCCTTCACCACACTGAACACGCCCCGCAAGTGCGACGCAGAATCGGAGAATAACATTGTCCCTTGGAGCTCGTCGGCTATTGTCCCGGACGCAATGCGTATGCGCGGTCACGCTCTCACAACAGCTGATATGACCCCAGTGCTGATGTAGAAGGGTAAACAGGGATCAATCAATCAATGTCATCATTGGTTGTTAAGATGCTGGCAGCTGGCTCAGGCGGTGCCCAAGGTTGTAATGGTGCACAATACAAGCCTGTGGCTTTGTGTAACAAGAAGGCAGACTTGATCCACCTGCTGGCTTGTTCACAATTTTTGGGCACTTTGATGCAATTTTTAGGCATTTTGCCAAGGCATCCCTGAAGAACCCATAAGGCACCCTGGTGAAAAAAAGGTTGAATCAAAGTCTGGAATTCTTCTTTGAGTGAGTTTTATACTTTTAAAGCATCATTGGCAGCCATGACAAAGCTGGAAATACCAAAAAAATGAGTGCCTAACATGTAAAGCATCTAAAAAATTTAAGAAAGCTTCATCAAGATAACATATACAGTACATTACTTTTTTGCATTTTTATATTGTTTTAGAACAACATAGGTTGAGGTGGTATTCCCTTTGACTGAGAAGTGATCCAGTTAGCAGGCATTTCCCATAGACGAGACAACACCAATACTTGGTTATTAAAAAAGTAAATCCCTGTCTGACGGAGTTGCCTCCCTGTAACTAAGTTGAGGATTCCCTACGTCAGACAGCCCCCAGGGAATCAACAGCAAGACTCACTTCTCATAGCTGTTTGCAGTGTTTTACAGCCTGAAGTTGACCATTATAATATAATGTAGATTAAAAGCAAGGATTTTCACTTATCTTATAATTATTCAAATGACAGCACATCATATAGTCTATTCTTGTCTTTATTTACTTTATTCATACACAAGCCACAGGCCCTGTTTGCCAATTACGGAGTTTTCCCCTCAGATACAACAGGAAGTGTAATGAAAATGAGAGGAAATCCCACCGTTGATAGGAGATCAGGTGTCCCCCCCTTTTCTAGTGATGGCTAAAAAGTTGACAGAGATTATAAGCCTTACCCATCCCATCCATAACCGGTACTGCAAACAGTGGAGGGACTATCGTCTAGGTCTCAGCCAATTGGCGTACCCCAAAACCAAATGACCAATATTGGGCAGAGCATGCAAAGTAGACAGTTGGAATACATTAAACTCTATGCCAAGAGGACTTTCTGAATGTTATGATAATCTGAAATGGTTGGATGCCTGGCTAGCATGGTATCTGGAAGCATTTCATCTGCTTATGGGAAGTATTCAAAGTCTGCCTGCAGCAATACATGCAATGGTATGTCAATGTTGCCATTCTCCAGATAACTTCAGAGCAAACATTTCTCACAGGGCCAACTGAATAATTCAAGATCCTGTGCATGCATTGGGGGAACAAGATGGAAATCTTATTCTAGTTTAATAGTTGATGAATTCCTTGTACTTTCCTACAATATAGGAGCTGTCAGAAAGTGGTTACATTGTCATCGCAGGCCCTTGGATTCAGATACCACTGACTGTTCTGAAAGGATGGAGTTTCACAATGCTTTTTAATAGATTTATGCCAGTGAAGGTTAAGTAGCCATTCAGGTTGAATGGCATTGTGATGAAGGCTTCATATGTACAGACTGCTAAAGGGAAAACTTAAGATTGTTCTTTTCAGACCTGACCTTGTCAGCTAAGGAAATACAGGTAGTTGAATAAAGTGTGCACTTTGCTTTGTGTTGTGGTACATTAGAGTGAAAATGGCACACAGGTTGTAGAATTCAGGTTGCATGTGGCATTACATGCCTATAGACAGTGTAGACATTGGTGATCAGTCCCCCCCCCCCCCTTCACTTTCCCTAACTCACCAGTACACATTTTTTACATTTTTTGAATCAGTCATATATAACAGACAGCAAAATAGGCCAGTTCATATTTTAATAAATTCAAGTAACGTGAACAACTTCATATAAAGCCCATGGCTCTAGGAACCTGGATGCAGCCTTGTGAACTCAGAAAGTTTTCACCTGTCCCTAACAAACACACGATGTTCCTACATATACTTGCCCCAAAAACAGGCTCTCTACCACGATGCCCTCATCAATATGGCCAAATTTGATCTATATTGTGGCTTCTGCTCTTTCTTTTAGTTCCGTACTCTAGTGGACAATGATATATCACAGCCCTCAAAATTTCCACTCGCCTGCTCGCTTTAGGCGAGTGGAAATAAGCTGAGGGCAAGTGTAGAGCAGGGGCGGACTGGGCCAGAGGGCACAAAGCCAATTGCCCCCCCCCCCCCCAGGCCGCTCTGATGCCCTGTAAAAAAAAGGCCGCACCGCTTCTGCCAGAAGAGAGCACCCAGGAAACTGTGGGGAGTGGAACCGGTCGGAACATACAGAGAGAGGGTCTCCCACTGTGACACAGCTTGGATCTGAAATGCCGGCCGCTGTCAACCGAAAGTCCCATCTCTTGGACCTGCTCCTATGATAGACAGCACACTGATCCAGTGCCGGGAAATTGAATCAGTGTGCTGACAGACTCATATGATTCTGTCCAGAAGGTGGGACTTGTGTGACAGCGGCCGGCGTTTCAGATCCAAGCTGTGTCACAGCAGGAGTTCCTCTCTTTGTGGCCGACTCTCCTCCCAGCTCTCCTCCCGATTCCTCCCTGTGGCCCCTTTGCAGTCATGGGCACTGATATGGCTGCACTGATGGCCACTGATTTGGCTGCACTGATGGGCACTGATGAGGCTGCACTGATGGGCACTGATGAGGCTGCACTGATGGGCACTAATAGGCTGCACTGATGGGCACTAAAGAGGCTGCACTGTTGGGCACCGATAAGTCTGCACTGATGGGCACCGATAAGGCTGCACTGATGGGCACTGATGAGGCTGCACTGATGGGTACTAATATGCTTTATGTTAATATTGTTAAAGTTGTTTTTTAATTTTGTAACTTAGTTCTGTATAAAACATTTAACAGTGTAATTTCATGAGATTATTTACAAAAGCTTGTTTAGGGGCGGGGCAGGGTAGGGGTTGGTTGGGACAACTGGTGGCGAGTAACTCTTAAGGCCAGCTGGTAGCTCAGGACTTGAAATTTTGAGCCCTGACATATCACATGACTACTGCCCTATCAATTCCATATAGGCTGCAGAACGTTTTTCAATAGTGTTCCTTCCCTGCTCAATAGCACTACCTGTAGGACACTACTAGCATTTGCTATGCTGGCCAGGGGCATGCCGCATCTACCTACATGCATCCCCTGCAGTGTCACAGTATCCAATGAGGGAAAGGGCATGAGACACACATTGAGAATCACAGCTATATACTAAGATTGATTACTCCAGTGAGTGTTGAAGCACTTGAAGAAATGTGGCCTGTTGGTTAAATTAGTTGTGAAGACTTACGCGTAGTGTTGGAGCTTGCTTTTTAAGTTCCCCTAGGCACGAAAAGGTAGGGAAGCTTTGGCATTATTAGGAATTTCAGCAGTTGGCTATGACAAGTGGTTTTAGAAAGCTGTTGCTGATATTTACATACACCTCTAGATGCCCTACACTTTATATCTCAGGCTGTTTTGCTTTTCCTATGACAGTTTCTTTAAAGCGGAGTTCCACTTTTCGGAATCCTCCCTCCCTCCGGTGTCACATTTGGCACCCTTCAGGGGGGAGGGGGAGCAGATACCTCTCTAGTTCAGGTATTTGCTCCCACTTCTGGGCATAGATAGCCGCAGTATCCTCGGATATCTACGCCATGTCCGGCTCCTCCTCCGTCCCCCCTGCTGTCTTCTGGGAGACACACAGGTCCCAGAAGACAGCAGGGACCAGTGGGATCGCGTAGCACGACTCGTGCATGCACAGTAGGGAACCAGGCTGTGAACCCGCAAGGCTTCACTTCCTGATTCCCTAACCGAAGACTGAGGCGCCTCCACCCGAAAGCCGAGGGACAAATCAGCTTCGGGTGCCGTCATCGCTGGCGCCCTGGACAGGTAAGTGTCCATATTTTAAAAGACAGCAGCTGCAGTATTTGTAGCTGCTGACTTTAAAAAATAAATTTGGCGGAACTCCGCTTTAAGCACATAAGAACGATCAATTGTTTTGTGTTTTGTTTCTAAGTGGAACATAGTTTAGGGTTGGTTTACTAAAGGCAAATAGACTGTGCATTGTGCAAAATGCAGTTGCACTTTGCATGTGCAGTTGCTCCAGAGCTTACTAAATGAGGTAAGGCTTCACCTTGCAAAGAATACCCAATCACATGCAAGGAAAATAAAAACAAAATGTATTTTTGCTTGCATATGATGATGGAAGTCAGCAGAGCTTCTGCTCATTTTCTAAGTTCTGGTGCAACTGCATTTGCAAAGTGCACAGTCTATTTCTCTTTAGTAAATCAACCCTATAGTTTTTCTTTAAAGCTCAACTCCAGGAATAAGTTAAAAAAATAATAATAAAAAAATATACTCTTGCAGTGTGGTCCCCCTGTGCTGCAAGGGTTAAATGCTCCTTATGTTAAGATATTACTAAAAAAGAAGTAAATATCTTATTCTGCTCTCCAGCAGGGTCCCAACGGCGCTGCAACTGGTGCCCCAGCAGCCTCTTCTCTAAGGCGTTCCCGGCCATGGTTTTACACTTGGCCACATCATGTACAATGCAAGGTTAATAGGCCTGCATTGTATGTCATAACACGAAGGAAATGCCCACAGTTTGAGACTTCAGGGAGAAGAGGACAGCGCCAGGGGCCTGATATAGTCGGGGTTAGGGTAAGTAGTCAGTGGCGTTGCTGGGGGGGGGGGTGCGGGCCGCACCGGGTCACACCCACCAGAGGGGTGACATCTGTGGGCAGCGGCACTGCAATTGCCGCACTGTCCTCACCCCTACACTGATCTCTCGTGTCTCGTCGGCTGTCCCACAAAGCGGAGACGACCGAAGCTGCCTCCCCCTCCTCTCTGTTTACATCTACAGGAGGGGGACTGTGAGAGGGAGTCCAAGGCACACACAGCTGTATCCCGGGCTTTTCTGAGGTCTTGTCATACTTAATGTATTGCATTATTGCAAATAGACATGTACTGGGGGGGGGGCGCTATGGGAGGGGAGGGGGGTCTGCACTGATGGAGGGTGCGGTCTGCACTGAGGGGGACCTGCACTGATGGAGGGGGGGGGGTCTGCACTGAGGGGGTTCAGCACTGATGGAGGTGGGGTCTGCACTGAGGGGAGTCAGCACTGATGGAGGTGGGGTGGTCTACACTGAGGGGGTCAGAACTGATGGAGGTGGGGTGGTCTGCACTGAGGAGGTCAGAACTGATGGAGGTGGGGTCTGCACTGAGGGGAGTCAGCACTGATGGAGGTGGGGTGGTCTACACTGAGGGGGGTCAGAACTGATGGAGGTGGGGTGGTCTGCACTGAGGAGGTCAGAACTGATGGAGGTGGGGTGATCTGAACTGAAGAGGTCAGCACTGATGGAGGTGGGGTCTGCACTGAGGGGAGTTAGCACTGATGGAGGGGGGTCTGCACTGAGGGGAGTTAGCACTGATGGAGGGGGGGTCTGCACTAAGGGGAGTTAGCACTGATGGAGGGGGGTGGTCTACACTGAGGGGAGTCAGCACTGATGGAGGGGGTGGTCTGCACTGAGGGGAGTCAGCACTGATGGAGGGGGGTGGTCTACACTGAGGGGGGCCAGAACTGATGGAGGTGGGGTGGTCTCCACTGAGGGGGTCAGCACTGATTAAGGGGGGTGGTCTGCACTGAGGGGGGTCTGCACTGATAGAAGGGGGGTTTGCACTGAGGGGGGTCAGCACTGATGGGGGTGGTCTGCACTGAGGGGGGTCAGCACTGATGGAGGGGGGTCTGCACTGAGAGGGAGTCTATACTGATGGAGGGGGGTCTGTACTTGGTGAGGGGGGTCTGTACTAAGGGAGATCTATACTGCGGGAGGGGGCCTGTACTTAGTGGGGGGTCTGTAATGAGGGAGGGGGAGCTATACTGTGGGAGGGGGGTCTGTACTTAGTGGGGGGGTCTATACTGAGAGAGGGGGTCTGTACTTAATGGAGGGGGGTCTTTAGTTAGAGGTGGGGGTCTGTAGTTAGTTGAGGGGGACCTGTACTGAGGGGGGACTATAATTGGTGGAGGGGGGGTGACAACAATTTTTTCCGCACTGTGTGACACCAACCCTAGTGACGCCACTGTAAGTAGTGATGCTTGTTCCTATATCCCCTAGACAAGGGGGCCACATAAGAAACTGGGACTGTTGTGGAGGGCCAAACTTAATTCCGCTCAATATTAATTTTGTACCTGGAAAGGTCTGTAAGTATGTAAACATAAAAAACAAACACCTAGTGCTAGGAATAATAGGTACGATATAGGTCATGAAATCTGTCTCGGGAAGTAAGGTGGTGGTAAAAACAGGACGCCGAGCCACACTTTTGCTGCCCACCAGAAATGTCTAATAACACCTGGATAGGGCTGGTCACATGCTACGGCAGCAGCAGTTTTAGCTAAGGTAGCAGAGTTTGACAAGGGGCACCGCTTGCAAAAATTGTGCATTAGGTTCAGTGAGACCACACCACAGCCGAATGCAATGAATGCTATTGTGGTGCAGTAGTGCAGCGTTATCTGGTTCATTTAGGTGGTGAGGAGGCGATATAACACCTCTTCACTGCCTGTCAGATGTCTTCTGAAAAGCACTGTGACTGGAAGGAGAGAGCCTGAGATGGGTCCAGCGGGGATTTCTGCAGATCCTGACCTGGAATGAAGAATAGGTGGACAGCTCCTGGGGTTTGCAGAATGTACCCAGTCATGTTGGAACAGGAAGGGGCCATCCCCAAACTGTTCCCACAAATTGTCCAAAATGTCTATGTATGCTGACGCCTTAAGAGTTCCCTTCACTGGAACTAAGGGGCCAAGCCCAACCCCTGAAAAACAACCCCACACTATAATCCCCCCTCCACCAAATGATTTGGACCAGTGCACAAAGCAAGGTCCATAAAGACATGGATGAGCAAGTTTGGGGTGGAGGAACTTGACTGGCCTGCACAGAGTCCTGACCTCAACCCGAACACCTTTTGAGATGAATTAGAGCAGAGACTGTAAGCCAGGCCTTCTCATCCAACATCAGTGCCTGACCTCACAAATGCTCTTCTGGAAGAATTGTCAAACATTCTCATAGACACACTCCTAAACCTTGTGGACAGCCTTCCCAGAAGAGTTGAAGCTATTATATCTGCAAAGGGTGGGCCAACCCAATATTGAACCCTATGGACTAAGACTGGGATGCCATTAAAGTTCATGTGTGTGTAAAGGCAGGTGTCTCAATATTTTTGACAATATAGTGTATATAGTTGTATAAAAAAAAACACATTTTTATCATTCAAAAAATTGTTTCCCAGTGCTAAATTTTTCATCCAGTTTCTAAATTGCTGTATTTATAGATTTCAAAAGCCAATATAAAGAAATCCCTTGTGGGGTTAACAAATCATTTTTTATATAATGCTACTTTAAGGGGGCGTGGCAGGGGGGGGGGTCTCCTATGCCTACATACTTTTGCTAATAGGTGTCCCTGATTACCATCTCAAAAAGTTTGGAGGTGTGTAAATGTATGAACCTTTTGGTACAAAAGTGACACTAAACTTTAAAAAAAAAAAAATAATAATAATTCATGTATGTATTCCTAAATCATGCCTTTTATTGCTCTCAGCCTCCTCCAAAATTCTTTCCAAATTCTTCTTTTCTGCTGTTGTCTGTTGGGTGCCTATGTTTATTCTCCATAGTCCCACTGTATGTAGGAACAGAGTCACCTTCTGTTGCTTGCTCCAAGATAGAGTAGTGACTATGGACTATGGGATTTGTAGTGTGCATAGAGCAATGCACATGACCGCAACTAACATTCACTGCTTGTTCCAAAAAATTGAAGCGAGGGGTAAAAGGAGAAAAGGAGAGGTTCAGGAGCTCACAGAGGACCATATAAGGAAGCAGAAAAACACAAGAAATAATGTTTTGAAAAATACATTACAGAGGCAGATGTGTATAGATTCAATTGGAGAATTAGGATATTGTTTAGTGTCATTGTAAATTCATGACAGGTTTGCTTTAATGCATAAGAATATCTAGCAATGTTGCACGAGAGACTCAGCTGCCTCAACTCTCCTCCTCATTGGCATTGGCTCCCGCTGCTGTCAATCAAAGTCGATGAGTCAATGAGGAGAGAGAGGGGGCAGGGCCTAGGCTGAGCTCCATGTCTGACTGGACACACGGAGCCGCGGCTCGGCTCGGGTGCCCCCATAGCAAGCTGCTTGCTGTGGGGGCACTTGTCGGGAGGGAGGGGCCAGGAGAGCAGAAGAGTGACCCAAGAAGAGGAGGATCTGGGCTGCTCTGTGCAAAACCACTACACAGAGCAGTTAAGTATAACATTTATTATTTATAAAGAAAAAAAACAAGACTTTATTATTACTTTCCACCCATAAAATCACCTTTACATAAATCCATAGCATTCTCCTTGAGCAACAACATTTGGAAAAAAAATTTTTTTTTTTTTTTACTCACTCGGTAACCACTGTTGCTATGGGGTCCCTTCTATTCTGCCACTTCCGGGTCCGCGGTGATTGACGTCATATCCTTCGGTGCCTGTGCTCCCGGGAGATGTGTGTCATATTTCCCAGGAGTCAGTGGGCAGTGCAAAAGGCTAGAATCGCGTTGTTTAGAGACCGGAAATGACGCGAGCAAAGGCAACTTCCTCCTTCGCTGACCGCTGTTATGGCAACAACATAATAATCCCGTGTAAATGCGCGGAATGGGAGGTGCATGCTGGGTATCCAGTAGAGCTGCACAATTAATCGTCAAGAATCGTTATCGTGATTAATGGTCAAGAATCGTTATTGCGATCTTGACTAAAGTGTTTCACAATTCTTTCTATGCAAAGAATTCTCTCTGCTCTTCTGAAACCACAGCCCTCAAAAGAAAGAAAGAGAAAAACGGGGCAGTCTGCCAAGAAACAAAACATTCTTTATCAGTTGAACTTAAGTATAAACATTGTAACAATTTGTCAATGGAATAGATTTCCTGTGTAAGTGAAAACAGTTTAACCACTTAAAGGGGTTGTAAAGGTAAAAATTTTTTCACCTTAATGCATTCTATGCATTAAGGTGAAAAAACTTTTGACAGTACCGCCGCCCCCAGCCCCCCCGTTTTACTTACCTGACGCCTCGAATCTTCGCTCCTCGTCCTCGTCAGCTTCATTGCAGCTCAGCCTGGTCGCTGATTGGCTGCAGTGGATGGATTGAAAGCAGCGCAGCCATTGGCTCGCGCTGCTGTCAATCACATCCGATGACGCGGCGCGCCGGGGGGCGGGGCCGAGTGATACAGCGAGCGGCTATAGCCGCCGGCTGTATCACGGGAGCGCGCCCGCAAGCACTCACCACCGTGCGAGGGAGCTCGCATGAAGGTGGTAAATGCTTGCGGGGAGGAGCTGAAACAGCCGCCGAGGGACCCCAGAAGACCAGGTTCGGGGCCACTCTGTGCAGAACGAGCTGCACAGTGAAGGTAAGTATAACATGTTTGTTATTTAAAAAAAAAAAAAAAAACATCTTTACAACCCCTTTAAACACTAAACCTTTTTCTGACATTTGTTTGTTTCAAGTTAAAATCTTTTTTTTTTTGCTAGAAAATTACTTAGAACCCCCAAACATTATATATATTTTTTTAGTAGACACCCTAGAGAATAAAATGGTGGTTGTTGCAATATTTTATGTCACACTGTATTTGCGCAGCGGTCTTTCAAATGCAATTTTTTGGGAAAAAATTACTTTAATGAATTAAAAAAAAAAATCTAACCAGTAAAGTTAGCCCATTTTTTTTTTTTGTATAATGTGAAAGATTTTACATCGCGAAAATCGTGAGAGAATCGTGATCTTTTTATTCTAGGCAAAAAAATCGTGATTCTCATTTTGGGCAGAATCGTGCAGCTCTAGTATACAGCATCACCAAATCCAGGAAGAGAATGCTCATGGACTTCACATGCCCACACTAGAGATGGAAGCGCTCTGCAGAGAAGAAATAAAAAGCAAGTCCAATAAAAAACAGGAATTGAGCGGCAATTTCTTTAATAACATAGATTAATAGTGTTTTAAATAGTTCAATAGAATGGATTACCTTTTAAAAAAAATTAAAAATTGTGGGTGGAACTTCGCTTTAAAGTAGCATTAAACCCTAAACCAAAAATGTAATATATTACATCTTGCCAATCATTAGGTGTAGTAGCTGCATCAGTTTTCGTTTCTTTGGCTTTCCCCACTCTGTATTCACCTGCTGATCTGTCCAGTAACATACATCCTGCATTAGTGAGACAAAACTCTGGATGAATTAGAACAGGAGGCACACTAGACAGCAGCATGCCCAGTCTGGGGGAGGCGAGCGTTAAATATATTAGCCAATTTAAATACACTAGCTAACTGATGCCAAACTCTAACTCACACTTTATTATCAGTTACAGCAAACAGCTTTTTCCTTTTGGGATAAAGGTTTTACATAAATAAATAAAACCTGATTAATTTAACCACCCTTGCCAGTGTTAAATGGTTTGTCTCATCCATGCGGTAGGGTGGCTGCTGTGTGCTGGATCACGTATCTATGATCGGCCCTTCCGGGTAAGGCTGTGCTTTGATACTGCACAAGTCGATCAATGGGTCAAGGCCAATGATTGATCGCTGGGACCTGCTGCTCAGCTCTGTCATTCATTGAAAGGAACTCTGTGTTGTAAACAACACAGAGCTCTGTATACTGACAGGTGATCAAGCAGATTTTTAATTGCCTGCAAAGCAGGGAAAAAAACAAGATTGTTTGTAAAAGCACCACACAACACACATTACACATTGTAATGCCGCATACACACGTTCGGAATTTCGGCCCTCAAAAAAGCGATGAGATTTTTTTCGTCAGAAAATGTGACCGTGTGTATGCTCCATCGGACTTTTGCTGGCCGAATTCCAGCCAGCAAAAAATTGAGAGCATGTTCTTAATTTTTCGGTCGGAAAAAGTTCCTATTCGAAAATGCGATTGTGTGTGGCAATTCCGACGCACAAAATTCCTACGCATGCTCGAAACAATTCGACGCTCGGAAGCATTAACTTCATTTTCTCGGCTCGTCATAGTGTTGTACGTCACCGCGTTCTTGAGGGTCGTAAGTTCAGCGAACTTTTGTGTGACCGTGTGTATGCAAGGCAAACTTGAGCGGAATCCCGTCGGAAAAGCCGTCATATCTTCTTCCAACAAGAAGTCCAACCATGTGTATGCGGCATTAGGCACGCGGTTAACCCCTGGATCGCCCCAAGATGTCAACCCGCCTTCTCTGCCAGTGTCATTAGTGACAGTGTGTAGTATTATCGATGATCACTGTATTAGTGTCACTATTGATCTACGTGTCAGTTAGTCAGTTAGTGTATCCCCCAGCCAGCATCAGCTAGTGTCAGATTGCCCACAACACTATCACAGTCCCGCTATAAGTCACTGATCACCGCCATTACTAGTATAAAAATAAATAAATAACAATGCCAGTGTACAGTATATACCATAATTTGTGGATGCTATAACTTTAATGCAAACCATATACTATATACTTATTGGGATTTTTTTTTTTTTTTACCAAAAACATGTAGAAGAACATATTTTGGCCTGAATTCATGAAGAAATTTGATTTTTAATTTTTTTTTTTTTTTTTGATATGTTTTATAGCAGGAAGTAAATGAAATATTGTTTTCCAAATGTTTGACCTTTTTTAATTTATATAATAAAAAAGGCAGTGGTGATTAAATACAACCAAAAGAAAGCTATATTTGTGTTAAAAAAATATATAAATTTCATTCGCGTACAGTGTTGCCTGACCGCGCAATTGTCAGTTTAAGTAGCGCAGTGCGGAATATAGCAGAAAATGTCCTGGTCATGAAGGGGATACAACCTTCCAGAGGGCAAGTGGTAATAAAGAAAAAAAAGAAGGTAAACAGTGCAACGTGTTGTAACTAGGGATGAGCTGAACACCCCCCTGTTCGGTTTGCAGCAGAACATGCCAACAGGCAAAAAATTTGCTTGAACACGCGAACACCATTAAAGTCTATGGGACACAAACATGAATAATCAAAAGTGCTAATTTTAAAGGCTTATATGCAAGTTATTGTCATAAAAAGTGTTTGGGGACCCGGGTCCTGCCCCAGGGGACATGTATCAATGCAAAAAAAAGTTTTAAAAACGGACGTTTTTTCAGGAGCAGTGATTTTAATAATGCTTAAAGTCAAACAATAAAAGTGAAATATTCCTTTAAATTGACTTCTTTTATCCTTTAAATGACTTATTTTATCTGTATTGCCGGGACCGACAATTCATAATAGCCACGAGTAGTTTTAAATGACTTTTTTTCCTTTGAAATGTCATTTTGCTGTCAGACTGTTCTAAAGACGGGAAACATGCGCCCCTTTACAGGCATACTATAGACACCCCCCAGGTACGAAATTTAAAGAAATATTTCACTTTTATTGTTTCACTTTAAGCATTATTAAAATCACTGCTCCCGAAAAAACGGCCGTTTTTAAAACTTTTTTTTGTCCCCTGGGGCAGGACCCGGGTCCCCAAACACTTTTTATGACAATACCATGCATATAAGCCTTTAAAATTAGCACTTTTGATTTCTCCCATAGACTTATAAAGGGTGTTCCGCGGCTTTCCAATTTGCTGCGAACATCCCAAATTGTTTGCTGGTCGGCGAACACCCATTGTTCCAGTCGAACATCGGGCTCATCCCTAGTTATAACAATGCATGGCATTGCCCTTCACAACATACACCAGCTTGCGCACGTTATATGGAGCATAGTGCTCATTGGCTGGTATGAATGAGCTAAAGTTTGTATAATCGCTCTAAGTTTTTCCTTTCAGAGTGATAAAACAGGTGTTTTCAGTGCATTAGCATAGTAAGGCCTTTTGCACAGGATACTCCTGTTTGAGCATCTACTTTTTCAGACTTTTGTTTTTGGTATGTATGTTCGCGCACATGCGTTCGTTTGCGCACGCGCGCAAAAACCATTCTCGCGTTTTTGTTCTGCACAATATGTAAATGGCCATTTGTACACATTTGCGCGCATGAGGCGTAATTTGCTGACCAAAAATGCTGATTTTTCTATTTTTTTTACTGAAAAATGCACGGCTGTATTTTAGATTTGTAAAAAAAAAAAAAAAGCTGTACTGAGCTTTTTCAAGCTGCAGTGTGCAAGAGGCCTAACTGTTTAAAAATTCTTGCCCATCTGCAGTGTGCTTTCTCACATTTCGAAAACATTTCTAGGGACACCTTTTTTTGTTGTGTCCAGCAAGCCCATGTAGGGTGCACTCATGCTTGCACTTTAACCAGTCCCTGGTATGTTTCACCCTCTCAGTCCGGTTTGTTTGCGTAGTGTGAGTGTTCCTGATCAGGTAAGCATACTGTGCTCTATACATGTGCAATTCGTTTAGTTCCAAATTCGGTTTTTTGAAGATATTCAACAAATTTGTTTTTTTGGCTATTTCCGAATTATTGATTTTGTTGAATTTAGTCAAAAAACAAATGAATTGTAATGTACCTATGCACACAAGTGCGTAAACAAGCGTTTAACAAATTTTTCAGAAATTTCAAAAATTCGAAGGAACAAAAATCTGAAATTCGAAAATCCGAAATTCAAAAATTCGCAAATCAGAAATTCGAAAATTCAAAAGAATGATAATCCAAAAATAAGAACGAAAATTCAAAAGAATGAAAATCTGAAAATTCGAAAACCCGAAAATTTGAAAATCCAAAATAAAAACTAACTAATAATAATTATTACTAACTATTAAATTATAGTTATTGGAATATTCCTTCAAATTTGGCTGTTAGTGAACGTAACAAATACAAATTTATCCAAATTTCCGAATTATCCGAAATAACGAATGCCGCATCTAAATGAATGGAACGTAACAAATTAATAATAATGAATAATAATAATATATATTTTTATTATTATTTATTGTTATTATTAATTCATTACGTTCCATTCCTTTAGATTCAGCATTCGTTATTTCAGATTATAAATTTTTTTATTATTTTTATTTATTTTATTAATTCCTTACGCTCCATTTGTTTAGATGCGGTGTTCGTTATTTTGGATCATTCGTAACTTCTGATAAATTCGTATTTGTTACATTCACTAACAGTCAAATTTGAAAGGAAATACCTATAATTTAATAGTTAGTCGTTATTTCGGATTTTCACATTTTCGGATTATCGTTCTTATTTTCGGATATTCGTTCTATCGAATTTTCGGATTTTCGTTTTTATTTTTTGGATTTTCGAATTTTCAGGTTTTTGGTTCTTGTTTTCGGATTTTTACGTATTATCGAAATAACGAATACCACGAATACCATCTAAATGAATGGAACGTAATGAATTAAAATTTTTCCAAAGTTACAAATTTATTCGAAATAACGAATTTCGTTCATAACGAATGACCCGAAAAATGAAAAAAAAAAAAGGCGAATGAAACGGAACCAACCACATTTTTTGGCAGTGCACAAGTCTACTGTGCTCAGGACCACTTGGAAAAGGTGATTCCGGGCATGGTTTGCTTCAGTGTGAGTGCGAACCATGCTGGAGCACAGATCTCTCCATAGATGACTATGTGCTAAAGAAGGGATTACTGTGGGCTGGTCAGCACAAGTGTTCCCGGGAAGCCCATTGTAAATAGTGAAGTATTCACATGCAGATAATCAGGTGGATAATTTTTTAATATACTCCCTCATGTTCCAAGCTGTCCAGTAAATGTGTCAGCTAGAGGGTTAAGGATAAGTTCACTTTTTGCCAAAAAAATTTTGCAGGTAAAAAAATAGGATTTTTGACTTACCGTAAAATCAATTTCTCTGAGTTCATTGACAGACACAGCGCTCAATTATTCAGAACCATAGGACTATACCGCCCCCTACAGGAGTAGGACACTAGGCAGAAAAAAAGACTTGGCTACGCCTATGGGCAGTCCTAGGTGGTATACACCCCCCTCTCTGCTATAGGCCTTCAGTTTAGTAACAAGCAGTGTCAGAAGTATTAAAACTCCTTAGAGGGGTGGGTGTTGTGTCTGTCAATGAACTCAGAGAAATGGATTGTAAGTCAAAAATCCCATTTTCTCTTTCGTTCATTGACAGACACAGCGCTCCATTATTCAGAACCATAGGGACGTCCCAAAGCAGTGCATGAGGAGTGGGACAACGAAAAAATCCCAAGGCTAACACAAGAGCCAACCAGGTAACAGGAGCTCAACACAGAACAAACTGGAGCCCAACCTGAACAATACCCCTTCAAGAGGGAATAGACCCTCTAAACAGCAGCTTGCAAAACCTTGCGGGCAAAACAGGCATCCGCAGATGCCAACACATCCAGTTCGTAGAACATTGTGAAAGTGTACATCGACGACCAAGTGGCCACCTTGCATACTTGCGCAACGGACACCTGATGACAGAAGGCCCAAGAGCACTAAGCACCTGAGAATAATGCGCCGTAACAGGCAAAGAATGAACCTGATCCCTAACAAAATAGGCCAGAATCATCAACTGTCTGATCCATCCAGAAATGAAGCCCACAAGCATTGATTTCCTGGATGCGGTAAATGCTGTTCATTCACAGCTTGTTCATGTGCATGATCATTGTTCCCGCACTGAATCTTGGGAAGCCTGACACTAA
Source organism: Aquarana catesbeiana (assembly GCF_042186555.1). Taxonomy (NCBI): domain Eukaryota; kingdom Metazoa; phylum Chordata; class Amphibia; order Anura; family Ranidae; genus Aquarana; species Aquarana catesbeiana. The sequence goes on along the minus strand of NC_133329.1, from coordinate 343,682,794 downwards.
GCTCCCAGGAGACAGTGCGGCGCTGGGGAAAGGCAATAAACACGCCTACTCCCATGGGAAGAGAGACAGGAAGTGCCACAATAAAGTACAATATAAAGGTAATTACAGCGATAAAAATTTTTTTCATGTGGCATTTGAACATCTATGCATTTAACTGAAGGGGGTAAGATTAAGTTAAAAATTTGAGTGGAACCCCGCTTTAACCTTGTGCAACACTGAGTAAGGTGTACGACAAGATAATGCCACCATTTCCGACAGCCTGCGAGCAGAGGTGATAGCCACCAAGAGGCCACCTTCCGAGTAAGCAGTGGAATCTCTGAATATATTGAAACAGAGGCTTCTGTAGAACTGAAATCACCAAGTTCAGATCCCTCGGCGGTAGAAGAGACCACACTGGTGGAACCAGATGTCGAACCCCTTGAATAAAGGTAGGCACCAGGGAGTGCGAGACCAGGGGAAGCTGAAAAAGACCACCCAGGCTGACACCTGGCCCTTGATGGTACTCAAGACCCATTCCTGCTCACACCAGGATATATGCACTTTCCACATCCGGAGGTAGAACCTTCTAGGAGGTAGACTCCCCAGCCATCAGCAGCGTTGGAACTGCAGCACCTGGCTCATCACAGCCAGGCCATTAAAACCAGCGACTCTAAAGTAGGATAGAAGAACGGCCCTTGGGCCAGTAGATCCTCCTTGAGAGACAGTCACCAAGGAGCATCAGCGACCAGGTGCACCCGGTCAGCGTACCCAGACCGACGGGACCCATCTGGAGCCAATAGAATGACCAGAATCCCCGCGGCCGTGATCCTGTGCAAAAGCCACAGTGGAAGCTGGAGAGGAGGAAAGGCGTAGAGCAAACGTTGCTGGCCCCATGGGCCACCAGAGCAGTTGAGGTGCCCACCAGAGGATCCTGTGACCTTGGCAGAAACCTTCGTACCATTCTGTTGATCCAGGACGCAAACAGATCTACCTTAGGAGTGCCCCATCAGAGACATATCTGATGAAACACAGCCCGGTGAAGGGCCCACCCTGTGGGCCAACCCTAGCCGACTGAGGCATCCGCCTGTCAGTATTCCACTTCTGGAATGCGCACGTCGGAGAGGGCCGGAACGAGACAATCTGCCCACCGGAGGATACTGGCAACTGCCAGGGCTGGCCCACCCTGGTGATTGACATAAGCCACCGCCATTGCATTGTCTGACTGGATCCGTACCGGGAGCCCCTGAAGTCGATACGTCCATGATCAGACATAGTCTGATTGCTCGAAGCTCAGAGCTCAGTCCCAGGACACCTCCCCACCCAGACAAGCTGGCATTGGTGGTCACCCTGTTCAGTACAAGGGGAGAAAGGATATACCCCACCGAAGAACCGGACAACGAAGCCACCAGACCAGGGAACCTCTGGTTTCCTGGCTCAGCCGAATCCGATTGTTCAGAGACCTTGGGCACTTGTCCCATTATGCCAGGATCTCCTTGAAGGGAGCCTGTATGGAACTGTGCAAATGGAATTGCCTCAAATGGTAGATACAGTCAGACCCAACACCCACATGCAAGTCCGCAGGGAGGCCCACCTGCCGGACAACAGTAAATGAAAACGCAGCATGCAACATCTGGAGTTTGTCCAGGGGAAGAAACACTATGGCCAGAGCTGAAGCCCAGTTCATGCTAGGATAATCTAATGTTCTGAAAGGGGCCAAGCAGACTTCAGATAGTATAGAAGCCAACTGAACTCTGTTAAGGTCTGTATAAGAGCTACGTTGCCCCTCGGGGTAATCGAGGACTCGCAGAAGCAGATCGTCGAGGCTGCCCAGGACCACAAACCCCCACTGATCTAACCACGCCAGATCCGAGGCCAACACCTCGTTAACACCCGAGGAGTGGTGGCAAGACCAAAGGGCAACACCACGCGCTGATAATGCTCAGCACCCACAGCAAAACAGAGGAAGTGCTGGGTCAGGCACATAGCCTTGAGGTCCAGAATTGAAAGTACCATGCCCCCCATCTTTTGGACTGTGAACAGATTTGAATAAACCCCCGAAACTGTTCCCGACACGGGAACCGGGACATCACACTCTGAAACAACAGGGCTTGCACAGCCCCACAAGGAGAACCGCAAACGGTCCGATGACAGACGCACATTGCAAGCAAAAAAACTATGTTTGGGGAAAAAGGCTGCAAAACTATCTTGTAACCGGACAAAATCAAAACGCGTAATGATGTCATCCAGGGTAGCTCCCCCACAATACATGTCTAAGCACCACTGCGAGAAACAGAGAATTCAGCAACCAGGGGAACTGTGGCCAAGAGGCATAGCAGACAAACTGTAGCACCTGGACCAGGGGCAAAGGCAGGGGGATTTAGTAGCAACCCCATGGGTGGAGGTGGGGAGAAGTGTGTCCAAAAAGCACCTAGGCCAGAAGCCTGGGCCTCATCCGGGAAGAGAGGGAGGGGTGGTGGAGGAGAACCCCGGAGGGATAGCCCCACACCACATCCAGGGAAGGAGAGGAGGGGGTCCCGTACTTACTGGTCCAGCGAAGCATGCGGGTAACACTCCTAGACAGGTCCCCTCGCCACCGAAGTGGGGGCTGTCGGCCATGAGGAACGCTGCAACTCAGGCCGAGACCCGGTCGAATGCGACCTCGCGAGATGTTTAACTCGCAGGGCCAGCCCCCGTCCAGTGGGGCTATGTCGCGGCTGACCTCGCTGGCCAGACTTGGGAGACCACTGGATCTTAGTGTCCAGCCCATCACCCAGCCCGGCAGTTGATTGTAGATCTCACCGGAGAAAAATCCAGGGATAAAAAACAAACATAAAAATTCCCAGGACTAGAGATCCCAGCAGGGAACTAGGTCCTTACACCTGACTAGGCAGAAAAAAAACTGATGGCCTATAGCAGAAAGAGGGGTGTATACCACCTAGGACTGCCCATAGGCGTAGCCAAGTCTTTTTTTCTGCCTAGTGTCCTACTCCTGTAGGGGGCGGTATAACCCAATGGTTCTGAATAATGGAGCGCTGTGACTGTCAATGAACGAACGAGAAATGTGCATTTATTTCTTTTTTTTTTCTTTGGAGCCTGTAAAGCATTGCACCATCGATCAGCAGATCGCTGGTGCCATGCAGGTCTCCAGCAGAGTCAGTGTATCTGCTTGTCGGTACATCCCATATGGGTAAGCAGATACAATCTGACAGGAAGCATGAATGAACTTCCATGGCACTCCACAGCAATGTGGTAATTCATTGAAAACTACAAGACGACAGCCGCAAAGGCTGGCGGAACTTGTAACTTTCCATGTCCAGAGCCCTGTCAATCAGAGATGCAGCCAGGCAGGCGGAGCTCCGCTCAGTCACGTCTTTTTAAATTGTGACAGCTAGCGGGGAGGGAGAAGAACCCCGCTAGCTGTCACAGTGAGGATCGGGGAGGTGCAAGGGCCAGTCTGTTCATAATAGGTTACCTTGAATATGGGGGCAACATGTAACATATTACAAAAGGTGAACTTATCCTTTAACCACTTGCCGTCCTCAATATAGCAATATGATGTGGGCAAAGTGGTTTAGTTATCCTGACCGGACTGTCATATGATGTGATCAGTATAACAAGCCGGTGCGCAGCGTGGCGATTGGTGGTGCGGCATGTCAGTCTGACACACCGCAGCTCCGATCTAGGTAAAGAGTCTCTGAGGAAGACTCTTCACCACGTAATCTTTACCACGTAATCTGTCCAGATTACCACGTAATCTGTCCAAGTGTCCAATCACAACTGATCACGATGTAAACAGGAAAAGCCGTGTATCGGCTTTTCCTCACTCGCGTCTGTCAGACGGGCAAAAAGCTAAAAAAAAATCAGTGGTGTGAGTGGGAACTTATCTGAGAGTCAGAAACTGCTCATTGCTCAAGGAACTCCTAGCAACCTCTGGAGGACCCCTAGGGTTCCATGGAACCCTGCTTGAGAAACCCTGCTCTAACCTCTTCATTTTGGCCTAGGGAGAGCTCTTCGAACTGCTGGGAGAAGATGGAAGGGGAAATTCCAGGCCTGGTGGTGTATGGATTTAGCAGCAAGGATAGGGACAATGTTGCTGTCCTCGCAGACCTGGTCCTGGGACACAGACATCATGGGACAGCTGACTAAAAAGTAGGAATGTCCCCACAAATCTAGGAAAGTTGGTAAATATGCTATTGACTGGAATTGCTCATTACAGTGCAACATTAGTCAGAAAATTAGGTCATGCTAGGTCACTTCAGTCTGGTCCCTTTTGTAAAATATTGAAAATAAGTGCCTATACTGTTTAAAATGCAGTAATACACTCTCACTCTGCTCTGCACATGCTCAGTTGCTCTCCATTTGTAGGCACGGCCAAATTTGTAGTGGCCAATCTGCTGACAGCTTTGAGGTGGAATTAAACCATAGCTCCCAACTGTCCCTGATTTCGAGGACCTGCCCCTGATTTGGAAAAAAGTCCCTCTGTCCCTCTTTTCACCTCATTTGTCACACATTTTGGTCTGATCTATATAGTTGTATATAATTGGGAGGTATGATTAAACCCTCTTATCCTTTACAACCAAAGTAGCTGGTTGTTTGGTTGAGGACACAAACAAATGTGACAGTTAGCAATCTTAGCATTCCAGGAATGTAACTGTTTGTTTTTTGAAACTCTTAAATGGAAGGGTTTATTTACGTTTTATGATTTACTGTTGTTCAGGGGCTCTGGGCATTAGCACAATGACAGCCTCCGGCAAGAAGAAACAGGAGCAATGCTGGAGGCAATTTACAGCACACACTAATTTTGGTAGCATAATTATTAATGAGGAATGTATGTTCCTTGCTAAAGAACATTTTTTTTGTTAATTTCTTATAGGTAAAGTTCAGTTTTAAATATTACCCGCTTTGCTAAAATGCAGCTCATTTTGATCAATCTCTGATATTTCACATGCTAAGCAGAGATCAAGCTCCACACTCCAGAATCACATCCCAGGTTTGGCTCAGCTTGTCTACACCTAAGCAATCAATTGTACCAGCAACAGAAATAGTGCACATTGAGATCCATACTAATATTCTTCATTTATTAAAATAGCCAGCAGGAACAAGTTCTATTTTACGTTTTGCCCTAGGGACAGCTCTTTCTTGAAATAGGCTGTTTTCCTATTGTTGTGATTATATAAATTTAATAAATAGAGTTGGGCAAACGGTTCAGCCCGAGCATGAGTTCTGGCCAAACATTGGCTAGCGAAAACCAAAATTTGCAGGGTGTTCATCGGATGTTCGCCCCGCCGAACACCCTGCAATGCACTGCATGCTGCACAGTGCATTCTGCGCCCTCAGGGTGCAGTTAAAGCTGGATGTTAAGGAGCGGGGCGACAGCACCCGGTGCATGCTGAGTCTGTAATGTCACAAAAGGGAGGAGCCACCAGGTTGTATTGCCAGGGGGCCCCACCCTTACCTATATAAGAATTGTTAGACGGCAGAGGAGGCAGCAGGCGGTCGGCCTTCATGAATGACGGGAACATTTTTTTCTTTTTTGAGTGCGGTGGGCGACGTGATTAAAGATGGATTTATATCTGGGGATATTTTTTTATTTTTTTTTTACAAAGGAATTGTCAAAAACTCTCTTTGTTTTTTGACACTTTTTTTGGTGAATGGGTACCCCATACTCATTCACACAGGGGTTGTTGTGTTCTGGGGTCCCCAAGGGGTCTTCCAGATTCCCATAAGCCCCCTGCCAGTATACCCCCACAACCACAGTCCAGGGTTTGGGGGAAGAGACCGTTGTCCCCATCAACATGGGGACAAGGTGCTTTGGGGTGGGAAGGGGGGCAGAGTCCCCCTGCCCCAAAGCACCCACCCCTCCATTTTGCGGGGATGGAGCCTGGTATGGTTTGGGGGGAGCGAACATTCCTCCCCCCTTTCCTGACCTGCCAGGCTGCATCCTCGGATAAGGGTCTGGTGTGAATTTTTCAATACCCAGGTGCTGGCAATTGCAAGCGCGAGTCAATTTAACCACTTTAAGACTGGGCCTATTTTCCAAACTTGTTGTTTACAAATTAAAATCATTTTTTTTTGCTAGAAAAATACTTAGAACCCCCAAACATTATATATTTTTTTCTAACACCCTAGAGAATAAAATGGCAGTCATTGCAATACTTTTTGTCACACCATATTTGCTTTTTTGAATTAAAAAATAAGACAGCAGTAAAGTTAGGTTAATTTTTTTTCATATTGTGAAAGATGATGTTAGGCCGAGTAAATTGATACCCAACATGTCATGCTTCAAAGTTGCACCCGCTCGTGGAATGGCGACAAACTTTTACACTTAAAAATCCCCATAGGCGACATTTAAATAATTCTACAGGTTGCATGTTTTGGGTTACAGAGGAGGTCTAGGGCTAGAATTATTGCTCTCACTCTAATGATCACAGCGATACCTCACTTGTGTGGTTTGAACACCATTTTCATATGTGGGCGCTGCTCGCGTATACGTACGCTTCTGCGCGCGAGCTCGGCGGGACGCATTTAAAAAAAAACATTTTTTCTTATTTATTTTACCTGTTATTTTAAATTTTTACACTGTTCTTTAAAAAAAATGTGTCACTTTTATTCCTATTACAAGGAATGCAAACATCCCTTGTAATAGCAAAAAAGCATAACAGGACCTCTTAAATATGAGATCTGGGGTCAAAAAGACCTCAGATCTCATATTTACACTAAAATGCAATAAAAAAAAAAAAAAAATGAAATGTCATTTGAAAAAATGTTGCTTCAAGAGCATTGGGCAGAAGTGACATTTTGACGTCGTTTCCGCCCTGCAATGGTATGGAGACGGGTGGGGGCCATCTTCCCCTCACTCATCTCCATACCTAACAGGGAAAAGGACCTGATCGCCTCCGCCGCTACTGCCGCAGAGATCACTTTTATGTGAAAGCGAACCGCCCGTTGAAGAAGAGGATACTGGGGTTATGGTAGCTAGCTGCTGCCATAACAACGATATTCCTCTTCAAACAGCCGCTGTATAATGACGGCGGGCGGTCCTGGTTAAATGTGATTTGACTCAATTTATTTATTTATTTTTTAGAAATGTCATTTTTGCTGCGGCATGTTCTATGCATGCTACAGATGCACCACTTTATGGGCACTATATTTAAAGGAATTTTTCCTTTTTATTGTTGCACTTTAAGCATAATTAAAATCAGTGCTCCTGAAAAAAATATTGTTTTAAAAAAAAGCCTTCAAAATGGGCACTTTTGATTTTTCCTGTTGGGCTCCCATAGACTTCAATGGGGTTCGCCATTTGGATCTGAACTTTTCCCCTGTTCTGGAGTTCTGCTATGAACCGAACAGGGGAATGTTCGGCCCATCTCCAAAAATAATAATATACGAATACAACGTATTAATTCTGCCACCATATAAGAATATATCATGCACCTTGTATTGTATTGTATTGTATATTATAATTTACTGGCAGGAAATGTAAGATCAGATATAAAATCATGGGCATTACCTAGGCACATATTTTATATCAATGTCAGTGACCATTTCCTGGCATACCAAAAAAGAAAAAAAATCTCAACTCAAACCTTGGAAGTTGCATAGTAGAAAAAAACAGTCTGTGTTTTTCGGATGGCTGCCAAGATAGAGCCATTTTCTTTTATTACTATCTTGTATGTCTGTAAAGTCATTAAGGTCATGCAGAAAGTACCATAATTGTGTTTGTGTTCCCATTGTTAAGTAGTACAGACAGAGTCTGTAAATATCAGGTATTAAATTGGTTTTCTTGGCATCAGTGAAATGTAACCACTGTTGACTCCACCTTGAATATTCTGGGATCCACACTGCTCAAGTAAAAGCAGCAAAATGAAAACTCTATGGATACTTTATACAGACCTACTGATAGCCAGCAAGGTATACTCACCAACATGCTCCAATGCCACCTCTACGCTGCAGGAGTCCACCAAAGGGCAGGCTATAGAGCAGGGATATGCAATTAGCGGACCTCCAGCTGTTGCAAAACTACAAGTCCCATGATGCTTTTGCCTCTGGGTGTCATGCTTGTGGCTGTCAGAGTCTCACTATGCCTCATGGGACTTGTAGTTCTGCAACAGCTGGAGGTCCGCTAATTGCATATCCCTGCTATAGAGTATGCTTGTAAAAGAAAGGAAAAGGAAAGAAAAAAGCTCTATTTCCCCATCAACACAGTCAGTGATGGGGAGCTATTGTGTTCTTGTGTCGGGGGCGGGGGAGCCGTTCATGGCGGGAGAACACAATGAATATTGTCATTCACATGCTAGAATTGATGGATCGACTTGGGTACAATCAGCCTGCCAATAGATGGTTTGAATCACAGCAGGTCCCTGCTGAACCGGCCAAGGTTCGAACCATTTATGGCCGGCTTAGGAAAGCTTCGATGTTGATGAATGATGTCACTGCCCCTTCTACCAGTGTTCAGGACTGAAGGTCGGCCAGTTTGTGAAGTTGATGAATGGATAGGGGACGTGGCAAAGTATACTTTGCTGGAGGAAAGGAGTTTTAAGGCTTGTCATAGATTGATTTGGCAGGAACCGGATGAATTTCGATCCATCTACAGGCAGGCTGGTTGTACTAAAGTTGACCTATCTGCCACTGGCTATAGCCAGCAGCAGTAATCATTTGTATTCTGACAGTGGGGAAATCTCCTGCTGTCAGAATATAATAGTACAGCAGGAGGTATTGGTCAATTTTCTTTCCTTTAATGCTTGGTTGAAGGAAAGAAAAATTGCATAATGTATGGCCAGTCTAAGATGTACGGTCATTTTACCCTGAATAGACACAGCACTGGTGTCTCTTTAAGAGAATCATGAAATGAAAACAAAATTATACACTGGTAAGATGTGAGATTTCCCACCCACCAACTCTTTGAGACCGTCTCTTTGAAAGGCCCATCCTATTCTTTGTGGTAGCTCCAGATATATCCTGGACAGGTCTAGCAGTAATGTGTTGTATCCTAACAATGGCAGAAGCTCTAGCAGGGTAGCATGTAACGTGTCCCCCAGCTGTGAGCCAGTTAACAGTTCCCTAGGAGCTGTGTCCTAGTTACATCCTACTCTAACAATGTACTTGCCCTAATTCTTCTTGTTTCATATATACTTGTCAAGAAAATAAATCATGTTCTACGGTGCGGTGGCCATTTGTAAATCGGTAAATTGCCTCTTTTTAACACGCTGCTGTTCGAGAAGTTCGAAAGTAGAAGGTTGTAGAGATATAAGGTCAGCTTCTTGTGTTTGAAATGTAAAAAAAAGTATCTAGGGTAGTAGTTGTTTTTGCGTGCAAAATGGTATGTATTTGTTTTATATAAAAGAAGTGGCGGAATTGGACTTGGTATCAGTCTCTTGCAGTCCCCTGTACAGCAGAACTCAAAACAGGGAATGGAAAAGCAGCACAAGTAGCCAGTGAGTTATGCTGCAGTGCATGTAGAATGCTTATTGGAGGAGAGAACAGAGTGATGGAGAGATTACATTATCAGTCTTCTGCTTCTCCTTTTACTGTCCATCCACAGACTGTGGGTGGAAAAGAGACCTTTAAGCATTACTAAATTGCAGCAGAGAAAACTCAGGTCTCCACTCATGCCAGACAGGGCTGTGTGGTGTGGCAGAGCTGTCTAAATCCTAGTACACACTGCTAGTTTCTTTTCCCTCAACCCAGCAGGGTGAAGGAAAATAACCTGACAGCTCAGGTCGAAGTCTCTGTACTAACAATCCGATGTTGGTACAGCGATCTCCCCTGCTGTGTTCTGACAGGCAGGGCTGCTCTTAGAAATTATGGGGCCCCCTGTACAGCCTACATGACGGGGCCCCCTTCAACCCCACCCTCGACCCAACCCCTGGCCCTGCCTCAAAACAAAATGCAGGTTTGTCACTGTTTACATATGTGTGCGGGACCAACATGCGTGTTTGAAATTGCGCATGAGCATGGGGGAACAGGGGCTTTAAAAAGGTTTTAAATGTTATTTTATTATTTATTTTATAAAAAATGTTTTACACTGTGTCTTTAAATTTTTTATCTCTTTTATTGCTACCAGAAGGGATGAACAACATCCCTTGTGATAGCATGGGCCATGACAGGTCCTCTTTATGGAGAGATCTTGGCTCAATTAGACCCCATGTCTCTCTCCTCTGGCCTCCAAAGCATTTGATCAAATCAAGATCGGTTTGATCAGATACTTGTTCAAATCGGTAATGGTTTGGTTACATGAGACAGAAACCAGAAATAATGAAATCCTCCTGGCTTCCAGTTTCTGAGGTCACACAGTGGGAGGAACAAAATCAGTTTCTCTCACTGCGTCCCAGGAACCAAATGCTGCTGGTCACATTCTTACCAGGCTCCCGGATTGCCACCTGCTGCCTCACATCAGTCTCGGCACCTTAGGATGGGAGGTGGGAGCTCAGGAGAGCATCCTTGTATTCCTCTGCCAGGGAAGACAGTGGGCAGTGGCAGCTTGTTGGCCTTGACTATATAGCAGCAGATGCAGGACTACGGCGCTATGTACACATGCGCCCCGAAAATGAAGAAAAAGTCCCTCCATTGCACTAGTAAATTTCTGCATGATAAAAAAATAGGACTTTCTAAACTTATCCAACACTCTTACTTGCATGGGGGATGTAATTACATTTTCCTGGGCCCCTCTGTTGACCTGATGGGGCTCAGGAAAATTTAATTACACCCCCCATGCAAGTGAGAGTGTTGGAGAAGTTTAGAAAGTCCTATTTTTTCTTTATCATGCAGAAATTTACTGTAATGCTGCCCAGGCCCCCTTGTGGAGCTGATGGGGCCAGGCCCAGTTGTACTCCCCTATTAGTGGCCCTGCTGATCCCCCCCCAGAACACTTCAGTCGGCAGACCTTAATCGGTTATGCCCCTTTGACAGAAGCCAGCCACAGTACACATGGGACGAATGTCAGCCGGTTTCTATTGAACTACCCGGTGCCACCTGACTTTCACTCTATGTGTATGGGGCTTAAATCTAGGGACTCGATGGACAGAAATACAAGTCCTTTTGCAGGGAAAGCAGCTCCTGAAAATGCATTTGATCCATATATTTAGCCGTTTACTTAGCTATTAAGTTCAGCCTTAAAAAGAGAAATATATGCGTGACCATTGCTGACCTTTTCTGAAAATGTTATCTGCATGCCTGTAATGCTGATGATTGGATGGCTTTAGTATTTTCTGAGTCACTGTCCTGGAACAGGAATGCAGCAGTGGAAGCCAGAATACAAATAGGAACTTCAATACATTGTTGCCTCCATTAGACCAAAATGCATTGAAAGGATGCCGCCCCTCAAAAAAATTACCATCGACCGCCACTGACTAGGCGCATAGGTGGGGAAAAAACAGGCTTGAGTTGGGGCTTATTTATGTAGGACAGACATACGTCATTTGTTGAAGATGCTTTGTGTGGGGTGGTTTTCTATTTCTTTACATATTAGGAATTGTTGTGTGCAATTTTTTTTTATTTTAACCACTGGACCTTTTTTTTTTTTTAATGGTCTCTATTATTAAAATTTTTATTTATGAATAATTTTTGTGATTTAATGCTTGGTGCCTTGAAAGTCCCACTCCACATGTTTAGATTTTCTACAATCAGAGCTCCTGAGGCACATACTGGTTTCAGGTTAGTGGCTTGAAAACTAACATTGGCCCATTAGACTCCCGAACGGACTCACCTCCTTTTCTTCTCTACCTTTCTTACTCTTTTTCTCTTTTTTCCACTCTCCCCCATTTTACCCCTTAGTCTACTTATTGTCCACAAACAATCAGTAGTGGGAGTCACATTACCCATAAAAGAATGCATTGTGTTTTGACAAAGGAGAGAGCAACTGCAGTCTACAACGTAAGATAAAAGTTTAATTGTTTGAAGAATATTTCATGAAGGTTTTGCAATATTATTGTTTAAAACTTTTTGGATTATGGGTATACGATGGAAGGACCTGTAGGGCTACACCGGGAGGGCGCCGTCTTCCACCCGTGGGGGCATCGTCGGTTTCCTTTATGCAACCACCCACATAATGTTTGGTTCTCATGTTCGCTCTTGTGCCTATATTGGCTACCAAGGTTGAACTGTCTTATTCGCGAAGCCTCAATTACGTTTCACTCCCCCCCCCCCCAGTTCCCCTCCCTTTTGTTCCCTATGTATTTGTATTGTCAAATGATTTGAGCATGGCAAGGATTGTTTGCCACTCTATTTTATGACGCTCATAAAAACGTTCTCAATAAAAACTGTTGTAACAGAAAACTAACTTCAGCCAATTGTTTTTATTAGTTATGGATAGAGTAGGGAAGAGTTAAAGCTGGACTTCGGGGGCAATGTTTTTTTTGCCATTTGCCTTGTAAAGATAAATTACATTTAATGATGGGTGTGCCATTACTGGATGTTGCTGCATTTAGAAAAACTAACTTTCACTCAGCCCAAACACCACTGTACCCGCTGACATTCTTCCATTCAAAAAACACCTTGTATTCTTTTTTACCTGATGCTTGATATTCTACGAATGGAGGAGGTGTGAATGAACATCACAATCACCCTTCCTCTAATCACAGAACACCTTATCTGTGAAAACATGCAAGATGTTTTGTGAATGGCAGAGGTGTATTGCGAGAAACCCATTATGACCAGTGTAGAAGCAGAACCAGGACTGTACGAAGTTCAGCAGTTACAGTGGTATTCAGGCTGAATTAAATAAACAGTTTAAAGTGGAGCTCCACCCCCCATACCGGGTCTGGTATGGTCTCGGGATGGGGACCCCACGCAGTTTAAAAAAAAAAAATTGGTATGAAGGGCCTGGTATGGATTTGGGGGGACACCCTACGCCCTTTTTTTACATTTTGTCGTGGGGTTCCCCTTCAGGATTCTCAGAGCACAAGTCGCATGCCAAAGTCGGATCAGTTAGGATGATGATCCGACTTTGATCCGGCTTCAATGATATTCAGTGGACTGAAATAGGACCAAAGTTGGACCAAAGTAGTGCAGGAACCTTTTTCAAAGTTGGACCGACTTGTGTCGGACCAGTTAAGACGGCTTTCATAGGGAACCATTGATTTTTACACATCATGCGATATGTGCTCCCAAAGTTGGAGCGTATGTCCAACCAGTGTGAACCCGGCCTAAAGGCTAATATAATAGCTAATCTACAATTTAAAACTCTAACACCTTTTCTTCATTACTATCTTGCTGAAAACTGGTTTACTACAGTGTAGTAGAGGTGTATTAGGACTTATGCTCTTGGTCACATGGAAAGCTGTTCTGCGTGATTCTGCTGTTGGCCATATGTCATGTGACATGGCTCTCAATCTTCTTAACATACATGTGTATGGTTTTATATATCCAGATGGTGGTGACAGACCTCAAGACATTTCCCCTTTTTATCGTATTATGTGATAAAGTAGATAAGATTACATTTTAAAGAGATTATCAGATGGTTTATCACATAATCTGCTTTAGTACTGCTCATTTACAGAGGTTATCTTGCTGCATTTACCAGCTGGATTAACAGAGACTAAAAAAGGTGGCATATGGTGGGGTTTTTGGGTGGATGAACTGTAGTGTTGGAAAGAAAACGTTTTTTGGTACCCAGTAAAACAAGCCATACTGTACATTATAGAATTTTCTTTGCTTCAATCCCTCCCGCTGTGCTATTGTATTCTGTCAGGTTTCCCAGCCACCAGAATACAATGATTACTGCCGGCAGCTACCTAGAGCCACCAGCAGCTATTACATGAAAAAAAACCCTACAGGCTGGATCGACTTCAGTACAACCAGCCTGCCCAGATAGGTAAAAATGTGTCCGCTTCCTGTTCAACAGGCCAAATTTTGATCTGTCTTTGGTCGGCCAAAGACTGATATCTGTGACATACTCTAACAACCAATTATCTTTCAATATTATTTTGCTGGGCATGCACATAACAGTGAACGAACGGTCATAGATTTGGTCAACAACCTGCATGGCCAGAGCCTATTTGTGACATCATTGCACATGTTGCTGGTCGATGTTGCTTAATGTCAGATATATACACGTTTGTCAGTTTCTATTTTATTTAATAATCCTATGGTTTGAATGATATTGGGATATGGAGTTTGGCTCCTTTTGTTTAGAGTGGCACAAGTCAACCTAGTGGAAGTACATTGGAGCCGTGGGATGTTTGATTGAGCCAGCTAGTGGGGAGTTAAGATGTTGCTGCTGAGATTGTGAAAGTTTTTTTCATGCTGTATTAACCTGTTATAATTTTGAGGTTAACCACTCCTGGTAAACAGGTGGAAGCTGTGATTCACATGGAGGTGCATGCCAGTGCCAAGAGATTTCACAGCACTAGTTTGTCTTGGGATTTTATGGACTTTTGATGGATTTTGTGATAATTATTTATTCATTCATTTGGTATGCACATGAGCACTTTCCTTTTGATTATTGACACAAGAACCTTTATAATTGTTTATGAATGTTTGTGGGATTTTAATAATATATTTAATATGCACTTTTTTCTACTATTGACATATTTAAAGGGACAGGTCATCTGTTGTTGGTTGCAGTCTCCAATATTGATGTGACACAGAGTGCAGGTAGATCTTTACACTCAATTTCAAATAACCTATCATCCATAAATGAATAACGCACACAGCAAGTATTAGGTTGATTTTGATAGAATTTTCCATTAATACTGTTTCTTTCTTTTTTTTAATTAAAAAAGTGGTTTGTTGATTGAGCTGCCATTCTTTTATCAAAAAATTGATGTATATTAAATAATCATGGACTCCATTCACAAACGGTATCTTACTGCATCCGAGTATGGGCTAAGATATCACTCAGCATTTTTTTTAAAGTTTTTTTGCAATTCACTAAAAACTCTACTAAAATACTGCATGAGTTATTTTATGAAGTCATGCTGAATTTAGTAGTGAAAACATGCAGTAATTTAACGCCTAGTGGTTGCCACCATATTTATTACCATTAGTAAATACAGCGTTGTTAAGGAGCAAGTGACTGCCTCGTCCTTAACAACCAGTGAGTCATCAGTTGTCAGCAGGGTTCCCTGCTGACAGATAAATGTAAAAAAAAAAGAATTGCTGGCAATGAAAAAAATAAGAAAAATAAAACAGTATGGAGTCCCTCTTCAGGTCTGGTGTGGATTTTGAGGGGAACCCCCACACCAAAATAATAAAAAATAGTGTGTGGTCTCCCCCGAAATCCATACCAGGCCCTTCTCTGAGCATGCAGCATGGCAGGTCAGGAAAGGGAAGGCACGATTGAGCACCCCCACCACTCGTGAACCATATTAGGCCACATGCCCTCAACATGGGGGGGGGGGTGCTTTGGGGCAGGGGGGCTTGACCCCCCCAAAGCACATGGTCCCCATGTTGAAGGGGACAAGGGCCTCTTCCCCACAACCCTGGCTGGTGGTTGTGGAGGTATGCGGGCAGGTTGCTTATTGGAATCTGGAAGCCCCCCAGATCCTGCCCCCCCATGTGAATGAATATGGGGTACATAATATCCCTACTCATTCACCAAAAAAGTGCAGTGTAAAATAAGACAGTAGACAGTTTTTGACAAGTCCTTTATTGAAAAAGCAAAAATAAAAAGATATGACCCCCCGGTGTAGATCCATCGTCAATTACGATGCCCGCCACCACTGCTGACCCAAAAAAAGAAATGTAAAAAATGCTCTGCTCCCGATGAAGGCTACCGCCATCTGCCTGCCCCGCCATCTGACAGTTGTTACATAACTAATGACTTGTGCCACCCGGTGACTACTTGTACGATAGGCAACCTAAAATTTTGATATGGAAGGAGATCTGTTTTCACTTGTTACAGGTCATGTTGCAGAAGAGTGACAGTGCACTAAGTGGGGTCTAGGATGTGGTGGTAGATTGTGGACTGAAGGATCCTGAGGAGCCGACTAGTGGTCTCTTGTAAAGCTCAGAGTGTCCAAAAAAGAAAAGAGAGGGAGACGAGAGAGCCCTAAGTAGTGCAGTAGTTTAATTCAGAAACAAGGATAAAATGTGTCCACAATAAAAGGTCAAAAGATCAAAATTTACTTACAACTGTTGAGGCTGCGATCACCCAGCAAGGGGGGAACACACGGCCTTCCTAGTGTGCAGTTAGAGAAAACCAGGGTCAGTGTGGTCGCTCTCTCTATGCCTGGGGTATTCCCATCCTGGGCGCTCTGTAGGGTTTTCAGGTGAGTACGGTTTTACCCCTGACCAGGACTTGCCTATACCTGAACTAACCCATAAGTGCTTGTCTTAAATATAACTTGAGAGAATCCAGTGGTGTAAAGTCATTTATGCATAAACACAGAGCACCAGACAATCTCAGAAAGCAAAGCTGTCAGAAATTCTTTTTAATAAAATCAAAATGATAACATCTTGAAGCTTTTTCTTCCTTTTGATACATTTTCAGGACTCTTTCATATCTTCTGCTTAGCCACAACATTATCTGAACTTACTAAACTGCAAAGAAAAGAAAGTTAAAAAAAAGAAGATTTCATTCCACCTCTTGTTAGTAATGTATTTCCCAATTAAATATTTATTGTACCGGCAGACCATCTGAGAAGACGCCCTTGGTATTGTACTCAGGGCCTTGAAACATTAAAGGGGTTGTAAAGGTAAAAATTTTTTCACCTTAATGCATTCTATGCATTAAGGTGAAAAAACTTCTGACAGAACCGCCGCCCCCAGCCCCCCCGTTTTACTTACCTGACGCCTCGAAAGTCAGCTTCGCGTTCCCGACATCTGTTCCTCCGCTCACCCTGGCCGCTGATTGGCTGCAGTGGATGGATTGAAAGCAGCGCAGCCATTGGCTCGCGCTGCTGTCAATCACATCCGATGACGCGGCGCGCCGGGGGGCGGGGCCGAGTGATACAGCGAGCGGCTATAGCCGCCGGCTGTATCACGGGAGCGCGCCCGCAAGCACTCACCACCGTGCGAGGGAGCTCGCATTAAGGTGGTGAATGCTTGCGGGGAGGAGCTGAAACAGCCGCCGAGGGACCCCAGAAGACGAGGTTCGGGGCCACTCTGTGCAGAACGAGCTGCACAGTGAAGGTAAGTATAACATGTTTGTTATTTAAAAAAAAAAAAAAAAACACCTTTACAAACACTTTAAATCATTACACATGCGGAAGATAAGGAATTTTTAAAATATTTTTTTCTTTTCTTTTACCTTCTGTTTAATTCACTATCAGTATTGGGCATTAATGTCCTCCCAGGTAAGCAGCTGTGAAGTTAATTGAAGGGATTTTTTTTATAGGAAAATATCAATCAGTCCTGTTTCTTCCCTTTAGCATGCCAGCATGTGTCTGGAATTTTTTGATAAAATATTGCTGCCAGTATTGGACTTTAGAGGGTCATTAGCATAATGTCAAGGGGTTCAAAAATTGTTCTTACTGCTTACCTTGAAAGTTGAACTCCAGGCAAACAGATAAAAGTAACAAATAACTTATACATGTTCATGGCCTCACTGAGCATATCTACGTGGCATAATACAGACATTTCAAATGCATAGCTACGGAAGGGCCGCAAAGGCAGTCACACCTTCTGCTGCAGGCTGTACTACAGAAATGTAAGGCCAGTCTTTATTTTACATTAGAAGTATAACATGATGGAATGTCAATAACCAAGGGTTAGGCAGCTCCACAGTAGTGTAATGGGCTGAAGATGCTGATAGCCACCATTCATTTATTTTTTTGGTGCTCAGTTCTGTGCAGTCTTCAGTGCAGAAATGGGTGCTTTCACTTACTGTATTAAGCTGCCTTAATATCTAAGGCTTTCCAGAGTGCTGCAGGCTCAGGACAGCTTTATATACTAGTAAGCACGAACACATAAGAGTATAGCATTGCCATATTCACTCCTTAATAAGGGTTTAAAGTGTCACTAAACACACATCTTAAAAAACTATCAATAAATGGCGTATTACATGCTGTTCATACTCAGTCACTATGAGATTCGTTTTCTGTATTCTACACAAAACCTGGTTGATCCTGTTGTTCTTTATCACCCCCTTCTGTCCAAGTCCCCAATTCGGCTAGGGATTTTGCAAAGCAGTGTTGGCAGCTCTGCACATGCTCAGTTTTCAGTGAGTTTCTATGCTGAGCATTTCCTCCCTATCACATCTGAGCAGCCCATATGACTATAGAGTCACACATGTGGGCATATACACAGTGGTAAATGACAGCCCACTCCCTCCCTGCTCCTCTATGCCCACTAACCAGCTAAACACAATGGGGGTGGGACATTACATGTAGATTGAAGGAGGCTTCACCTCCTTGTTATTCTAAGACACAAGCTGGAGGGGTGTGACACAGCCTGTGACTGGCAGAAATCTGCCCACACCATGTTATTGCCCCCAAAAAATAATGAGTTGATTTCAAATATATGTTTGTATCACAATTGATATTAATTATTTATTTTTACTCTGTATTCCAAAGGCTTTTTTTTGTTCTCAACATATGACCAGCAGCAGAGGGCTAGAAGCTCCTACTGCTTATGTTTCCCTGCAGACAGACTGGGAAGGAGCTGGGTCATGTGACAGCTGTATATCGATTAGGAAAGAAAGTACTTAGATTTTTTTAAATTAAAATAATTACAGTGCCATCATCCATATACAGAAATAGAAGGGACAATGTAAAATAAACAGTGTGTGTTTAGGATCACTTTAAATCTTCGCTTTCTTGATTAGCTACAGGTACCACTGCTATCTGACTACCAAATGAGTCTGATATTTTGTTCCCTGCTTGGCATTGTGATTCTTCTTGCTGAATCCTGCATCACCACTGTGTTCTGTAGTGACATAGGAGTGGGCAGGAGGTACCACAGCACTTAGTGGGTGACACACCCAGAAGGGTCAGACTGCTGCGGTGGTCAGAGCTTTACAGGAGAGTTAAAGCGTTTGTTACCCCAACACTTCATATTCCTGATATGTGCTTGCTGTACCATGTACCTGTTCTCGTTGTATTGCTTCCTTTGTGTGAAATCCCTGGTGTTCCTGAACAGAGGGAAAACAGAGGGAATGTGATCACTTATAAAAAAAAAAGGGAAAAAAAAGGTATTTTTTTATATTAATACAAAAATGTTTTGCATTTAATTTCTATAAACTGAAGGGGTTGTTTTAAAAGGTGGTTATTTACAATCACTTTAAAGTGTTAATAAACCTACAACAGTAAAATCAGTCTGTATATGCAGTAAAAGCATGCTTGTTATACTCGTAGTGGAACCTAAGGGGTTAATCCTCTGCATTGTTGAAAAACGCGGTTCGATCCTGTCATCTCTGATCTTCCCCTTCTTCTACAGTCCGCATACCATCTACTGATAGATCAGAGCATTGGGCACAAGCTGCACATGCTCAGTTTGGTGTATATTGCTAGAGAGTTCTTTTTCTTGGGAGAGTGCAATGTGATCAGCACAGGGCCAATCAGCACTGTCCAGACAGAGGGTCAGGGGTCCTGTAGCCTCATAGGACAGCCAGAGTAGAATTAAAACTCCTCCTACAAGCTTTAACCAGACACTGATAGAAGTCACAAGACTGCTGTAACTGCTGATGAAAAAAGGTATTTAGCTGTTTATATTTACTAAAATAATTGCATTTCCATGTTCTGTGTACTGTGGGAGACCAGATAGTGAATGCAGGGCCCTGGGTTTAGTAACACTTTAACGTTTAACATACTGCCCGTGTACTGCTTTTTTTTTTTTTTTACTATGGCGACTGGGTCACTTTATTAAGCAGTAACTGCACCTGCTCTTGTATAATTTATAGGCAAGGGAATGTGCTCATATTCACCCACTATTTATAATGTAACTCTGCCATGGAAGTGGACTTGATGAGAGTCTTAGGAGTTGATATACTAAAGGCATAAAGACTGTGCACTTTGCAAAGTGCAGTTGCACTCTGCAAGTGCAGTTGCTCCAGAGCTTAGTAAACAAGGTAAAGCTGAACTTTGCAAAGAATACCCAATAACAATCAAGGAAAAAAAACAAAAAAACATTTTTACTTGCACATGATTGGATGATGGAAGTCAGCAGTGCTTCTGCTCATTTACTAAGATCTAGAGCAACTGCTCATGCAGAGTGCAACTGCACTTTGTAAAGTGCACAGTCTATTTGCCTTTAGTAAATCAACCCCCATGAGTTCACACACATGACCCATCCTATTTTTACTTCTAATTATACTTCAGTTGCTGTAGATCAGAAATTGATAGTGGGTTTATAGATAGAAGGCTGCAGTTCACTATAGAATGCAGGGTATTCTCTGAAACACACCTAAATCTCCATATATGGAAGCAAGCATCATGATTTTATATCTTTCTGCATGATGGAACAAAATGGGGAGTCACTTCATGTGGCAGTAATCCATTTGCCTTCATCCTTCGGTTCGGATTTATAATCACATTAAGATATTTTCTATACTTGCAGTAATGCACCGTTGGAATAAAATTTGTGCATTGCATTAGGTTATGGTTCCTAGATATGTCAAAAAAGAATTATTAATCTGCCTTTCTGTTCTCATTACATGAAAGATCAGTCAGAGGCATTCTAGATATGATGAGAGTGCCTGAAAAGTAAACCTCTTAAGGAAAGCCACAGAAATGTGGCTGTTTGGATTGCTTGTTAACTGAGGAAATTGTTCAGACGTAACAAAACTTCATTCATATAATTCAATATTTTTTTTTGCTTTTTCAGTACTAACAACTATAATAGTTTAGTTTGTTCATTTTTGTAGGCAACTACTGTTGTCCCATATTATTACTCCAACCTTGTTATTACAAATTTTCTTCAATGACCAGACATTAAAGTATATTGAAACTCAAGAACTAAAATGTAATATTTCTTAGTTGACAGTATAGGACACAGACTCTTTAGTCTTCAATGCAGTTACCTTCAAGTGATTAGACAATTGCAAAAAAGAAAACTGCTGAGACATCCTTTTATCACTTCTCTGACTCCCAGTTAGCTTCCATTTTTTTCCCCTAGTGTCCTTCATTGATGAACCTCTTCTCTCTTTTTGTGGAGGTTTTTGCATTTGGTGATTCTACTATCAAGATCCATGGCTGCACCAAAGCCACAGCATGAAAAACCCTTTTTGTACACAGGAACTGCATGGGCATTCACCTTGGCATGTGGTGCATCACATTGAGTTAGCTGCAGAATGCTATACAGGTCCAGGGCTGTGGTCTGCCAGCCACAGTGACCTGTCCCTGAAGACCCCTTCAAGAGAAGTGAGGGATATGCCCATCATGGAAGGTGAAGACAGGATGGGGTCTGGTCCTTCAAATCTTGCCTGGAGTATAAAGACACCTGCTGATGTAAGTGCAGGGCTTGCACCTTTGAAACCTGTCTCAAGGTGCTGTTGACACTCCTATGCCTCGGCTGTCAAGGAGCACAAGCTGTGACACTTGTCACAGCAATAGAGTAGGAAAGCCAGTCATCTAAATTTGGAACCATTTTTTCTGGAGTTTGGGACAAGTCTGTCAGCATTAGGGGCTACTGCACCTGGGCAGCCTTGCCTTTGGTTGCTTCACTGTGAATGTGTACGCTATTTGCTTTCTTTGGGCATGCTTCCTTTGAATGGCACCTGAAGCTCCCTGATCTTTGGACTCCTGTCTGGGTTTAGCAGCCTTTACCACATGGCACAGAAGGCATCACCACACTCTTCGCAGCTGTGAGCAGTTGTGACCCCTACAAAATTGACATTCTTTCTTTCCCACAAATAGAGTTTTCTTTTGGTGGTATTTGATCATCTCTGTGGTTTTTATTTTTTGCGCTATAAACAAAAAAAGAGCATCAATTTGGAAAAAAACACAATATTTTGTACTTTTTGCTATAATAAATATCCCCATTTTTTTTTTAAAAAAAGCTAATTTTTTCCTCAGTTTAGGCCGATATGTATTCTTCTACATATTTTTGGTAATAAAAATCGCAATAAGTGTATATTGATTGGTTGCGCAAAAGTTATAGCGTCTACAAAATAGGGGATAGATTTATGTCATTTTTATTATTTTTTTTTTGTTTTACTAGTAATGGGGGCGATCTGCGATTTTTATCGGGACTGCGACATTATGGTGGACACATCGGACACTTTTGAAACCATTGACAATTATACAGCGATCAGTGCTATAAAAATGCACTGATTACTGTGTAAATGTCACTGGCGGGGAAGGGGTTAACACTAGGGGGTGATCAAGGTGTTAACTGTGTTCCCTGACTGTGTTTTCTAACTGTGGGGGGAGGGGACTGACTATAGGAGATGACAGATCGTGGTTCCTAGCTCACGATCTGCCTCTCCTCTCTTCACAGAACATGGATTTGTGTGTTTACACACACACGTCCCTGTTCTGCTTTTCGTGCCCGCAATTGCGCGCAGCCGGCGGTCATCGCGACTGCTGGCCACGAGTATCGGCACCCCCGCAATGCAGCCTGCTATTCCGCTTAAAGGAGCTGAGGTACAGCTACGACGGTTTGCGGGATCGTGCCGACCTGCCGCAGTATAATGACGTCAGCTGGTCGGCAAGTGGTTAAAGTGGTCCTAAAATGTAATTGTAAAAAGTATAACTAAAGGCAAAACCTTTTTTTCTAGTTTTGGACATAGTGGGGATGGATTAGAACGCTTGTCAGTCTTTATTGCTGTCTGTGCCTATGGTGCCCATGTGTCCTGGATAGCCCGGGACAATCCAGCAATTAGCAGGTCTGTCCCGGGTCCCGGGCACCCTCATTCTGGGACAATACAGTGTCCCGGAATTGCCCCCTAGCCATGGACCGTTCTGATGCCCTCTAAAATATCCTTCACATCACTGCTGTTAAAGTAGCAGAATATCGGTAATGACTGCTGGACAATGAACTCTGGTATGAGAGATTTTATTCCATCTTTCTGGCCAGAAAAGAATGGAAGCTCCTGACCCGACTAGCGTCTACATGCCAAGAGTCCCAGATACAGTGAATACAGTGTAGATATAATTTTTAGCATATTACGTCACAAGCGAACAGGCGGTACACTTCTTTATACCAGACATTCTAACCTTTTAAAAATCAATATATGCATCCTAAAATCAGACAAGTTCTGCAAAAATATATATTTTTAGCTTTTTTTACTAAACTTTCGTTTCTCTGCAGTATGCTCTTGCAGGTTTCTTCATCTGTCTTAAATGATGTCAGCAAGCAAGCTTTTTGCACAGAAAGAGGAATGTAGCAAATTGATGGGGAAGTCACAAGTAGCTTCAACATAAAATACAAGAAATATGATTCTTAGCTGAAATTCTAAATCAGTCTTACTACACACATAACTATGGCCATATAAACTGACCCCTGTTCCTACTTCACTGTCACTCACTGACAGCCTGTGGTGGACCCCTGGCTGGTGAGACCCCTTTTACATGAGCTGCTGGCTCAGTGCCCGAATGGTTGCTAGCCACTGGTTGCTCGCATTTAGCAACCAGTGATGCCATGAGGAGGAGAGAGACAGAGCCCCAGCATTCACAGCGGGAAGATTTAACTTCCTCCTCCGTGCCTACTGATTAGCTCCACCCACTTCCTCCATTCATCGTTCAGCCAGCATCATACAGAAGGAGAGATGAGTTTTGTAGAAAGGCAAGTGAATCCACTTGGTGGTGTCAGCCTGGAGTTAGCATTGATAAGAGGACAGTAGGCAGATAAGGGGTCTGCAGAAGAGGAGAGGACACTGACAGATGACATGACACCCTCAGAGGGATGGAAGGAGGACACATCCTTAGATATCAGGACAGGGTTCATGCTGGGATGTGACCCCCCCCCAAAAGTGAAGGACTACAGGTCCCAGCATGAACCCCTCAGAACTAAAGATGTGATGCCTCCCCCCCAATCAGTGAAGAACTACAGGTCCCAGCATTAGCATGTGAAATCTATGGGGTCACACCCTTAATTCTCAGGGGTCCATGCTGGGACCTGCAGTCCTTCAATTTGGGGGGGGGGATCACATCCTTAGATATCAGGTGTTCATGCTGGGACTTGTAGTCCTTCACTTTTGGGGGATGTAACCCCCCAAAAGTAAAGAACTACAAGTCCCAGAATGAACCCCTCAGAGCTGAAGATGTGACCCCGCCCCCCAACCCCCCGCATGGGAGAAGTAACACAGCAGCGGGTGGAGCGTTCACTTTCCTGGGGCTCCGGTGTATCAGACTGGTGGCAGGCTATAGGTGACAAGTGGCACACTGCATCTGGTGGCAGGCTATGGGTGGAAAGTGGCACACTGCATTTGGCGTCAGGCAACGGTGGCAAGTGAAACACTGGATCTGGTGGCAGGCAATGGGTTACAATTGGCACACTGCATCTGGTGGCAAGTGACACGCTGCATCTGGTGGCAAGTGACACACTGCATCTGGCGGTAGGCAATGGTGGCAAGTGACAAGCTGCATCTGGGGGCAGGCGACAGTGGCAAGTAACAAGCTGCATCTAGTGGCAGGCAACAGTGGCAAGTGGCACACTGCATCTGGTGGCAAGTGGCAAGCTCAGGGTCCCCACTGATTCTGCATTATGGTGAGTTGAACAATTTCATTATATATTACAATGTAGTACAACACCAGCCATTCACCCGACAAATGACCCCTGCCACCATATTCCCCGTCAACCCCGAGACTACATTCCCCCAACCCCCCATCTTTTTGTGGGAAGGGGGGGCAGGGGGGGTGTCCCTGAATGGCAGTTTGGAAATGTGGTCACCCTATCTGTGCCCCATTAAGGAGATTCATCTTCTCTATTTGTCCTGTTTACCATTATCATTGAAAGTGAAAGTAAAAGAAAATGACAAATTTTGGGTTATCCCCAGAAAAGTAACAGAGGGCACATTTTCCAATGTGGACACTAGTTCTGATGACCTGGGGGGCCCCAAGGAATTCCCTTTGTTTTCAGGGATTTCCTCTCACTTCCTGTTTGGCTATGGGACAGGAATGAAGGGAAATCTCTGCAATGGGACACAGATGGTGAAAATAAAATCTGACAGGTTATAACCCTCCCTTACTCTATACAAAATGAAAAAAAAAGTTTTGCGTATAGTTCTACTTTAAGGCATTCACTGTAGTAAGGTCTTGTAGGTCTTGTAGGCTTTGCTGAAAACTGCAGGAGCCATTAACTCCCGCTGCTGTCAGTCAAATCCAGTGAAGAAAGAGAGGGTAGCGGGGCTGCACTCTGTGTGTCTATGGACACACACACAGCCTGACTGGAGCGAGTCTGCACGTCAATCGGCTTGCTACTGGGGCAGATAGAGAAGAGCAGGAGCCAAGACTGTCGGCGGAGATTCCAGAAGAGGTGGTTCGGGGCCGCTCTGTGCAATAACATTGCACAGAGCAGATAAGTATAAGACTTTACAATCGCTTTGCTATGCAATTTCAGAGTGTTTGCATTAAAAAATATTTTGGATTCTGCATGAAAATGGACCTTTGCTCACAAAATGTACTTTTCTTCTATGCAACTTCCCCTCCACAGTATGAAAAAGCCATTCTCTTTTTGGCTTGTTTTTTGTTTTAACTCCTGCCCACTGCCCTGCCTCCATTCTTACCTAAGTGAGAATGATGTGTCTTGCAGCCAACTGGGATATGCCCATCACATATCCCAGGAGGCTGCAGTAGCAGGGGTACACAGTGCTGGAAACCTGGTGGCACATTATTGGGGGCCAGCTGCAAGAACCTGGAAGAGACAACCAACTCCCTGTGACATAGGAAGGTAAGGCTTGGGGACCCAGCCTGTGGCAGTGGAGCAACGAATCACAGCAGAACAACGCTGGATTCACTGGGCAGGTAAATATGTGTGAGATTTTTGCCTTGTCTGCATAATCTGTTTAGGTCTATTGTTATATGTACAGTCAACCCTGTAATATCACCTTTTAAAGTCCCCATTGTAGTTTATATGTTATAACATTACGACAAAATTGTCATATAATCCATAATATTCAGGATAATGCACATTTTATTGCAGCATTTTTTGATAGCATTCCTCTGATTGATCAGAGGCTGATAAACATTTAGCATATGCTAAATTTAATCTTGTATTTTAATAGAGGTTTATTTTATCTCTTGCTATAATTAGCAAAAAGGCATATTTTAAGCAGTACTGTCTCCTAAAGCATGCTTTAAACACGGTTTGTGTTATTGTGAAATGGAAATCATTGTTAATCATAGCTATTTAAGCCTATGTAGCATGCACATCATATAATTACCTCTACAGGGTCTCGCCTTTGAGAATTCTTATTCTCCTTTGGAACTGCTTGATAGCTTTGGGGTTTATCGGACAGCCAAATGGCATACGTCGCTTCCCCAGGGTCCACAGAGCATCCTCTCTGCCTGTTGCTGAATATCCACATGTATACCAGAACCACATTTAATGGAGTGTACAAGATAGCGTAGATCCTGCCATCTGCCTGCATTGTACAACCTGAGGGAGTGTAATTAATAACACTTAGACTTGTAATGGCCTGCTGGTGGTACTTTAGCTACAAAATGGCCCTTCCTTGTCAGCCAGTTGTGGATGGCCATGATGTTAGGGCCTCCTAGTTGAAGGGTGATTTGTGCTTTTGCCTACCTTAAATGGCCAGCCCCCTTAGAACTGGTATTTATTAATGAAAGACTATTAGTTCTTAAAGTGATTGTAAAGGCTCATTTTTTGTTTTGTTTTTAAATAACAAACATGTTATACTTACCTCCTCTGTGTAGTTGGTTTTGCACAGAGCAGCCCAGATCCTCCTCTTCTTAGGTCCCTCTTTGCTATTCCTTGCCCCTCCCTCCTTTGATTGCCCCTCAGCCAGCAGCTTGCTACACGGGGCACCCAACTTGAGTCAGAGCTCGGTGTATCCATTCAGACACGGAGCCCTGACCTGACCCCACCCCCTCTCTCCCCTGATTGGCTGACTGACTTTGATTGACAATGGCGCTGCTGCTCTGTCTCAGCCAATCAGGAGGAGTGTACTGCATTGCTGAGGCGCTGGAGATAGAAGGGGCTCAGATATGACGGCGCTATATAAGTACCTGAAATAAATAAAAATAAAATAGGTAATTGGGGGGGGGGGAGCTGCTACACACAGAAGGCTTTTTATCTTAATGCTTAGAATGCATTAAGATAAAAAAAACTTCTTCCTTTACAACTCCTTTAAGCAGAGATGACGAAAACATCTACAAAATTTCCTACCTTGCTGAATCATTTCTCTTCCCAGTTCCTCAATGTTTTGTCATCTTACAGGGAATCTAAATCTATAGGCATCCATATAAATACTACAATCCCCTCCAGTGCTTAGATTTCACCTGCACCTTGTACACCTGACTCCCACATTGTGCATCTTCAAAGTGGTAGTAAACCACAGCATTGGAAAAAAAAAATCCCCTGCAAGGCAATTTCATAATGTGCTAGTTTGCATTGCATGCTAGTAAAATTATGAAATACTTGCCTTAGAACTAAGCCCTCCGGTAGTGTGCTGTCACTGCTGACAGGGCTTCCATCTTCACCCGGTCTTCCTTCCGGGTTTGCAGACACCAGCAGCTTGAATGGCCTAGCCGTGATGACGTCTTTGCCCGCATATGCGCACGGGAGTCACGGCCATGGCACATCGCTCTGAAGGAACTGCACGGGTATGCCATTCCTTCAGAGTGCATGTGCCAGGGACTTCCCCAGCTGCCAAAAGAGCGAATATCTTCGAAATAGTGCATGTTTAGGAGATATTCATTTTACCTACAGGTAAGCTTTATTACAAGATTACCTGTAAGTAAAAATCACAAAGCGAACTTAACTACCACTTACCACACAAGAAAAAAGTGAAAGAAACTAATTAGATACCTATCTGCACATAATGAGGTTGATTTACTAAATGCAATGCAAATAGGTTGTTCACTTTGCAAGGGATGTTACACTGTTTAAGGAAATTTGCCCCAGAGCTTAGTGAACCGCCAATCATGTCCAATCATGTGTAAGCAAAATGCTGGAGTTTTTTTATTTTCCTTGCACCTAATTGGATATTCTTTACAAAGTGAAGTCTATTTTCCTCCACCCCATAATGTACTTTCTACTTTTTAGTTCTGAATGTAGATTATACTTTGCTGTACTTCTCATCTAATTGCAAGCCCTTGGGTTATCTCAGGGCTCATTTCCACCACAACCATTGGTTAAATGTCCTTTGGTTGATGTGCATTGATTTTTAGAATATTTAATGCTAAACAGGATTCATGTAAGATGGGCATTTTTTTTCTTTTGCTCAGAGCACTCTGAGCAAGAAGAAAATGTGTTTTTTGACCTTAGGTATGCAGAGAAAATAACCCAGACAGAAGGATTTTTTGAATTTTTGTGTGTAAGGAAAATTTACCTCCGATGAGGTACATGCAAAGTCAGGATCGCTTCTGTGGCCATCAAAATCAATCATGTCATTCATGCCAGTTAATATAGTTCTCGCTAGAATTCCGTTCTCACTGTGGATATGAGAGCTGCAGCTCTTACGTGGAAGCGCCAGTGTTGTTTCTTCACACCCCTCGCTCTTTGACTATTAGCAGAACTCCTTGTATTCTGTAAACCTTTCACAGTAAACAAAAGGTTCCATGAATGGCCAAGGTGATGGGGATGCTGAAGGACAGAGAAGCCATCCTTTTGAGGTAAACATACCAGAAATGTAAAACCCTTGTTGGATATAGCCTAAAAGTACCTACAAAGGCCCATCTAAATGGCATGGACGAATGACTGATTAAGTGGGATCTTGGTACATACAAAATGTTGGGAAGCTCGTAATGTCTATTAGAAACATACAAAACCTCAAATTTAAGTATTGTAACCATTTTCCATATAAGGTATGACTATATAAAAAAATATATATGTGGAGCCATTTAGGTTAAAATCCAGAATATTTTTAAAGGTTCGCACACTTACTCTCGCTGTAAATGGACCCGTTTATTCCATTCTTGGAATTTATTTTCAAGTCACAGGCCATCTGTCCTCTGTTGAGTCATCAGGATGGGAACGAGCATTTTCTTTTAGTCATCATAATAGATACAGCCAAATTCGTGGTGTAAAAAGATGTGTTTAATGGTCTGGTATTTAACATTTCTCAAGGGCCAGAAGTGGTTCTCCAATGCCTTTAAATCAGCGACAGCAGGAGTTTCAAACTTTGGAGGGGAACTTAAAGGAAAACTCTATTAACAAAGAAATTTATATGTGATAAACAAGCAATATCATGGTTTGTTCATGTTGTAAAAAATCAGATGTTGCTTCCTTACCACCATGTCAACATTGGGAGAGTTCTGTACAGAATATCCATAAAAATCTACTCCCTGTTCTTGCGTTTGGCTCACAACTTATTCTCTTATTACAAGATTAGCCCTTATTGTGTAGTTATGGCAGGAAGTTACCTGAATTGCCTGTGTCTAACTACAGAATCTCAGAGCTTTGCCCAAGCAGGGCTGAACAAACATTGCTCACTATACAAAGATGTATTGTATTTTGGGCATTTTTTATGGAGTTCCCATGTAGTACATTGTCAATCATCACATTGTGACAGAGCGGCTGAGCCCAGCATGACAATGAAAATTCATCCTTATCTTTGTTCTTTAAGGAATCTGAATTCAGCTGATTGCTGTGACAAGAGATTCTCGGAAACAATCTTGCACAGTGCTTTATTTAAGTGGTAGATCCACTGTTCTGTAGCAGCTTTTTAATGCAAGGCATTTATGAAAGGAGAACATATTAAAGAAGAACTCCAGGTATGGATATTTTATAAATAGCTACATTGGTCCAACCTTGACCAAGTGTACCTACAGTATACATATACCATACCTGGCCAATGTTCCTGGAAGCTGATAATCACCGAAGTAGACACCGCTATTCCAGTGTTCACCACTTACTTATTGGTCCTGTGCTGAGCAGCTGCCCTGATGCATTCTGAACACAGGGGATTGGCCCTCAACACAGGCACCATTCAGAGAATATTCTGCATTTTCTGAATGAATGCAAAGCATTCTCTGATTGGATCAAGTGGACAGGTGAGATGGTGACATCACACTCTCCACCTCATCCAATCAAAAAATGCTTTTCATTCATTCAGAAAATGCAAAGCATTCGCTAAATGGTGTCTGTGCTGAGCTTCCTGTGTCCACAATGCAGCAGGGCAGCCATTCGGCACATGACCCAGAAGCAAGTGGAGATCACTGGAGGAGCAGTGTCTACATTAGTGATTTCCAGCTTCCAGGGACATTGGTCAGGTATGGTATATACTGTACATAGTTACATTGATTCAGGCTGAACCAATGTAACTATGTATAACATTTCCATACCTAGAAGAGTAAGCTCACCTTTACAGAAAATCTGTAAAATGAACTTACACTGCCCCCCTTTTTCCACCCCCCCCGTCCCGCTATATAAGAGTCCCGTGATCACCCGCTGTGATACATCGGGTTGCCGCTTCACCGATCTGGGGATTTGAAGTCACATGGACGGCGCTGACCAATCAGAGTCCGCCTAGCCCATCCTGTTAGCACTGGAGAAGAGGAGAGGAAGCCGTGGGGATTTCAAATCCCCAGACCAGTAAAGCGGCGATCCAATGTCTCACAACGGGAGAACGTGGAACCCTGGTATAGCGGGACCGGGGGGGATGGGGTGGGGGTCCAGTGTAAGTTCACCTTACAGATTTTCTGTAAAGGTGAACTTACACTTTAAGTACCTCTGCATTTACCCTATTCTGACTCTATTAAAACAACTTAAACTCACCATGCCTTTTACTAAATACCTTTGATGGTCTACTTTCCAAAAAGGGGTCATTTGGGGGGTATTTGTACTGTTCTGTTTCAGGCCTCAATAAATGAGACATGCCGTCCTTACATCAGGACTGATCGAGTTTTATATATATATATATATATATATATATATATATATACTATAGTTTGTGGACTCTATAACTTTTCAACAAACTAAATAATATACACTGATTTGGGTTATTTTCACCAAAGAAATCTAGCAGTATACAATTTGGCCAAAGTTTATGAAGAAACATTATTTATTTGCAAAATGTTATAACAAAAAGGAAGAAAAACAAGTTTCTTTAAAAAATTTTAGTCTTTTTCGTTTATTTAGCAAAAAATAAAAAAACCCGGTGATGATTAGCCAAAAAAAAGCTCTATTTGTGTGGTAAAAAAAATGATACAAATTTTATATGGGTACGATGTTGCATGATTGCGCAATTGTAATTCAAAGTGTGACAGTGCTGTAAGCTGAAAATTGGCCTGGGCAGGAAGGGGGTGAAAGTGCCCGGAATTGAAGTAGTTAAACACCAGATACAAGAGTAGCAGTTTAGTATGATGCCATTATATAAGACTTTGAGGGTTATTGAAAGGTTGCTTTACCTCGTTTTGTTGAGTGGGTGAAGATGCTTTAAAAAGAAGCCATAGATGGATATATACAAGAAGTGTTTGACTGTGTGGGTAGTATCCCTTTGTAGAATACAAATCAATACAAAGTACTCTTATATTATGGTTGAGTCATTTATCAACTTGCACATCTATTTGTTGCACATAAGCTTTCTACTAAACAGATTTAGGGAATGATTTATGAGGTAATACTCTCTCTGCTTAGTTCATATTAAAACACCGAGCTTTAAAATTTTCACATATATATTTCACATATACAGTGGAACAGACAAACATGACATCCAAGCCTAGCTAAAGGGCCCCTGATGCAGGATCCACCAGATTTTGTTTTAAGCTGCTTTGTTCTTTTTAGAATAAATAAAGCAGATTTTGCTGCAGTAGTCATCTGATTCCTGACTTGCCCCCCTTTACAGGCTTGTTAATATGCGTGGAAGCCCTTGTTGCTCCTCTAAAAAGAGATCCATGGTGGATGTTGTAGGTAGGTGCAGTGCAGACGTCTATGAAACAGCTTATTTGGCACTATGTCTGATTTGCATGAAAGCCTTCCATAAAGTTTTCTTGGTATTTTTTTATAAGGTTGGTCACCAGGTCTTTCCTCAACCATCTTCCCCCTCCCCAAGTTGCCTGGCTTGGGAATAGCATGCAGAATATGATGGTGCATGTAAATATCCACTTTGTACAGCCGAAGCCAAAAGTTTTAAGAATGACACAAATATTAACTTTCACAAAGTCTGCTGCCACAGTTTTTATGATGGCAATTTGCACATACTCCAGAATTTTATGAAGAGTGATCAGATGAATTGAAATTAATTGCAAAGTCCCTCTTTGCCATGAAAATGAACTTAATCCCATACAAAGCAGTTCCACTGCATTTGTGAAGAAGGCTTCAGGGCGCCCAAGAAAGTCCAGCAAGCACCAGGACCGTCTCCTACAGTTGATTTGGCTGCGGGATTGGGGCACCACCAGTGCAGAGCTTGCTCAGGAATGGCAGCAGGCAGGTGTGAGTGCATCTGCAAGCACAGTGAGGAGAATACTTTTGAAGGATGGCCTGGTGTCAAGAAGGCCAGCAAAGAAGCTACTTCTCTCCAGGAAAAACATCAGGCTGATATTTTGCAAAAGGTACAGGGATTTTACTGCTGAGGCCTGGGATAAAGTAAAATCTCTCTGATGAATCCCTTTTTCGTTTGTTTGGGACATCTGGAAAAAACCTTGTCCGGAGAAGAAAAGGTGAGTGCTACCATCAGTCCTGTGTCAAGCCAACAGTAAAGCATTCTGAGACTATTCATGAGTGGGGTTGCTTCTCAGCCAAGGGAGTGGGCTCACTCACAATTTTGCCTAAGAACACAGCCATGAATAAAGAATGGTACAAAAACATCCCCAGAAAGCAACTTCACCCAACCATCCAAGAACAGATTGGTGATGAACAACGCCTTTTCCAGCATGATGGAGCACTTTGCCATATAGCAACAGTGATAACTAAGTGGCTTGGGGAACAAAACATCGAAATTTTGGGTCCATGGCCAGGAAACTCCTCCTTTATTCTATTGAGAACATGTGGTCAATCCTCAAGAGGCAGGTGAACAAAAAACCCCCCACAAATTCTGACAAACTCCAAGCATTGATTATGCAAAAATGGGCTGCCATTAGTCAGGATGTAGCCCAGAAGTTAATTGACAGCATGCCAGGGGGAATTCCAGAGGTCTTGAAAAAGAAGGGTCAACGCTGCATATATTGACTCTTTGCATAAACTTAATGTAATTGTCAATAAAAGCCTTTGGCACTTATGAAATGCTTGTAATTATACTTCAGTATACCATAGTAACATCTGACAAAAATATCTAAAAACACTGAAGCAGCAGACTTTGTAAAAATGTATATTTGTGTCATTCTCAATACTTTTGGCCACGGCTGTACACACATACTAGGACAAATTTAAACAGGAGCCAATTAACCATACCAAAAAGTGTGGGGTGAAAACCCATGCAAACACAGGGATAACATGCAAGCTCCATGCAGACTAAAAATTATAAATACTTTAATGTCCATACCCTAGCCCCAAGTTAATTTAATGGGCTGTTTAACATATATTCCTTAACTTATATTTTATGAGGTTTAATGCAAAAATAAAATTTTATTGTGTGTAGTTCCGATAACTATGATATGAGACAATAAAAGTGCAAAAAATCTGATATGCCAATTTTTTTACATAGTAACACTTATTACTAGCTCTCCAAATGTATTGAAATTATGCAAAACTACATGTAATATTATCTTAGCAGATTCTAGTACAGTAATACATTTTTTTTCAGCAGAACTCTGTTTAAAAAATAAATAATGGCCCATCAAAATTAAAAAAAAAAGTTTTTGCTTTAATATTCACCTGCATCCTGGTGCCCTCTTCTTTTGCTTCAGAGCAGTAATTTTTTTCTGCTGCTGGATGTTCTAAAAGTTTTGGGTTCAACCCAGTTCCTCTCAGCTCAGGCTACCTTGGACCTGCTTCCAGAATGTAACTGGACAGCAAAGAAGCAGTGCATGGATGAGTTCTACTGCAGGGAAATCTTTGTAAAAGAGGAACAATGCATCTAAAACTGGTTTGTCTTTTTATGTTTAAATAGGCTATTCATTTTTCTAGTTATGCTTAAAACAGTCATTTTTTTATAAAATACAGTGCTCGTGGAAGCTAAATGTTAGGGTTTACAACTTCTCTAAAAGAAGCACAAAAATTAAATATTGATAAAATGCTCATAATGCCTACAGAGTTACATTTTAATGCTGTCTATAGGACAAAATGGAATTTGTTGGCATGGGCATCACAGTTATTATTATTATTTAAATCATGTATTTGCTTAAGTGATTTGTGTTTTTTGTAGCATCCATTTTTTTGCTAATGTTGACCAAACACAAGGCACATCTTTTGCATATGAACTACTGATGGCCTGTCTGGTTTTGCTTATGTCAGTCATAGAGGTATATGGGTTAGGGTGTGACAAGGACATGTCTTTTACCAAACAATGGGTAAAAAAAGTGTCCCCATTCCTGTTTCAGAAAGTGTGATAGTGTGCCCAAAAAAGAACTCTCATGATTCTTTAAAAATAAAAAAGTGGTCCAGAGATGCATAAGAAAATACCTGGAAATATTTCTTGGGCTTCTTTCTTTATCCTCCTCTCTGCTCCTCTCCATAAAGTTAAAGTTTCTAGATTTGTGAGCATTACTGTTGCAGGGCAGTGGTAGAGCACAGTTGCCACTGCCTCCTTGTGTAGTGAGCCATTGTGTGTGCCTGTGTCTAACACCCCAGCTTCTCTCTGTTAGTACTGATAGTGGTATGGGCACCAGCACTGGAGCCAAAATGCTCCCCTCCCCCTATATACATCGTGATGGTGCTTGTCTTGGGAAAGTGCCTGGTGGTTAAGACAAGCACCATCAATAAATATTTGTCTCTCTAGTCTATGTGTGTTTGGAAAGTGGTGGAGGGGGAGGGTGGCGCTCTGCCAAACTCATATTCTTGGGAACGGGCATTACTGTTGCAGGGTGATGGTAGAGCACAGTTGCTACTGCCACCTTGTATAGTGAGCGCACCCGTCGTGTCCACCTGTGTCTAACATCCCACCTTCTCCTTCTATCAGTACTGATAGTGGTATGGGTACCAGCGCTGGAGCCAAAATGCTCCCCTACCCCGTAGATATCGTGATGGTGCTTGTCTTTGGGAATTGCCTAGTGGTCAAGACAAGCACCATCAATCAACATTTGCCTCCCTATTCTAGGTCTGATCAGAAAGTAGAGGAGGGGGAGCTCATATTCTCGGGCACAGGACCACCCTAAAAGATGGGACAAAGTACATAATGCACTTTGTCACATTGGGGACGGGAGCGAGAAATAAAATTTTGCAAGATTCCTTCTTTAACTACAGTATCTCACAAAAGTGAGTACACCCCTAACGTTTTTGTAAATATTTTATTATATATTTTCACATGACAACACTGAAGAAATGACACTTTGCTACAATGTAAAGTAGTGAGTGTACAGCTTGTATAACAGTGTAAATTTGCTGCCCCCTCAAAATAACTCAACACACAGCCATTATTTGTCTAAACTGCTGGTAACAGCAGTTTGCTGGCAACAGCTGCTGGCTCCTCTCTCCTACTAGCCCGGTGATAGGGGGAGGAGGGGGGAGAGGAGGGAGCCCTGCGGTGAAGAAGTCATGGGCCGCGGCGTGGACTCTCGGAAGTGGGAACAGAATGCCTGTCAAAGGCAGGTATCTGCCCCCCCCCCCCCCCAAAGGTGCCAATTGTGGCACCGGAGGGGGAGAGGAGACAAATGAGCGGAAGTTCCACTTTTAGGTGGAACTCCGCTTTAATTGAGACTTCTTCTTGAGCTATAATATGGGAAAATGTGGTCAAGAAAACCTTATAATGTGAAGCTTACTAAGTGTTTAGACTCCCAGCTCCAATGGAACAGAGTGGTAAGGAAAGTGTTGAAGAAATCACAACACCCTTTGCCCATGATGAATGATGATGAATGATTTGAGAAGTTTATGTAGAAATAAAGGTACAAAGTAGAATGATGAATGATTTGAGAAGTTTATGTAGAAAAAAAAGGTACAAAGTAGAAGTAAATTTTAAAGAAATAAAATAAAGACGGCCATGGAAGAGCCAAAACCAAGCTTTTGAAGATAGTTGCCACGTAGGTCTCCCTAAAATCCTAACTCAGTAAGAATTTGCACACACAGCGCACATAACATTTTGCAAGACTTACAAAAGACATACATTTTTTATAATTTTGGAAGATCTTATTTGCCTAACTGGAACACATAGCGTGAAATGCCTTCCTGTACAATTTTAGAAGACTGGTTGACTGCACGAGACCTTTCAAGGGCATTGTAACAAAACATTCCAAGGACTGCATAGTAAAAACATTCTAACAAGATAACATGTTTTATAAAAATCCTAACATTAGCGTCTGAGCACTTAATAGTGACATTACCCATTAGCTAAACATAATAATCATTTTCTGTAGCAAAAGGCAACACTGTGTGTGGAATACTGTTTTCAAGAGTACCTATCACTTTGTACTGAATGAGCATATTTTTTACATCAAATAGTCTGCCAGCTGTAGAGCAGTTAAAAAAGTGCCTATTACTACACTGTAATCTGATAAAAAATATCTTAGATTCTCAGTAAAGACATCTCCTTCCTGTCTGGTAAGGTAGATGAATAATCATGGAGAGAAACAGATATGTGTGGGGTTTGCTACCTTGATTGACAAGTTCTGCACTGACCTTATTCTTTCTGAGGCAATTCTCATTAAACATAAAAAAGCTGTATCTTGAGAACAAAAGTAGATAGGAATTTTGAATAAAGTTTGCTAAAACCCTTGCAGAATATGTAGTGAGTTGTTTTAGTAGATTTAAATTTGAACCTGAAGAAAAAATGAGAGGGCTGATTTGTGTAAGATTTGAACACACAGCCAAGAACATGAAGACTACTGTCAACTATGTAGTGCAAGAGCCTACTGGATTTAATACCATCTGAATGAGTTGTTTAAGTATCTCTTCATATTACTGTACATGGTTTTGGTAATGCTAATTGAGATTGTACATAAGTTATACAATCAGATTTTGTGTCCAGTTTAATAGGATTGCTGTGCAGGGTAAGACCCTTGTTAAGACCAGATGATCGCTGCTGTGGCTCTTTAACCACTTCAATACTGGGCACTCTAACCCCCTTCCTGCCCAGGCCAATTTTCAGCTTTCAGCACTGTCGCACTTTGAATGACAATTGTGCGGTCATGCTACACAGTATACATATGACATTTGTAACATTTTTTTTCCCCACAAATAGAGTTTTCTTTTGGTGGTATTTAATCACAGCTGGGTTTTTTATTTATTGCAAACAAATAAAAAAAAAAGAAAATTTTGAAAAAATAAAGTTGTAAATAAGTACATTTTCTCTTTCACTAGTGGGCACTGAATGAGACTGCACTGACGGGCACTGATGAGCTGGCACTGACAGTTAAGATTGCATGCATGAAGTAAAACGATCGGCTGCAGCGTTCAGCGTGCTGGTGTCAACCTGCCTGACATGTTTCATCCAAACGGATGTCTTCAGAGGGCCTCTGAAGACATCCGTGAACAAGCAAGCTATCGCTTGTGAAACGTCTACCATTGCCTGTATCTGTCTGACCCTTTTTCGACAATAAAAGATGACATCGAGATAATTTGGAGTTCCAGTGTGCGACCAATTCCTTGTCTTGTATGTTAATGGAGAGGGGCATTTTTGAGGCGCTTTTTTAGCTCTCCAAACATGCTCCAAAGATGCTGCATGCCGGATTTTTTTCACCGCACTGCCTGTGCACCGCCCCTGTGTGAAAGTATTCATTGATTATAATGGGAAGCATTTTCCGTGAGCTTTTCAGGTGCTTTTTTTAACGCCAAAGCACTTGAAAAACTCCTCAGTGTGAAAGGGGTTTTAAGTGAGGGAAATCCCCTCTTGGACAGTTGTCATTAGATCATGTACACCCAATGGGAGAATTCCACTCTTTACCTGCTATGGTGACAACCCAAAACTTTGGATTTTCCTTTTCTTTCGGTCTTGTTGCTAATGTCCACTTGGAAAAGTAGAGAGAGTGAATCTCCCTAATGGAAAAAGAGACAGTATTAAAAAAACAAACGGATTCTAGTTCTTCTATTTAGACCAGAAAAAACCTTTTGGGTTTAGATACCTTTTATGAGGCTATTGAGGAGTGTCACGGATACAGCACACATCATTGTCCAGAGACCATTGTAGCATAATTTCTGAATGAAATTAAAGAGAGTGTTGTAACTGCTTGGAATATAATTATATCATTATTATTATACGCACCATTTCATTAGATGAGTATGAGTAACTGTCTCTGTTTTTCTTTGGAGAAGGTCTTTTAGACAAAGGATTTATTATACTAATGTGTGTTTTAGAGGTTATTGTGGAATTATATATATTCTCTTTCCAAAAACACACTGAAGACAGAAGAATAACTGATGCTTGTTAGCCACCATGACTGTTAGTGGACCAGTCTACCCAAAACTGATATTTTAGTTTTTGCTCTTTACTGGAGCATTAATCCACTTGACAACATCTTATAGCTCTTTGGGACTTCTTTGGTGAGACATCTGTGTTTGAATGTCTTGGTATGCATAGTGGCCATTATGAAGGATGTCCACGTTCTCTACTGGAATTTTAATTTATTAAATATATTTGTGAATGTATCAGCAGTTGCTGGAATCTTCAAAAGTAGGTTGGAATATGCAAAACTCCCAGGTGAAGTCAGGAATTATGGCAGGGAGAGCCAAGTGTCAAGAGGTATAAGAAGTCAGGAACTGACTAGCCCACCACATGATTCCACATTTCACTTTTTTATGCATTAATGAAAAAGTCATGTTTTAACTGTTCTATCTAGATGTGTAGCAAACTCCACATCCATAATTTCATACTTTGCGGCTTGGGGCTATGGAGCATAGGTGTAGGACCCCTTTAGAACAGCTTCTGCTGTAATGTAAGACTCAGCATGGGTTTACCAACATTTCAAATATCATTTTCCTAGGATACTTATTACTGACTAAGGTGGGAGGGGCTATGTACGTGACATCATCGCAACGCTGTATCTGCCTTTTTTCTGTGTAAGTGCAGTTTCCAGTTCTTAATAAAATTGTGGCATCTGGTTCACACTATGTGGAACATGGGTCTCCTTTTATGCTTTTTTTGAGTGGCAAATGCAAGGGAGTTTGGCATCAGAGGAAGTCTTTTCAACCAGCCCCTCTTTACCCTTAATGTGAGAGCAATCTGAAACTTTTAGGTTGTTTTGCATCTGATCTGCTATCAAGTTGTGTGTCCAAGAGTGTATAACGGAGCTTCTATCCATGACAGTTATGACCTTTCTATTAATTTAGGAAGTCATGGAACTCTGGTAAGCCTCCATACATTCAATTGTGGTGATGGTTTATTACACTGGTGGAGGATGCACGGATTTATTTGATTTCTCAGTGAAGAATGGGATCATCACATGGACTTTGAGATACAAGTGGATACTTTTCAGTGTTAAATATGGTAGTTTCTTTGGTATTTCACTAATCTTTTCATTCTAATTACTTTGTTTAGCGCAGCACAGTATTATTAGTTATCTTTGACTATGTTGATAGTACTTAGGGTGCCTGCAGGTGGTTTTCACAACTATATTTGCTTGGTTTATTTGACCACTTGTGCGGTCTACTATCTTTTTTTATTTAAGCCTATTACCCAAAATATTACTTGGGACAAGCACTGAACATACATACCCAATTATAGCTCAAACTGAATTCCATTTTTTTTACTGGAAATGTCTCTTTTTCTATAAATTGCCATGTAAAAATCAAGATCTGAAAATCACATAATTAGAAGTTATTAGTGATCAGTCACAAACAATCGTATGACTGTACAACTGCAAATAAGGGTTCATTTTTACTTCCTACTACTTGTCAAGATGCCTTTATAAGCAATACGTCTCCTTAGTGAAAAATGAATGGAACTCTAAGCAAGACAAAATAAGCAAGAAAAGAAAGGGCTAGTATAAACATACACTTATTATATTTATTGCCTATGTTTCCAAGGACACTCTTTTTTTCATATTTTGGGAAACATTAGACTTAAATAGTGGTAAAATTATCCTAATATTGTGTTGTCATGTCCTAAACTTCCCACCGCCGTAGCTGAATTGCTCTGTTCGATCGGTTCTGTTCATTGAAATATGCTTTTTAACTCTTAGAGATTACCATAATTGCAGACAGCCAGCAAAACATTATTTATTTGTAAATCTCCCCTACATATAATTTCATTGAAACGTGGCTTAAGAGGAAATCCTACTGGTATAATTAGCATATACACTACGCCAGCAGTGCAAGATCAATTTAAGAATTAGTTAAGCTTGTAGAAGCAATCGTTTCAATGAAAGAATAGTGAATTGTTACAATCTTTAATAAGACAGCTTTACCTCTCTAAGACTGGAGCTATTCACTACAATATGTTATAGTTTTTTTTTATACTTATTTATGAAAAGACAAACCCGATTTACTGTACAGCAATACAATGTATATTTTTAGTACTGGTTATGTACTTGATTAGAATTGAAGATTAAAAATGTTTAATTAAAAGATATTTTAAAGGTGTCATGTGTCTGTAGGGTCCCCAAATAGCAAATACATATAAAAAATTTTGCAAGTGAATTGGATGATGGAAGACAGACATTATTTTTAATCGATGTGTATTTACTATTGCAGGTATATATAAAGTCCCATTTTTTTTTGGATTTGGCTTTAACGATGTATTATCGTTTATTACCTATGGCTATTTTCATGTCAAAACATTGGGGTTGATTTACTAAAGGCACATAGACTGTTCACTTTGCAAGGGAAGTTGTACTTTGCAGGGAATTATCGCCAGAGCTTAGTTAATGAGGTGAAGCTCATCTGACTTCCATCATCCAATCATGTGCCAGAATGTTGAAAGGTTGGCGTAGAAGGATCAAGGAGTTTCACGGGAACCCCCGCTTCCTCAAGACCTCTCAGACCTCTTTCGTGTCCACATATGACAGCAATATACAATTTAAAACTAAAAATGCACGACACATCAAATCATTATCAAATAATTAAAAACAATGACAACAGTAATAATGTACATCTACAAAATAAATAAATAAAAATAAATATAATATATAAATGAATTGTGCATATACATAAATACACATACATGCACCCACACTGATGAATCCTAAATTAATTGTTTAATAATTCAAAAATCCATATCACCTCAAAGACCATCATCCAGATCATCCACATGAAATAAGGCAGTGCTGTATTCCAAGCCAAGCCCTGGACGGCCCGTTGGTGAAGGGGACCAAGAAGACAAGCATACATATAGAGTATACAAGAGTAGAAGAAACTAGGAGCAACAAAGAAATTTATAAGTGGAGATACCACTAAATTCATAAAGGGCGTCCAAAAGGAAAAATAATATAAATGACTATAATACCAATAGTTATGTCAGGCTAACACTTTAGATCGCTTATGGTCTGGTAGAAAAGAGATTGCTGCTATGCAGGCAGCATCCATATTTACAAAAGGTATGTAAGAAGTCTCTTTTAGTAAAAAATCTAAGGAGGAGGTCCAAAAGTCCTAAAATCCATTTAAGGGGAGTTAGATTCGCAATAAAGGGAAGGAGATAGCCACAACAATTGTAGGTAACCCCCTTACCTAAGAGTGGAGCCCAGCAGCAACATGTACTGTGTACAGATCTATGTCTGCACCATGTAAAGATTGCCCTTAAATACTGCCTTCCTAATAAGACCGACCCCAGGAGGCCACCCACACATCCTGGGTGACAGGACAATTGAGCCAATCAGAAAAGCCCAGTTTGTGTGGGCAGGCTCCTCCCCAGTTACCAGCCCAGTGAGTGTCCACACTCGTCCCTGCATCTCCCGGGCCCCGATCGCTACTTCAGCTTGGGACCGTAGATGATGCGAGAATGGAAATGATGTAGGACTGGAAGTGACGTCATGTTCTGCACATGTGCACTCCAATCCCGACGTCCAGAACTGCTGGGGTCAGAACATCCAGACAGTATATTCACGCTTATAGAGGAACTATTCCCCTCCATTTTTCTCCTGCAGCCTCTCCCTCCTGCAGGCATTCAGCAGCTGCAGGAGGAAAATGGAGGGGCTTGGTTGCTCTATATGCCGCCCCCCCACCTATACAGCTTCCTCTTCTTTCTGCTGCCCCCGGGCCCCTGTGGGCTCACCTGTCCCCCCTGCAGCTTTGCTGGATTCTCCCCTCCTCTTTCCTGCCAGGGGAAGAGGTTAGTAAACATGTAATTTACTGGCCCATTCCTTTTCTGAATGGACAGGGTCAGTGATCGGTACCGATCATTGATGCTGTTAGTTTATAACTGAAGCATAGTAAACTATGTTTACTATGCTTCAGTTTGTGAATGAGTAGGTAGCTCTATACAAAGCTATTCCTGTCCATTCATTCTGTGCAGCGGAGGACTGTGTCTCAAAGGTGAAACATAAGAAGCCTGTTTAGACCCTTGATATTTCACCAAAGCCCCCCGACTGGGGTTCCAAAAAAAAAAATTTTAAATAATAAAAAATGAAGTTGAAAAAATTAAATAAATAAAACAAAATGTTAAAAAATGTAATAAAATAACAACAGTATAAAACTACTGACACCAGTGGCGGAACTACCAGGGTCGCAAATGCACTTGCGACCGGGCCCTGGCGTTCCGGCAGAATGTGACTTGTAGCTTAGTGCATACTTCTAGGAAAATCAGTAAGCCAATCACACAAGTAAGAAATTACTTTTCTGGGTGCTTTGCACAAACCATCTATGTACAGAATGCCTCCAGGTTACCATATTGCAATGCATTTTACAAAAAATGATTGCTGTTCTGCTGAGGCAAGTGCTAGAAGTTCCTGCTTGGCCAAACAATTGTGCATGTGTATGGAAAAAAATGTTGGTAAGAACAATCTTTCAGTAGTTACATTTTGAAATATCTATGGCTGACCATACCTGAAACAATATTTTGTCTAATATTAAAATTAGATATTATATGCAGGATGTACAATAATTGTCTCTAAAGATATAATGCCTAGTTCTGGGCACACCCACAATTTATGATTCCCTCCCTCCCCATTGGACCCCACTCACATTTAATTTAAAAAAATGCATATATTATTTTTCCAGCAGTCTTCAGTCTGGTCACATCATCTCTTCATCCTCAGGCAGTGAGCAACACCTAAGTACTGAAGAGTACATTGCTGAGTCATCTTCTGTGAGTCTAGGGTGGCTTGATGACAAGTCCCCAGGGGTCTACCATTACCACCCTAGGTTCACAGAAAGTGGGACCAGAAATATATTAATAAAAAGGCCAGGTCTGAGCATGTAGACCCTTTAAAAAATAATCTGGAGTGGGTGATTGGGGACCAAGAGAAGGCAAATGTATTAAATACCTTTGTTAGCTCTGTGTATACTAAGGAACATGGGGGAGCTCATGTCCATAATGGGGATAATATTGACACAGCCCCAAAATGAACCCCTATGGCTCAAAAGTGATATAGTCCAGAAATATGTAAACAGAATAAAGATGAATAAAGCACCTGGACCAGATGGCATACACCCACAGATTCTAAAAGAATTGAGT
This sequence comes from Aquarana catesbeiana, assembly GCF_042186555.1. Classification (NCBI taxonomy): domain Eukaryota; kingdom Metazoa; phylum Chordata; class Amphibia; order Anura; family Ranidae; genus Aquarana; species Aquarana catesbeiana. The sequence continues at coordinate 343,639,242 of NC_133329.1, read as the reverse complement.
GCTGTCATTTCAAGACCATTGTTTCTAATTTTTAGGGCACAGTATCTATGGATTGGCATAAAGCCAATGTGGTGCCCTATATTTAAAAAGAGATCAAAGTCTTTACCAAGTAACTATAGACCTGTTAGTTTAACTTCTATAGTTGGGAAGATACTTGAGAGTTTAATAAAAGACCACATAGATGAGTTCTTGCTGAAAAAAAAATGTTTTAAGTAACAGACAGCATGGACTCATGAAAGACAGAAGTTGTCAGACAAATCTGATTTCTTTTTATGAGGAGGTGAGTAAAACCTTGGACAGAGGGGTGGCTGTGGACGCAGTATATTTTGATTTTGCCAAAGCGTTTGACACCATTCCCCACACATGGCTAATGTGTAAGGTAAAGTCTACAGGCTTAGAAAAAACAGTTTGTAAACGGATAGCAAACTGGCTAAAAGATCGTAATGCGAGAGTAGTGATTAACGATTCATACTCTGAATGGTCTAAGGTTATTAGTGGTGTACCCCAAGGTTCAGTGTTAAGACCCTTACTTTTTAATATGTCTATAAATGACATAGGATCTGGGATTAAAAGCACAATTTCAGTGTTTGCAGATGACACTAAGCTATGCAGTGGAATAACATCCTTATAGAATGTCTCCAGTTTACAAGCCGACCTCAATGCATTGTTTAATTGGGCAACTATGTGGCAAATGAGGTTTAACGTTGATAAATGTAAAGTTATGCACTTGGGGACTAAGAATATGCATGCATCATACATACTAGAAGGTGAACAGCTGGGGTGGAGAAGAATCTTGATGTTCTGGTAGATCATAGGCTTAATAATGGCATGCAATGCTAAGCTGCAGTTTCCAAAGCAAGCAAAATCCTTTCTTGTATTAAGGGCCCTTTCACACTGGGGCGGGGGCGGCGTCGGCGGTAAAGCGCCGCTAGTGTTATTGTCGGTATTGGCCCGCTAGCGGGGCAGTTTTACCCCCCTGCTAGCGGCCGAGAAAGGGTTAAAACCTCCGCAAAGCGCCTTTGCAGAGGCGCTTTGCCGGCGGTATAGCCGCGCCGCCCCGCCCCATTGATTTCAATGGGCAGGAGCGGTGAAGGAGTGGTATATACTCCGCTCCTTCACCGCTCCGAAGATGCTGCTAGCAGGACTTTTTTTCCCGTCCTGCTTGCGCACCACTCCAGTGTGAAAGCCCTCGGGGCTTTCACTCTGGAATGAAAGCAGCTGCACTTTTGGGTCGGTTTGCAGGCGCTATTATTAGCGCAATAGCGCCTGCAAACCGCCCCAGTGTGAAAGGACCCTAAGAGAGGCATGGACTGCAGAGAGAGGGATATCATTTTGCCCCTGTACAAATCATTAGTAAGACCTCATCTGGAATATGCAGTTCAGTTTTGGGCAACAGTTCATAAAAAGGATATTGGGGGAACTGGAGAAAGTGCAGAGAAGAGCAACCAAACTGATAAGAGTCATGGAGGAGCTCAGCTATGAGGAACGATTAGCTGAACTGAATTTATTCTCTCTGGAGAAGAGGAGATTAAGAGAGGATATGATCAACATGTATCAATACACAGGATATGATTAACATGTATTAATACATAGGTGGGCCATATAGTCAACTCGGTGTCAAGTTATTCACTTCAAGGTCATCACAGAGAACAAGGGGGCACTCTTTACATCTGGAGGAAAAGAGATTTCATCTCCAAACATGGAAAGGCTTCTTGACAGTAGGAGCTGTAAAAATGTGGAATAGACTCCCTCAAGAGCTGGTTCTGGCCAGCTCAGTAGATTGTTTTAAGAAAGGCCTGGATTCTTTCCTAGATACACATAATATAACTGGATACCAACATTTATAGATAAAGTTGATCCAGGCAATATCCAATTGACTCTTGAGGGATCAGGAAGGAATTTATTTTCCCTACCGGAGCAAATGGGATCATGGTTTCCTGGGGATTTTTTGCCTTCCTCTGGATCAACTGTGGGTATGGGACTGTATATATATATGATTGTATCATGTTTCCCCTTCTATTGGTTGAACTAGATGAACTTATCTCTTTTTTCAACCAGACTAATTATGTGACTATGTAATGGATCACACTAGAGGAGCTGTAGTCAGTACTGGAATGTGGAGAAAGTGGGTACTGTTTGGTATTTTGTTTCTATACAGAAGACCCATTTTATTTTGTCTCCATGTGTGTAACCTGCACTTATGTTTATGTTCCCTTTTTACTCAGAATGGAGGGTGTGGATCCTTGGGCACACCCTAAAGTATAGCGGGGGAATGTGTGGCCATCAGGTTCCTTCATCCTTGCCGTCGATTGTCTCTCTATGGGAGAGCTCCTCATCTAGTACTCGGTGGTCAGCTTTGACCATAAGAAGCAGGGTCCACCAGGCCTTTTGGGTAGGTGGACCTGAGTGTGCCTTACCCCCATCAGAAGCCTACTTCTTCAGTAGGTGGGCCAGAAAGAAACCCTAAGTGCACTTTTGTGTATGTATTCACATGCAACTGTTTGGTTTACTAACTGGTGTTTAGTTTTTGCACACCCACCGTGGGTTAAAAAAAATGCAGTAGAGTCATTTGTAAAAAAAAGTTGGGCTTTAAAATTAAAAAGAACCACAAACAAGAAGTTGGCTATTTCCAATGAATCCTTTTTTATTCCAGTCATATGTCCTCATAACATAGCAGATTTTAAACACGCCGCAGTGACTCTATTGCCCACCATTCTGTAGTTGTTCCCATAATAACTCGTTAATGACTATCTGCCGTGAATTATTTTCTATTCTGTTAGAAAACCAGTTTGCTTAATATTTGCCGGTTTATCCTTCCCTTTGTAACTCTTTTTGTAAGGCAATGAACCAGTTGTTATTTAAGTTTGTCTAATCTTCGTCCATTCTGTCTGTGGCTAGCCTATGATTAGGCTTCACTTCATTCACATCCACTCTGATGACACAGAGAATCCACACAAATTTTTGACACCGCATAAGTGTGTAAACAACACATTTATAATAAGACAGTCACAACATGTATACAGGGCTATTGTAGATCCACTTTCCTAATGAATGGACATTGGCTAATGTGTAGGACATTCTTTCAACTGCACTGAGGACATTTAATTATTTCTAAAGTGTCTTGGTCAGAATAGCTGGGGGATTTATTTGGTTCATTCAAGCATGTTGCTAGAGCTGGTTTTCCATTAAACATTTCTCTCTGCATCTTAAAGCATTGCTGACAGTCATTTACATAGAAAATTGCTGTTTTACCATTAAATCATGCAAAAACATTTACCCAAGAGAGCAATCTTTAAAGGGCAGTTCCTTTGCATAAATAAGTACAATGAAAAAGAAAGTATTGTTTTCTTAACTTAACATTTTTGTATGGGGGGCTGATCTCTTTCCCATGAAATCACATGTATTTGTACTACCACACAAAAATAAAAATAATAATTAGATAACAATATTTTTTTTAATTAGTAGCTGTGGTACAGTAAATGCAAAATGCATAATATATAGTTGTGCTCATAAGTTTACATACCCTGGCAAAATTTATGATTTCTTGGCCATTTTTCAGAGAATATGAATGATAACACAAAAACATTTCCTTCACTCAATGTTAGTGTTTGGCTGAAGCCATTTATTATCAATCAACTGTGTTTACTCTTTTTAAATCATAATGACAACTGAAACTAGCCAAATGACCCTGATCAAAAGTTTACATACCCTGGTGATTTTGGCCTGATAACATGCACACAAGTTGACACAAAGAGGTTTGAGGCCAGGTTAACACTGGTACGACAAACACTCTGACATTAGGAGCTTATGTCGCATGACGTGTGAAAATCAATATTTCCCTATGATAGCCTTCTTAACTGGTCCGACACAAGTCGGTCCGACTAGGAAAATGCTCCCTGCACTACTTTGGTCCGACTTTTATCCTACTTCAGTCCATTGAATATCACTGAAGTCGGATCAAAGTCGGATCGCCGTCTTGACTGATCCGAATTTGGAATGTGACTTGTGCTCTGATAATCTTGAAGGGGAACTCACGCCAAATTAAAAAAAAAACGGCATGGGTTCCCCCTCCAAGAGCATACCAGGCCCTTCGGTCTGGTATGGATTTTAAAGGGAACCCCCATGCCGAAAAAATGGCGTGGGGTCCCCCTCCAGTATTCAAACTAGACCCTTATCCGAGCACACAGCCTAGCAGGTCAGGAAAGGGGGTGGGGATGAGCAAGCGCCCCCCCTCCTCCTGAATCATACCAGGCTGCATGCTCTCAACATGGCCGTTGCTTGTCAGGGTCTGCGGGCGGGGGGCTTATCGGAATCTGGAAGCCCCCTTTAACAAGGGGGCCCCCAGATTCCTGCCCCCCACCATAAGTGAATGAGCATCGGGAACATTGTACCCCTACCCATTCACCTAAAAAAGTGTTAAAAATAAAACAAATTACACATGTTTTTAAAGTAATTTATTAGGTAGCTCCGGGGTCTCTTCCGACTTCTTCTCCCCTCTCTGGCTCTTCTGCCTCCTCCGCTGATGTCTTCTAGCCCTCTCCAGTTCTTCTCCATCTGTCCACTGTCTTCTGCCAGATCTTCTCAGCTATCTTCTCGCTCTTTTGCTGGGTCTTCTCCGCTGTCTTCTCCTCTGCCTTCTCCCTCGGTTCTTCTTATGATGTTGACTCAAGGCTCTCTCCCGCTCTAATGCTGGGTGCACAGTGTGCCACTACTTATATTGGCATGGGGCGGGGTCTCAGCTATCTTCTCGCTCTTTTGCTGGGTCTTCTCCATTGTCTTCTCCTCTGCCTTCTCCCACGGTTCTTCTTATGATGTTGACTCAAGGCTCTCTCCCGCTCTAATGCTGGGTGCGCAGTGTGCCACTACTTATATTGGCATGGGTCGGGGTCACTGGAGTCCTGCCTCTAATGATGTCACCGCCCAATCATGCCCCAGGCGGTGACATCATAAGGGGTGGGGCCTCCGGATGACATCACCCGGGGACCCCGTCCAATGCCAATATAAGTAGTGGCACACCACGCACCCAGCATTAGAGCGGGAGAGAGCATCCAGTCAACATCGGAAGAAAAACAGAGAGAGAAGGCAGCGGAGAAGACCCAGCAAAAGAGCGAGAAGATAGCAGAGAAGATCTGGACAGCGGAGAAGACAGTGGACAGAGGGAGAAGAACCAGGGAGGGCTAGAAGACATCAGCGGAGAAGACCCGGAGAGGGGAGAAGAACCGCCAGAGGCAGAAGACGTCATTGGAGGAGGCAGAAGAGGCGGAGAGGGGGGAAGAAATCGTAAGAGACAATGGAGCTGCCTTAATAAATTACATTAAAAACATGTGTAAAGTGTTTTATTTTTGACATTTTTTTTTTAGGTGAATGGGTAGGGGTACAATGTACCTCATACTCACTAACATATGGTGGGGGGCTGGAATCTGGGGGCCCCCTTGTTAAAGGGGGTTTCCAGATTCTGATAAGCCCCCTGCCCGCAAACCCTGACAACCAACGGCCAGGGTTGTTGGGAAGAGTCCCTTGTCCTCATCAACATGGGGATAAGGTGCTTTGGGGTGGGGGGCGCAGGGCCCTCCTGCTCCAAAGCACCCACCCCCTATGTTGAGGGCATGTGGCCTGGTACGGTTCAGGAGGGGGGGCACTCGCTCGTCCCCACCCCCTTTCCTGACCTGCCGGGCTGTGTGTTCAGATAAGGGTCTGGTATGGATTTTGGGGGGTACCCCACGCCGTTTTTTCGGCGAGGGGGTTCCCCTGAAAATCCATACCAGACCGAAGGGCCTGGTATGCTCTTGGAGGAGAACCCATGCTGTTTTTTTTTAATTTGCGTGGAGTTCCCCCTAAAGACTCATACCAGACACAGTGCCTGGTATTGTCGGGGATCAAAGTCAGATCCCTGTTTATTGAAATTGGATGCATGTCGGACTTCAAGTCGCAGGGCAAAGTCGGATCCAAAGTGGTACAACTGTCGTGTCGTACCAGTGTGAACCCAGCCTTAATGGCTATTAAAGATAACCATCCTTACCTGTGATCTGTTTGCTTGTAATTAGTGTGTGTGTGTGTGTGTGTGTATAAAAAGTCAATGACTTTCTGGACTCCTGACAGACCCTTGCATCTTTCATCCAGTGCTGCACTGACGTTTCTGGATTCTGAGTCATGGGGAAAGCAAAAGATTTGTCAAAGGATCTGCAGGAAAAGGTAGATGAACTGTATAAAACAGGAAAGGAATATAAAAAGATATCCAAGGAATTGAGAATGCCAATCAGCAGTATTCAAACTCTAATCAAGAGAGGAAAATGAGGGGTTCTGTTGAAACCAAACCACGGTCAGGTAGACTAACTAAAATTTCAGCCACAACTGCCAGGAAAATTGTTCGGGATGCAAAGAAAAACCCACAAATAACTTCAGGTGAAATACAGAAATCTCTGAAAACATGTGGTGTGGCTGTTTCAAGATGCACAATAAGGAGGCACTTGAAGAAAGATGGGCTGCATGGTCGAGTCACCAGAAGAAAGCCATTACTATGCAAATTCCAGAAAGTATCCCACTTACAATACGCCAAACAGCACAGAGACAAGCCTCAATCCTTCTGGCATAAAGTCATTTGGAGCGATGGTTTCAAAAACTCCACATTAAAAAAATATAATATAGCATTTAAAATTGTTACTAAAAAAATACCTTTCGAGTCCAATATTCAGCCACTGTAAATTTTGTAAATAAGGTAAACAAATGCAATGTGGCAGCCTGAAGGCGCTCTATACACCATTGGTGTAAAGAATGTAATCCGAAATTTGATTTCCTGCTGTGGTGATTGGTTCAGAACTCTGCATTATATACATGTAAGGGCTCTTTGACACGGGCGGTCCGCCCGACGGACTCCACTTTGCTCAGCGGGGGATCTATCCGTTGATCCCCGCTGATCCATGTGTTTTTAATTAAACAAAATGATTCACCTGCAGAACAAGTCCAGCTGAATGTGGCCAACTACTACTGGGTTTCTGGGATCTTGTATATGTACGTTGCATGTACATTAGCCAAGTGGAAAGGAAAAATAAAAACGTATTAAACAAGAACTGAAATCTAGGGCTACCAAATCTGATACTCAGAGCTTATGATGACTACTGTCCCTTGTTTTGCAACATCCTCCTACATATCTAAATGACACTAGAATGTTGTTACACTCAGCTCCATCCTTTCCAAGGGCCCATTTGGTCTCATCAGGTCCCAGGTTATGGGTTTTAACAAATTAACAAAGCCAACCCTAACCTGTCAGCTTGACTATTTACAGCCTAAAATGTCTCTCTCATTAAAGTATTATCTACCTTTTCACACCGCCACATTCACATGTAAAACCCCTGCTCACAATGGGACAGCTCAACGTAAATGAAAAGGGTGAAAATCACTTTCACTGTTGCGCAAACAACCATTACTGTTTGACATTTGATTCCCACAAACAAGCTATAAATGGCTCAGTGACATTGCTAATGGAGGCAGTAAATTTAACTCGTCTTTTCACAAATATATAATCCACAATGGCCAATCAACACGCCTCAGTAGAATATAGGCTTCACAGCAAACGTGTGCTGCATCCTCTCTGGAGAGTCAGAGAATGGAGGAAACCTTGTAGGCTGTACACTTATCAAATATATTGTAATATAATAGGATTCAAGTAGGCTGCAATGCTATGTGCTTTCCAAGGAAGAAATCTTCACTCAGCAATAGCCCGACTGTATGGCCAGCTTACGGCCTGTCTTTGCTGTGTTATCTAAGCAATGGGCTTCTATTTGCATAAATGCCCAACTGACTTGTCATTTGCTAATTTTGTGCTACAGTGAATCCGAAAAAAAGGACGGTAATAGGGAAGACAATAAAGCCCCTGGCAAAATGTTTATACACTGCTACTATGCAGCAGTCTGTGAAATCCTTTCCACTAGTACAGTGAGGGAAAAGGCTGGCTATTTATCATATGGAATTACAGACTGCAATTGCACAGGGAGGGTTACCTTGTTTTAAAGCCTTCATTTCAATACAATTATGGGGTCTGTTTATAAAGGCTGGGTGGATCCAGGCACAAATGCCTGCATTCTCTGCACATGGAAGAAAAAGAAGTGTTCTATAGTTATAGAAGTTATTATAGTTACAGCAGTTATTTTTGACAATCCAACATAAGCTCACTTGTAAAATCTCTTTTCATGCTGTGAGTTCTGCCTGTCTGGTGGTCATCTCTTTCCACAACTTCCTGGATTACCAGCATGCTTTGCAGCTTTTCCGCTGATGTTTACCCTCCATTTCTAAAGACTACAAATCACCTGGTACTTTGCTCCCTGTGTTCTATCGAGAAGTTCCCCCTATTGAAAAATGCCCGGCCAGAACTGCACATGCACAGCTCATGCGCAGAACGGAGCCTTAGAACAGCTGAGTATAAGATCAGCTGTTGTCTCGCGTTGCCGAGGCACGTTCATGTATGTTAGGGACGGATATTTACATGAAGGGGGCGGATATTTCAATGATGGCCAGTGCTGGGGGCAGAATTTTTATCGATGGCCAAACAAATCTGCTAAAGAAATCTTTATGTAATATACAAAAAGCTGCCCTTCAATTGACTAACCACACCCCGCAAGCGTTCAAAATGAATAGCAGATAAAGATTTATTTTTCAGATTTCATTGGCCATCAATACAAATTTCACCCCCACCACTGCCAATCATTGAAATATCTGCCCCATCATGTAAATATCCGTCCCTCACCTACATGAACATGCCTCGGCCACGCGAGACAACAGCTGATTGTAAGCTCAGCTGTTCTGCGGCACCGTGCGGCGCTTGCGCAGTTCCACCCGGGCACTATTCGATAGCTGGGCACATCTCAACAGAACACCTGCAAGCTGTAATTCCTGTAGTGACTCCACTTCCCAAAATTCCGCCTTTCAGCACCTCTGTAGTTCAGAAGGCAGTCTCTGTGAAATGTGTGACACAGCAGTGCCTACTCACAGGTCATAGTGAATAGAGTTGCCACCTTTTCTTCAAGCCAAACCCGAACACTTTTGCAGCACAGGGCAATTTTTTATTTATAATATTTTTTTCTGCTGTAAACACTATAGGATTATAAAAGACCTGGGATACATTTGGGTGCCCCAAGGAGAGTAGTAATGTAGCACACAGAGCGCGCCTTGGCAAACAGTGGGTGTGGCCAAATTGCTCATGCTGACATTATCACCCCACCCTTCAGTCACACCTGCTCCCAAACAGCTCCGGGATAGCAACAGATTTGTGTATGACTATCTCGGTTACTTGGGGAGCCACAGCCTGGTCTGAATAATGTGTCCAGGTTTCAGGTGGACTGAAACCCGGACACATGATTCAAAACCCGAACTGTCCGGGTGAATCCTGGACAGGTGGCAACCCTAGTAGTGAGTACATGTCACAGAATTCAAGGAAGTAAATGTGTGGGGATCTTTGCAAAGTAAGTTTGTAAGTTTACAAACTGCATCTGAGCTACCCAACCTAAAAGCTTTATTCATTTTTAATATTTAGAGCAAATTCATCCATTCATCCATGTCTCCATGCTTTATTTTGCTGAGAAATCACTTTGAAAAACACCCCCCTAGCATTTCCGCCTGTGGCCATCTTGAGTAAGGGCAGATGTTTCATGTAGCATTTACTTCCTGGAATCCATCTGCCCCTTAGATTATGAATGCAGACAGGAGGGTGTGCTTAGCTGAGAAAACCCACCTTCCCCTCCTGAAGACTCCTGGGATGAATTAAATAATTTGATTAGGCCTGGAAAACAGGAAGTAACTGAAGAAATGTAAAAACAAGTTTAAAACAAGTAAATATTATATACTTTGCTATCTATTTACTAATGCTAGCAGCGTAATAAAATAGTTAATTGCTGACTGAGAGAGTCAAATTCCACTTTGGGAAATAAAAAGGAGTAAAAGAAGTAAGCCAAAAAGAATTGAAATACAACGTGTAAATTAATATATGATTTTACATTTTGACCATAAACACTCTTTAAAGAGATTGTAAAGATTATTATTTTTTTTAAGTAACAAACATGTTATACTGTGCAATGGTTTTGCACAAAAATGCTAGTGCTCTGGGCTCCTGCTCTCTATGTGCCACTATAGGCATCCACTTCCTATGGGGGTACACGTGCGCGCTCAATCCCAATCCAGGCTGTATGTTTCTATTGACACACGCAGTGCGGCTCTGCCCCACCCCACTCTGCTCGCTGGTTTTTATTGACAGTAGCAGGAGCCAATGGCTCCCATTGCGCTCACTGGGTCCAGAGGAGAGAGAGCAGGGCCACTGTTTTCAGGCAGCGCTGGATTGAGATTTGGCTCAGGTAAGTATTTAGCGGGGCTGGGGGGAGCTGCACATAAAACGTTTTTTATCTTATGCAGAAAATGCAACCACTTTAACATTTGTAAAATTCTATTTTGCTCATCAATCAGAACAAATGACTGATGTTTGACTGGTGTTTTTGATAGGTAAAGCTTTAGGGTACATTCACACCACATGTACTGTATTGTATTGAACTTTATGAAATGTCTCTTTTGTTAAAAAAAAAAAGTGAACAGAGCAATGTACAGAGCATTGCTGTGATTCATTCTGGAAGCACTGCTGAAAGAAGAGGGAATAGAGCGGTGATTTCAGTTCCCCGGACCACTGCATCCGCTGCATGAGCACTGACAGCTCATCACCCACTGAGTTAATTACGGTGGGGAGGGTGTGCGTTGTTATTAACCTTTTTCTGAAAAGGTGAACTAACCCAATAATATGAAAATTAAAAGACATTTAAGGCCTCTTTCACACACTGTCCGTATTTCAGGCTGACCCAATCAGAGCCTTCATTCTTCTCTATGGAGCGGCGAGTGTAAATGGATATGTGTCCGCTTACACCCACCTACGTCCAATTCGATCCACCAAAAAGAGACGCATTTACTCCAGCGGATCAGATTGCAAGGCAGTCGAGTGTAATCGGATAGGCGGTCCGTTTACATCCAGCTGCCCATAGAGAAGAGCAGTCTGTGTCCATGTGTGCTCCACTCATGCTCTGCTGGAGTGGCAGGTGTAAACAGACATGTGTCCATTTACACTAACCTACATCCAGCGGATCAGATGGCAGTCAGGTGTAACGGACAGGCGGTCCATTTGCAACCGGCCGCCCATAGAGAAGATCGGTCTGTGTCTATGTGTCAGGACCTGGACTTTAACCTGGGACCTCAGCTGTGTCTGGCAATGAATCTTCTCTCTGAGATGCTGAACATCACCTTGTCGGATCCTTTGGACAACTCTGCCTTGTGCCTTGATTCCTGCTGAACCTTGAACTCTGTGCTCCTCCCACGAACTTTCTGGTATAAGCCATGTCTCTGCATTTCCTCCTTACCGGAATATTGTGCTATCTCCATCCTGTATCTCGCTCCTGTCTTCCCTGCTACTGTCCATATTTGCTGCTGCTCGTTATTGACCTTTGGCTTGTTCCTCGACTATGCTTCTGCCTGATCCCAACCAGCAACTATCGTTACCAACCTTTTGGCTTGTTTACTGACCAGGCTTTTGTTTGATCTTTACCTGATTATCCGCTACTGGACCCTGGCTTGCTCACCTCCTGGTGGGGCGATCCTGAGGACTGTGACCTGGTACTAACACGCCGCAAAATCCATCTCCGCCATCAGGAGCTCTGGTGAACACCGGTTAGTACTTAGACTCAGGTGAGCCTGCATCATCTGCCAGGGTGACAGCCTGTGTACCTATCCTGCAGGTCGGTGGTAGTCCTGCAACTGCTTCAGCAATTGGTCTTCAAGCCTGACCCCTGATCGTGACAGAATATTCTGGCCCAAAACATGGAGGCCGCTATAGCAAATGCTGTGGCTCCTTTTATGCAGCAAATTGCAGGGCTGCAGGAGTTCGGTGTAACTTACCAAGAAAAATTTGCCGGACTGGAAGGTGTAGTGAAGGAGCAACACGAAGAGATCCGTGCTCTGATAAAACAATTGCTGGACCTACGTTCCCGAGATGATGCTAACGGACATGCCTCACCCACCCAAGTTTAATGGAGACCACCGCCATTACAGAGGTTTTCTTAACCAGCGTCTCATCTATTTTCAAATGCGACCCAGTGCATTAATTTCTGAAAGACAGAAGGTAATGTTTGTTATCAACCTGCTGACTGGGGAAGCTCTAGCCTGGGCCTCCCCTTATATTTAACAAGACAGTGCCATGCTGAATAATTTCCAGACTTTCGAGGCCGCGATGAATCAAGTTTTTGATGATCCCAACCACTGCGCTATGGCTGAAGCAAAGTTGCATAGTTTAGGGCAGGGTAAACGCTCTGTTGCTGAGTAAACAGCTGAATTCAGACGTTGGATCACAGATACCACATGGAACCCAGCAGCGCAAAAAAGTCAGTTCCGCCAAGGGCTGTCTGAACAGGTAAAAGATGAGCTTGCTAGATTAGAGACTCCTAATGATCTTGAGGCCTTCATCCAACTATGTATCCGAGTTGATCAGAAGCTTGCAGAAACGAGGAAGGAGAGGTTGGGAATGTTTGGAAGTAATGGTGGCCTGGGTTTCTCTGCTAGTCAATTTGTTCAAACGGATCCAAGAGTTTCTCCAGATTCTAACACAGCTGAACCTATGGAGGTTGATGCAATTAAGAGATCCATTTCTACACAGGAGAAAGGAAGAAGACGTTCGGAGAACCTCTGTCTATATTGTGGGGACTCTGGGTATTACGCAGTTAACTGTCCTAACAAGGTTAGAAGAACAATTGCAGCGACTGATGTGATCGTGCCTGAACAAATATATTACCCAGTCTATCTCCCCATTGATTCTCGGAGAAAACAAATTAAATTCTCCACTATCTAATTTTGTCATCCCTATTAAGCTTATTTCTGAGGGCCGAGAAATCCCCTGCTCTGCTATGCTGGACTCTGGGGCTGGAGGAAACTTTATGGACATAGAGTTTGCCCACAGCAATAACATTCAAGCCAGAAATACATCTGCTGCTATTGAGATGGAGACGGATGATGGTTCACCCTTATCTACAGGACCTTTTACCCATAAAACGGTTCCTCCAATAATCCAGTTTGAGACTGACCACTGTGAGACCATCAGCTTTCTGTTGATCACCCAAATTTCTGGTCATTTGTTGGTTCACCAATCACAATCCCTCTATCAACTGAGGAGCACTTACCAAACAAGTTCTCCGCTGGTCAAGGAATTGCAAGTTGGTGTGGTAACTACCCAGTCATATGACAACTTGCCTCCACAATACCATGCGTTCCAAGATGTCTGTGATAAGAAAAATACAGATCAATTACCTCCTCACCGCCCATACGATTGCCCCAATGAGCTGATCCCAGGGGCAGAAATACCTTTCGGCCACCTATTCAATCTGTCAGAACCTGAATTAAAAGTGCTCAGGGAGTGGCTTGATAAGAATTTAGAGAAGGGTTTTATGAGACACTCAACATTTCCTGCAGGAGGAGCCCTATTCTTTGTTGAAAAGAAAGACTCCACCTTGCGTCCATGCATTGATTACAGGGACATGAATAAGGTCACTATTAAAAACCGTTATCCACTCCCCTTGATCTTGGAAATGTTGGAAAGACTTCGTTCTGCCAAAGGGTTTACAAAACTTGACCTACGGGGGCAGATAACCTGGTCCGTATTCGTCCAGGAGTTGGATGAAAAAACGCCTTTAGGACCAAATATGGACATTTTGAGTCCTTAGTCATGCCTTTTGGTCTTTGCAATGCCCCTGCGACCTTTCAACACTTCATAAGCAATGTTCTTTGAGATCTGTTGGAGCAATTTGATATTGCTTAGCTGGATGACATCTTTATTTTTTCTGATAACCTGGAAGAGCACCACAAGCATGTTTGCACTGTCTTTGAAAGATTAAGGCAGAATCAACTTTACATCAAACTGGAGAAATGTGAGTTTGAACAAACCCAGATCCAGTTCTTGGGATATATTATTTCTCCAGATGGAGTGAGCATGGATCCTGAGAAGATTAAAGCAGTGGTAGATTGGCCTGCTCCCGGAAACATTAAGGAAATTCAACAATTTGTCAGGTTTGCCAACTTTTACAGAAAATTCATAAGGAACGTCTCTAAGGTGATAGCTCCAATTACACAGCTAATAAAGAGGTGCCCTTTGTGTGGTCGTCTGAGGCACAGGCTGCTTTTGGAAAGTTAAAAACCCTTTTCACTTCTGCACCAGTATTGGTACATCCCAATCCTGAATTACCTTTTATAGTGGAAGTGGATGCTTCGGACTCTGTCGTGGGAGCTGTCCTCTCTCAACGACATGGTGAAAAGATGCAGCTTCATCCTTGCTCTTACATCCCTCCTTTAATGTCTTCAGCCGAAAGAAATTATGAGATTGGGAATAAGGAGTTAATGGTAATTAAGGAAGCATTTTCTGAGTAGAGGCATTTGCTGGAAGGTGCTAAGTATCCTGTGACTGTTCTCACCAATCATACGAATATGGAATTCATTCATTCTGCTAAGAGATTGTCTTCTAGACAAGAACTTTGGTCATTGTTCTTTTCCAGGTTCAATTTTCATTATCTCATATCAACCTGGGTCAAGGAATGGTAAGGCCGATGCTTTATCACAAATGTTGTCTGGGCCTCTCCAGGAAGACAACTCTGAATACACAGTCCGCCTCAAAAGAACTTTCTAGGGGCCACAAGTTCTAAAGCATTCTTGAGTCTCCTCAATGAAGGGTACGAGAATGACCCACTCCTCAATAATCCTCCTATGTACATCATCCTTGAGTACAAAAATGGCTTCTGGACTCAAGCACATCGCCTCTATGTACCTGAAGTTCCCTCGGGTTGAGGTCCTCAAGTTGGTTCATGTCTCCAAACTTGCTGGACATTTTGGAGTTTCTAAGATGGAGGAACTTTTATCACGTTCCTTTGGTGGCCTGGGTACAAAAGAGATGTCAAAGCTTATGTAGCCTCGTGCCTGGTCTGCGCTCGTAATAAGACACACCAAGCTTCTCCTTTTGGGTTTGCTCCAGCCACTCCCTGTCCCATCAAGACCATAGGGATCAATTTCTATGGACTTTGTGGTCGAATTACCCCCCTCTAAAGAAATGACCACTATCTTGGTTGTATCGACTGCCTCACTAAGATGGCTCAATTTATACCGGTCAAGGGGGTACCCTCTGCAGAACAAACTGCGGAGTTGATGGTTCAAGAAGTCTTTAGACTACGTGGAATTCCAGAAGATGTAGTTTCTGATAGAGAAGTACAGTTCTCTTCAAAATTTTGGAAAAGCTTTTGCTCAGCTTTAGGAGTAACAATTAATCTGTCTTCTGCTTTTCATCTTCAGTCTAATGGTCAGACCGAGAGGACCAATAACATGTTAGAGCAGTACCTTCAATGTTTTGTTAGTTATCTTCAAGATGATTGGGTGGATTATCTTCCTACAGCAGAGTTTGCTTATAACAACTCTAAACATTGTTCCACCTCTCAGACCCCTTTTTTGCTAAATACTGGGCATCATCCAACTTTTATCCATGATCTCCCTATCTCAACTCCAATTCCTGCTGTTACCAGCAGATTAACTGCTTTACAGGAGATCCAGGATAAATTGATAGAGACTTTGAGGGAAGCTCAGGAAAGTTACAAAAAGGCTGCAGGTAGACATTGCAGAGCACTTCCTACCTTTCATGTGGGTGATCAAGTTTGGTTATCTACTAAAAATCTGAAGGTTCATGTTCCATCTACAAAGTTGGGACAAAAGTTTGTGGGGCCTTTCCAGATCTTGGCCCAGATCAACTCAGCCGCCTTTCGCCCAAAACTTCCATACAGTATGAAGATTCACCCTGTGTTTCACATATCTCTACTCAAACCATTTCACAAAAATACTTTTTCTGGAAGAATTCTTTAACCCCCTCCACCTGTTGAGGTACAGGATGAAGAAGAATATGTGGTGGACACATTTCTTGATTCCAGGATCTATAGGAACAAAATGCAATATCTGGTTCAATGGGAAGGATATGGGCCAGAAAAAAATTCTTCAGAGCCTGAGCTGAATGTTCATGCTCCGAGATTAACAAGAGAATTCCACCAGAGGTCCCCTCACAAACCAGGCCATAAGGACATCCTTGGAGGAGGGGAGTACTGTCAGGACCTGCACTTGAACCTGGGACCTCAGCTGTGTCTTGCAATGAATCTCTCACTGAGCTATCTGAGATGCTGGACAGTGCCTTTTCGAATCCTTTGGACAACTTTGCCTTGTTCCTTGATTTCTGCTGAACCTTGAACACTTTGCTTCTCCCACGAACTTCCTGATATAAGCCATGTCTCTGCACTTCCTCCTTACCAGAATATTGTGCTATCTCCAGCCTGCATCTCGCTTCTGTCTTCCCTGCTGCCGTCCATATTTGCTACTGCTCGTTATCAACCCTTGGCTTGTTCCTCGACTACGCTTCTGCCTGATCCCAACCAGCAACTACTCGTCACCCTCCTTTTGGCTTGTTTACTGACCACGCTTCTGTTTGATCCTTACCTGCTTATCCGCTACTGGACCCCGTCTTGCCCACCTCCTGGTGTGGCGATCCTGAGGACCGCAACCTGGTACTAACACGCAGCAAAATCCATCTCCACCATCAGGAGCTCTGGTGAACACTGGTTAGTACTTAGACTCTGCACCTCAGGTGAGCCTGCATCATCTGCCAGGGTGACTGCCTGTGTACCTATCCTGCTGGTCGGTGGTAGTCCTGCAACTGCTATAGCAATTAGTCTTCGAGTCTGATCCCTGATCGTGACACTGTGTCTGCTCTGCTCAGGCAGAGCAGACACAGACCTGTCATCCGCCTGCTCAGCTGAGATCAGTAGAGGGATCCCCTGCTAAGCAAGCGGATTGCTGCCACAGTACGCCCCATGTGAAAGGGGCCTAAATGTTGGTGAATCTTGTTTGAAGAATTCATATGTAAGCTAATAATGATGATAAATTTGCTTTAGAAATTACACAATTATTTTTAAGGGCCAGTGCAGTGGTTATTAGCATGGCACATCGTCCTTTGATTCCAACCTCATGCGAAACACTGAGCTTAAGATGAGGTCTGGCCATGGAGAAAAAGAGTCAATCTACCCATTGCCTGTGGCATGTAGGGCAGAGGGACTAGGACATTAATCTATATGTCTGGACTTCTCTCTGTGCCAGATAGTAAACAGCCTAGCTACTAAAGAGTGCTCAGACCCTGTCAGGCTGGGCAATCCTTCCCTTTTCATTATTAGCTTCAGGGTTTGGGTGGATGATACTTATTTCTTAGAGTGCTTAACCTTAAAGCTTTAAACTAAACAGACTTGAGCTGATCCAAGTCTCTTAAGTATGATCAGTAGTGTCACCTGTTATAATGAAGTGATGTTAGTAGGGGGTTCGCCTACATGCCACATCAGAACTGACAGTTCAGGCAGCCCCCTCAGCATTTGGTTCTTGAAATGAAAATTGCAATGACAAATCACTCAATGTGTCTTTCTGTACTATGGCAACACTGGGTGAAATGTAGTGAGAGCTGGATATAATGACCAAGTGACATTGCTCTAATACGGCTTCATCTTCTGCATGCATTTTGATGCCATATTCAAAAAGTTGACACTTTTAGCGGTACGCCTGATAATTCATTCAAATGGGACTAAATACTGTATGCTCCATGTGACAGTGCCAACGAGTTTCTGTTGCAATAGGATGACTTTTAGAAATAAAGAAAAACAAATCTACACACTCATTGTCTTCTCATGTGATTAGAGGATGTCCATTGTTTTTGCAAAATACTTTTATTTAATTTATTATTGACAGTTCGTCACTTAAAATTAGTCCATCCGCCACCCTTGTTTGTATTCTCCAGTCAAAACAATATAAAGTAAAATTCCAACTAAAACATTGTTTGGAAAGGATTATTGGTGTTTGTGCGATTTGGGAGGATTCACCACCATTCTACACTATGTCAAGGTGACTATTTTCATTGAGAGGGGGAAAAAATTGTTCTAGTTGTCAGCATAACAGGGAAAGAGAAGAAATCTTCCACTGGGAACACTGGCAGCTATGAAAGGTGTGATTTCCCCTAAGATTGGAGAGATATCCACTTCTGCATCTTTGATACAAGAAGGAATAGAAAATTATTTTTAAAAAATGACAAATGTTCTAACATATCTTCATTGTATCCAAAACCTAAAAACTTTAAATTTTGAACTATGTACAAAGTACACACCTATTATTATTTTAATACAGGATTTATATAGCACCAACAGTTTGCTTTACAATATACAAGGGAGACAGAACAGTTACAACACAATTCAATACAAAAGGGTTAGGAGGACCCTGCTTGTGAAAGCTTACAATCTCAAAGAGAAGGACAAGTGATACAAAAGTTAAGCTAGCCATGGATGGATCAAAATTCTGCTGGTTCAGCAGGGACTGGCCAAATTTTGATCCATCTATCCCCATAATTCCATATCCACATAGTAAGAAGTTAATCTAATGATCTCCAGAACCTCTCATGAACAGACCTGTTAGAAAATTATTTTTCAATCAGCACTGCAGCCAGTTAGCTGCAGCTCTGATCAGTGTATTCTGACAGCAGAGGAGTCCCTGCTGTAAGAATACAATAAAACAGTAGGGTGGATTCCTCTATCCACCTCACTTGTGTGGATTGGGGAATCCATTCAGCTTTTTTCGATTAGACCATTGGCTGACCAAAAAAACTGATCCATCTAGGGCCAACTTTAGCAACTGTTAGGGGATGAGTTGATAGATAGAGTAAAAGTTTATTTTTTAAATAGAGGTGGGATAGGCTTCCCTGAAGAGACGAGTGTTCAGGGATCAGCTAAAGGTGGACAGAGTAGGAGATAGCCAGAAAGATTGGGGTAGAGAGTTGCAGAGGATGGGGGATGCTCTAGAGAATTTTGGAGGTGATGAGGGAGCTAAAGAAAAAGAGGTCTTGGGAGGATGGTTTGGATGATCTTGAGACAAATTTGGTGATGTAGCTGTGGATGGCTTTGTATGTTGTTAATGTTTTTATTTGTTGGGCGATTGGAAGCCAGTTGAGGGATTGGCATAGTTTGATGGTGGACACTGATTCATTGATGAAGTGGATGAGTCTAGCAGTAGTAATCATGATAAGACATAAAGGGGGGACAGTTTCCCTTAAAATTGTCTGCTAGGTATTTTTTGTGGACTAACTGTCCTTGCATATGTTAAACATCCATTGCATATAATGTATTTCTATGCTGAGAAGACTATACACCCGATTGTGTACTTAAAAGTGGGGTATGCCTGTACTATTATCCTGGAAAGGAGCAACCCATCCTACTTTGACCACTTGCTGGCTTAAGTTGATAAATGATAGTTTGCCTCTGTAAAGCTTACCTTTGAACTCAGAAAGAAACGCCATCTCTTTGATAAACTATGGCATAAATGGGTGTCTAGTCCCCTTACCCTGATGTCTTTAGATCCAGGACATTAGTATGATCCCTTTTACTTCTCACTGCCACTGATATTGTAGTTGTGCTCTTTGACCTACACTTACCCCTTCTGTCTTTTATATATATTGTGTTTTCATGTATACTGTCATTTTCTTTACCAATTTTTATATTATACAGAGACACAGGAGGCATAGTTTAGTTATGTCTATAACTTGTTTATTGTTTGTTGTTATTCTTGTACAACAATGGAAGTTCCTCAATAAACATATCTTTAAAAAAAAAAGGGGGGGGGGGGGGGGCAGTTCATATACAGGTAGGCCAAGAGGGAGGAGGGAGTTGCAATATCTACAAAGTATTTTACTATTAGGTAACTAAAATAGTAGTAATAGGCACTTTTTTAAATTATGCACATCTCGAGGCACCCATTCTTAAATTTCAAAAACAAAATTACTAGTTTTACATACTGCAGCAGCATTCCCAAATAGGACACCTGAAATTAGAGGTGATTTATTTTTTACCATACAAATACACTTTTGCACACTGGTACTGACTAGCATTTCAGTGTTTCCCTTCTCTCTGAGTTCCCTTCTCCCTAAAGGCAAAATACTGGTGTCTCAAATCAACATATATAAGTCAGCGCTTAATGGTATAAATAAAAAACCTTGTGCAAATAGGCATAGATATATGTTATACCCTAATGCCGTGTACACACGGGCGGACTTTTCGTCATCAAAGGTCCCACGGTCTTTCCGACGGACTTTTGACAGACTTCTGACGGACTTCTGACAGACTTTCGAACGAACAGACTTGCCTACACACGATCACACCAAAGTCCGATGAATTCGTACGTGATGACGTACGACCGGACTAAAAAAAGGAAGTTGATAGCCAGTAGCCAATAGCTGCCCTAGTGTTGGTTTTCGTCTGTCGGACTAGCATACAGACAAGCGGATTTTTCGACCGGACTCGAGTCCGTCGGAAAGATTTGAAACATGTTCCAAATCTAAAGTCCGCTGCAGGTCTGATGAAGACCACACATGGTTGGATTGTATGACAGATTCGTCCCGTCGGACCAGTCCGGTCGAAAAGTCCGCCTGTGTGTACACGGCATTAGGCTCAGTTCACACATGTGCAATGCGGGTACCCTGCAAATGCACTGAGGGTTCCCGCATCGCACCCGACTCGCACAGCAGTTCACACTGCCATATGCAAACTGCTGGGAGTGTCAATAAAATGTTAATGACACCCCCATTTCAGCTTGCATATCGCACTGTGAACTGACAGTTTGGACATGAATCGGATCGCATGGATGTGAACACCCATGTGATCCGATTCTGGTGCAGACCAAAAAAAGGGCTGTGTGCGAGTTTGGTCTGAATGCGATGCGATATATAGAAAAAGAATTCCCCTAGTGGTGGATTTTAAAGGCACATGTAAAAAGGAATAAAAGGGGTATATAAAGTATGAACAATAATTTATTAATTGGAAAAACAGTAAAACATATAACAGAGATGTAACAGTAGTTATTAGGAATGCGAGTCAGGTACTTTTGCATTGATACAGTGTTAAAACGATACTCTTGCATCCGACGCGTTTCGGAGTTATTTTGCCTCCTTCTTCAGGGAGGGTATACGTTTACAGAAAATTGTTGACACTGTATAAGTTGACTTGGCATTCCATCACAATTTAGATTAAAAACAAAGGCACTGACATTGTCTGTCTACCCAGCATATTCCTGATTCCGGTAAAGAAAAACATTTTTTGTTAGTGTATAGTAGATAGTATTACTGCAAAAATAGCAGTGGGATTTCAATCTACATATGATTGGGAAAAAAAGGTGTTTTCTTCAACAAGGGTGAAGAGGAAGCCCGGAAGCGGGCTTGTAAAAAGTGTAGAAACTTGAAGTTCCACTGAGGCCGAGGGCGGGTCCTGGTAGTGGCTCAATAGATGGCGTTAGAGAGTACATAGAAGGTAACTGGTAGTAGCTTAAAGTGTATGTAGTGGGTAGATGTCAGACAAAAGAAAGTTGGATGTCTGTTCAGTCCGGCATCATCCTGCAATCATACTTTATATACCCCTTTTATTCCTTTTTACATGTGCCTTTAAAATCCACCACTAGGGGAATTCTTTTTCTATATATAAAAAATTTGGATGTGGCACAACCCCACAGTCGGCTGCCGTTCTACACCTTTTGCGAATGCGATGCAATATCAGCCATACTATCTGTATGGCTGATATCGCATCACACGGACATCGAATGTGATTTGCACTGCAATGCGGTGCGGATCACATGCGTTCTCACAGAGCGTACTGGTGTGAACCGTCACTGAAAATCTAGACCATACAAATGCAGCACTTAAAATTAAACATAAAAGTATAACCCCCATGCAATATTATAATAGGTATCCATATATAAACGTGAATAAACTGTATTGTTCGGATTATATATAAAAAAAACAAGGTCCAGATCATCCGTGAGAAATTAAATAAAGTGATACAAGCCAAACTTTATCCAATTCTTCACCATAAATTGGTCTCCACAGTGCTGTGCTTCCATTGATAGTAGAAATGCACACTTACCAGACTGCATTGCTGTCTATGAAATAGAACAGTTAAATGCACATATTCCTGTTATGTAACTCCTTTCAGGATGTGCTACTCCATTCCTTCAATATCTAATGTGGACTGTAAGGATTTTTCTCTCTCCAATCATATATGCCATAATTCTATCCCGATATGTGTATAGCATTCACATCTGAATCAAATCACCAACAACAACAATGCTCATAATGCAGCATTTATTGGTGGCTCAAAAACAATCACATGATAAAAATAAGTAAAAAAGAATTTTACTTGTTTTTATCACGTGATTGTTTTTGAGCCACCAATAAATGCTGAATAAAATAAAAGGAGTTGCATAACAGTAATAAGTGCATTTAACTGTTCTATTTCATAGACAGCAATGCAGTCTGGTGAGTGTGCATTTCTACTATCAGTGGAGGCACGGTACTGTGGAGACAATTTTATGGTGAAGGATTGGATAAAAATTGGCTCACTTTATTTGATTTCTCAGGGATGATTTGTACTTTGTTTTTTAAATTTTAATCAGAACTGTCAGGTGTATATATAGACAGCTATTATAATTTGCACGGGTGATATACTTTTATGTTTCATTTTAAGCACTGCATTTGTATGTTTTAGTTTAAATTCTGGTGTGAATGGGCCCTAATGGTGGCCATACACACTGTGATAAATTATTGATTTCTTTTCCAATCGATCTCCCCCGTTTTGTAGTTGACAACCAAATTAATCAGTATGCCACACGCGGGAAAATGGATTGATACAATCATAATCATCCACCTTTGTTCACACTATGTATTCTCATGATCTGATCAATGGAAATATGTTTGGATTCATGACCAAAGCATCTCGGTGCTGATAATCAGTGCAAGACGATTGATAGTTGGATGATGAACCCAGTTTGAGCAAATCTGATCTAAATTGAGTCTAAATGAATCGGAAGAGAAGTTATGGCTATTTGATTATTTACAGATTTCATTAGTTTGATAGAATTGTGCATTGATCAGATAGTAAAACTGACGAATTTATAGCCACTATAACTCTGTCTTTTTTCACATCTACATAAAATACATTCTTTTAAAACATAACACGTTCCTACATCTGTGCTGACCCTTCAGTCTTCCACCTGGCTCTGGTAATATAGATGACATATGCGCCGTATTTGCATTTTTCAAAGGAGCACTGGGCAGGTTTGACATGACTGTTTTGACTCAAAGGTCTGTGCGTATTTGTTAAGCATGGTGTGATTGTACTTTTTTTTTTTTTTTCAGACATTAAGTTGCTTAGCAGTGAGGTCTGTTAACATATGCATGAAGGCAACCGCTGCAGGGCCTAGCAAACTGAGTCTGTGCAGCACTGAGAATGCTATGTGGAGCACACATACTGCTTCAGATCTGCCTTTCAAGGCATTACTCTGCTGTTAATACATGAAAATATTCAGAGGATTCCTTACTGCATGTAACCAATATTATTGTACGTTAAAATAAAATCACTGTCAACTAAAGCATATCCTGTCTGTTGTTAAAGTTGCTCTCCAGGCAAATGCAACAATCCCCCCGGCCACCACCCAAAAAAAGCAATTTAGTCCAATTAGGTATTCATTAAGTGTATGTAACACTAAAGCCTCGTACACACGCTTAGATTTTCAGACGACCGAACGTCCATTTTTTGTGGCATGCTAGCCTCATGTCGAAACTGAAGAGATTACTCACAATACGAAAATTTGCGTACGACAGAATACAACGTCAGAAGTGACGTATTGTGTTGAATAGTTTTGTATGTATTCTTTCGTTTCTGAGCATGCGTAGTCTTGCTTTTACGATTTTTTTCGTATGAAAACTGTTCTAATTAAATGAAAATCAGATGTTGAGTTCACATCCGACAAAAATTTTTTAGTCTCCTATGTGTCTGATGAAAAAGCGAAATAGGCTGTCGAAAGCACTGTACTAACGATCAGAAAATTGGCAGACAGCTCATCGTATGAATTTTTCCATCTGATTTTTGTATCGTGTGTAGAGGCCTTAGGGCAGTTTGCTTTTGATCTTTTTCTGCAGTGGTTCTTTTGCGGTGCATTTTGCATTTTTGCACACATGTTTTTCCCTTTTTATTTATTTATTTATTTATTTATTTATTTATTTATTTATTTATTTTTTATGTGTTTTGCATTTTTTATGTTTTTTTTTTTTTTATGGCCAATTTGTTGTTGGGCAGATTAAAAACGTGAATCATGGCAAAATCGCCATAAAATCACGGTAAAAACCTGACTACATGCTTTTCTGCAGCTTCTCCATTAAAGTCTATTGATCCAAAAACTCACTATTTTGCATTGAAAAAAGTCCTTGACCCTTTCCAAAAATGCAGCGGGTGAAAAAAGCATAGCTTGGGACATGTCCCATAGGAAACCATGTTAAATGGACTCTAGTGCGTTTCTGCAAAAAGCATTAAAAAGCGGATTGGTGTGAACCAGACCTTAGGCTTCACTCACACAGTGAGCTTTATTTACTAAAGGCAAATCCACTTTGCACTACAAGTGCAAACTACAAGTGCAAAGTACACTTCAAATTGCACTGAAAGTGCACTTGGAAGTGCAGTGGCTGTAGATCCGAGGGGGACATGCAAGGAAGATAAAAAACAGCATTTTAGCTTGCACATGATTGGATAATAAAATCAGCAGAGCTTCCCCTCATTTCAGATCTACCCCTCAGATTTACAGCGACTGCACTTCCAAGTGCACTTTCAGTGCAATTTCAAGTGCACTCTGCACTTGTAGTTTGCACTTGTAGTGCAAAGTGGATTTGCCTTTCGTAAATAACCCCCTATAGCATTTAAAACGCATGTTGGACTTGTGGTGCCATTGTTAACAGCACCCCAAATGCAGCAATCAGACATGCATTTTCTTCATCCAAAAAAAAGTATGGACGACGCTGCAAAATGCATGGTTAAAAAACACACATAAAAGGTGCATAAGCTACTTTGCCTTGCTTGTTGCATGTATGACAGTCTATTAAAATTAATGGGCTGCCTTATACGCGTAGCTAGACAACGCACAGAGAAGTATGTTATATGTGACACCCTGCATCCTAGTGTGTAATGGGACCTAAATCTATTTTTCTATGTTTGGCATCATGCCTCGCTGTATACAGTTTTTTAAGAAAATAATTTTTTGTGAATCGTATGTTACCTGGTGATCCAACCAGTAACAGGACTTCCTGTTGCAGGCTGACAACGCTAAGCCACTGCCTTGCAGTTGGCAACAATGTTGTCGGCTTGCCTTGGTTTGGACATGGCGCTACATGGCTGTATTGCAGCCAACATCCGATTAAAGGAGTGGACACAGCAGGCCGACAGTGTTGCTGCTAATTGTGAGACAGTGGCTTAGCATTCATTATCAGCCTGCAATAGGTATTGGTTTTACTGGCAGGATCTGCAGGTTACAAACTCTGCAACAGAGTCACAAATTTGCAACTGAGAGGACAAACTCAGTGGCGGCTGGTGCTCAAAATTTTTGGGGGGTGCAAACAAACTGAAAAATTTTGAAAAAAAAACCATCAATTGTAGCCTCACTGTGCCCATCAAACGCAGCCACTGGGCCCATCAAATGCAGCCACTGTGCCCATCAAACACAGCCACTGTGCCCCAACAAATGCAGCCACTGTGGACCATCAAATTCTCTCACTGTGCCCCATCAAATGCTCCCACTCTGCCCCATCAAATGCTCCCACTCTGCCCCATCAAATGCTCCCACTGTGCACCATCAAATGCTCCCACTGTGCCCATCGAATGCCGCCACTGTGCCCCCCCCCCCCCCCCCCCCGCATGCCGTCTGTCCAGCACTTATCCTGTCTCAGTGGGGCAGTGGGTGACGGTGGCGAGCGATGTCCTTGATGTCTTCTTCTCCCATCCTCTCCTCCTGTCCTCTCCTATGATTGGACACCTGATAGGCATCCAATCGCAGCGCCTGTCATTTCAGCCAATCAGGTGATGGGTAACAGACCAGAGCACCTGATTGGCGTAGAGGTGGTTCAGTGTTAGGAAAGCGAATATTCATTCGCTTTTCTAACACAGCTGGGTGAACTGCGAGCACCAAGCATGGCGTTCGCTGTTCACCTTTTTTGACGCCTATTAGAGCCTATGGCTCTAATCAGGTGCTTCAACCCCCCCCCCCCCCCGCCGCAGTAATTCAGGCGCCCTGCTCCCGAAAAGGGGCCGGGCTCCTGAATAGGGGTTGGCAGCAGTGGCCATGGATAGATTCATGCACCGCTACTGGACAAACCACAACACTGGCGGGGGGCGTACTGCGTTCACCTTTTATTCTTAAGGTAAGCCTCATGCACACTGGGTGTTTGCCCAACTCTTTTATGCTGTTTATCTCCTGCTCAACACCTTTTCTCCTGGCAGGTGATAAACAGCATAAAAATGCACCTAAAGCCCCCTTTGCACATGCATTTAGAAACGTCAAGCGTTGGGCATTTGTTCATTGAAATTAATGCTCAAGCACTAAGTGTTTAGACACGTTTAGGTGCATTGGGCATTTTTTCTGCTGAAATGCTTCTCTCCTGAACGCGCAAGTGATGGGTTTTTTTCCTGCCTCAAAACGCTCCTGCATGGACACATCTAAAGACATTGAGGGGGGTTTATAAGCAGAAAAAAAACCCTCAAACATCCTTAAAATCAGCGCTTTTGATGCCAAGTGTGCGTGAGGCCTTACCTTTCTTAGGCTGCATTCAGACTGTTCTGGTGCTTTACCATGTGTTGCAGTAAGACAGCCCATTCATTTCGAACGTGCTGCAGATTCACCACAAGGCAGCTTGTAATGGCCTGCAGTATTTTTAATAACTCAGGGCACCACAGAACACTGATGGCTGACGTCTGTGCGTTGGGGTGTACTGAAACACATGTGCATTGTTGTGCAGTAGCTAAAGACATTGGGGTGTCACTGCATTGGCACGCTTATTTTATTGCATTGCTATGTAGTTTGTTAATGTGCATTACTGCAATGCAACAATCTGTACTAACCCTTAGGCCTCATGCACACAGGCAAATTAGGGAGCACATCAAATCCTGGATTTTTCTGCACCCAGGAAGCTCAGGTGCTGCATACAGATGCCCCTAGACATGATTGGCTGTGTGGTGTATTAATCAAATACAGATATGCTATATGCGGGTGTACACAAGCACACCTGTTAAGAATACAGTAGGCTATAGGCATAGGTGTGTGCAGCTGGTTGCATTAGGGTATGCATCTGGATGGTGTCAGTAGAGCAGTGGATGTGGCAGTGGGACAGTGGACGGTGTCAGTAGAGTAGTGGACGGTTATTATTTTATTTTTCAAATTTTTACAATTTTTTTAAATTCTTTTTTCAATATTTTTTATCATTTTTTTTTTTACAGTTTTTTAGGAGCCCATTGGGGGGCTTTGGTGAAATATCAGGGGTCTAAACAGACTCCTGATGTCTCACTTTTGAGACAGAGAATGGAATTGAGGACAGAGATTCCCCAGTCTCTTTCTCTGCTGCCTTATTAGATGTACTGGACAGTGAATGAATGGGAAGTGTTCTGTGCTGAGTGGCTTCCTGTTCATTCACAAACTGAAGCAACACAGTTTACTATGCTTCAGTTATCAATGGACACAGGAGCGATCTGTACCGATCACTCTTTGTGTTCATTCAGGAAATGAAGGGGCCTGTAAATGACATATTCATCAGCCCCTTCCCTCGCTGTACATCCTGAAACATCCCCCACAGCAGCCAGTCCTTGAAGCTCCATCGACACTTGGACATAAAAGTCACATGACAAGCCACAGCCAATTATTTTATTATGGCATGGCATAATTATTATGGCACCCGTTCAAATCGGTGCGACTTATATTCAAAGCAAATTTTGAAAAGGTGCCTGCACTACTTTGGAGTGACGTTTAGCCTAGGTTCACATTGCTGCAGGTTAGAAATCGTGCAGCTGAACTCACACGATTTCAACCCGGCAATGCAGTCTGAATTCAGGAGTGATTTGACAGACATCTGTGCGAGTTCCTGCACAGATGTCTATTCAAATCGCCCCCGAAGTCGCCAAAAGTACAGGAACTACTTTTGGGAATTGGTGCGGCGCTGCAAAGTCAGCGCCGCAACGATTTAGGCGATGTCATTGCCAGCAATAGCCGCTGATGTGACATGTCAAATTGCATGCCAAATTGGACCCATGTGCACCTAGGCTTAATGCAACTTTGGTCAAAAGAATGTAAAGTCAGATAAAGTCACACCAAAAGTCGCATCAAAACCATGCTCCAAAATCGCACTGGAAATAGTGCAACTTTGGAGATGCATTAATGTGAATGGAGCCTTAAAGTGTTACTAAACCCAAAACAGTAACATCAGTCTGTATATGCAGTAAAGTGTGCTTGTTATACTCACTGTGGAACCTAAGGGTTTAATCCTCTGCATTGTTTAAAAAGGCTGTTTGATCCTGTCTTCTCTGATCCTCCCCTTCTCCCACTGTCCCCAATCTATCTGCTGATAGAACAGAGCTTTGGGGGCACTCTGCACATGCTCAGTTTGGTCTGTATTGTTAGAGTTTTTTTTTTTTGGAAGAGTGCATGTGATCAGCACAGGACCAATCAGCACTGTTCAGACAGAGGGTCAGAGGTCATGCAGCCTCATAGAACAGTCGGAGGAGAATGAAAACTTCTCCTACAAGCTTTAACCAGACACTGATAGAAGTCTCAAGACTGCTATATACTACTGATGAGAATGGCATTTAGCAGTTTATGTTTACTAAAATAATTGCATTTCCATACTCTGTGTACTGTGGAAGACCAGAAATAGTGAATGTAGGATCCTGGGTTTAGTAACTGACTTGGACATTTTATAGATAGGCAATTCCTATCCTCATATTGATTAGTGGATGAAATTAATAATAACTACTGCAGTAGGGAACAGACACAAAAGATACGCTCAGCGTCTTTCCAAATAACTGCTCTGCCTTATTATGACACAATTGAAGGTTTTTATACACATGATTACGTAGGTATCACATTAATATTACAATTGTACATTTATGTTAACAAGGGGCGTAACATAGGCAGACCAATTCTAATCAGGACTCAAAAGAATGCAAACATGTAATGAAAACATTATTAGTGCCGTGTGCACAGTGAGGGCATTGTGCAATACATACAAATAGAATACAATTATATACAGAACTTACAAACTTCCTTTACAGTAACACTTTAAGTAGCAATGTAATCTGGAATTGTAATTGTTTAAACTTTAAAGGAAAATTTAAGAAAAATTAAAAACTAATTATACAATGTAACAGAGTCTAAGATAATGAGTATTGTGATCTAGTTCAAAAATATGAATTAGTCTAACACACGTCTGCATTAAATTAGATGCAAATTACAGGCTGAAGCTTTTGTTGTCATATTTTTATATTACTTTTTAGAGTTGTATGAAGAACGTGTTGATTTTCTTTTTTTTTGCAATGTTTTTGATTGGGTTTTATAGTCTGCAGGAAAACTAATTGGAACTTTATATTATGATTCATCCGGTGTTATGCACTGTTTTGTAATACAGACTATGTTTGTGTTTATATTGAGTCATTAATCATTTTAAGGTTTGCTTCATGCCTACAGGTGCGACTGATCGTGCACTCATTTTCAAGCAGTCACCGCGCATTCCCACGCGTCTCATGAAGGGCAGCCTGTTTATTTCAGTAAAAATAAAATGTGTGTTGCACTGTAAGTTTAACCACTTGCCGACCGTATAACTTAGATATACGGCGGCAAAGTGGCGCGGCTGCACCGGATTACCTGGTACGTGAACCGTCACGTTCGGGTCTGGGGTGTGCACCACCAGCAGCCCAATCCTGCTGTGATTATACACAGCAGGAGCTGATTGGCGGGTACCACAGACTCGATGTCCACTGGCAGCCACTGATCCTTTGGTACAGAGGGAGAGGTCTGCCTATGTAAACAACTCAGATCGCTGTTCTGTCAGTACAAAAAGGCCTTGATCCTGTGTTGCTGCAAAGCAGGGATACCGATCTATGGGGTTTATTTACTAAAGGCAAATCCACTTTGCACTACAAGTGCACTGCAAGTGCACTTGGAATTGCACTTGGAAGTGCAGTCGCTGTAGATCTGAGGGGGACATGCAAGGAAGATAAAAAAACGCATTTTTGCTTGTACATCATTGGATGATAAAATCAGCAGCGCTTCCCCTCGTTTCAGATTTTCCCCTCGGATCTAAAGCGACTGGACTTCCAAGTGCAATTCCAAGTGCACTTGCAGTGCACTTGTAGTGCAAAGTGGATTTGCCTTTAGTGAATAAACCCCTATGTCTTTTCCTAGTGAAAGCACCTCCCCCATAGTAAGAAAACACCAGCTAGGCACATAGTTAACCCTTTGATTACCCCTGATGTTAACACCTTCCCAGCTGGAGTCATTAGTACAGTGACGGTGCTTTTTTTTTTTTAGCACTGATCATTGTCGGACTTTCCGCCAACAAATGTTGGCTAGCATGCTCTCAAATTTTCTGCCAACAAATGTGTGCTGTTGGACTTTCCGATCGTGTGTACACAAGTCCGTCACATAAAATTCCAAAGTACAAACGCGCATGCTCGGAATCAAGTAAGAGCCGGAAGCGCTCGGTCTTGTAAAACTAGCGTTCGTAATGGAGACACCACGTACGTCTTGTACGTCACTACGTTCGTAATTGTTGGCCAACATATGTGTGACCGTGTGTATGCAAGACAAGCCAACAGCCTTCGAACAAAATTCTGCGGTTTTGTTGTCGGAAAGTCTGATCGTGTGTACAGAGCTTTAGTGTGACTGGTCCTCAAAAAGTGTCAGTGTCCGATTTGTGCGCCACAATATCGCATTCCCGCTATAAGTCACTGATCGCCGCCATTACTAGTAAAAATAAATAAAAATATCCCATAGTTTGTAGACACTATAACTTTTGCACAAACCAATCAATATACGCTTATTGCGATTTTTTTGTTACCAAAAATATGTAGTAGAATACATATTGGCCTAAATCAATGAAGAAATTCGATTTTTTTCAATTTTTTTATTGGTTATGTTCTAAAGCAGAAAGTAAAAAATATTGGGAATTATTTACGAAAAGCAAATCCACTTTGTACTGCAAGTGCACTTGGAAGTGCAGTCATTCTAAATCAAAGGGGTAGATCTGAAATGAGTGGAAGCTCTGCTGATTTTATCATCCAATCATGTGCAAGCTGATGCTGTTTGCATGTCCCCCTTGGATCTACAGTGACTTTACTTCCAAGTGCACTTTCAGTGCAATTTCAAGTGCACTTGCAGTGCAAAGTGGATTCACCGTTAGTAAATAACCCCCATTGTTTGTTTTCTTTATACCGCAAAAAAATTAAAAACGCAGAGGTGATCAAATACCACCAAAAGAAAGCTCTGTTTGAGGGAAAAAGGGACATACATTTTATTTGGGTACAGTGTCGCATGACCGCAATTGTCAGTTTAAGTTTTGTAGTGCCCTGTCGCCAAAAATGGCCTGGTCATGAAGGGGTGGGGTAAATCTTCCAGAGAGCAAGTGGTTAAACCTTGCTTCAATCTGCATAAACATCACAAATGGTAATCGTTCAATTAAAATACACAAACATTATGTCAGCAAAGAATTTGCGAAAAAACATTAAGGGCTCTTTCTCACGGGGCGGATCAGTGATGATCCGCCCCGTGAACACCCGCTTGCTCAGCGGGGATCGTTCCGCCGATCCCCGCTGAGCAGGAAGATGACAGGTCCATCGCTGCACGCTGTGCAGCTACGGACCTGTCAGAGCGCCGCTCTCCCCTATGGGGGGATCGGATGACGACGGACCGTAGTGTCCGTCGTCACCCGATCCGATCCGAAAACGGATGGAAAAGTAGGTTTTTCCTCCGTTACACTTTTCGGATCGGAGCGGGGTCAGATGTCAGCGGACATGTCACCGCTGACATCCGACGCTCCATAGGGATGAATGTATGTCCGTTTTTCATCTGAAAACGGAAGGATGAAAAACGGACATACGGATCCCTCGAGTGAAAGAGGCCTAAATGTCTATTTACAGATGAATAAACAGTGCAAGTATGATATACCTCCACGTGTGGCTGCAATGCAAACTTGTGCGTTGTGCTGTGTTGCCACCACCACCAATTATAAAAAGCCTCAGCTCGTACTTTATTGCTTCCACAGGGCACAGCTTATTAGGTACAAATTCTTCCAATATGATACTCTCAGTGGTACTCCAATCACAGGACCAACCAGTTCTCAAACATAATAAGAAAATAAATGAAGCCCATACCGTAGGATCATTTTCTAAATATCCCTGTTTAATTAATTAAAAGCAAGTAATCACAAGCATAGATTAAAAAAACAAGCATCAAAATGCCACATGGCTCCAGTCTGCCAGCAGGCGACAAGCCCCAGGCAGATGTCTATGCGTATAAAAAACATAGGGTGGAGTAATAGCAGTGACGTCATCATGCGCGCTGATGGTGTTTCGATACTTGTGAAACTAGGTGTTAACCTAGCATTGTGTTCAGTTTCGTACGTGTTTGATAAAAAGATAAGATGAAAGAAAAAGACCATCCATTCCTATGATAAACTCAATATACGTAATGTATATGATTGAACCACAAGCCTACCAGTATATCAGTTTTAATAGATGCCTGAAAGATAGTGACACTAAACAATATCCTTATTCTTCAAAAATAATCTATACACATCCCCTATTTATTAGCCCCGTAATCTATTTTTTATTACATTTTTCCTATAGTGTGTTTTACAAGGGAAAGTAAAATTGTTGGCAGGGGTTGAGGAGTGTAGACATGCATCAGTTGCACATCCACCTGACAAAAGTGGAACCTTTCCTTTGGGACACAGCTGAGTCTGAGCCCATTTGTAGGCTTTTTAAGGTGTATCTGTGCCTAGACTATGCCAACCAGTCATGTACCTGGTACGTCATTGGTCTTCAAGTGATTGTACCGGGATCATGCCTACCATTTTTTACAGCCTGAGGTCGGCTCTCTTGTAATAGCAATCAGAGTGGCAAACTAGCTGCAGGGAGGGGGACGCTTTAAAAAAAAAAACAGTGTTTTCTTGGTGTTTTGAATGCTATTAAGTGCAGAGGAGGTATTTTGGGTCTTACTGACACCAGATCCCAACCTTAAAGAGTACCTGTCATATGCCTATTGCTGTCACAAGGATGTTTACATTCCTTGTGACAGCAATAAAAGTGATAAAGAAAAAAAAAATGAAAGCAACAGTGTAAGGTTCGCGCAAAGGCAAACACATGTGTCAGTCTCGCATGCACGCAAACAGCGATTATCCCACCCATGTAAGGTATCACCGCGAACGCCAAATCTAAATTGGTAACCTGTAGAGGCTTTTAAAGCGTCACATATGGATAGAAAGATTGACGTAGCTTGTTGCCACTGCACAGGCGTGTGCATATTTAAAGCCTGACATGTTTGGTATCTATTTACTCACCGTAACATCATCTTTTATGCTTTACAAAACTGGGTTATGCATTATGTTTTTTTGCATTAAAGTTCAAAAAGATGTATTTTTTTCACAAAAAAATGCATTTGAAAAGCCACTGCGCAAATACTTTTACTGCTGATTCAGAACATATAAACACTTGAGTGTGCATAGTCTGGACACAGGTTTACTTAACCTACGTTCACACCTATGCATTTTTTTTTAGTGCGTTTTGCAGTTTGCAGAAACGCACTACAGTCCATTTAACATGGTTTCCTATGGTACTAGTTCACTTCTATGCGTTTTGTGGCTGGTGCATTTTTGGAAAGGGTCGGGGACTTTTTTCCTGAAGATTTGCAGCTAATAGACTTCAATGGAGCTGCACCAGAAACGCAAGTGGTGCATTTTTGATGCGATTTTTTTATGTGTTTTGCGGTTCTTATTTTATATATATATCTGTATATAGCTAGTTGCTAAGGAGGGTGCCGGAAAGCAAGCTGCCACGTCGTTAACAACTGATGAGTCATCAGCTGTCAGCGGCTCCCCGCTGAAAGCTGAATGTAAAAAAAAATTAAAAATTCCCGGCAAAAAAAAATCATTGAAAAAAACTGCGTGGGGTTCCCCCCCAGGTTTATACCGGGCCCTTCAGGTCTAGTATGGATTTGTGGGCGTGGCCCCCCCCCCAAAATTTATACCAGACCCTTATCCGAGCATGCCTGACAAGCCAGGAAAGGGGGGGCAGCGCCACCCCCCTCCTAAACCATAGCAGGCCACCATTTTTAAAAAAGAAATTGGCATAGGGGTTCCCCTCCGATTCTGTACTAGACCCGAAGGACCTGGGGGGAAACCCCATGCCATTTTTTTTTCTTCTTTTTTACATTTAGCTTTCAGCGGGGAACCTCGCTAACAGCCAGTGACTCATCGGTTGCTAAGAATGCAGCGGCTGGCTTCCCGGCCCCCTCCTTAGCAACCGGCTATATACAGTGTGTTTTACAGTGCATTTAAAGAGAAAAAAAAGTAAAATGCATGAAAACTGCATGCAAAAACGCATAAAAAATGCTGGTTTAAAAATGCAAAATGCACTGAAAAACATGCCTGAAAAATGCATCAAGCACAGCCGCATAGATGTGAACCTAGACTCAAGGCAGATTTCAACTTAAAGAAAGAAATGCAAGACCCCTTTGGTCATCTGTTATAGTCCCTCTATCTTTAACCACCAACAGAATTGTAAGAGTAAATGAGTGCCCCACTAATACACTGCTCTAGGGCCCTGTGATTTCCCAGTCCAGGAATTACCACTAGTGTTTCCTAGAGAAATTGGGAAAAAAGTTACACCACTGAAAGATCACTATTTGGCATAGGCGTGCGCACAGGGTGTGCCAGGTGTGCCCAGGCACACCCTAATCACCCTGTGCAGCACAGATTCCCCCTATTGCCCTCCCCCTTTCCTCCCACAGCGCTTCCGGCTTCCCTCCTCTCCTTTCCTGTTACTGTGGAGATGTTTTAGGATGAGTGGGGGAAGGGGCCGGTAAATATGTAATTTACCAGCCTCTTCCCTTTCTGAATGAACATTGTGAGTTATCGGTAATGTGCGTTTGAGCTTTGGGGTGCACACCCTAATGCAATAGGCTGCGCACACCTATGCTATTTGGTAAGTTTTTGTTGCCAAAAACAAGGGCCCAAAATCATTATTGCCCACAGCTCTAACCTAACAATACATGACCAAAATATCTTCTGTCAGAGAGATGAAAAAAGTTACAAGCTCTGTCAGGTTATTATTGCTGTCTGTGTCCCCATTGAAAAGATTTATTTCATAATTTCAGGAAGTAAGGGAAGTTATCCTATGGTGTAAAATGCTGCAATTAAATGCATTTCCATTTGTAAAGTGTTAAACAGCAAGAACACTGGCTATGCTTTTTGCTGCCTTTTTCCTGTTGGATTATAAATAACAAGAGCATTGAACTTCTATTGCACCATGTCTATCCAAATATTATATATTATATCATCTGACACCTTTATGTCATTAGAATACTATAATATCAGGGATCTGATATTGTATTAAAATATAACAAAGTAGTTTTAAAAATCAAACCAACATGCCCAAATCTTTAAGTGTTTGTCAACCATGCCCTTGGTATTGTACCTAAATTCTTCTTTATGACATATATCATCTATTTTTCATAACCATGGAGCTAAGTTTGGTGTAGACTTTTGCTTCCATCGATATTAAGGATTTTGCCGTGGCAAACGTGTAGCAAATGTGGGGTTATTGAGTTTTTATATCTAGATATTGATTGTGAAGTAAGGTGAAATAGAATAACCCAAGGATCAAACTGGATTATATCTTTATAGACGCCATATTAATAACTGTCTGCCAATATTTTTGAATAAAAGGGCATGACCACCAGATATGACCGTGAGTAGCACGGCCTCCACATTCTCTCCAGCATAGAGGGGGATTACAAGAGAATATCGAATGCAACTTAACAGGTGTATAGTATCACTTAACAAACAATTTTATAGTTAATTTCCTCTATTCTGGAAAAAAGGGAGGTTACGTGAAAAAGTATCAGAATCTTGTCTCTTTGTGTATTATCAAGACTGAATTGTAGGTCCATGTCCCAACGAGTTAGATACGCTGGATATGCAGTCTCTTGAAAAGACAGCAAAGCTTTATAACATTGCGATATACAATGGTGGGGAGAATCCCCCCGGCAAAATATTGCCTCTACTTTAGTTAATTTGTTTAATGATCTTATAGATTGTGGTAAACTGCCTACAAAGTATTGGTTAAAGTTCTACCATCACCTTTATGCTAAAACTTAAACCCTGAACATTACGTTGCCTGCTGCTTCATCTTCTTTAAAATCTTTTTAATTGAGCCGGTCCTTGGGCGACCATCACAGGTTTCCTGTTTTAGGGTGGCTCCATTACCTTGCAGGATATTATAGAGCCACCCTTGTGTGCATGCTCCTGGCCAACTGTTCCTTGCCAACACAGCCCCGAATACTAGGGATGGCAAACCACACCTCTGGTCCTTCCATTTCTAAGCGAATTAATTGACAGTCATTTGAGACTCATTGCAGCTATGTTGTATATGAACTGTGAGTTGCTGGGCACAAATCTAAATCATTTAATGTGAAAGTTAGTGAGTCTTAGGCCCCTTTCACACATACGTGGACTGTTAGTCTGTTTTTCATCCATCCATTGACAGATGAAAAACAGACATCAGTGCACTCCTATGGAAAAACGAATGACAATGGATGATTATCTATTTGCATTCGTTTTCATCCGCTTCCATCATCATCCGTTTTTTTGAACGGATGAAAGCCCTGTTTTTCATCCGTAAAAAAGACGGATCCGTTTTTGCATTGGTAGAGGATGTAAAAAAAAAATGATGAAAAACTGATGATCATTCATCCGTTTTGATGTGACTGAACTGATAAATTGAATGGTCCGTATGTGTGAAAGGGACCTTAACCTTGATTTATCCCTTGGCCTAATACTTCAAATTAGCTCTTAACACTTAACTCACAATTAACCCCTTAAACCCTATCCCTTAAAGGGTAATGCCACTGTTCTGTAAAATCCAATGCAATTTGACAACCTGGAGGCCTTCCAGATGTCATTTCCTGCTTGTGTAATTGGTACACTGATTTTTCCCAGAAGTCTGCACTAAGATACAAGTCAGTTTTTAGACATCCTCTGTTACGGAAATGTCATTTTTGGTGAGATACTCCCAAAGGGTTAATCAAAGGAATGCAGACCCTGAATTTTCCTCATTAGAACCCCTACATTTTATCAGCTAATTAAGGCCTCATGTACACTGGATGTTTTTTGCAGCTGCTTCTAGAGGTGTCAGGCTTTTTTTCCTTGTCAAAAGAAGTTTATTGAGTATACAATGTTATAAAGATACATAAAGTAAGTTTACAAGGATCTATAAAGTAAGCTCATTGTTTTACAGTAGGGTTTATATAGGTAAATATCATGAAATTTCAAATATTAAACATTGGGTTCACGTAAACCTAAATTAAAGATATATATCATTTCCTTAGTTACTTTTGTAGGTATTTAAATGATTTATACCTACTATACATATTGTTTACAAGTAGAGTGTATATAGGTCAAATAAATTCTGATAATGAGCTTTAATCGTAAGGTGGAGAAAAGGAAAGAGAAAGAAGAAAAAGGGTTGAAAGGTAGAGGTATGGTCCACAAGGTTGTCCCGCTCGTCAGTTTATTATTCTTTTTAGTTCTCTTTGAAGCCTTAGAATGGGTGTCTCTGTAAGTCATTTATTCTGTTACCATGGCAACAGGACAGAGTCATTGAAGTTTGACAGGAACTGTTGTTTTATCCAAGGATGCCAAAGTTTTTCAAATTTTGGAATTTGATTTTGATCGATGGCTACCATCTTAGCATGGGACATTGTATTATTCATTCTGTGAATTGTTTCTGCTAGTACCAATGTAGGAGATTTCCATGCCTTGGCCACTGTTTGTTTTGCAGCCGTTATTAGTTGGATCATAAGTTTGAATTGAGAGAGTGTTAACCATTCCGGTTTTAGATTAAGTAAAGTTAAATATGGATCTGGTTGTATTATTTTTTTAAATATTTTAGATGCAATCACAAAGACTTCCTTCCAGAAGGTTTGGATTACTGGGCACGTCCACCATATGTGTAAAT
The DNA here is from genome assembly GCF_042186555.1 of Aquarana catesbeiana. Classification (NCBI taxonomy): domain Eukaryota; kingdom Metazoa; phylum Chordata; class Amphibia; order Anura; family Ranidae; genus Aquarana; species Aquarana catesbeiana. Next base: position 343,601,044 of record NC_133329.1, on the reverse strand, counting down.
ATGTGCCTATTTCTGGGCATCCTCGAAAACAAAGAGTTGAGGTATTAGGTGAATATTTTGCCACTCTAGCGGGTACAAGGTACCAGCGAGTTAGGACTTTATAATTTGTCTCCAGTGCTAAGATGTTGGGTGAAGATGACTTAGATGTGAGCCATATGTTAGACCAGTCCGTGTCTTCTAAAGTTCGTCCCAGGTCCTCCTCCCACCTCTGAACGTAAGAGGGTCTATTAAGATTTGCTACTCCATATAATTGATTATAAAGTGATGAAATTGTACCTTTAGCAAATGGATCTTTTGTACAGATTGATTCAAAAATGGATAATTGGGATAATGGTGTATCCCCCTTTAGGAATGGTGTATAGAAATTTTTGATTTGGAGATATCTAAATATCTCAGAGTTTGGTAGATCATATTTTTCTCTAAGCGATGGGAATGAAAGGAATGATTTAGATGCTATGAAGTCATTTAGTGTCTGAATGCCTGATGTTGTCCAAGCTTTAAAAGAATTTGGGTAGATCCATGCCGGATAAAAGGCCGGATTTCTGATAAAAGAAAGGAGAGGATTGTGTGGAGATTGTAACTGATATTTGGTTTTTAGTTTATCCCAGAGAGATAAGAAGTGTTTAGTTATGGGATTATGAATTTTAAAGCGGTCTTTAGGATCAAGCCATAATAAATTTGATATTAATAGAGGGTCATTTTCTGAAGCCTCTATAAATACCCATAATGGGATTATTATTTTGCATGGTATTTGGACAGACTGGACAAATGTGCTGCTCTGTAGTAGTTAGTAAAATTAGGGTATCCCAGGCCTCCTTTATTTTTGGGAAGATGTAGTGTGTGTATAGGTATACGTGGTTTAGAAGAGCCCCATATAAACGAAGTTGCTCTTTTTTGTACTATTCTCAAAAAATAGGAAGGAATTGGAATAGGGAGGACTCTGAATAGATAAAGCAATTTGGGTAGAATAGTCATTTTGATTGCATTAATCTTCCCTATCCAGGATAAAGGAAGTTGCGACCATTGTTTTATTAGATTTGTGATCTGTCTTAATACAGGAGGATAATTGGTTGAGAATAAGTCAGAATGAGATGCTGTTAAATAAATTCCAAGATATGGGATTGATTTTTCTGCCCATGTGAATGGGAGTGCAGCCCTAGCCGGGATCAATTCCATGTTTGTGAGTGAAATATTAAGCACTAGGCATTTCTTAGGATTAATCATAAGGCCGGATAGGGCTGCAAATCCATCAAGAGCTGGTATTAAGTTAGGACCAGAGACCTGTGGTGATGATAGAAAAAGTAATATATCGTCTGCAAATATACATAATTTGTGTGTAATACCTCCTACTTCAATGCCAGTTATAGTTTGGTTTGTTCTGATCTATTGGGCCATGGGTTCGAGTATAAGGGTAAATAATAAGGGAGATAATGGGCAACCCTGTCGGGTACCTCTTTCGATATTAAAGGCTTCAGATTTGTATCCAGCATATTTTATATAGGCTTTGGGTTTATTATATAATGCTTTGATCCATGTTAAAAAGTGGGGTCCAAAACCCCATTTTTGTAATGAATATTGCATATATTGCCAGGATACTGTGTCAAATGCCCTCTTAATATCGAGAGATAGAAAACATAAAGGGATTTTCCGTTTTTTAGCAATATGTGCCAATAACACTGCCCTGCGTATATTATCGCCTGCCTGTCTATTTGGCATGAAGCCTACTTGATCTCTATGTATTAATTTTCCTATAATGCTATTGAGGCGTTTTGCTATTATTTTTGCTAATAATTTAATATCGAGGTTTAACAGAGAGATAGGCCGATAATTCACACAGGAAGTATCATCAGAAAGGGGTTTTGGAATCATACAAACAATTGCCATTAGTGTTTCTTGCCGAAAAGAATGTCCATCTAGAAGTTTGTTAAAAGTTTCAGTGAGAATGGGAGAGAGTATTTCTGAGAATGTTTTATAGTATAAAGCCGAGTAGCCGTCTGGGCCTGGTCTTTTGTTAAGTTTTAGGTCTTTTATGGCGTTAGCAACTTCATCTATAGTTATAGGCTCATCCAAACTGCTTTTTTGATTCTGAGATAACTCAGGTAAGGTTATTTTTGAGAAGAAGGATTCAGCTTCTGTAGGATTAAATTCATTGTTTGTCTTGTATAAAGTTGCGAGATGTGTGTGAAATTTATGGACTATTTTAACTGGATTACAAGTGTAAACATTTTTTGATAATTTCAAACGTATTGGTTTGAAAGATTTGTTAGTTGAATTTAATGCCCGAGCCAAATATGTACCTGGTTTGTTTGTATTCATGTAGAAATTGTGTTTGGAGCGTTTGAGGGATTTATCAACTGACTCAGTGAGAAATAGATCGTATTCCAATCTAGATTTTTCCAGGTGAGATTTTGTACTCTGAGATGGATTATCTTGAAATGATATGTAGGCTGCATTAAAATTGAGTTCTAGTTTTTTTGCTAGATTTTTGCGTTCCCGTTTAAATAGTGCCATTTGTCTTTGTATTGTACCACGCAAGACAGGCTTATGAGCTTCCCACAGTGTTATTGGGGAGATGTCTGTTGTATTATTAATTGATATGTATTCCTTTAAAGCTTGTTCAATGGCCATCTGATGTAGTGGGTGTTTGAGCATTATGTCCGGTAAGTACCACGTTGGGTCATGCGCTTTTGGTATGGCTGAGGCTATAGTAGTGTATACTGCATTATGGTCAGACCACGGAATCGGAATTATATCTGATGCAATAATTTCTGGTATCATTCCTATTGTTAGAAAAATATGATCTATTCTGGTGAAGGTTTGATGAGGGTGCGAGAAATAAGTGAATTTCTTTTTCATTGGGTTACTTTCTCTCCATGAATCTACCAGATTGTATTTGGAAAGAAGTTGAGAAAAAGGTAATCTAGAGGTTATTTTGGATGGTGTAAAAGGTGATTTATCTAGAAATGGGAGGAGGACCTGGTTCGAATCCCCACACATTATCACTGTTCCTATTTTGTGTGTATTAATCACTTGTAATATATGTGAGAGGAATGGTGTAGGTTGTTTGTTAGGAGCGTAGTAGGAAATCACCGTGATTGCTGTATCCATTATATAACCCATGAGTATCAGGTATCTACCTTCTGGGTCTTTAATTTCTGATAATAAGGTGAATGGTGTGGATCGGTGAAATGCAATTAGAGTTCCCCTTTGCTTGGTACAGGCAGAAGCCGTGTAAATTTGTTGATAAAAAGGAGAAATATATTTTGGAGTAGAATTTTTGGTGAAGTGTGTTTCTTGGAGGCATACTATGTGAGCCTTCTTGTTATGGAAAGTACGGAAGGCTTTGGTCCTTTTTTGAGGGACATTTATTCCCTGAACATTCAGGGAAAGTATATTCAGTGGTGCCATGGCAATAGATCAAATAGTTTTGACTTACTTTTTGTTATGCAGAGCTGACTGCGCAGATCAACCTGTGTGGACTGAAGAGATGAATAGATAGAAAAGAAACCAGTGAATTCTGGAGTAAAGAGTAAACAAAAAACATATGAGATTAGATGATACATTGTATAAATTATTTTTTGCAAGTAATCACAATTTACCCGTGAAAGAGAATAAATATCTCTCTCAGGGGAATAAGTGCCTTCGTCACACTCCCACATAATATAGTTGGGAGAATGAGGAGGGCTAATGGGGGTACACGGATCTTCCGCTTACAGGAGAGAAGTGCTATGTCAAAAGACATCAAAATGATGTTTCATTAATTGGAGTGCAGAATATAGCTTTTGTTGAAATTATTTATTCCAGGGTGGTTGTATATGGTTAGTCTTGCCCTAGGCTAAATAATTCAGTTAGAAAGGTGCTGTTAATAACTTTGGTATTGATGAAGATAGTTTGAATTATTTTGGGATTTTAACCCTTTTAGAGTAAACAATTACATATTTTATTCATATGCAACTGTTTAGATATGTTAATTCATAAAATTGAGGTTGTATTGCTTCAGATTAGAATAAACAAAAACATAATTCTAGTAACTAGTTAGGTAATAATATATTTGTTTTAAGAAAAGAAAGAAAAAGCTTCCATTACTTCTGGATTATTGAACATATTTGTCCTAAAAAGTAATAAATCTATTGTTATTACCTGATAATATATAACTGAACAAGAATTTCCTTATTTCACTTATATATTCTAAGGCTATATGAATCAGAAGTAATAAGAAATATAACTGGAATGTAACATGATCCCACACAGTGTGTGACTATCAGAATGCAGTTACATTCAGTTATAAATATAGGTTTTTTATAGAGAACCATCTCTTAGTATAATAAATGAAGAGATATCAGGAATTAGGATGTCAGTCCATTGAATCTTCTTGGTCCATGGATGATGTGGCATAACGGCCTCTTTTGTGAGAATGATGATTCCCATTTTGTTCTGAAATTTTCTGGGTGCTGCCTGAAGGTGAAGATGACGCCATTCTTCTGAGTGTGGGAGTGTTGCTGCTTGTGGGTTCTGTCAGATTTAATTTTAAAAGGGTTTGTTGTAGTTCATCTGCTGATCTGCTTCTGTAAATTGTACCTTGGTAGTTAAATCTGACTGAAAAGGGGAAGCCCCATTGATACATAATGTTGTGGCGTTGCAGTTCCATTAGTTGGGGTTTCATGGATCGTCTTTTAGTAATAGTAAGTTGGGATAGGTCAGCAAAAATTTGATAATTGTGTCCTTGAAAATTAAGTTCCTTTTTTTCTCTTGCAGCAATTAGTATTTGTTATTTCGTTCTGTAATAATGAAATTTTGTGATTATATCACGTGGGGGTCCATCTTTCTTTTTGGCTGTGAGGGTTCTGTGTACTCTGTCCAGTTCTAAACGTTCAATAGGGATATCTGGCTTTAGTTCTTGTAATAGAGCAGTAATAGTAGATTGCAGGTCTGTCACAGTTTCAGGTATTCCCCTTATGCGCAAGTTTGAACGTCTGGCTCTATTTTCGTAATCTTCGAGCTTAGTTTGAAGTATTAAATTCTCTTTTTTTAATTGTTCCAATTCTGTTATATTTTCTTGGGTTGTAATTTCAATTTCATCCATTTTTATTTCTAAGGCTGCGGTGCGGTTTCCCAGCTCTCTTATTTCTTTGGTTAGGCTTTTTGTTATTTGGTCTGAGGTTTGTTTTAAAGCCTTATGAAGCATCTTTTCAAATTGTAATAATATTACTGGGGATACTGAGGAGGCTTGTGGAGAAGTTTGTGAGAGGATTTGTTCTGTATCTGACTCAAATGGAGAGTCTTGCTGTGACATTTTCTGTCTGTGAGAGCGCCCTGATGCTGTATCTTGTGAGGTGACTGGAGCTGCTTCAGCTGCAGTGAGTGCCTGTGAGCTCTTTGTGAGGTGATTTTTATTTCTGCCACGGTTTCCTCCCAGTACCATATTTCCTGCCCAAACTTTCACAGTTTGTTCCCTGGGGCAAAAAGGTTCAAATGGATACCTTTTGAGCCTGCAGGCTCCGCTTTGTCCTTCTCTTTTCTCCTCAGCGGTGTGGAGCTCTAACAATACATGTCTGCTCTGCTAGGCTCCGCCTCCTGCCCCCGAGGTGTCAGGCTTTTTTTCTGCCCCTAAACTCCCCTGCATGTTAGCCTATGGGGTTGATTATTAAAGGCAAGTAGACTTTGCACTTTGCAAAGCGTAGTTGCTCCAGAGCTTAGTAAATTAGGTAAAGCTTTAAAGAATACCCAATCACATGCAAGAAAAATAAAATAAAAAAACAGCATTTTGGATTGCACATGATTGGATGATGGAAGTCAACAGAGCTTCTGCTCATTTACTAAGCTCTGGAGCAACTGCACATTTGTAGAGTGCAAAGTGCGCAATCTATTTGAGATTGATTTATCAAAGGCAAATATACTGTGCACTGCTTAAAGCGGGGTTCCACCCAAATTTTGAACAATATCTGTATGTATTCTCTTCCTTGCCTAGATGCTGACATGCCGTTTAAAAAAATTTAAATCGCCGTAATTACCTTTTATTTTTCTATTCTTCTTTGCACTTCCTGGTTCTCCTCCCGTGGGAGTAGGCATGTTTCTAGCCTCTCCCAGACTCCTGGGAGCTAGTCTCAGGCTTCCCAGGATGCCACTGAGCATGTGCGGGAACGAGCGGTGAATGCTGGGAGCACAGCATTCACCACATCCAGGAAATAAATGCTTGTGGGCTTCAAATGCCCACAATGAAGGTGGAAACCGCCTGCAGTGAATAATATAAGTTATTCTTTCCGACGAAATCTGACACAGGCGGACGTATTACACACAATATGTGAGTATGTAATGCTGAGAAGAAAAGTTTGTGAATTAACTCAAAAAAAAAAAAACGATAGATAGGTGGACCCCCCACTTTAAGTGCATTTGCTCCAGATCTGAGGGGAAGCTCTGTTGGTTTCTATCATCCACAAAACAAAAATGCTGTTTTTTATTTTCCTTGCATGTGATTGAGTATTCTTTGCAAAGTGTAGTTTTACCTCATTTACTAAGTGATTGAGCAAGTGCACTTGCAGTGCACAGTATATTTGACTTTAGTAAATCAACCCCATTGCCTTTAGTGAATCAACGCCTATGTGTCCATGCACACTATAGGCTTTTAGCAGCATTTAGTGGCAGGAGCTTTTAGGGCAGGAAAAAAGAAAATACTGCCAGTGCGTCCAGAAGCAGCAGAGTTTTGGCAGAAATAACACTTGATGCTGCTAAACGCTTTTAAACATGCATTAATGCTAGGTGCCTCTAGCACCTGAGTGTTAATTCATTTCAATGACCAGAAGAATACATTATTATTTTGGCCATAGAAATGAAATCACTCCAAAAATCTTGATGCCTGAAAACGTGCCTAAACACTTGTAAAAGCTTTAGACACTTTTACAAGCATCTGGCTTTTTTTCTGCCAAAATGCTGCCGCCAGGAGGAAAGGCTTCTAGGCATGTTTGCAAAACGTCCTGTGTGCATGAGGCCTAAGGCCGCGTACACACGAGCGGACTTTTCGGCAACAAAAGTCCGATGGCCATTCCGGCGGACTTTCATCTGACTTTTGACAGACTTTCGAACGAAGGGACTTGCCTACAAACGGTCACACCAAAGTCCGACGGATTTGTACGTGATGACATACACCGGACTAAAATAAGGAAATTGATAGCCAGTAGCCAATAGCTGACCTAGCTTCGGTTTTCGTCCGTCGGACTAGCATACAGACGAGCGGATTTTTCGACCGGACTCGAGTCTGTCGGAAAGATTTGAAGCATGTTTCAAATCTAAAGTCCGTCGGATTTTAGACTGGAAAAGTCCGCTAAAGGTCCGATGAAGCCCACAAATGATCGGATTGTCCACCGAACTCGGTCCATCGGACCAGTCCGGTCGAAAAGTCCGCTCGTGTGTACGCTGCATATCAATGCAAAAGTCAATTCCATTCCAATTCACTCTGTACATTGAGATAATTAAAGATAATCTTCAGAGCAGAAACAGGTAAGAAACGGCAGCATAGTTTGTTAAATACCCAGCAATGTACATTGATCACCCAGAGGGGAATGTTTTCTTTTCTCAACAAAAGTGGAGTGACTCTTTAAAGTAAAATTGCAATAAAAACAATTTTTTGTTTTTTGTTTTAACCTATGGAAGAGTCAGAAAATTTGCAGTTTTTAATGCTGTCTGTGGGATCTTCCAAAAAGAAATTGAGTTTCCTGGGTTGTCAGGCCAATGTACTCCGCTTCCAATCCCAAAAATGAATGAATAAGAAGTGTGTCTTTTCTTGGCTTGCGTTGCTTCTTACATGAGTGAAGTTTTATTTTCTGCTAGACCTATACCTAATTCCATGTGTAGGTTAGCTGACCTGGCTAATATTGAGTTTCTTTCTCAATCATTTCAGAATTCCATTATGAAAGGAGCCAAGCAGTAAATTTAAAAGTTGCAGGATGAAAAGATGGCGCAGGCACGACTTGTACCACCAGGACCCGACAGCATCCGCTTTTTCACCAGGGAATCCCTCGAAGCTATCGAGAAACGCATCACAGAGGAAAAAGCAAAGAAACCCAAACAAGACCACAAACTTGACGACGACGAAAATGGCCCCAAGCCAAGCAGTGACTTGGAAGCGGGCAAAAGTCTGCCATTTATATATGGCGACATACCACCTGGAATGGCATCAGAGCCACTGGAGGACCTAGACCCATATTATATGAATCAGAAAGTAAGTTCTGCCTAACCATATGTAGTGCAGTTTCTTGTCATTAGGATTCACTTTCAAGGTAAATCATCAAGATTGTATATGTTATTGCATCTGTAGAGAAATGTTTGTAATGCATTATTGCAAATGAAATGATATATTTGGATCTGCTGATAGTAAAAATGACTGCTTGGTCATCCTTTTTGGATTTATAGCTGGTTCACACCAGATGCAGTCCAGTGCATTTTTAATCTGCATCAAATACACATGCACAGGTGTTTTCCATATATTACAGTAACCCTAGTTCACACCAGTGCAGTGCGTTCCAGTGCAGTCAACAAAAAGTAGAACCTGTTGCATTTTTCCTGCATAGAATGCATCTGGAAGATGGCAAAATGCATGAAACATGCACCGGAACACACATGCCCTAACCTGAAATGAAAGAAAAAAAGAGTAGAAAAATTACAACAGAATGCATCAAAAGTGTACATGCAGAAACACAACCGTAAAGCAGAAATTGTGGTGTGAACTGGCCCTTAAAGTCCCACTTTGAAAAGACCCTGCCCCTGGCCAATTATTTTCAGTTTGAATGTAAATTAGGACAAATTTTTGTGTTATTCGGAGATTTGGATGTAACCCGAATCTCTGACTGAAATAATAACGATTTTCATTGAAATTAATTTTGTTTGTTTGTTTTTTAATGAATTTCAAATTTTCAAACGGTTTGAATTCGGATCGGTCAAATTCTGTGTGAAAAATAGTTGGTCATGGAGGCGGGCTAGGAAGCCGCCGCGTCCTTAACAACCGACGACTCATCAGCTGTCAGCGGGCTTCCCCACCGAGAGCTGAAATGTAAACAAAAGAATGCCAGAAATAGAAAGTCAGAAAAAAAAAAAGCGTGGGGCCCCCTATCCATACCAGGCCCTAAAGGAGATTGTACACTTAGGTTGTAATGTATGTATGTATGTGGTCAACTTTAAGGCTCATCAACATCAGATGTGTTTGAAAATGCAAATTGCATTAACGCACTCAGACTGCGTATTGCATTTTTAATATACCCCTCTCAATTCTTAGTTACATAGTTGGTTACATAGTTGGTGAGGTTGAAAAAAGACATAAGTCCATCAAGTCCAACCTGTGTGTGTGCTTCATGTTTATATTACATTGTATATCCCTGTATGTTGTGGTTGTTAAGGTGCCTATCTAATGGTTTTTTGAAATTATCGATGCTCCCCTCTATAACCACTGCTGCTTGTGGAAGAGAATTCCACATCCCTACCGCTCTAATGCCCTGTACACACGCGGTTGGACTTTCCGACAGAATATGTGCGATCGGAGCTTGTTGTCGGAAATTCCGACTGTGTGTGGGCTCCATCTGACTTTTTCCATCGGAATTTCTGACACACAAAGTTTGAGAGCATGCTATAAAATTTTCTGACAACAAAATCCGATCCTTTAAATTCCGATTGTGTGTAGACAAATTCGACGGACAAAGTGCCATGCATGCTCAGAATAAATTAAGAGACAAAGCTATTGGCTATTGCCCCGTTTATAGTCCCAACGTACGTGTTTTACGTCACCGCGTTCAGAATGATCGGATTTTCCGACAACTTTGTGCGACCGTGTGTATGCAAGACAAGTTTGAGTCAACATCCGTCGGAAAAAATACATGGATTTTGTTGTCGGAATGTCCGATCAATATCCGACCGTGTGTACGAGGCATAACAGTAAAGAACCCTCTATGCAGTTTAAAGGGGTAAACCCTCCTGTTTTTTCACCTTAATGCATCTTATGCATTAAGGTGAAAAAACATCTTCTAGTGACCCTGAGCCCTGTAATTTCCCACGGCGGAGACGCACTCTTACTCTGCCCGGGGTTCTGAGCTCTTAATTGGATAGATTAATAGCAGCGCAGCTATTGGCTCCCGCTGCTGTCAGTCAAATCCAAGGACGCGGCTCCGGGGGGCGGGGCCGAGTCCGGCATTCTGCGTCTATGGACACAAATGCTGGACTCGAGAGCGCGCCCGCAAGCTAACCCCCCCCCAGAGAACGCTTCTCCTAGGGGGTTATACAATGCAGGGAGGAGCTACCAGCGCCGCCGGGGAACCCCAGAAGAGGATGTTCGGGGCCACTCTGTGCAAAACAAACTGCACAGTGGAGGTAAATATGATATGTTTGTTATTTTAAAAAAAAAAAACGAAGCTTTAGGCTCCATTCACAGTAACGCGTTTTTTGATGCATTTTGCAGAAATGTATGGCAATTTTTTAACATGGGTTCCTATGGAACATGTTCACATTGTATACAGTCTAAAAAAAAAACTGTAAAAAAAAAAACGCAAAACATGGCAAAAACGCTGCAAAAATGCCGCAAAAAAAGCTGCTCAAAAACGCGGCAAGCACCACAAAAAACACTGCAGAAACGCTCAAAAGCAACATGCATAGATGTGAATCGAGCCTTACGAAGCTTCACAATCACTTTAAGCTTAAACCACTTCTCTTCTAATTTTAGTGAACGGCCGCATGTCTTTTTAAATTCCCTTGCGCAGAAGAGTTTTATCCCTATTGTAGGGTGACCAGTATGGTATTTGTACATTGAAATCATATCCCCTCTCAAGCATCTCTTCTCCAGGGAGAATAAGTTCAGTGCTTACAGTCTTTCCTCATAGCTGAGATCCTCGATTCTCTTTATTTTTTTTGTTGCCCTACTCTGGTCCTTCTCCAGCTCCAGCACCTCCCTCCTGAGGACTGGTGCACAGAACTGGATGGCATACTCCAGGTGCGGCTGAACCAGAGTCCTGTAGAGTGGGAGAACTATCGTTTTATCTCTGGAGTGAATCTCCTTTTTAATGTATGCCAATATTCTGTTGGCTTTCCTTGCAGCAGCCTGGCATTGCATGCCATTGCTGAGCCTGTCATCTACTAGGACCCCCAGGTCCTTTTCCATCCTGTATTTCCCCAGTGGTTCTCCCCCTAGTGAGTAGATTGCATTCATATTTTTGGCACCCGTATGCATTACATTTTTCAACATTAAACCTCATTTGCCATGTAGTTGCCCACCCCATTAGTTTATTTAGATCTTCTTGCAAGGTTTCCACATCCTGCGTAGAAGTTATTGCTCTTCTTAGCTTGGTATCATCCGCAAATACTGAGATTGAGCAGTTTATCCCATCCTCTAGATCGTTTATGAATTAATTAAATAGGATTGGCCCCAGGACAGAACCCTGGGGGACCCTGCTTTTTACACCGGACCATTCCGAATACTCATCATTTATCACAACCCACTGGATTAACCCCTGTAGCCAGTTTTCAATCCATGTACTCACCCTTTGGTCCATGCCGACAGACCTTAGTTTGTACAGTAAACGTTCATGGGGAATTGTATCGAAAGCTTTTGCAAAATCCAGATACAACATGTATACAGGCCTTCCTTTATCTAGATGACAACTCACCTCCTCATAGAAGGTTAATAGGTTGGTTTGGCAAGAACGATTACTGCTGATTACTGCTAATAATACAGTTTTTATTACCAAAATCTTGTATATAGTCCCTTATCATCCCCTCCAAGAGCTTGCAAACTATTGATGTTAAGCTAACTGTTCTATAGTTCCCAGGGATATATCTTGGCCCTTTTTAAATATTGGTGCATTATTGGTCATTTCTCCAATGAGCTGGTACCATTGCAGTCAATAGACTGTTCGTAAAAATTAGGAACAATGGTCTGGCAATCACTTGACTTCCTTAAGGAAACTCAGGTGTAAGCCATCTGGTCCCAGTGATTTATTAATGTTACGTTTCTCAAGTCTATTTCTAATGCCCCGTATACACAAGATCAGAAATTCCGCCAGCAAAAGTTGTGAGCTGTGAGCTTTTGGTCAGAAATTCCGACTGTGTGTATGCTCCATTGAACTTTTGCTGGCAGAATTCCAGCCAGCAAAAGATTGAGAGCAGACATTTAGGAAATGGAGAGCGTTAGCTGAATGTGTGGTTCCTTCTGCCCAGTCTCTGTCTGGAAAATTAAACTCCCCCATTATAATGACACTTCCCATCCTTGCCACCATTCCAAACTGTGATAGGAGATCCGCCTCCCCCTCCTCCCTCTGGTTATGGGGCCTATAGCATACTCCCAGTAATACTTTCCCCTTGGTTTCCTCCCTTTGAAGCTCTACCCATAAGGATTCCACCTCCTCCCTTGCTCCATTAGTAATATCGTCCCTCACATTCACTTGTACATCATTCTTTATATACAGGCACACCCCTCCCCCTTTTTTCCCCTCCCTATCTCTGCAATATAGGGAATACCCTTGAATGTTTGCCAGCCAATCATGGGAGCTGTTAAAATCTCTAAAATTCCCACAAAAACGAATCCTCCTTTATACAACAGTAGCTCTAGTTGTCCCATCTTGTCAGCTAGACTCCTGGCATTAGTGAACAAGCCTTGTAGTTTTGTTCAGTCGCATACTATCTCCTTGTTGGTTGTTCTGAGGCTGCAGTTGGGACTTATGAATTTACTTACCTCAAGTTTAGGTGCTTTAGGTACTAATGCCCCCAATACTACCCTCTGAACTTTGTTCCACAATGGCTGTCTCTACGTCTGGACCCCCCCCCCATCACCTAGTTTAAAAGCCCCTCTAACTTTTCGGCCATCTTCTCTCACAGCCAAGCTGCACCCTCCCCATTTAGATGCAGTCTGTCCCTGCTAAAGAGCCTGTAACTGACTGAGAAGTTGGCCCAGTTCTCCAGGAACCCAAACCCCTCCTTTCTACACCAGCTGCTCGGCCACTTGTTTACTTCCCCGGGTCTTCCCAGCCCCTCCCAGTAATCTGTCCACCAGATCCTAGATGTGCCGAACCCAAGTGCCCGGCAAACAACATACAGTTCGACGATTAAGGTCTTTGTGACAGATTGCCCTCTCTGTCCTTCTAATAATTGAGTCACCTACCACCAGAATCTGTCTTTCCTTTCCTTTGGCATTACCCCCGCCCTCATTGGAGGAGTTTTTCCCCTGGCAGCTAGGGGCATCACTCTGCTCCAGCAATGCTGGTCCCTGACTGGTTTACGCATTATCACGTACTTATTGGGATGTTCCAGCCCAGAATCGGCCTCCCTGACTCTTTCCCCTCTACCCTCCTGACTTCCCCTCTACCCTTCCTGACTGTCACCCATTCACTCTGATCTGGTGCCTGCACCTCTGTCTCCACCCGCCTCTGTGCTGGCCCCTGCCAGCACCTGCTGGGTATGATCCCAACTCTCCTTTAGTATGGAGGGACTTCTCAGTGTTGACAGTTGCTTCCCTAGATTCAGAACCTGGGCTTCCAGGGAAACAACGTTCTTACATTTTGCGCAGCAGTATTCGCCCTCGATCAGATGATTAATGAACTCATACATGCCAAAAGATGTACACCAAGTCGCATCTCCATACCCGCCGGTCATCATACCCACTAATTTAATGGGGATAGGGAATTATACTCTGTCCAATTAACTAACAACTAGCTTCCTGACACTAATACTCACAATACACGGGTACTCACAGCACACGGGTACTCACAATACTCATTTACTCACAGCACTCGGGTACTCACAATACATGGGTACTCATAGCACACGGGTACTCACAGCACTCGGGTACTCACAGCACATGGGTACTCACAGCACTCGGGTACTCACAATACATGGATACTCATAGCACACGGGTACTCACAGCACTCGGGTACTCACAGCACATGAGTACTCACAGCACTCGGGTACTCACAATACACGGGTACTCACAGCACACGGGTACTCACAGCACTCGGGTACTCACAATACACAGGTACCCAAAATACATGGGTACTCACAGCACACGGGTACTCACATTTCTCTTAAAGGAAAATGCAGATCAATGCACATAAAATGCAGCTTGAAAATGTCTTTCCTCAATTCACTTGATGTAACATATTGTCAGGAATCAACACTGTGCTGGAAAATACAACAAAAATGCACAGCAGATTTTGGTGTGAATGAGCCCTTATAGTTATGTGCTCGAAGACTTGTGCAAGCTGCCATTGCTGACATTTGCTTTGAAATAGCTGCCAAACATATGACTTCATTACTTTTTTTGTCATTGACCAGCAACAAGCATGCAGCAGGTAAAGAGTGAAGCTAAAGCTCTTGATCTTCATACTTGTTCTGCGCAATTCAATTTTAGAATGATTGTACAGTACTTATATAGCATCAACAGTTTGCACAGCACTTTACAATATAAAGAGAGACAAATTAGTTACAATTAGTTAAATTTGGACAGAGTAGCAGATAGATGGACAGATTTGTGTAGGGAGTTCCAGTGGATGAGAGAGGCTCTAGAGAAATCTTAGAGGTGAGCATGGAAGGAGGTGACAGGGAAACTAGAGAGCAGGAGGTCCTGGGAGGAGTTCAGAGGACGGTTTATGTGATATTTTGGGATGAGGTTAGTGATGTAGCTCAGCCTCCAGACCTCTGTCATACACTCAGCTGGGCAGAACATGAAACAGCCGCCAGGATCCTCCACTCACAGCTGAAGAAGAGGAAGTCCTGTGAGTAGACTGTTATGAGCATCCTGGTGGCTGTTTCATGTTCCACCCAGTTGAGTGTATGACAGCAGTCTGGAGGCTATCCACCGATACTCTCCCCCTCCCCTCCTTCCTAAGTTTGGAGCCCTAGAGTTTCAAAAAAGCATTCATGAAAAACTGAAGAAGGGGTAGCCTGTGCACAGGTAGACCAACTAGGACTTGCAGTAGATGAGATGAGGATGAGAGATCACTTGGGAGTGAATTGGTAGCTTGGTGGTGTGATTGCTTAAACAGAAGTTTTTTGGAAATATTACTGAGGTTAGGGTGGCAAGATTAAGACTGGATTGGATGTGGGGCTGAAAGGAGAAGTCAAAGTCCAGGATAACATGGACTCTGGACTGATAGCTGTGCTGTTGATCTCTGTGGAAAAGTGGGGGAACGATGGCACAGGGGTGAGGAAAGTTTGAGCTAAATTTTGGAAAGATTGAGTTATGAGAAGTGGTATGAAATCCATACCGGTATGGCTGTTAGTAAATTTGTAATTGGAGACCTAGGTATTTTGTATTGGGAGCAATGGCGGCCCATCCATTAGGGGCGCCCCAGTGCGCCCAAAGCCCACGCAGTTGTGTGACAATAGCGAATGAATAGCGAATATTCGCTATTGTAATACTGATTCTCCTCCCGGCCAATCAGGAAGCGGGTCATGAGGCCCATCACCCGATTGGCCGAATGGAAGTCTAATCGGATTGGCTGGATGGAGGAGGGAGGAGAGACACCTCGCACAAAGGAGAGGAGGGTGGAGACGCAGGGGAGAAAAGCTGCCCGCCATGCTGCCCGCGAGATGGGGTAAGTGCAGGGCCCCCACTGACCAGCCGACGGGGGAGGGGTGCCGTCCCTGTGACCTGACCGGGCCGAGTGGATTGTTTGCCGCCCCCAAAATAAAAAGCACCAGCCACCACCGATTGGGAGGAAATGCGTGCACACAACGTGCGTACTGATGTGTTTTATAAAAATCTTGCACAGTTTGGTTGAAGCAACAGATAAAATGTCCTTCACTACCCATATAAGTATTCCAGATAATACTGGGGGACAGCTTCCGTTACCAAGGGTAGGGTCCCTTCTTTATAAAGGCAGAGTATGTTTCTGTGATTTGCACTGGCTCCATGCCTCCGCACTGCTAACCGGAGTGTTTGAAGTCAAGAAGGATTCTTCTTTGAGTTATCCTTCCTTGTCTGGAACCTGACCTTGCTAAGCACTGTCTCTGTTTCTGCTCTGTATATAATAAACAGGCTCATTCCCTAATTTTCTCTAACCAAAAGAAATAGGAGTGCTTAGTGAAGGAGTCTGTCTGCTTCAGTTTTCCCATTGTTGTAATACGAGAAAAAAAACTGATTGGAAAGAAAAAACAGTAAGAGACCAAAGCTTGAGCAAGAAATGAGATATCTGGGGGTGCTTGGTACAGCATGGCTACGAAGAGACATTTATTATTCAGTTTTAAAACATTTTGGCTGGCTGTGTATTGAAATTGAAAGCTAATGCTTACAAATATTATATTCCAGAATGACTTTGTGTAGCAATTGTATACTATATATCATATCACATTATAATAAAAGTAGAGGTCTTCTTTATTAAGTATTGAAGATTGTCTTCCTGGCAGTGATGAAACATATACACTTACTTCTTTGGGACTGTTTTTTTATTGGTACTTTACATCCACTGTTGTTTTATTCACTATTGTATATTGATATTATGTATATTATGTATTGAAGTCAGTGTTTGTATCATTCTTAAAGGGGAAGCGCACTTTATTCTCTATCGTTAATTTAGCACGTCTTGTATCCAGATTGTTTTCTAGGTGCTGCAGCCTTTCATTTATAATATTATTTTATACTATGCGCAAAGTTATTTTTTGTTTTTTAGGTGGCATGGAGGGCCAGAGCTTATCACTACTGAGCTAACTTGCACTATACAAATATGCAGTATGTGGTTTATAGACACTGAAGATAGTGCCCAATGTTTATATGTGGCTCATTTGTCCCACAAATGTTGGTACATGGTGTATGCAGTTTGGTCCACATCATGAACACTTGGCCCATGTTGTTGGAAGAGAAGCAATTTAAATTAACACCTGGGGAGCATAATTGGCCTTTAAATCTGCTCTTTTGGCACTTTTGTTTTAAAATAAATGACTCTTCAGTAATAAATCTCGCTATACATAGCTCAAAATTCAAGCCATGAGTGGCCCTCAACGAAAGTGGATTAAAAAATTGAAGGAGGCAGTTGGAGAATTGTTTGCTGAACAGTGTTTTCATGCAGTCAGGCACAGTCACTGTTTGAGAATTCCTCCATCCTGGCTGTTTAGCTTGGATGGGGAATGAACAAGAGAAAACAAAGTACACTGTTTTGTCAAAAGTATTGGGACACCTGCCTTTACATGTACATGAACTTTAATGGCATCCCTGTCCACAAGGTTTAGGAGTGTGTCTATGGGAATGTTTGACCATTCTTCCAGAAGCGCATTTGTGAGGTCAGGCACTGATGTTGGATGAGAAGGCCTGGCTCGCAGTCTCCGCTCTAATTCATCCCAAAGGTGTTCTGTCAGGTTGAGGTCAGGACTCTGTGCAGGTCAGTCAAGTTCCTCCACCCCAAACTCACTCATCCATGTCTTTATGGAGCTTGTTTGTGCACTGGTCCAAATCATTTGGTGGAGGGGGGATTATAGTGTGGGGTTGTTTTTCAGGGGTTGGGCTTGGCCCCTTATTTCTAGTGAAGAGAATTATTTAGGACGTCAGTATGCCAAGACATTTTGGACAATTTCATGCTCCTAACTTTGCGGGAACAGTTGGAGGATGACTTCTTCCTGTTCCAACATGACTTGCGCACCAGTGCACAAAGTAAGGTGTGCACAAAGCACTGGTGCGCAGTCATGTTGGAACAGGAAGGGGTCATCCCCAAACTGTTCCCACAAAGTTTGGACTATGAAATAGTCCAAATTGTCTTGATATGCTGACGCCTTAAGAGTTCCCTTCACTGGAACTAAGGGGCCAAGCCCAACCCCTGAAAAACAACCCCACACCATAATCCCTCCTCCACCAAATCATTTGGACCAGTGCACCAAGCAAGGTCCATAAAGACATGGATGAGTGAGTTTGGGATGGAGGAACTTGACTGTCCTGACCTCAACCCGATAGAACACCTTTGGGATGAATTACAGCGCAGACTGCGAGCCAGGCCTTCTCGTCCAACATCAGTGCCTGACCTCACAAATGCCCTTCTTGAAGAATGGTCAAACATTCCCATAGACACACTCCTAAACCTTGTGGACAGCCTTCCCAGAAGAGTTGAAGCTGTTATAGCTGCAAAGGGTGGGCCAACTCAATATTAAACCCTACGGACTAAGACTGGAATGTCATTAAAGTTCATGTGTGTGTAAACGTAGGCGTCACAATGCTTTTGACAATATAGTGAATGCATGGCTAGCCTTGCTTCTATCTTTGTTCTCATAAGAAGAAGCCAAAGAATCTTCAACATCCAACATACTTTTAGTTGTTTCAGAAGTCTGCTTCCCCTTTTGCATGCTGTAATGTTACCCGCCAATCATTGTGTGACAACAGTACATAGTAGTGGCAGCAGGTGGAAACACAGCATGCAGTAGGGGGGTGTATTGAGGCTTGTTGCAGCTGAAGCTATGGGGATTTATTGAAAGTTACCTGTAATTTTAGCTAATTTTTAAATATGACATAATGCCAAGGGCAGCATTTGTTACAAACGTATTACTGCATTTTCACTAACTGCTTCTTTTTTTTTTTTCACAGACTTTTATAGTATTGAATAGAGGGAAGACAATCTTCCGTTTCAGTGCCACGTCTGCCGTGTACATTTTAACCCCCTTCAACCCTCTTAGAAAAGTAGCTATTAAAGTGTTGGTACATTCATATCCTTTATCAAAGCATATTAATATATGATGAGAATGTGCTTTTTATCAAATGTTTAATTTATAATTGCTTGATATTCTTAGAAATCTACCAACTTTGGTATCAGAAATGTGAAAGGGGAAAAAGCAGACAACCATCCTAGCCTTGGCTTTCCAAAGTCTTTGTGTTTTCTCTCTGCTGAACTGAAGAAAGCATATATATGAAATACATGGGCTGTTATTGCTGATCTCCTTAAAGTGACAGTTTTCTGACTGTCTCTGTCTTCTATTATTTCTGAGTGACCTGGTCTAAAACCATAACCCCCAACTTTCTGAGATGGGAACGAGGGACACCTATTAGCAAAAGTATGTAGGCATAGGACACACCCCTGCTACACCTATTTAAAGGAGAATTGTACAAACAAATGATTGGTTAAACCCAGAAGTGCTTTTTTCACCACTACTATTCCTTTATTTTGGCTGTTAAATTTCCAAATGCAGCAATTTAGAAATTGGATGGAAGATGTAGCACTTTTTGATAGGTAAGTAGTACATTTTTATATAGATCAGACCAAATGAGGGACAAATGGGGGGGAAAGAGGGACTTTGTTCCAAATCAGGGACAGTCCTGTCGAAATCAGGGACAGTTGGGATGCTAAAGCAAGTATGCAGATGAGGAAAGTCAGGGAAAGGTCAGAGCTCTTTAAAGTGGAACTTCAGTCATTTTTTCAACTTTCCATCTATTAAATCTTCTGTCCTTGTTGTTTTAACTTTGGATAGTAAAACATTTTTATTCTGCTAGTAAATACCTTATACAGCCCACTTCCAATTTCTTGTCTGGTAAAAAGCCTAGGCTTATGACATCATGCACAGCTCTCTCTCTAACTCTTGTGTGAGTGTGCCAGGAAGGGAGGGGGGATGAGTCATAAGAGGGCCAATGAGAGCTGCAGGGCTGTTGAGTGAGCTGGAAGTGTGCCTCTGTATAAATCCAGGAAGTGAACAGGCAGCTGTTTCAGCTGCCCACAGTTAAAATGGCTGCAGCCAGACTCAGTGGAGGGAGATTTCTGCAGCATATTTGGCAAGTACAGAATCACAGTATATATATATATATATATATATATATATATATATATATATATATATATACCCTGTTTCCCCGAAAATAAGACCTAGCATGATTGTCAGTGATGGCTGCAATATAAGCCCTACCCCCCAAATAAGCCCTAGTTAAAGTCCTTGTAGGTCTTATTTTCAGGGTAGGGCTTATTTTCGGGGAAACAGGGTAGAGCTTATTTGGGGGGTGAGGCTTATATTGCAGCCATCACTGACAATCACGCTAGGTCTTATTTTCAGGGAAACAGGGTATATATATATATATATATATATATATATATAATAATATGCAAAGTGGTTGGAGGGAAGCTTCAGAATGGCAAATATGTTTTTATTATGTTTTTATTACAAATTATGTGAGCAGACTGCAGTTCCTCTTTAACCACTTAAGGACCGAGCCTCTTTTTGAGATTTTTTGTTTACAAGTTAAAATCATTTTTTTTTTTTTGCTAGAAAATTACTTAGAACCCCCAAACAATATATAGATTTTTTTTTCCTCACTCGACTTCATGCTACTGAAGGGACAGCATCGGATTGTCTCCACCCCTACCGGCTGCTCCGGTAAGCAGTGGGGACGACCGGAGCATGGCGGGAGGGGGGACACCTTTCCCGTCGCCGATTTAAAGTGATCTTGTGGTGAATCCGCCGCAGAGACCACTTTTATCTTAAAGAGGACCGCATGCCATTGCAGAAAATACTGGGTTTATGGCAGCTATCTACTGCCATAACCCCGTTATTCTATGTCAAATTACCATTGTACAGCTACGGCAGTTTGCGGTAAGTGGTTAACTGCACACTTGGTTCAGAGTCAGTGATGCAGAGTATTGAAGCTAGAGAGATCAACAATAGCAGGCTTTATACCCCATTCATACTTGTTCGACTTGTCGTATAACTTTGGACATCAAAGTCACTTGACCACATGTTTTTCAACGATAACCATTCATATATGTGTGACTTAAAGTTGCAGCAACTTCATAGTAGTTCATGTACTATTTTGGTCCAACTTTCAAGCAACTTGAGGGCCGTAGACTTCAATGTTAACCCTCAAAAGTCATACCTGAATGTTTTACGTGCAACTGCGGGTCCGACTTTGCAGAGGGACAACAATTCACATCCAAGTTGCATCCAAGGTTGCATCAAATTTGAATTCCAAAATCGCCTGGCTTTGGAGTCGTACAAGTGTAAAAGGCACCTTAAGGTCTTCTCATTAAAATGTTTCCTTTAAATGTCTTGTCCTCCTATAGAGTTTTCCTTCAACTCAAGCATATTCTGTGTGTTTGTGTATGTTTCAGAGTATTGTAGCCCCTTCTATGATATCCAGGGCACCACATTCTAAAGCCTGGTAGAATGTTGGGAGACATCGGGCGGTAAAAAAAAACGGCCAACATTCGGCCTACGTGTATGTTGGTCTGTCCAACGGAAGCTGAACGCTTGGCCGGCTTCTATTGGACGTGCATGCTGGAAAACCAGCAGCTGACCAACTCCCAATCAGTGTTCTCAGCCAATGGAGGAGAGCGCTGATCGGAGCGTTCTGGCGGGAACACAACAGCTCAGCGGGGGAGATCGATATACTAACTTTGCATAGTTAGTATAGTGGCTCTGACCGGAGCTGACAGTCTTTTTTTGTTCAACCCACTGGCTTGAAAGGAAAACAACTAATAGTGTGTACCAGGCTTTTGTATTTATACACATACACAACACATACTTTTTCTTAATTTTTATTATAAGAATTGTAAAACAGTTTTTTTTTTAAACAATTAGTCAAGAGTTGCTAACCATCCATACATATTTGTGCCTTTACCCATATTCTGTACAGTTTATGTTATATAAATTAGAAGTTCATTAGAAAAATTTTTTTTAATTCTTAACAAAGATTATTTATACAAGGTAACTGACATTTTATAGCTGAATCTGCTTCTTCAAGCAGCAATAAAAATTGTCTCTAAAATATATAGTAAAAGTTAGTATATGTACATTGTATATTGTATATCATTCATTATAGCACCATCATCATCATCAACATTATATGAACTAGATCCAATTTGTACAGCCATATTTTCATACCATGGAAATTATGACTCCCAGTGAAGGCCTAAAAACTCCCCCCTGGGACTGCACTGGGAATGAGGGCACGCAAGCAGACGTACATTAATATACAGTGATACCTAAATCGGAAAAGAGGGAGTCTTTTTAGTGTTTAAGTTATTTTTAGTAAAACAAATTTTAATTAATCTAAAGGCGATCCTCACCAAAAAGCCTTTTTGTGCACACACCTTTACCCTATTATATAGCTAGGGAACGACAACACTATTAAGGCCAAATTCATACATGCATTTTGCAGTTATGCATGCGTTACTGTACTTGTTACTGCTCTGTGCTGTAATGCAGTTAACATTTGTTATTGCATTGGAGTGCCATTCATTTTGAAAGGTACCTCAATGCTCTAAGGCAATGCACCTGCATTGTAGAGTGCTGTGATACATAGACACATACACTATATTACTAAAAGTATTGGGACACCTGCATTAAGCAAGGTCCATAAAGACATTGATGAGTGAGTTTGGGGTAGAGGAACTTGACTGGCCTACACAGAGTCCTGACCTCAACCCGATAGAACACCTTTGGGAGGAATTTGAGCGAAGACTTCGAGCCAGGCCTTCTCGCCCACATCAGTGCCTGACCTCACAAAGAAGAATGGTCAAACATTCCCATAGACACACTCCTAAACCTTGTGGACAGCCTTCCCAGAAGATTTGAAGCTGTTATAGCTGCAAAGGGTGGGCCAACTCCATATTGAACCCTACGGACTAATGGCGCGTACACACAACCGGACTTTCTGGCAGAAAAGGTCAGACGGAATCATTCCGTCTGACATTCCGATCGTGTGTGGACTTCATCCGACTTTTTCTTTCTAAAATTCTGACGGACCTAGAAATAGAACATGTTTCAAATCTTTCCGATGGAATCAGTTCCTATCTGGAAAACCGATCATCTGTATGCTATTCAGACGGATCAAAAACGACGCAAGGGCAGCTATTGGCTACTGGCTATTGAACTTCCTTTTTCTAGTCCCGTCGTACGGCATCGTGTTCTAAACGATCGGACTTTGGTGTGTGTAGGCAAGCCCGTTTCAGCTGAACTCCGTCGGAAAGACCGTCGGAGTCTATTCTGACATTAAGTCCGGTCGTGTGTACGCGGCATAAGACTGGGATGCCAATAAAGTTCATGTGCATGTAAAGGCTGGCATCCCGATACTTTTGGCAATATAGTGTATGTTGTATTTTTAAAAAAAAAAAGGGTCATGTGTGATTGTTAGGCATGTTAGTGCGCATTAACACAACACACATTAACACACTGCAAATAAGCAAATGGGTCCCTAAAGCCTTCTTTGGGGCTCCCTGTGCCCCCCCCCCCCTCCACACATACATTCAGTCTAATAATTGAGCATCTCCCCACAGGAGAGGTTGTAACTATAAACTCGTATTCAGTATGTCTGCATAAATGCCCTCCTCCTCTAGCCCCAGTGCCTGTAATATGTCACCTTGGGTTCATGGTACAATGCAAAGATTGGCTTGGCAATCCCATTCCTTGCCTGATTTCTGGTGTTAAGAACATTATGGAAATGCAAGGCATGTTTACACCATAATATGTGTCATGAATTATAAAGTGTTATCTCAAAGCACAGTAACATACTATTTATGTGCATTGACATTCAAAGTTAATTGCGCCCCAATGCATGTCTACAGTGTGTTGCAAACCACCCGCGTTATAGGCAGGGCTTTGTTTCTCAAACAATAGGTGCTGGAACTTAACCACGGCCCCACAAAACCCCTCCCCCTACACACACCCTCCAAATCACATCAAATAGTGGGTGTGTTCAGTCAAATGTCACGAAAACAGTAGGAGGGTCCTAAAGGGGCATTAAATACCAGGACTGCATTAATACAGAGTGCAGGGCTGTCACTTGTAAACACGGAAACCAGACTTCTGTGTTTACAAGTGATTGTGGTGAGCAGGCACCAAAGGGTCTGAGCCAGAGGTGGTGGAACTGAGTTCCACCAAGTTCCCCCTGAAAAAAAGCCCTGGTTATAGGGCACTATGGTGCATAAGCTCCAGGCATTTTGTTTGAGTATCAAAGTATGTTGAGAGCCCACTCAAATGTGCTGCATGCAGGATCTATATTTATATATACTACCTATCTTTTTAAATTCCAAAATATGCCTGGTTCTGAATCATCTCCAAGTGAGGATTTAATTGTCTATCACTTTATATTCTACCTGGAAGCAAAATGATGCAGCCTCTTGAAGTGACATATACTTCTGCTCTTTCTAGTACAGAGCTGCCATATAACAAAGATTTACAAGCCGTGGCACACATTATGCCAAGAAGCTGACACAGCTGCTTATATAAACGCTGACATATTCCATTGTGATGATATTAGTCAGAAGTCTTGCAGTAATTTATTATAGTGCAGTATAAATTGCAAGTGGAATTATTTTTTTTTCTTTTGATGTATGAATTCGGCACCCTTAATAAGTGATGTGTCACCCTCTGGGCCTGAAGAGGAATGATGTCATATAATGTGGAGATTGGCGTTACTGGATCAGAGTGCACTTTTCTGTTATTCCCAGTACTTGCAGAATTACATTATTTCACTATTATCAGTTATCAACACGTTTAAATGGTCAATCCACCTGAGACTGATATGGGTAACATGGGTGAATGTTAGTGTATTAAACCATCCCGTGGTTTCTGTATATCCTGGGGGCTGGTAAAAAGACTTTTGCATCTGTGTTCCAAGCTCCTCCCACCTGCTACACCAATCACAAAGGAGTCCTCCTAGGTAGAATTCGTAGTTTTTGTTCTTCTAGTCCATCTATCTACCCACAAGTGCTTTTTTTACCACTACTATTCCTTTATATTGGCTTTTAGAATTTACAAATGCATCAATTTAGAAATCAGATGAAAGGTTTAGTGCTGGAAAACACTTTTTGATAGATAAAAGGTGCATTTTATATATATCTATATAGATCAGACCAAAATGAGGGACAAATGATGAAGAATTAGGGACAGAGGGACATTGCTCCAAATCAGGGACAGTCCCCCGAAATCAGGGACAGTTGGGAGCTATGTCAATGCACCATGAATTATTTGCTCTGTAGCAGGATTGCAAGCCTAGAAGCTCTGAGCTAAGCGCATTACTAAACCCCACCATTGAGTCTAGATGTTGTTTTCAAATGGAAGTGGAACAAATAGTCACAGACAGGCCCAGAGCTGTTTTAAAGTGGAGGTTTACCCTAGAATACATCTATGAACATTAAAGTAGAACTATAGGGCAAAATATATTTTTTCATTTTGGATAGAGCAGAGGGGGGGGGGGGGGTTCTATCCCCTGTCAGATTTTTTTTTTTTACTCCATCTGTGTCCCGTTGTGGAGATTTCCCTTCACTTCCTGACCCATAGCCAAACAGGAAGTGAAAAGAAATACCTGCAAATTAGGGGAATTCTTTGGGGACCCCAGGTCAATGAAACTAGTGTCCCCATGTCCCCATTGGAAGATGTCCCCTCTATTACTTTTCTGGGGACAACCCAAAATTTGGGATTTTCTTATACTTTTAATGATATTGGTAAACAGGATAAATTGAGAGGGTGGATCTCCTTAAAGTGGTTGTAAACCCGTTACAACTATTTTTACCTACAGGCAGTGGTCTGTCTTGGCCTAGGCCAACAAGGACTAGGCCTAGGGCGGCACTTTGTTGGGGGGGCGGCAGGAAAGCCGCCCCCCGCACGAAAATAACCCCCCATGAGTCCCGACGGCCGCATAAATACAGCGGCATAAAGTGAATGGCTGTGTTCTCCGCTCGGCTGGGCTCGGGCAGGGGGAGCGGTCCCCGCTCAGCTGGGGTCGACTTTGCTTGAGTAGAGGGGCGGTCCCAGCTCACCTCGGCTGTGCTCGAGCAGAGGGGCAGTCCCAGCTCACCTCAGCTGTGCTGGGCTCGGCTGTGCTTGGGCAGGGGGCGGTCCCAGCTCACCTTGGCTGTGCTCGGGCAGGGGGGCGGTCCCAGCTCACCTCGGCTGTTCTGGGCTCGGCTGTGCTCGGGCAGGGGGGCGGTCCCAGCTCACCTCGGCTGTTCTGGGCTCGGCTGTGCTCGGGCAGGGGGGCGGTCCCAGCTCAGTTCACCTCGGCTGTGCTCGGGCAGGGGGGCGGTCCCAGCTCACCTCGGCTGTGCTCGGGCGGGTGTTCACGTCGGCTTGGCTAGGCTTGGCGAGTGGGCGGAGGGGAGGGTCACAGTGATGGATCTATCATGTAAGTAATGATAAACGGCAAATCTATTAGAAGAAGGATGCTGACCATGTCCACAGCACCAGACCATGTCCGCAGGCCTGACTATGTCTGCAGTCTCTGATCATGTCCCCAGCCTCTAACCTTCTCCTGTATCATGTCTGCAGTCTCTGACCATCTCTTGTATCATGTCTGCAGCCTCTGACCATCTCCTGGGTTGGTCTCCTGGAGCCTACAGAGGAAGGGGTGGAGTTTACAGATGAAGGGATGGGACTTAAACAGAAAGGGGTGTGGCAAATTCAGATGGGGGGGCGTCCAATTTTTGTCTGGCCTAGGGCAGCACAAAACCAAAATACACCACTGCCTACAGGTAAGCCTAGATTAAGGCTTACCTGTAGGTGCTCGAAATATCTCCCAAACCTCCGCGGTTAAGGAGATATTTACAAAAAAGGCGATCGCCAATGTCTACGACGCATGCGCCGTAGACAACAGGGCAGGCGCACTTTAGACTCCTTTAGAAATGGCAAGTGTGCCGTTTCTAAAGGAGATCATGCCGTGACTGGCGGCTCCCGCGCGCAAGCGCGGGAGTGACGTCATCGCGGCTCCGGCCAATCACAGCGCTGGAGCCGTGAAACCCAGAAGGAACATGGACACTTTGTGGAAGAGGGGACAGTGGTGACATTGGATGCTCCGATTTCAGGTAAGTGACACACAATGGGCTACTATGTGATGCATAGTAGCCCATTATGCTTTACCTTTGCAGGGAGACAAAGAGGAAGTAAAACCCATAGGGTGGATTTACTAAAGGCAAATAGACTGTGCACTTTGCAAGTGCAGTTGAACTTAATTTGCCCAGAGCTTGGTGAAGCTTCGCTTTGTAAAGAATACCCAATCAGGTGCAAGGAAAATTAAAAAAACAGCATTTTTGCTTGCACATGGTTGGATGATGGAAATCAGCAGAGCTTCGTCACACTCATTAACCACTTAAGGACCGAGCCTCTTTCTGAGATTTGTTGTTTACAAGTTAAAAACATCTTCTTTTGCTAGGAAATTACTAGGATTATACATTATTTTTTCTAACACCCTAGAGAAAAAAATGGCGGTCGTTGCAATACTTTCTGTCACACCGTATTTGCGCAGTGGTCTTACAGGCGCACTTTTTTTGGAAAAAATACACTTCTTTGAATAAAAAAATAAGACAACAGTAAAATTAGCCCAATTTTTTTTTATATTCTGAAAGATAATGTTACGCTGAGTAAATTGATACCCAACAAGTCATGCTTCAAAATTGCGCCCGCTTGTGGAATGGCGATAAACTTTTACCCTTAAAAATCTCCATAGGTGACGTATAAAAAATTCTACAGGTTTCATGTTTTGAGTTACAGAGGAGGTCTAGGGCTAGAATTATTGCTCTCACTCTAACGATCGCAGCGATACCTAACATGTGTGGTTTGAACACCGTTTTCATATGCGAGCGCTACTCAATTTTGCGTTCGCTTCTGCACGCAAGCTTGTCAGGACGGGGCGCGTTTAACATTTTTTTTTAATTATTATTTATTTTACCTTTTATTTTTTTTTTTTAATTGTGTCAGTTTTATTCCTATTACAAGGAATGTAAACATCCCTTGTAATAGAAAAAAAGCATGGCAGGACCTCTTAAATATGAGATTTGGGGTCAAAAAAATCGGAAGTGACATTTTGACGTCGCTTCCGCCCTGCAATGATATGGAGACAGGTGGGGGCCATCTTCCCCTCACTTGTCTCCATAGCCAGGAAGAGACAACATCCGATCGCCTCCGCCGCTGCCGACGACTCCGGTAAGCGGCGGAGGGCACCGGAGCGCAGCGGTAGGGGGGGACCTCTCCCGCCGCCGATAAAAGTGATCTTGCGGCGAATCTGCTGCAGAGACCACTTTTATCTGGAAGCACTGAAGAAGAGGATACCGGGGTTATGGTAGCTAGCTGCTGCCATAACAACGATACTCCTCTTCAAAGTACTGACGTATAACGACGGTGGGTGGTCCAGAAGCGGTTAAGCTCTGTGTATAATAAGTGCAACTGCACTGGCAAAGTGTACAGTCTATTTGCCTTTAAGAAATTTATCCCCATGAGTTGTATGGTGCCACTGGTAAATAGCTGTCAGTTTCCAATGCTGATTGATAGATAACTGAAAGAGTGCATGGAGGATCATTAAAAATGAGGTTATGTTGCTGCATTGCAGAAGTGTAAATGGGTCTTTAATGATTTACTGCACATTCTACAGAGTCCTGAAGCAAGCAAAGTGCAATTCATAGTTGTAGAGCACACTGCTATACTTTATAAATGTAAACCGCACCTATAAGGGCTCATTTAGGAAAGCCTACATGATAAAATGACCCATTTAGTGTGCAGGCTGGTGTCCAGTGTATATGGGGTGGTGTGTGCGTGGGGCTTGATTTGCATGCATTTCATTCATTCGTGGTGACCAGCATTGACTTCAGGTGAGCTCTGATGTGTTGCGAAAAATCGCAGCATGTCTACATTTTCATGGCACGCATTACAACCCACGAAGGCAGCATTGTGGTATGAACAGGAATATAAAAAAAACGATTGTTTTCTGTGTTCCCGTTTGGCAAGAGAGCCATCTGAAAGAGAGGTGACTAAGTCTTAACAGCCGAATAACATAAATGAACAATTTCCGTGCACAAGCTGTATAAATAGCAAGATCTTATGTCAGAGTGTGCTGGCTGTACAAATATAACTTACAAGAAGCACCTCAGGCACCCAGTTCCACTGGAAAGGTATGTGTGATATGTTATTTTTAGGTTACTACTAAAAAGGAGGCAAAACTTACCCAGATCCTCCTAATGCTACCTATAGCAATATACTATAGTATAGTATAGTACAAGATACAAGTTTAGGAGTGTGTCTATGGGAATGTTTGACCATTCTTCCAGAAGTGCATTTGTGAGGTCAGGCACTGATGTGGACGAGAAGGCCTGGCTCACAGTCTCTGCTCTAATTTATCCCAAAGTTGTTCTATCAGGTTGAGGTCAGGAATCTGCAGGCCAGTCAAGTTCCTCCACCCCAGACTCTCTCATCCATGTCTTTATGGACCTTGCTCTGTGCACTGGTTCAGATCATTTGGTGGAGGAGGGATTATGGTGTGGGATTGCTTTTCAGGGGTTGGGCTTGGCCCCTTAGTTCCAGTGAAGTTAACTCTTAAGGCGTCAGCATACCAAGACATTTTGAACAATTTCATGCTCCCAACTTTGTGGGAACAGTTTGGGGATGGCCTCTTCCTGATCCAACATGACTGTGCACCATAGCACAAAGCAAGGTCCATAAAGACTTGGATGAGAGAGTTTGGGTTGGAGGAACTTGACTGGCCTGCACCCAATAGAAAACCTTTGGGATGATTTAGAGCAAAGACTGCAAACCAGGCCTTCTCGTCCAAAATCAGTACCTGACCTCACAAATGCGCTTCTGGAAGAATGGTCAAACATTCCCATAGATACACTCCTAAACCTTGTGTACAGCCTTCCCAGAAGAGTTGAAGCTCTACAAATAAGTACAGAATACTATTATTAACCAGATTTTTCTTGTGAATTAGATATTTGCCCCTGTAAGAAAATAAATGCACAGAGCTTGGTCCTCAACTCTATCAAACATGACTGCACATCAGGTCTTCAGGTCATCAGGTCTTTTAAAAAGCCTTCCCAGAAGAGTGGAGGCTGTTATAACAAACCAATATTATTGTCCGTGATTTTGGAATGGGAATGTAAAAAAAAATAAAAATGAATCTCATATAGGGGTCATGGTCAGGTGTCTCCAAACTTTGGCTATATACAGTGTAGTATGCAATAACAACATCAAATCAATTAAAGATGTTTGCAACACAACAGTTTGTGAGCCCTCTAAAGTAATATTATTGTTCCTAGTGTTTTTTCACTTCCATTAAATACTTGACTACATTCTCTATGCAATAGGTATAATTCCTATACTAGGGTCGTTTAACAACCAATATTCTTCTGATCTGTCTTTATTTGTAAAGAGCACATACTTGATATCACAGTCTCTTTAACAAGAACACTCATCTTCAAAGCTTCAGTATGATCAGGCCTAGTTGGTAGGATGTATTAGTGGGGGGGTTTACTAATGCAAGAGAGCGCAAAATCTGGTACAGTTCTCCATATAAACCAATCAACTTCCAGTTTGTTTTTTTTTAAAGTGGATGTAAACCCACTCCCATCTTTTTTAAAGTACTGCCATAGGGGTGATCTATAAGGATATACATGCCTCCTACATGTATCCTTACCTTTTAAATGTCTCCACTTTAGCTGTTTGGAGCCCCCAAAAATGCCGGATTCGGTGGGCGGAGTCATGACATCACCAGACTCCCCACCCACCTCTACACTCGAGCCTGGCCGGAGTGAAAAGTGCGTGCACAGGAGAAGAGGAGCGCGCTCATGGCTCCTGTCACTGTCCAGTGACAGTCGGGGTTGATCGGTGCGGCAGGGACAGCTGTGAGCATGGATTCCCCTGAGGAGGCAGAGAAGGACAAGCAGCTGATCAAACGCCATGCAGGGTGATCGGTGCTCACGGCTGTCCCTCCGCTGCACCGATCACCCCCGACTGTCCCTTGTGTCCTCCTCCTCCAGCGCCTGACGTGTTCTCTCCACCACCACCTCCCCTTCTTCTCTGGCCCCTCTCCTGTCCTTATCCGCCCGCTGCGTCTTCCTCCTCCACCCCCCTCATCCCCCGCAGCCGACTCCCCTCCATTCCAGCGGGCTCTGTCAGGATGCAGAGCGGAGGAAAGGACGGAAACGCTATACATGTCATTTACAGGGGGGGGTGGAGTGCTGCTGGACACAGCTATATACGAATATATACATATATGTAATATATATGTAATATAGCTGTGTCCAGCAGCAAACACCCCCCCCCCATGAGACCAGTGGAGTGTCTGCAGCCAGGGCTGAGATTATGTGGAACAGCCAATCCTGGCAGAGCTGCTGAAGAAAGGAGTGGAAGGGAATTAAAAAATACTGCCTGTGTCTTACTTAGGCTGGTGCACAAGATATGTAAATCACCTGTCACTCACAGCAAGGGGGAGGATTTGACAAAGTTTTTCTCAGTTTGTCAAGAATTTTCTCACTGAACAATAAAAGAGGATTGCTCAGAGATGGATTAACTCTGTGTGGCAAGACTGGACTCAAATGATAGGAAATCATATACTCTACAATATGACTTAAAAAATTAAAAATTCGGGTTTACAACGACTTTAAGCTTAATTGAACAAGCATTGGCTACCATGCACAGCTTAACCAGATTTTGCACTCTACAGTAAATAAACCCAGCTCTGTCTTGCAGCTAGAGGAGGGCCGTAAGACTGGAGTATTGTTGTTAAATAGCTTATGTTGACTAAGGCAAAGTCTCTTTAAACGGCAGCTCTAACTAATTTCAATTTCTAAAATATACCTTGTATATCTTTCTACAACCTAGCTGTATATTATCTTCCCACAAAATATACACATTATAAATCAGGCTAAGTTAGGGAGCTTATGTGCTGTGACCTAATTAGGACAGGACAGGACAGGAATAAAAACTATTTTTTAAAATGTATGTCCTTTTTTCCAAACAGGTAAAAAAGAAATTCTGCATAGAAAAACTGTATGTGACATTCTGATATCCAACCAGCAGGTCTTTTAGGTTCTTTTCACAGTATCCTCTAGTTTCCCCTTAACTTCTGTTCTAAAACATTTGTTGTTTACAGAGCCCAGTAGCCAAAGCTGAAATTTATGGATTCAGCTGAATGTAAGAACAATGAATAAGGATGCATGTCTAAAAGGATTGATTTACTTTTCAGCACAGTAGACACTGCTTTTTTCCTGTATAGTTTTAGGCCACACATCAGTAGAAGAAAAGCCATGTCATACAAACTTTCATACATTATTCTAAACCAGGTTAATTTGGTAAAACAAGAAAAAGTAGTTTGTAACATAGGTAACCCTGGAAGAGGGATATGTGTGCCCACATGCTCCTGTGATGGAAATTTAGCTCCACATAGTAGGAATAATCTCCTTTCAGACAGGCTGGCTTTCATTGAAACCTCCCACTGAGCTGTCTGATGAGAAATGTGTTTCTGTAATTTTCAATGTAAGCTAATGTGTTCTTTAAACAATAACTATCTTTTTTTCCAACAAAGGTGCAAATAGATAGAGATAAACATGTAAAAAAGAGCCTAAAACTCCACCTGCTGTTTCAAATAGAGAATACAAAACATTAATATGCAACATTTTGTATCAACTTGATTCTATCTGTTTTTAATTAATTTGGTTCTTACCATGCTAAAGAATTTAATAAGTGTAACAAAATCACTATACAATTAATTTAAGCTGATTACTTTCACATTAAAACAACTACTGTTTCCCTTATAGTATGAGACATACTGTGTAATGTAAAGTGATTTATGAAAATTGTATGTTTTTTTCCTTAACAACGTCTTACATTATTCAGCATGCTCATTATGTTCACTATTTTGACCAACTGCGTGTTCATGACCATGAGTAATCCCCCGGAATGGACAAAGAATGTAGAGTAAGTATTTATTTTTCTCTTCTAATAAAATGGTTGTCCAGTCGTTAGTGTGTAAACTATGTAACTTACATCAGCCTGGTTTCACATAGTAAAGAAAGCTTCTAGTTCTACAATATAAACATATAGGGAATTTAGACGTATTTGCAATCATCACATCTTTAGGGCTCTGTCATCGCTTTCAGTTGTTTTTAGAAGTAGATCACTACATTGTATGCCAACTTAAACCACTGCTCTGTGCTATAGTTTTAGTTAGAGTAGTAAAGGGTTAGCAACCCTGTCAGGATTATATTGTTGGAAGTAAAGGGAGGTGTGGGAAACTGGGTCTCTTATAGCAGCGGGTATTTTCAGACAGGTCTTAAGCAATGCAGGAGTGGTGGCCCAAGGTTGGCTCTTTACTCGAGTAGAGATTAGCTGTACAAGGAGGAAAGCATCAAAAGCAGAACAAATAAAGTCCAGATTTAATTTTGGTGCTTTTCTCCTTTTACATCTAGGTTTTTATTGTTGATTGTGTCCCCACAGGTGAGATTTATTCTTTATGTATCCTTTTGACCATTGTCACTGGTACTAAGAGTGATGAAGAATACATTTTGAGCTTTTACCGGAATAGGTATAGAAAAGTAAATTTTCCAGTGGGGACAGTTATTGTGTTGACAGCTAAAACCCATTACACACAGGCCGAATGCCGGGCAACATTGGCTTGTTCAATAAAAAACAGCCAATGTTCAGCCCATGTGTATGGCAGCTGGTCCGACAGAAGCCAGCCATTTATCTAGAAAAGCAGTAGCTGACCTGCTCCTGATCAGCGATGATCGGAGTGTTCTGACGGGGGGGGGGGGATACAGAATACAAAAGCTCAGCAGGGGAGATCACTGTACTAACATTAGATCGTTAGTGCAGCGGCTCCGACCAGAGCTGACAGTTTTTTTTCGTTCAACCAGCTGGGTTGAACAGAAAATTAACTAATAGTGTGTACAAGGCTTAAGAGAGGTTTTACCTTACTTTGGAGAGATTTCTTGGCTGTAGAGAATAATAGTATCTACCAAGCCTAAGAGCCACTTCACACTTCCTTTCTGTGCTTTTGCTAATGTGCAGCTAACCCGTGGTTTTCATGCAGGTTAGCTGCGCTTTCCCATAGACTTCTATGAGGTCCTGCAGTTTTGGTGCATTTACTCTCAAATGGTTGTAGCTGTTCACTTGAACAAAAAGGTGACATTCAGGGTCACCATATCACATATATTTTGACTATTGCTGTCATACTTTGTTATTTTGAAGTACACAGCAGCGCACAAGTATTTTACACTTAGATTACAAATACAATACTGTTTAGTACGGAAGGAATAGGGGGGCCCTGTTTATGGAGCTTACAATCTAAAGGGAGGGGGAGATGCTACAAAAGGTAATAACTGCAAGGGATGATTGGATGGAGGAGGCTAAAGTACAGTTTGTAGGTGGAGGTGGGGTACTTTTCAAGGATCGCCTAAAGGCAGAAAGGGTAGGAGCTAATCGAACATAGAGAGGTAGGGAGTTCCAGAGGATTGGAGAGGTTCTGGAGAAGTCCCGAAGGCAAGCATGGGAGGACGTGATGAGGAAGCTAGAGAGCAAGATGTCTTGGAGGAGCAGAGTGGAAAATTTGGGTAATATCTTGAGATAAAGTTGGTGATGTATCTGGGGGCAGTGTTATAGATGGCATTGTATGTTGTTGTTAGTATTTTGAATTTTATATAATGGGTTTGGGGAAGCCAGTGAAAGAATTGGCAGAGAGAGCGGCAGCAATATCAATATAACTTTAAAAATCTGCTCATTGAATGGATATAATTATGAACAGGACTTATAACACTCCAATACAGATGACCATATAGATACAAAAGTATATCTATTTTAAATTATATGATGCATCAACATACATATAAGGGGGCATGCAATTGGCTGTGTATTGGCACCAAACCGTGGAAGTTCTTGCTCCGCATCTCTTTGGATAGGACAGCTACCCACCTGCTGGTAGTTGTAGCCCTTCGCCATATTGTATCAAACCCTTGGCTGTAGGGGCTCTCATGTCATTTCTGGCCATAGACCTTAAAGTGGTTGTAAACCTCTGATATGAAATATGAACAAGCATATCCCTCTTTAGTGTGTACTTGTCTCAATCCAGAGCACACAGTAAGTGTCATTTCTGTCTGGTGCCTTGTCCCTCTGCAATCTGCATGAGTCACTTCTGAAAAGGTTTCCTGACACCAAGAGAAAAAAGATGACAGGGGAGGGAGCTCCCGCACACGTCCTGTGATGGTCCTGTGACAGCCTCAGCTTTGTTCCTGTGTGCAGTGTAAAGGGGGTTGTGTCCCTTCCCTCCAGTCAGCTCCCACAGAGCTCTGCAAAGTGCAACTTCAGCAACCTGCCCCATGCTTTCTGTAAGCTTAGACAAGCTGTGTAAATTCTGCAGTTCGATGGCTGTAAAGAAGAGAGGGCTCGGATAAAAAGGTACAATCTATGTAGGAGGATTTATTTCATCTCTGTGTAATATGTAAGGGGTTTATAACCCCTTTAAATATTCAAGAATAAAAATTTTCTGAACTTCACTGCAACTTCTCTATGATTGCCGTGACATCCAGCATCACATTGACATACTGACAGAATTCTTTGGCGCAGTACACCGTACACAGGAGCAGACATTCTGTAGCTGTCATATAGACGCAGAATACCACAACATAATTTGTAAGCTGTCTTTGCTTTGCACCTCCCCTCTCCTTGGGAGCACCACAGAGTTGGGACCACATTCCCATTTATACTAAGTCAACAGCGTACAGCTTTCTTCATGGAGTATAATCAAGGTACCCTTGTTAGTATACAAGTGTCTCTCATTGCCTCATTCTGTCAATCTGCCCAGCCTGGCACACTCCCAGATGACACATTCATTACCCGGTGTAATAGTACTCACTTCAGAGGACTCTTAGTCTGGCCTTTTCCATCCTGCTCACAGCCAACAGCAGATGGTAAAAGAAGCATGGTGACTATGGCTGGTCCTTCTGGGTATTTAACCACCTCTCCCAGGTTTGCAGCCCGTGCCAAGATTAAGGACTAATGTCTGAAACACGTAGGCTGATTTACAGCATCGTATATGTTTACTTAATAAAGAAATACCATTTTTTGGATGTCATCCTGAGTGCCGATCATCCCTTTTCTTACTTTGGTACGTTGGAGGTGTCAGCAACCACGAGGTCTGAGCACCGAGTGGAGCTGTCATGCAGGAAGGTTGTAGCACTTATACACCTGTTTTCCCTCAGAGGACTCTTAGCCTGGCCTTTTGAATCCTGCTCACAGCCCACAGTAGACCGCAAAAGAAGCAGGGGGACTACGGCTGGTCCTTCTGGGTATTTAACCACCTCTCCCAGGTTTGCAGCCCCGTGAAGGGCACTTGGCATCATCTGACTACATCTGAATAGCTCTGGGGTGTTTGGCTCCCATGTCCCAACTCACAAAGCCCCTCCCATCCTGGCATTTATGTGGGCACTAACTCCACCCATGCAGGAGTTGTACAGTAGACATGGCTTGATATATCAGTACCACTTTGTTGTAAATCAAACCTCTTGTTAATTAATAGCCCTACCAGCGAGCTATGTTAGTAAACCAGTGCACATGTGAAAGACCAATGATAATTGCAAAACTTGAGTTCATTGGGAACCATACATAGTAATGCAACTCTGTTGTTAAGTGCAATTATCATAGATAGTTGCCCTGGGATAGCATTGCAAATTGATGGCAGGCACTCAGATATTTGATAGAAACATGTTAAAAAATAGAGGGCAGGGACAGTAGCTGGCATAAGGGCTCACCCTGTTGAGTACAGTGGGGTTGTTTTACTAAAGGCAAAGAGACTGTGCACTTGCTCCAGAGATATGTAAGTGAGGTAAAGCCTCATTTTTCAAAGAATACCAAATCACATGCAAGG
This sequence comes from Aquarana catesbeiana, assembly GCF_042186555.1. Lineage (NCBI taxonomy): Eukaryota > Metazoa > Chordata > Amphibia > Anura > Ranidae > Aquarana > Aquarana catesbeiana. The sequence continues at coordinate 343,564,500 of NC_133329.1, read as the reverse complement.
AAAAAAAAAAAAAAAAAACATTTTTGCTTGTATGTGATTGGATGATGGAAGTCGGCAGAGCTTCTGCTCATTTACTAAGCTCTGGAGCAACTGCACTTTGTAAAGTGAACAGTCTATTTGCCTTTAGTAAATCAACCCCAATGTGTCCTCGGCTAGTATAGAGGTTCCGATGTGTACTTTCCGTGTTGATGCATTATAATTTTTTTTTGTGTTTTTGGATATAAAATCTACTAAAATAGATATACTTTTATAATTATATTGTCATCTGCAGTGGAGTGTTATAAATCCTGTGCATAATTATCTCCAATAAAAGGGCAGAATTTTTACATTATAATGTATGTTGTTGCATTGCAATGCACACGGGCAGGAGTGTAACAATGACCTGACGACGGGCAGGCTGGGTGGTGTCAAGTGTCTTTACAATGGAAACAGATGGCCATATTTACTGTTATTTAGAGTTGCCAGTGGCAGTGAATTACCATTAAAAAAAAAAAAAAAATCAGTAATGTCAGTCCTTATTTGATCTTTGGTACCAGTTTCCTTTAAATAGGACTTAATAAGTTCAGCTGCTCAAGGAACCACAAGTTCCAGTATGCTCTAGTGTCTAGGCAACACTGATGCAAGAGATCTATTTCTTCTTATATGATTTCCACAGTGTGTGTTATCTACTGCTTCGCACACTGAAGGATAAGGGCTTCTCAGCAATATAGCAAGTGGAAAATCCCTTGTGGTATCTATTTATATTAGCGTAAGTGCTATTGGCCATTTCATTTTGTCTGCTTTCTGTCATCTTCCAGAAGAGACTGTGATGGAGAGCGGAGGAAGTGATTCAGTAAAGTTTGTTGCCCTTCAAAGCTTTCTCAAAGCCAAATGGGACGGGGAGGGGTGGGTGATACATTAAGCTATCAGTTTAATGGCACAACTGAATCCCATGGTCTACGTTGAAAGCAGATTACTGATTCATGCACTAACTGAACTGTGAGGGAGACTCATGGAGACAATATATTTACAAGCTCTGTTTTTTAAAATGCACTTAGCATGCAGTATTAAAAGGAAACTAATTTTAATAGAAATAATTTAAGGCTATAATTATCGGTATATATACCAGGGCTTGACAAATCCAGCTAAATTAGGAGCCAGTTTTTTTATCTAACAAATCTTACAGTGGAAAATGTAACATGTTTCTGAAGGTGAACCTTTAACCTTTTCACAGCCAGAGCCGTTTTTTGCATTTTTTTGCACACGTTTAAAAAATCATTTGAGGCCTGAAGATTACATCAAACCACCAAACATTATTTTCTGAAAGCAGACATCCTTAGAGAATAAAATAGAGGTAGTTCCAATTTTTTATGTCACGCGATATTACCGCAAAGGTTTCAGTAAATCAAATTCAATAAAAGTTCCTTTTAGGGTGCACAAAAACACAATAAATTACCCAATTTAATGGTAAAATATAAAAGCCGAGGTTGCACCAAGTAAATAGTTACCCAACATGTCAAATCTTAAACGTGTTAGTATCCTATATTTTCTATAGGCGATGCTTTAAAAGCCCCTGTAAGTCATCAGGTTAGCGTTACGAGGGAGGTCTGGTGTTAGAATTATTGCTCTCATTCCAGCATGCGCGGTGATATGTAAGGTGTATCACAATCAATGTTTTCAGGCGTAGCCCCCCCCCCTGCCGTGTGCCTTTACATTTATACGTGCGTATACGTGAGGGTGGAGAACCTGAATTTTTTTGGGGGGGGGGGGGATTTTATGTGCTTGGGTGTACCTTTCATTTTTTACAATTAAAAAAAATGGTTTTTTTTCCAATACATAGGGGGCAAACGTCCCCTATGTGATGATTTCTTTTAAGTGACAGGTTCTTGTTAATGAGACATCTAGGTTCTAACAGATCATGGATGTCTCCCCTGTGCTCCACTGAACAGAATGCAGTGCACATCGCACTGCATTACATTCATTCCTGGCCTTGATGGCCGGAAAACTTTCAACAGGGACCCGGAAATGACGTCACATGTCACTTCCAGGTCAACAACTAGAAGGGGAGGAGTGGACGTGCCGGTCCCGGGCAGAGGCCCACAAATGGGCAAGCAGAGCCTGGGATAAATAACGGGGGGGGAGGGGGCGGTGTTCAAACAGGCGACAGCCCAGGCACCAGGTCAAAACTGCTGGTCACCATGGTGACCTGGCGCCTGGAGTGGAGCCCTGATATATATAGTCACTATTAAATATACCTATAATTATACAGGCCGGTGTAAACATTCAATGGTGAGATTTACGCATTGACATAAATAAATGATATGTGCCAAAACAACTTTAAATGATTATATGTGATCCTATGTGGAGTGTAAGTATATTAATACACAATGTACAAAACCAAAACCAAAGCCAAATAACACCTAAACATACAGTACAATAGGTGCACAATAAATGTCCATCAAAGAAATCAATCTGTGAAGAAAGTGCTTCCAGTCCAATGGTGCTAGTGACCATAAATGACCCCTGAAATGTTGTGTTACCTAAACTGTTGGGCTAATATTGGAACTACCACTATTTTATTCTCTAGGGTGTCTGCTTTCAGGAAAAAAAATAAAAATAAAAAAAATAAATAAATATATAAATATATAAATAAATATATATATATATATATATATATATATATATATATATATATATACTACGTATGTGTGTGTATATGTATGTATGTGTGTGTATATATATATACAGTTAGGTATATATTTACATATATTATTTGGACACAGGCACAATGTTTATACTTTTGGCTCTGTATGCTACCAGAATAAACTTAAAACGAAACAATCCGAATGAATTTGAAGTGCAGACTTTCAGCTTTAATTTAAGGAGTTGAACATAAATATCAAGTACAAATTTTAGGAACTGCAACCATTTTTATACACAGCCCCCCCATGTTCAGGGGCTCAAATGTAATTGGACAAATTAATATATTCATAAATAAAATGTTCATTTTTAATATCTTGTTGAGAATCCTGTCTGGAAACCATGGACATTACCAAACACTGGGTTTCCTTCTTTCTGATGCTTTGCCAGGCTCTAACTGCAGTTGTTCTTTGTTTGTGGGTCTTTCTGCCTTTAGTTGTGCCTTTAGCAAGTGAAATGCATGCTCAACTGGGTTGAGATCAGGTGATTGACACAGCCATTGCAGAATATTCCACTCCTTTTTCTTCAAAAGCTCCTGGGTTGCTTTTGCAGTGTGTTTTGGACCATTGTCCATCTGTACTGTGAAGCGCCATCCAATCAACTTTGCTGCATTTGGCTGAATCTGAGCTGACAGTATATCACTAAACACTGCAGAATTCATCCGGCTGCTTCTGTCTTCTGTCACATCATCAACAAACACCAATGACCCAGTGCCACTGGAAGCCATGCATGCCCATGCCATCACACTGCCTCCACCATATTTTACAGATGATGTTGTGTGATTTGGATCATGAGCTGTCCAAGCCTTCTCCACACTTTTTTCTTCCCATCATTCTGGTACAGATTAATCTTAGTTTCATCCGTCTAAAGAATGCTTTTCCAGAACTGGTTTGGCTTTTTCAGATGTTTTTTCTCCAAATCAAATCTGGCTTTTCTATTCTTCAGGCTTTATGAATGGTTTGTACCTTGTGGTGAACCCTCTGTATTTGCTCTCGTGAAGTCTTTTCTTGATTGTAGACTTTGGCAATGATACGTCCACCTCCTGGAGAGTGTCTTTCACTTGTCTGGATTTTGTGAATGGGTTTTTCTTTACCATAGAGAGGATCCTGTGATCATCCACCACTGTTGTCTTCTGTGGACGTCCAGGCTTTTTTATGTTGCTGAGCTCACCAGTGCGTTCTTCTTTCCTTAGAATGTACCAAACTGTTGATTTGGCCACTCCTAATGTTTCTGCTATCTCTCTGATGGCTTTGTTTAGTTTTTGAAGCCTTACAATGGCCTGTTGCACTTGCGTGGACAGCTCCTTTTGAACGCATGAGGTAGGTTCACAGCAATAGATTCCAAATGCAAATACCACACTTAGAATCAACTCCAGACCTTTTACCTGCTTAATTGATGAGGAAATAATGAAGGAATAGCCCACACCTGGCCATGAAACAGCTTTTGATTTAATTGTCCAATTACTTTTGGTCCCTTGAAAAGGTGAATGGCTATTCCTAAGAGCTGTAATTCCTAAACCCTTCCTTCAATTTGGATGTACATACCCTCAAATAAAACCTGAGAGTGTGCACTTTCAGCCCATATCCATTATATAACTATAGCTTGAATATGTTTTGGTAAATACCTGAAAAAAATAAAATTGTGCCTGTGTCCAAATATATATGGACTTAACTGTATATATAGGATTTATGTTATCTTCAGTTTTTTTTGTTTTTTTAACGTGCAAAAAACCCACACAAATGGCTATGGCAAGCAAAAGGGCTAAATAGCATGTCATTATTTTTAATAAACATACAGATGGATTAATTTGTGCTTTTTAATATCTGCCTGGAGTTTATCTTTAATATGACAGGTCTGTTGCAGCCATATGGTACAATAAGGAACGGTATTTAGAAACCTGTTATGAATACAGATGTACTATATCCTATTGATATTTAAAAAAAATAAATTTCCATAGCATACTCAGTATTTCTTTGTTAGAAATGGTAATTGTGGCTATTCTCCAAGAAAATGGCACAGAGCATATAAGTGTAGCGTCTGTTAGGTTCACATTGGTCAGGGTTCAAGAGTGAAGCAATAAGGAACAATAAGTCTATTGCCGCATATTAAATCCACTAAACCGTTTTGTTTGAGAAGTGTATGATGGTATTGCTACTAATATCCTGTGTGATCACTTCTTGCAGATACACATTCACTGGAATCTATACATTTGAGTCTCTGATAAAAATTCTCGCAAGGGGTTTTTGTCTAGAAAAATTTACTTTCCTGAGAGACCCATGGAACTGGCTGGATTTCAGCGTAATCGTTATGGCGTAAGTATCACATTTTGTTACTTTTATGTCAAATGAATGAGGCCTCACTTAACTGACTGGGAGAGAAAAAAAAATCTCAGATGCAAAGCAGACACGATCATATATTGCAACAATTAGGCTGCTCACATCCACAAGGCATAATGGCCCTAAGGGGCCTTATGAGCAAAACTTGGTACAGCAAGTGGGCAATCTACTTCAATCTGAAGAGGCAGAAGCTTATACCTTACTGAAAATGCTTTTTTTTTTTTTTCAAAAATACTTTAAAGATTGCTGTAGTCATAGCCAACTTGTTTCAGGTTTAATATATATTTAAATATATTTGTATTTATATTTGTAAAATAATATTAGAACCAAATATAAAAAGGCAACAAATTGTAGGAAATCACATTTCATGTAAAAATGTCTAGCATTAACATGCTGGATATCATAAATTGTAATACATGTCTTAATTGATCTAAAGTGGTAGTAACCTCCACCAATAAAATGTTAAAAAAATAGACCCCCTGCAGTGTTATGCCATTATTTGCTAAAATGCACCACATATTAACACATTATGGTGGACTTACCTGTCAAATGAAGCCGTTCAGTGCTGCGCTGTCAGTGCTTCCACTGGTCCTAGGCGCTTTCATCAGTGCTTGGCATTCCTTCCAGGTTCTGTCTCTTTGACCGGTTAAATGATCAGGCTGTGATGATGGCACTCCCGCACATGCACATGGTAGTCACATCACCATGGCACACAATGGATGCCGTAAATATGGTCTGAGCTCCACATGGACCTCTTGGATCATATTATAATTGATACGCGGGGCAGACATTTATGGCAGAAGAGACCACTAGGGTATTTTCTGTTATATATACCCTACCTGTCAGTGGATTTTTGAGACTCAACTTTAATACTGCTTCAGTAATTATCTGGATTGCTGTATGATACCTGATATCTAGCACAATAGTTTATTTTTTCCAAGTAATTACATTTTTTACTCTTTGTTGGTTTTTTATATATGGTTCTGATATTTGTTCATAGCCCTGATGAAGGCAATATATTAAAACCCTGAAACATGGCTCTGAATACAACAATCCAATATAGCATGTTTAAAGTGATTGTAAAGTCAGAAGGTTTTTTTATCTTAATGCATTCTATGCATTAAGATAAAAAGCCTTCTGTGTGCAGGCCCCCCTAATACTTACCTGAGCCCCATCTCTGTCCAGGGATGTCCACGAGAGTCTCGGCTGTCCGGGACTCTCCCTCCTGATTGGCTAAGACAAAAGAGTGGCGCCATTGGCTCCTGCTGCTGTCAATCAAAGTCAGTTAGCCAATCGGGAGAGAGAGGGGGCAGGGCTCAACCGTAGCTCCATGTCTGAATGGATACACAGAGCTGCAGCTTAGCTTGGGTGCCCCCATAGCAAGCTGTGTGCTGTGGGGGCACTCAACAGGAGGGAGGGGCCAGGAGCACAGAAGACTGCAACAGAGCAGGTAAGTATAACATGTTTGTTGTTTTTATTTTAAAAAAATCTGACTTTACAATCACTTAAAATAAAAATAATGAATCCATACTTTGCTATATAAGGCTTTGCTTTATGCTCCTCATTCACACTGGACATTATTCTAACTCTTCTAGACTCCTGGCAGCAGAGTTTTGCCAGAAAAAATGCTTGACGCTTGTAAACTTGTAAAAATTGAAATAACACTCCTAAAGCCACATCCGTATAAACTTGATTGGAGGAGAAAAAGGGTAAAGGGCCACAGGGCCCTAATTCAGACTTTACAGGCAAGATGGCTAATGATATAGTACAAAAATATATTTTATTAACAATAAGTCATGTCAAACAGGTCAAGTAAAAAAAAAATAAAAACAGCTTGTAAACTTGTGTAATGTGTTTAGGTGCATTTAGGCAAATCAAGCACTTGGGCATCACTTCATTTCATTGGCCAGGATAATAATTTATTCTGGCCTTTGAAATGAATTAATGCTCAAGCATTAAACCTAAATAGCCTTAGGTGCATTTACATGCGTTTATGTGCTTCAGACATTTTTTCTGCCAAAACTCTGCTGCTCCTGGACACACTGGCTATGGGTTTTATTTTCTGTTACTTTTATTTTCTGGTCCAAAGACACAGTTTAGTTGTAGAGGGGCATCCAAATATGGCCAATAGAAGATTGGGATACAGATATCTATTACACTTGATGTGCATGTATAGCTATTCTGTTTTCTAGTTTTGGATATGTTGGGAAGGATTAGAAACCTTTTAAGTTTTTTTATTGCTGCCTGTGGCAATGCTAGATAAATTCACCCTTTGTATTTGACTATTGTCAAATTGACAGAAGGTGATGGAAAATCTAAAATCTTACAGTTGTCACCAGATCATGAGAGATGAGGGTGTTTCCTGTCTAAATATTTCCTTGTTTTATAGATATCAACTCTCACTTCCTGTGGAGTATGTAGGACAAAAAGTGAAGCTAAATCTCCCCAATTGACTTAAAGGAGAAGTAGGGCCAAAGCTCTTTTGACCCTACTTCTCCTGTGGGTCACAGGAGTGTATTCTGCACTCCTGTGACCCAGATTCAGCCGACAGCGGGCTAAAGTCCCCTGTAGGCTAATGTCACACTGCTGTCCAGGCTCTGTAGGGATACCGACTTTAATGTCAGGATTCACCCAGATGCCTGAGCGGAAGCTGGCTTAGTCTCTCAGCGCACCGCTGAGAGCTTAAGCCAGCCGCTCCCACCCTCTCCACAGTCTGGCACACCAGTGAATGCTGGAGGGGCAGGTCGGACTGGAGAACTGAGCCATCAACGATCTTTGATCGCTCATTTCTCGGTGTAGAGCCGGCGGGGGACACATTTAGTATCGAACCGATGCTGCATCCTGCTAGGTGAATATGCATGTTTGTTACTTTGAAATCCCACACTTCTCGTTTGATTTTTTCGCTTACCTATTTAAAATAAAGGGGAAAAAACCTTTTAGTTCTACTGTACATACATTTTAGGTTATGGCAGTGAGAAAAAAAAAAAATAGAGATGTACCTGTTGGTTTTATCTTCGAGCAGGATAGTGTCTGTATCTTCTATCAGCCACATACTGTAGCTGCCCAAAATCAGGAACTTCCCAGTGTCTAGACAGATGGCTTTGTCTGGCCAAAAATATGTACACCTCACAGGTTTCTTCTGTAAGTGCAACTTTATTTAATAAAGGAGTGGTTCACTATTTCAGAGAGCCTTGTCTTTCAGCAACTCCGAATTTCCCCTGCACTATTCTAAAGACTGCAAAGAGGTGTATTGTTTCTTTAGCATTCACTTAGATGTTTGGTTCCACTCCTTTCCTTTAAGAATGTTACTTGCTAGCTTAAAGTGTTTGTTAACCCCCCCCCCCCCATAAAAAAAAAAAAAATAGATCCTGGTCCCTTAAAGCAGATTAAACAGCACAGTGCTTGAGCTGTGTAATCTGCCAACCCCCCGCCCCCACCCCCCGCTAAACTGTAAAAAAAAATCCCTGAATCCCCTCTCTGTACTGACCCCGAGAGAAAGGGCTACTGAGCCCTGACCACCGTGGTCAGAGTGCGTCCCTCTGTCATACACAGCTGTCCTCTCTGCTCTCCTCTCTACCCCTCACCCACTCCTCCTTGCCTGTCAGCTCCCTCCCTGTGTCTCTGTCTCCGCCCCCCCCCCACCGCTATTATTAAAAATAAAAAACCTACAATGGTCACTGCCAGCCCCTCTATTAGAGCCTGGCATACCACACTATGTAAGTCATTTCTAAAAACGAGCATTGGAAATACCTATTACCTAGAGCTATCTTCAGGCCGGTCACGTGAATCGAGGCCGCTTTACAGCTCCGAGACAGGGCTTCTGCTTGAGGCCACGTGATCTCCACGGCTGATGTCAGAGAGAGATCTTGGCCCCTCCCGCAGAAGCCATGTATCGGAGCTGTAAAGCGGGCACAAGTCACGTGATTGGCCTGAAGATAGCTCTAAATAGGTATTTGCAATGCTCGTTTTTAGAAATTACTTACATAGTGTGGTATGCCAGGCTCTAATAGAGGGGCTGGCAGTGATTTATAAATTTGACTTAACAAACACTTTAATAACATCACAATCTTGGTACACATCTTAAAGTATATATTCTTTTTTTTTAAACTTGACTACAGTAAGGATGGGTTAAACCTCCTATGTTTTTGATTGGCCTGCGTGTCCCATTGGGGAGATTTCCCTTCACTTCCAGTACTGTATAAACAGAAAATAAGAGAATCTTTCTCCAACATTGGTAAATCTTCCTTCCACGTCTTATCCTCTCTCCACTGGAAGGCATCCTTCATTTCTGTTTTGGTGACAAGTTTTATGTGAATCTACACAGTGGGGAAACATAAAGCTGTAATAACTTGCTATAGGCTATAACCTATCCCTACGCTATCCAAAACAAAAAACAATGACTACCATGGTATTGTTCTCAGTAAATGGTCTAAGGCCGACCATACATAGTTTGAATCGTTAATGGGCAGGCTGAATGTACCAAGTTGATCGATCAATCAACTTGGGTACAACCAGCCTACTGGATTCTCTTACGATTATTGCTAGCAGCTGCTATAGCTGCTAGCGATAATCACTGTCTTCTCCTGGCAGTTACGACTTCTCCCGCCCCCGCTGGGAGTAGACAATGGCCCGGCAGAAGGTATTTCCACATCAACACTGTCTGTGTTGATGGGGGAATTCAGGGAATTTCTTTCCTGCAATCCATGGTTGCAGGAAAGAAATTTGCTCCCTATATGGCCGACCTAACTGTTAGTCTTCCAAAATCAGACCTTAAAGTGAAATGCTAGTTGCCTGGCTGGTTTTAATATTTGCCAACTTGAGCCAAGCAGGCTGTAAAAAAAGTGTCAGAAATGTGTCTGAATTCTTTATCTCTTTACTTGTTCTGTTTAGAGCAGTGGTTCTCAACTCCAGTCCTCAGGACCCACCAACAGGCCAGGTTTGCAAGATAGCTGAAATACATCACAGGTGATATCACTTGCTGCTCAGTGATTGCAGTATTCTAGTCTGCAACTCCCCAAGGTAATACTTAAAATCTGACCTGTTGGTGGGTCCCGAGGACTGGAGTTGAGAACCACTGGTTTAGAGACTGAGAAAGCATTAAAGCCAAAGCATCACAGCCAGGGAACTAGCATTCTTAAAGTAGATTAATAGCAGCTTCTGTTGTTTTTTCATGACAGATTTGCTTTAAAAAAGCTGCTGAGCAACCCACAGCAGCTTACACCAGTCCACCGATTATGATCAGCTCAACTTAATAGCCTTCAAGGCAATTACCAGTTTTGCCATACTGCCAGTTCATGCTTCTTGTTAAACATTCTTATTTTTCACATAGGATGCCTTATTTATTCCAAAATGAAAGAAAGAAGAATAGCGCAGAATAAATGTATTTGTGTTTAAATATATGCATATTTCTATGTTAGAACATGTGTTTCTTTATGCTAAGTGGTAAATAATTGCTTTGAAGTGCTGTTTCTAACCTTTTTAGTCCTGCTGGTTCAGCTAAATTTAGTCCCAACTGTTCATTCCCCAAATCTCTTTTGTTTACAAGTGTGAGAAAGAAAAAAAACCTATAGCTCATGTACCTCAAAAGAAATCTGCAGGGCTGAAGTGTGCAAAAAACTGTACTAAATCAAGAATAGGGAAATATTTCCTTGTGAGTTATGAACATACAATGTTATAGGCACTTTCTAATACAGTTATAATTACTCAGAAACTGTAAGTGCCGGTTCACATAGGGGCGCCCTGTCTGCCTCCAGACAAGTCGCGCTCCATGCATTGCATCGGAAGCGTTCTAATAGGAGTAACTCAAATCGCTCCAACTAAGGGCACTTTCACACTGAGGCGGTGGGGGTGGTAACGGTAAAGCGCCACTAGTTTTGGCAGCACTTTACTGCCGTTTAAGCAGCGCTTTGCCGCTGCTAGTGTTGTGCTTTTAACCCCCTTGAGGGGGTTAAAAAAGGGGTTAAAAGCATCCGCAAAGCACAGCTGCCGAAATGCTTTGCAGGGACTTCGGCAGCGCTGCCCATTCATTTCAATGGGCAGGGCATTTTAGGAGCAGTGTATACACCACTCCTAAACCGCCCCAAAGATGCTGTTTGCAGGACTTTTTTTAATGTCCAGCAAGCGCACCACTCCAGTGTAAAAGCACTCAGACTTTCACACTGAGGTGACAGGAGAGGCGCTTTACAGGGGCTTTCAGGCACTATTTTTAGCACTAAAACGCCTGTAAAGCACCTCAGTGTGAAAGTGCCCTTAGACAAAGGTCCCTATACTACTTTGGGGCGACTTCACAGTGGCTTGCATTGACTTCAATACAGAAGTCGTTTTGTAAGCCCCGCTAAAGTCGCTCTGTATGGAGTGACTTCAGAGTCGGACGAGAGTCGGGCGACTTTGAAGCCGCCATGTGTGAACTAGCACTAACTGCTTTTGCTTAGTTTCAGAAATTGTCTTTCTTACCTTTTTTACGAGGTTAAAAAGTTCTGTCATAGGGCCATGCACCTCTTGTTGCTGATAGTGGGGGTGGGGATACAGGACACTGTGCAGACAAACAGTATGCATGTATTCAATAGTCTGTTTAGCTGAAGGCAAAATGCAGGCTGTACTTAAGCAGAGGGCATGTTTAAGGGGCAGGCTGTTGTGATTGGGAGGGGGTGTGTTCCAGAGACAAGCTGTGATTGGTCAGGGGATGTGTTGGCTGAACAAACTGCCCAATACAGACATGCTGTATGTCTGTACAGTTTCCTATACCACTAAAAGACCAGTCAAAGGATGAAAACTGACCACACAAAAAAAGCCTTAAATCCTAATATGGGCAAAAAAAAATTAAATATATTTCACAATAGCCACAAAGAATGTACACTATATTGTCAAAGGTATTGGCACACCAGCCTTTACATGCACATGAACTTTAATGGCATCCCAGTCTTAGTCTGTAGAGTTCAATATTGAGATGGCCCACCTTTTGCAACTATAGCAGGTTTAACTTTTCTGGGAAGGTTGTCCACAAGGTTTAGGAGTGTGTCTATGGGAATGTTTGACCATTTATCCAGCGCATTTGTGAGGTCAGGCACTGATGTTGGACAAGAAGGCCTGCTCTAATTCATCCCAAAAGTGTTCTATCGGGATGGGTTGAGGTCAGGACTCTGTGTAGGCCAGTCAAGTTCCTCCACCCTAAACTCACTCATCCATGTCTTTATGGACCTTGCTTTGTGCACTGGTGCTCAGTCATGTTGGAACAGGAAGGGGCCATCCCCAAACCGTTCCCACAAAGTTGGGAGCATGAAATTGTCCAAAATGTCTTGGTATGCTGACTGGAATTAAGGGGCCAAGCCCAACCCCTAAAAAACAACCCCACACCTAATCTCCCCTCCACAAAATGAATTGGACCAGTGCACAAAGCAAGGTCCATAAAGACATGGATGAGCGAGTTTGGGGTGGAGGAACTTGACTGGCATGCACAGAGTCCTGACCTCGAACCAATAGAACATCTTTGGGATGACTGTGAGCCAGGCCTTCTTATCCAACATCAGTGCCTGACCTCACAAATACGCTTCTGGAAGAATGGTCAAACATTCCCATAGACACATTCCTAAACCTTGTGGACAGCCTTCCCAGAAGAGTTGAAGCTGTTATAGCTTCAAAGGGTGGGCCAACTCAATATTGAATCTTACGGACTAAGACTGGGATACCATTAAAGTTCATGTGCGTGTAAAGGCAGGTGTCGCAATACTTTTGACAATATAGTGTACATCCACTTTGTGTGTACCAAAATCTTTTGAAAACCCAATTATTACCATATAAAAGTAGCAGTAACATCATCATTGTGCTGTACATGGTCTGAGCAGAGAGCTGTGGGTGGGACCACCTACTGAAGGCGGCCTGCAGAAAAGGGGGTGGAGACAAGACCAGTCACAAAGCACAAAAGAGAGGGAGGCAGTGACTGGTCTTGATTACAGGAAGCTACTGCACAGAGGTAAAGTTTCACAACAAAGATTCAAGTAAGAATATTAATGTCTCTTGTAATTACACATATTTAATTATCCTGTAGTTCTGCTTTAAAGCCAAATTTCAGCCAATACTTTATTTTCTTATGGCTAGAGTGGGGAAGGCTTAAACCTCTGTTGGATTTTTATCGTTGTCTGAGTCCCTGTTGGTGAAATTTCCTCTCCTTTTTTTGGGGACACAGACAAACAAGAAACAAAAGCACTTTTTTTTTAGTGGAGTGGGGCAAGAATAGAACTACTAACACTATTTTTTTGTTGTCTGCTCTGTTTTGTCCCAGAGGCAACCACTTTTCTTCAACTTTTCTTTTCAAAATGCTAGATGCCTGGCTTGCTCTAATAATTTCTTAAACACTGATCTGAAACAACTGATGGAGTCAGAATGAAGTCAGAACTCCTGATCATGTGTTTTCCAAGTCAGTGGCATAAAAGGAAATGTAGCCAGAGGCAGCCAAGTATTTTGAAAGGGGGTCAGCAATGACATTATATGTGTATCCCTTTTCTTCAACTTAAGGATTGTGTGGGGATAATACAAGTACAAGACTACATACAAGTACAAGACTACATAAACAGGCAGAGGTCCTTTTAAAAAACTGGTTTCTATCCTTCTCAGTTGATATCCAAGTGGGTTAGATTTGGCCAGGATAGACAAGTTTAATTCATACATAGGTAATGTACTGACTTTTTGAAGGAATATGCCAGAACTTTTGGAGTCAGAGTGAAGTCAGAATGCTTGATCATGTTTGTTCTGAGTCAGTGGCATAAAAGGAAATGTAGCCAGAGGCAGCCACGTATTTTGGAAGGGGGTCAGCAATGGCATTATATGTATATCCCTTTCCTTCAAGTTAAGGATCATGTGGGGATAAAACAAGTACAAGACTACATACATAGGAAGAGGTGCTTTTAAAAAGCTGGTTTCCTTCCTTCTCAGTTGATATCCAAGTGGGTTAGATTTGGCCAGGATAGACAACTTTATTTCATACGTAGGTAATGTACCGACTTTTTGAAGGAATATGCCGGCATTTTGCGCTAAATGCTGGTCTGCTCTGCACTAAGCAACTGAAAACAATATACTGTATGTTAAGTTCAAGTAAAGACTAATTTTATTTTTTGTAGTGTCACTGGCATCAACAGAATTGAGGATAATCAATAAATACATTTTGACATCACTTTTTATTATAAGCCCCCTAGCGGGAAACTCTACTCACTAGAGGCTTAAAACAAACTTATACTAAGCATGCCCCATGTTAAAGGATCAGTCTTACTAAAAATGATATTTATGTTTTTTAAAGAAGCTGGAGTGTTATTTCAACTGGCAGTTTTTTTATGTTACATGGGGACTTATGAGAGGTTATGTGCACTAAAGTTCATGTGTCTGAATACTGTTGTGGCCATTATGAGGGGTTTCCACTCTCTTTGCTGGGTTTTTTATTTTGTTTCAATCCTGGGGAATGTAACAGGAGGACCTGGACATACAGTGGTATTCGGGAACCCCCAAAACTCCCAGGAACATTGGCAAGAATAATGGCATGGAGATCTCACTCTTGGGTTATCCAATAAATATAAGAAGGTAGGGATTGATTCAACCCTCCAGACTCCAGCTATTTCTACAACATCACTTTTGGGTTTATGTGCAGTTTAAATGCAGATATAAGGATGTGCACACAACTCTTTTTTTTGCTCCAGAGATCTCCAGGAGCCCTAAACCCTGGGGACTCAATCTGCACATATCAGCTTGAAGCTTGACCTGCCTACATCAACATCCTTACTATTGGTGAGTGAGGCTGTCTGTCATCACTATGGAGTAATAATCAGATGTGAGAGGTTGTAGGGGGTGAACGCGAGCTCAACTTCATAACAGTAGTTGCATTGTGAATTCTTTTTGGGAAGCTCACAATGTTCAGCAAATTCAGAGTAATTTTAGTACAGGAGAGGAGCCTATAAAACTGTACAACACTGGAGTTCAGCTTTAATTTTTTTTTTTTTTTTTTTTTTGCTGTTTGTATCCAATTGGAG
Organism: Aquarana catesbeiana; assembly: GCF_042186555.1. NCBI lineage: Eukaryota > Metazoa > Chordata > Amphibia > Anura > Ranidae > Aquarana > Aquarana catesbeiana. Next base: position 343,549,472 of record NC_133329.1, on the reverse strand, counting down.
GATTTTACTTCACTTTCTGTAACAAGACACAACAGAAAGTAAAAAAAAAACAAAAAAAAACCCTCTAAAGTAAGGGAAGGTGTACCTAAGTTGTCACTGGACTAATGTCTCTGTTGGAAAATCTCTATATCCATTCTAGTGACAACTCAAAATTAAAGGTTTCTTTCACACAGTGCTGCTCTGCTCCATTCAGCAGGGGATCCATAAAGATTCCTGAAGGTGATCATTGGAGATGAAGTAGATGGATGATAGTGTCGTGACATCCATGCTGTTCAGTTATTTTGTCTGCATTTTGACAGCAGACTGGCAGACGGGTGTTGGATCTATAGGCAGCTGGATGTTTGATCAAATCCAAGGATGCAGTTCTTCTCTAATTTTTTCTGGATCTGGATAGGTTTGGAGGTAGGTGGATTTCAACAAGCACTAGTTTGTTTATATCCAGTTTCCCATAGACCTGCATGGAGCTTCTGATCATATCCACCTGAAAAATTGACAAGTGGACCTGATCGATAAGTTCATGTGAAAGGGGGTGAAAGATAATGACCAGGATAAATAAATTGAATTTATCCAGAGGGCATGCAGACATCTAACCTTTCCCTACTCTATCCATAGTAAAAAAAAAAAATGGCTTTAGATAGAAGACTGAAACTTATTACGTTTACACAGTCCATATCTGAACATTCTGATCAGATGTCCCGGGGAGGAAAGGGTTACACAGACCGCTGAACACTTCAGTATCAGTGCATTGTTTTACATTAAATTGCTCTCTCAGAGATGTCTCTTGGAATCAGTTCTGCTCTATTGGCTCCCATAAAAGTGCCCGTTTTACTGAATCTTCAAAAAGTAGGCCATATATATCACTGTTTCTATAAGGATTCCCTTTTCACCTCAAAAAACACTTCTTTTTTTGCCATCTACAAAATTACATCATTTAAAGATGTTAGTTGATTTCATGAAACTGTATAATTTAAATGTGGAAAGGCCGAACACTGAAAGAGGACTTTTTTACATTTGATTTAAACGGTATAATAAAAATTCAAATTGAATATCCAAGCATTCTACATCTGGGACAGAATAACTTACAGCTTTCCAGCTGTTGCACTACATCAGCCAAGGCCTCAGGCCACTCTGCCACCGTTTCACTACATTGTAAAATTGTATTTTTTTTCCATTTTCTGTCTTATTTAAATCAGTTCAGAGTGTGGTGACTATTGTGGAAAATGTTAAATAGTGTGTTATATAGTGCTGAAATCCACAAAAAAACAGAAAGTATAAAAATCAGATTACAACTTTCTACAGATCTGTGAATGCTTACCTTGAACTTATAGTGGATGTAAACCCTAACAATTAACTTACATTTTCTCATTTGCTCCCTTTTAGTCTGACAAATATACAACCTGTTGGTGACATGCTGCCTCACCTTAGCTTTGCAGCTGTACAAACCCCATTGTGTACTTAAAAGTGGGGTATGCCTGTACTTCCCACAGTTCCCTGAAGCCAGGAATCAAAAGGAGAACTTTGTATCTAGATGTCTTGCAAAAGAACTACATCGACAAAATTTGCACTGTGACAGAATGCAATGATTTGCAAATCTAATAAACACATATTTTATTCACAATTGAAATTAGAAAACATATCAAATATTTAAACTGAGAAAATGTACCATTTTAAGAAAAAAAATGGGTCATTTTGAAATTGATAGTAGTAACAGGTCTCAAAAAAAGTTGGGACAGGGCCATGTTTACTATTGTGTAACATCCCCTATTCTTTTAACACATTTCTGTAAATTACCTAGAACTGAAGAGACCAGATGGGAGAGGAATGTTGTCCCATTCTTGCCTGATATAGGATTCTACCTTCCCAACAGTCCTAGGTTGTCTTAGTCATATTTTATGTTACAAGATGCACCAAATATTTTCAGTTGGTGAAAGGTCTGGACTGCAGGCAGGCCAGTTAAGCACCTGGACTTTTTTACTACAAAGCCACGCTGTTGTCATAGATGTAGTATGCAGTTCAGCACTGTCCTGCTGGAATATGCAAGGCCTTCCCTGAAAAAGAAACCAGGATATATCTTTCAGCATCGATGGTGCCTTTTCAAATATGCAAGGTGCCCATTCCATATGCACTAATACACCCCCATACTATCAAAGATGCAGGCTTTTGAGCGGAGTGCTGATAACAAGCCAGAAGGTCCCCCTCCTCTTTAGTCCAGAGGATGCTGCACCCATGCTTGCCAAAAAGAATTTCTAATTTCTCGTAGTCCAACCACAGAACAGTTTTCCTTTTTGCAACAGACATTTTTAATGCGCTTTCGCCCAAAGAAGATGGCGGTGTTTTTCTGGATCATGTTTAGATATGGCTTCTCCTTTGCATGATAGACCTTTACCTGGTTCACAGACAGTGATTTTGGAAGTATTCCCAAGCCCATCACAGAATCATGTCTGTTTTTTAAGCAGTGCTGTCTGAGGGCCTGAAGATCACGGGCAACCAATGTTGCGTTTCGGCTTTGTCCAACGGGCTTTGTTGCTTAGAGCTTTCTGAAAAGATTTCTCCAGATTCTCTGAATCTTTTGATGATATTATGTACTGTATATTATGATATACTTAAAGTCTTTGCAATTTTACATTGAGGAACATTATTTTGAAATTGTTTGACGATTTTTAGCCACAGCTTTTCATTTCTGAGACACTCTGGCTCTCTAAGATGTTCTTTTTTTTTACCCAATCATGTTACTGATCTGTTGCCAATTAACCAAATTCATTGCAAAATTTTCCAACTCTTCCTTGTTAGTACCGCTTACTTTGCCAGCTTTTGTTGCTTTGTCCCAACGTTCGAAACTTGTAGTTGCCATCATTTTCAAAATGACCTTATTTTTTTCTTAAAATTGTACATTTTCTCAGTTTAAACATTTGACATGTTTTCATTTTTTTATTGTGAATAAAATATATGTTTATGAGATTTGCAAATCATTGTATTCTGTTTTTATGTAGATTTCACACAGCGTTCCAACTTTTTGGGAATTGGGGTTGTATTTATTAAGCTCATAAAATGTTAACTAAAAAATTGCAGCCTCCACTTTCCTAAGCCCTCAGACAAACCAAAATCAGAACTATTCTTTGGACCTGCTGTCAGGAAGGAGCTTTTTTGCACACTTCAACCTTTAGGTTTCTGTGGATCACCTCTTTTATCAGTAACGCCAGCAAGGTCTCCAATCTTCATGGGAGGTCTGTGCTAAGTAGACCCTTCCTTAAATCTTGAATAACTCTGATTTAATCCTACAGGTATGTAACAGAATTTGTAAACCTAGGCAATGTTTCAGCTCTTCGAACTTTCAGAGTACTGAGAGCTTTGAAAACTATTTCTGTAATTCCAGGTAAGAAGTAATTGGTGTGAGATGTTAGGCCCCTTTGTACATCCAACTGTTTCTTTGTGTCTGTCATTGTGTTTGTGTGTGAACTCCCCTATTACAGATATGTCACAGAGTTTGTGGACCTGGGCAATGTCTCAGCACTGAGAACATTCAGAGTTCTCCGAGCATTGAAAACAATTTCAGTCATTCCAGGTGAGAGACAGGTTAAAACACGCAGGCTTGATTTTGCTCCATTAAGTACAAGCCACATCTTTTGAGCATAGAGCCTTGATGTTTGCCACTCATGCTGCTGAATAATCAGAAAAAAAGCAGGAATCCTGAGCAAAGCCCGAGAGATCCAAAAGATTCCTAGCTTTTTTTTTAGCATTAGCTTTTCTTTATTTAAGTTTTTAGTTCAGTTTTTTCAAGTTCTGAACACTTCTTGCATGAGACTCTGCTATCTTCAGTCTGTGTAATTTGCATTTTTAGATTTTCTTTTTTTTGTCCACCAATGTAAATTTGAATTTTTTTATTTATTGGCATCCATGCCATATGACTATAAAAATGGCAAAGCATAAAATATATATATAGTTTATACAGTATGAATTGAACATCATTGATTTTAAAAAGCTAACAAGTCATATAGTCACTTGACCAATTTAAGTTCTGATTTAGTCTTGATTTAGAAGTAGATTATGGCTTTTAAATGCATGTTAGCTGCATGTTACATCTTTTTAGAAAATATTTTTCTTTCCAAAATAGATTAAAACTTTTCTCATAGATAACCCACTTAGAGCAGTGCAAATATGTGTGAAACAGACATGAAGTGGTTAAGTGAAAACTATACATAAAATGTAAGTGTTTCCTCTGTGATATAAGAAATAATATATAACATTCACAACAGTGTATGCTATAGATGTGAAAACATTAATTTCTGACTCAAGGAAAAGCCTAATGGAAAAAATGGTTTATTGCATCCTACTAAAACTCCACCATAGAAAATGTTCATTATTTGGCATTGCAGCTTATATGAAATAAGAGGATGGGGCAACATCATCCATATAAAAATAGTAGACATGTTAATGAAGGACTGTTAACATCCCAAACATACAAACAAACAGTATGTTATACCTCAAAATTATTAAAATGTAGATCAATCCAAGGCGTAGTAATAGACCCTTGACTGTTTGATAATAAAGCAGTAAAAGTCCATCTTTCCCATCTTGTTGCCCCACCCACCAGGGCTAGTTCCAGTAGTTGTATGCTTTATAATTAGGCATGGTGCCTTAAATCCCCATCTTTTATTTTGCACTAAAATTATTGTGTACCTTTTGAAAACTGCATATTTTTTATTCTCTGCCCTTGGGGAGTCCCCTGATCACAAGCACACACATATACAATTCAGTTCTCAACTCCCTCGAAGTCATGTGCTGCTCTACCGCACTCTGATGTCATTATGACCAATGAGAGGAGTGAAATGGCAGTTGAGATGTTCTTGTTATCAAAAGGAAGGAACAAGAGGGACAATAGCTGAGGAGGTAAAGGACTAAAATTTATGCATGACTCTAAGCCAAGGATTTTGAGGGCCATTCAGTCCTCTCCTTTCAACTTTGAACCTAGCTAGTTTTTCTTCTTTGACACCAAAGCTCTATCATTGGACCATTTTAACTTCATATATAATTGTGAACTGGTGGCACCTTTTTTTGCCACCCACCGCTAAAACATTAACTATGATTCACTATGAATCATAACATACAGGCGGTTTGACCCTGTATTTTTTTATTTTTAAGTTGACCTACCAAGTGCTCTCTGGCATGTAGGCTGCTATTGACACACATCCTATATTTATATGACAGCCCATATAACTACAGGAATTCTAGCTTATATGCTTGGTTGTTGAGCATGTACTTATCCTAGCGTGAGCTGTGAGGTAATTTTTTTTTTATGTTTTACCAAATACAGAGGAAATGCTCATGGGTTGCATCATTACCTGTCAAGTTTATAGACTGCTTGAACAGGTCCAGTCAGTGTAGGATTTGAATAAACATGACAGAGTTATGTTTATTTGTGCTAGGTTCCATCGACAGTGCATTAAAATGCCTTTCAGTAGTCCAAATTACACTGTTGAACTTACAGATATTTGTGAATGTTCTAAAATGTTTAAGACACCGGTATCAACTTGCATTTTATGTTTATGTTATCACTATGTGACATGGGATCCCAGAAGAGAAACATTTGCTGACTAGATATAAGTTAATACGTAGCCAGCTACAGCTGTGTAGAGGTGACTCGCCCAAAAAAAGAAATAAAGTTCCTCCAGCCATTTTGTATGGTGTGTCATCTGTGGGACACAGAAAAGACACCAAATTGTCCACGTCTCCTCAACCATTTCATTGTTTTCACCAGCTTCCGGCTGTCCATTTAGTTAACTGCTTTGTGTCGGTGTTACTGTGTTTGTCTAAGCTTCTGCATGCCAATATTTCATCATCACACAACAATTATTCATTTTTCCTGTGCTACCTGTGTGCATTTGGAACAAATGCCATTTTGTGGTTCTAATTCTAGGCCTGAAGACCATTGTGGGTGCCCTGATTCAGTCGGTTAAGAAGCTTTCGGATGTGATGATTCTCACGGTGTTTTGTCTGAGTGTCTTTGCACTAATAGGACTACAGCTTTTTATGGGACACCTACGGAATAAATGCTTACTGTGGCCTCCACTATACAGCGGTTCTGAAATGAATATCACATCCTACATCAATGGCACAATGAACAACAGCACATTTTTCAATAGAACCTTCCCTGAGTTTGACTGGCAGGAATACGTTGAAGATGAATGTAAGAATATATAGTATTTTTTAGGAATTTCTTGTGTTTTTGCCCCTGGAACAACGTTGTTGCATCTCCCCCTCAATGTAGCATAGGTTGTCCACATTCACATCCAGCACCATATTCCCACTGTACTGTACATATACCAGGTCATTGCTGTGGCAGTCTTTCTAAAGGACTGTTTTTCACTTTATAACTTGTGTCATATCAGTGTGTGAATGCAAATGCAGCTGAAGAAGGTCAACTGAACCTGCAATAAATTTTAAATGAGCTTGAAACATCTCAAATTGATGTCAAAAGCACCCTGTATTTGCCCATTAACGCCTGTCCACAAAGACCCCTCCAGTAATAGGCCATTTTAACCAAACCAGTGTGCAGTGTTGGTCTTGTTTTGGAAAAGAATATTAGTCTTGGCTAATACATTTCTCCCTTAAAAGTGGTTGGTCAGGGGTACTCATAGATATGCCAGTTGACTGGCAATAGATGAGTCTTTTTTTGCTTTTAACCAGTGGGTTGAATGAAAAAAAATGACCTGATTCCACACATATGACTTAAATGGGTTAATCCTCTTTGCGGCACTATTGTATTTTTACAGTGGCGACACTTCCCTGCTGTCAGAACACACTGATCTGCGCTGCTGGCTATAGCCGGTGTTCTGCCGAAAAAGTTCCGCTCGGCGGATAAGGACCCCCCTTTACTGCGCAGGCGCCGCGCAGTAGGATCCGGCGGAAATAGCCGAAGGTGAATAGCTGAAAATCAGCTGTACACAGCGCCTGTAAGAGGGCCCCTCGCTTCGCTCGCCACGCTTCGGGCACGGCCTCGATTCGCTCAGCTCTTTTTGATTCCCCCTCTAGGTCCATTTCGATGGTGGGGAAGGAACCTGGACCCAGGGCGCAGGCGCCGTGTACAGCTGATTGAAGAGTTTGAGCTTCGGCTATCTCCGACAGCTGACAGTAGTTCGTACTGCGCAGGCCCTGCAGCTGCGCAGTACAGGGGGGTCCTTATCCGCCGAGGGAACTTTCTCGGCAAGACACCGGCAGCACTGATCGGCAAAAATCTGGCAGGGTGGTTGCACAGAAGTCAATCGGTAGATTGACTTCTGTACAACCACCCTGCCCATGCATGGATCGAAATTCAGCTGGTCCCTGCTTCGGGGGACGAATTTAGACCCATGTATGTATTGACTTAAGTCAATTTATCATCTCTATTTGTCCTGTTGACAAGTGGCGGCCCGTCTATTAGGGGAGCACGGGCGCCTCCCCCCCGATCCATGCGCCCGGCTCCCTAATCTACATGCAGGGCGCTGGACACATGGATTTCAATTATTTTTTTTTGTTTTAGAAGCAATGAGGCTCTAATTGGCTTCAAAAAAGGGTGGGCTTGGGGCGCAGAGCACTGCACCCTGAGACCCCCCTGTTGTGTGACATTAGCAAATTAATATTTGCTTATATCTTCCTGTTTCTTCTCCCGGCCAATCAGGAGGTGGGTCCTGAGACCCCACTGGCCAGTAGTCCAAAAACCTGGGAGGAGAAGCGAGGGCCAGGACACGAAGGAGATGGAGGGGGGGAGAAGCTGCTGCCGCAGCCGTGACCTGCACGGGGTAAGTGCAGGGATGATGGAAGGCTTGGCGGGCAAGCCGACAACCGGGGTGAGCGGTGTTGTCAATGGTGTGTGATGGCGGGCTGGAGCGACAGGGGGTTAGTGTAGGGTGGTGGGCTGGAGCGATGGGGGGGGAATGGGTCTGTGGTCGGGTCTGTCTGCTGCCCTCCCCCAACCGATGGAGCACCAGCTGCCACTGCTGTTGACCATGTCATAGAGACAAAAATAATGGGAAATCTAAAATGTTACAGTTGTCAGAAGTAAATCTCCCAATGAAGAAACATGTTCTAATGAAGACTTTTTATAGGGAGAATTCCTCCCACTTTGAAGGGGAATTTCCCCAAATGGACACAGAGAGTAAAAAGTAAACTAACAAGGGTTTTAACCCTCCCATTTTCTAACTAAACCTATAAAGGGTTTGGCTCAGAGTTGCCAACCTCCCACAACTTTTTTTTACTGACAGAGCACATTTTTTTTGCTGACAACCTGAAAAAATAACAGAACTCCTATTAGAAACGAATGCCGCGTACACATGAGCGGACGACCGGACTGGACCGACGGACTGTCTGACGGACTTTCGACGGAATTCCAATGGACTTTCCGAATGAACGGACATGCCTACACACAATCAAACCAAAGTCCGACGGATTAGTACGTGATGACGTACGACTGGACTAAAATAAGGAAGTTGATAGCCAGTAGCCAATAGCTGCCTTTTCGTTGGTTTTTGTCCGTTGGGCTAGCATACAGACGAGCGGATTTCTCGATAAGAACTGGGTCCGGCGGAGTTACGACGTAAAGATTTGAAGCATGTTTCAAATCTAAAGTCCGTCAGATTTTCGACTGGAAAAGTCCACTGAAGGTCCGATGAAGCCCACACGTGATCGGATTGTCCGCCGGACTCAGTCCGTCGGACCAGTCTGGTCGAAAAGTCCGCTCGTGTGTATGCGGCAATTGATAATTGAAAAGATGAAAAGACAATTGATATTTAAACAGTATAAACATAATCTGTAAACACTGACAATATCCATAACAAGTAATTGGCCTAGTTTACATTTAAAAAGTCAACGCAGCATGATAAATTACCAGCCACCCTGTTGGGATTCAGTTGAAAAACAAGTTCCATTATGCATGCCAAAGAGCATGACCAGATTGCATCGGATACTGGGAGTGAGGATGATTAAAAAGAACCACTCCATAACCACCTGCCTCTAAAGGAACATAGCAGCTGCTTGGGTGAGTACACATTGCCATGGCCTTAATGCTTAGCTTCATAGTGCAGCAATTTTAACTCAACATATCAAGTTTGATAGGCAGTATTGCCTGTCAAACTTGCCAGTTGAGCTCAATGCGGCTCCGCAGCAGCCACAAGCCAAATGGCTTTTGGTTGTGACACATTATTTCAATGCAAAATTTCCGTTCGGTGGGAAAAAAAAAGTCTCAGAAGGCAGCAGTATCACCTCCTGCACTAACAGTGGGAGGTTCTTAAAGGGGAAGTAAATACCAGGTGTTTACGTTAAGTATAGAGTACATGGTTCGAATGTGCGTTACATACAGAATGCAGGTTTCAGGAGTGCACTGCATACATAGTGCAGGGCTCAGGGGTGCGCTGCATGCAGAGTGCAGGGTTCAGGGGTGCGCTGCATACAGAGTGTAAGGTTCAGAGGTATGCTGCGTACAGAGTACAGGGGTGTCCCCCTTTGCCCTCAAATCACCCCCTCCTCCAGTACAGTGCTCAACCCCCACTCTCAAATCCCCCTCCTTGACAGTACCTGATAGAGAACTGCAGCTAAAGAAGAGCAGGATAGGTTACTCAGGAGGAGAGTGTAGTGTAGCTGTGGGGCCGTGGGCACAAGCTTCACGAGCTGTTGCCTTCAGACAAGCACCAGGTTCCAATTACCTATCTATGCAGAGAGGTGGCAGGCAGAGCACAACTGAGATCACTCCGCAGCCGGAACTAGAGGAGCAGGATTGTCAAATACGGCCACCTGCTCCTTTCGCCTCCGGCTCCAGCCTGCTTCTATATAAAAATAATCCCAACTGGCTCCAAACTCTGCCTGGATAAGTGACTGCTGGTGCTGCATCAAGCTGTCAAGGGGTTCTTTTTAACACTTGCTGAGCCAACACTAACCTGCCTGAGAAAAAGACTGCGTTTTACTGATATAAAATTTCTCTAATGGACATTTACTGACAGATGTAAAGATCAATTATTTTTTACACATTGTCAGTAAATTTACTGACGGTTGGCAACCCTGGTTTGGCTACACATACGCTTTAAAGATAAGTGTACCTTTTTGCTGCTTCTAATTCCTGGATCAGTGCCTTCAATTTCAATATTCTATATGGAACATGCTTTAAATATGAATCTCCAGGCATGCAGAAAACGAATGCCCTTATGAAAATAATTTAAAAAGGGCAGTTGTATCTTAAAGCTGAACGCCAGGTAAAATAAAGATTTCTAACCACTGTGAGTAATAAGGTCAGTATATCTGCTTTTTCTGCCCCATCCTAGACCAAAATAAGCATTTAACCCTTGCAGTGCAGGGGAAGCCCCAGTGAATGATTGGATGCAAGACTTTTGAGCCAGAGGATTACTTTTTAGTGCTAAGACTTTGTAGAATAACTTCAGCATAACTTTTATTGCGATATTACTGTTTACAATATAATTCTTTCTGAAGAAAATGCCCAAACTATTGTTCCTGCCAACAGCAATGAGGAACAGCAGTTTATGACCCAGTTAATCTTTTCAGTGTTACTTTTGGGCCCTATGATGCTTTGTATAAGCTGTTCATTTTATTATTGCAGTTTAACGCGTAGTAAAATATTTCTGTTCCTTTCTTTACAGCACACTTTTACAAGCAGGAAGGTCAGAAGGATTTTTTGCTGTGCGGTAACTCATCAGATTCAGGGTAAGGTATTTTCTTGAAAAACGAGTATGACTTCTCATGCTTTTGTAATGTTTTTATTAAATGATATTGCTGCTAATATGTATTTTCCGTTTACAATTTTTAGTCAATGCCCAGAAGGATATGTGTGTGTTAAAATTGGGAGAAACCCCAACTATGGGTATACGAGTTTTGATACATTCAGCTGGGCTTTCTTATCTTTGTTTCGACTAATGACTCAAGACTACTGGGAGAACCTCTATCAGCTGGTGAGTATTCAGGAGATAAATGCTGAATTTAAGCAATGTAAGTAAAGTAGGGAGAAGTCGCCAAAATAAAATATACAAATAAATATTTAGGCTAGGTTCACACTTGTGCAGGTGGTTGGCGCTGTGGGACTACACCTGTTCCCACACCCGCAACCCCTGCAGGCAAAATTCACTGCAGTTTAGGAGATGCCTGGGGGTGGCATTATTCCTAATGGCACCTCCAGATACTGGAAACTTCACTGCACTTGTGGTTTTCGTGAGGTACGCTTTTTCAGAATAGGTGCCTCTCTACATTTTCAGGATGCACAGCAGCATATTTAAATGAATAGGCAGCCGTACCTATGTAAAATGTGACAGCAAAGCAGCACAAGAAGGTTTGTTCTGATACCGATACTAGTATCGGTCCTGATACTGAGTATTTGCAGGAGTACCTGTACCCGTGCAAATGCCCGCTATGCCTAGTCCAATACCTGAACACTCAGGAACAATCAGTGCTGCGGCGGGGAAATTATAATCACCAGTCTCCCTGTGTGGCTTTCAATAAAGCAGCTGAAAGCCACGGAGAGGAGAGGAGGAGAAGCACACAGGGAGATTGGTGATTATAACTCCCCTCCAGGCCGTACTGATTGTTCCTGAGTGCCCCCTGTGTCCTCCTCTGACTCCCCTTTGTGTCCTCCTCTGTGTTCTTCCATGGGCTCCTCTGGTCTCCCCCCATCCTCCTCTGGTCCCCCTCGGTGTGCTCCTCCGATCCCCCCCATCCTCTGTTCCCCTTCTGTGTGCTTCTCCTCTCCCCTTCTCCTATGCTCCCCCTCGGTGTACTTCTCCGATCCCCCCCTGTCCTCTGTTCCCCTTCTGTGTGCTTCCCCCCCCCCCTCCTATGCTCCCCCTCGGTGTACTCCTCCAATCCCCCCCGTCCTCTGTTCCCCTTCTGTGTGCTTCTCCTCCCCCCTTCTCCTATGCTCCCCCTCGGTGTACTCCTCCGATCCCCCCCTGTCCTCTGTTCCCCTTCTGTGTGCTTCTCCCCCCCCCCTCCTATGCTCCCCCTCAGTGTACTCCTCCGATCCCCCCTGTCCTCTGTTCCCCTTCTGTGTGCCTCTCCCCCCCCTCCTCCTATGCTCCCCCTCTGTGTGCTTCTCCGGTCCTCCCCCTCACCCTCCTCCTCCGCTCCCCCTCTGTGCGTTCTCCCGATCCCCTCCTCCAGTCCCCCTCCGTGTTCTCCTCTGTTTAGACCCCTGACATCTCACTAACCCCCCCCCCTAAAAAATAATAAAAAATAATTTAAAAAAAGGAAACATTGTAATATATAAATATTCTAAAAGTATAATTGTAAAAATACTAAAAAATAAAATAAACACGGACACTGACTGTCCATAACAAAATATATATATATATATATATATATATATATATATATATATATATATATATAGTAAAAAAAATAATTAAAAAAAACAAATTGTAAAAAAGAAAAAAAAAAGCTACTGACACAGTCCACGCCTCATCAGTGCCACCTATCTGTGCCCATCAGTGCTGCATATTAGTGCCATTGTCACATTGTGACATTAAAAAAAAGTATTGGTATTGGTGAGTACTTGAAAAAAAAATATCGGTACTTGTCCTCGGTCTTAAAAAAGCGATATCGGGACAACCCTAAGCACAAGTGTGAGCTTAACATAAATGTATGGCAAAGGATTCCCAGAAGACTATTGGTTAATTAAGAGGCAGCCCAGCATATGCTGCCTGCTTTGGGGCTCTGTTTGTGTGATTGAAACTTCTGACTGAATTATCTGGTTATTATTATTATTATCTGGTTATTATTATATATATATTATATTATTATTATTTCTTAGTGAAAGCAGCTTCACAATTATAATATATATATGTAAAATTAATATAATGGGATTCTACAAAACCAAGTAAGATAAAAAAATAAAATAAAAAAAGTATACATATGAATAGTAAGAAAAATCAAACAGAACACAAATAGCTAAAAACAATAATTAGGGGAGGAGTGAAAATAATTATTTGTGGCTGAATTTAATTAAAAAAAATATATATATATATATATATATATATATATATATATATATATATATATTTTTTTTTTTTTTTTTTTTTTTTGTTTAATTAAAATTGTTCCTGTTTAACCCACAGTTAGCCCAATTCAGCCACAAATAATTATTTTCACTCCTCCCCTAATTATTGTTTTTAGCTATTTGTGTTCTGTTTGATTTTTCTTACTATTCATATGTATACTTTTTATTTTATTTTTTTATCTTAATCATTAAACATAATTATCATTATCATTAAACATAACAAATTATAAAATAAAAATGGCACTTTTTAATGACAGCTAAAATAGTTCTAAAACTTATAGATGGTCAGACTATTTTCTGCTTTATTTTTTTATGTATTTTTGCATGTAGCGTGCACAGAAACTGCCTTGCCTGTCCCGAAAATATTGCTATATATATATATAATACTTTTGTATAATAAGTAATGGTAAAGTCATTGCAGAATGAGTAGGGCCATAGCAGAAATGTAATGATTTGGTCCATATAGTGTATAAGGATGCAAGAGGTGAAGTGGTAATACACGTTTATATTTTTGGGGGGTTTTAACCCTAGTAAGGCCAATTAGTGTCAGCTTTTTTGGCATTGATAGTCTGGCATTTACTAAAACAAATAGACTGTGCACTTTGCAAACTGCAATTGCAGTTCACAAGAGCAGTTGCTCCAGAGCTTAGTAAATGAGCAGAAGCTCCGCTGACTACCATCATCCAATCAGGTGCAAGCAAAAATTCATTTTTTTTGTTTTGCACGTGATTGGGTATTCTTTGCAAAGTGAAGTCATTGGATATTCTTTGCAAAGTAAAGCTTTACTTCATTTATTAAGCTCTGGAGCAGCAGTGAACAGTCTATTTGCATTTAGTAAATCAACTCCACAGTCTCTTCTACCAAAATATCTTTATCTCTAGGAAATTTTTTCAAACTATAATTCTGCTTTAAAGTATAACTAAAGGCAAAACCTTTTTATATTTGGATAGAGTGGTAACCTGTTAGAACCACTTTCAGGTTGTCATTGCTTTCCCCATTAAGGAGATTCTCTCTCTCTCTCTCTGATTGCCCTGAGCACCAATAGCACCAGGAATACAAATGAGGGTAAATCCAAAACTTTGAATTACCATCGGAACAGTAATAGCTGAAACATTTTTAACTGGGAATATATGCACCCATGACAACTGTCTAAGAGTAGAGGAGATTGGAAGAATATCATCTCACTTTCTCTTAATGATACACAGTAAGATAGGAGGGCAAAAAAAAAACTCACAGCAGTTCTAACCCTTCTCCTCTCAGTCCAAAATTTGGGTCTTAGATATACTTTACATATAATTGTGTTATTAAGTTTAGGCCCAAGTATCCTTTTGTTGCAATAAAATACGTGCTTGTTACTGCAGACTCTTCGAGCCGCTGGTAAGACCTACATGATCTTCTTTGTGCTGGTGATCTTTTTGGGCTCCTTTTATCTGGTCAATCTAATCCTGGCTGTGGTAGCTATGGCTTATGAGGAACAGAATCAGGCAACAATGGAAGAAGCAGAGCAGAAAGAAGCTGAATTTCAGCAAATGTTGGAGCAACTTAAAAAACAACAAGAAGATGCTCAGGTACGATGTATCTTAGCATTGTGACTGATATGATTTCTTATTTTTACAGTTAAAGATATCAACTAGTAAAGTTATACATTTCAGCTATAATAGTTTCTATACAGGTCTATGACTGTGTGAAGCTTCCTTTTTTATCTGGCCGTTTTCACAGAGTTGGGCCATGATAGAACCTTTCAGAGATGGCATGAGTAATAAAGTTTTAGCTTGTAAAATAATATGATAATGCTCATATAGATATTATAGTTAATTATTTTGTGTGCTTTATCAGGCGGCAGCTGTAGCAGCACTAAATCTATCAAAAGAGTACAGTGAAGATGGTGGCTTTGGACCACTTTCTGAAAGTTCATCAGAGGCTTCCAAGCTAAGCTCCAAAAGTGCCAAAGACCGACGGAACCGGAAGAAGAAAAGAAGACAGAAGGAGCTTGGAGAGGATGATGAGAAAGGGGATAATGAGAAATTTCCAAAGTCTGAATCTGAAACAAGTATCAAGAGGAAAGGTTTTCGTTTCTCTATTGAAGGAAACCGGCTGACCTATGAAAACAAGTTCTCTTCTCCACACCAGGTATTATATAGAAAGTTGATTTGATTCTCGTATTCTGTTATTGTTTCTGTGCTCTGATTATCCCTTGTGCAAAACATTTTTTTAGGACCCCCTCTATTGATGGCTATTGCTATAAGATTAAATTGCACTGGTACTTTGAATGAATAATGTCTCACTGACACTTAGAACAATTGAGCTCTAATAGGTTGAGTAAAAAATTAATAAAGTGCCATATTCTCCTTCAAACATAACTCTGGCTTTTTTATTATCGTTTATAGAATAAATGGTTATAGATTTACTAGCTACATTGTAATTTATTGTTATTAAAATGTCTCCTCAATCCCATTTGTAGCTATTCAAAGATTCCTACAACTGCTAAAATAAATACTTTTTTCCCTGCACAATAGCAATCAAGTACATTTTGGAGCCAAGGTTTCTCAGAATCCTTCCTACATCTATGATTTGACCTTCAATTCTGTAAAATAACTATGGACAGAGCCTGAGGTTAAAGCATAGCAGCCTGTTGTATGCCATGCCTTTAAATGTGATGGTTAACATGAACACATGTACACCATGCGGTGACTCACTAAAACAATTTTTACATTATTTTTGAAACCTCTGACAAAGCTCTTTTCTAGGCTCAAAACATGTTGGGTTTTTCTTTTGTGTTGGGTGGCATAGCACATGGTTATCGAGGGTGGCACTGACTCCCATATTGCTGTCAGTACAGTAAGTGGGCTCCTTTGCTCTAGTAGGAATGATAAGCACAGAGGGCAACTTGGTAGAAGCTGGAACAGTTAGCATGCTGGGCTTTAGGGAGAATAGACAAGCCCTTCAGTAGTCATTGTTTTCATGGTTTTGTGTATCCCTTGTGTATGTCTGTAATATTGTTAATTTAGCCCTGAGGTTGTTATGTGCAGATATATACTTATCTTGACCATTGGATAAAGAGCCCTTTAACCCAGATACATGCAATCTTTTGATGTTGAGAGTCATTTGTGGTCTTGGTGCCTGTGACAGACTGCCTGGCACCCTGCCTGGGTGCCTGGGCCAATCAGTGCCTCCTGACCTCCAAACCCTTCCAGCAGACTGATAGCTAATACCAGCTCTTTACCTCAAGCATCTTACACAAACAAGATGTTTGGGGTAAAAAACAAAGGAATCCCTTTATTGAACAGAAGTACAGGTTTTATACACTTTAAAAATAAGAGCAGTTGCCACATGAACAATGCAAACTTCAAACAGCAATCCAATCATCAGCCAACAGTGATCCATTCAAACAGCAATCCAATCAAAAGCCAACAGCTAACTAATTAACCAGTAAGCCAATTAACAGATAGGTACCTAGACAAGCCTTTATTAGTCAGGGTGCTCCCACCCCAGACAGTCCGGCAACAGCTGCAAATAAAAAACCCTAAAACACTATAACACAATCCTAAAATAGATTAGAATTGACTGCAGTGCTGTGCCATAAATAATTAGTGCTCCAAAACATCAAAACTCATAATCAATTAACCACACAATCATAAAGTGAAAACTTTTTAAATTGACATGAAAATATAGTTTGTATCAGTATAATATAAAACCCCCAATCTCCTAAGTGTTCTTGTGCAAAAATGTAAATTAAATCAATAATCCAAAATTCATATAATCCATTAGTGGTTCAGAAGAAGCCCATGTACTTATTCAGGCTAAAAGCTTCAAGTAACACTTTAATTTTAAAGTGTTTGTTTAAATGTGAAATCTTCAAGTGCGGTCTGTTATATTGCCGGGGCACAATGGGCAAATGATGCACTATGCAGCTCTCGAGGACCAGCCGGGCAAGATAAGAAATATGCCCAAGAAGAGTCCCGTATCCCCGGCTGGTGAAGGTGCATCTGCACAACCTGTCCAACACAGATAGATACTCCCAGCCAGTCAAAGGGCTTCTGTACCCGACTCTTTTTCATGCTCTGACCGAGAGAAGCAGACAAGATCCCTGGTCTCCTCCATGGGCCATAATCAGTAGATAGAAGGCTAGCACAGAGTACCCTCCAAAAGCCCCTGTCCCAGGTGGGTCTGTCACAGTGCCCCCTTGTAAGTAAGGAGCACAGTCAGTACAGTTTTAAGAAGAATAATCAGAGTTTTAGCCTAGTTTTGAAGAATTCCAGATACTATACTGCCATGATCAGATATCAGAATCAGTATGGCATATGTAGTTATATGACTGGCCACATCGATAGTGTTAGAAAATACTTGGGCTTTGGATCAAAGGCTCTGAAACTTTTAGTTTTGTGAAAATGTACTATACGTATGGCCAGATCTGCTAAATATTTTGAACCTTGCCACATAATCAGCTGTCTCTAAGCAGATAAATCTGTGCAAGAAAAAGAGAGTTGAAATGTTGTAGTTTCCAATTCTCCTGTCCAGCATTAGTTGCCAGTTCTACACATATTACACATATTTCATTGATTCAAGATGTCACATTGCATAATGGTAATACAGTTTTTTTTTTTTTTAAACAGTCATTGTTGAGTATCCGTGGATCTCTATTTTCTCCAAGACGTAACAGCAGAGCCAGCCTCTTCAGCTTCAGAAACCGTGCAAAAGACATGGGGTCAGAGAATGATTTTGCAGATGATGAACACAGCACTTTTGAGGACAATGAGAGCAGGAGAGGTTCTTTATTTGTACCTCACAGACACGGAGAAAGGCGGAACAGCAATATCAGCCAAACTAGTAAATCGTCCAAGGCAATACTTCCGCTGAATGGGAAGATGCACAGCACAGTGGACTGCAATGGAGTAGTGTCTCTACTGGGAGGTCCATCTGTCCCGACTTCGCCTGTTGGACTTCTTCTGCCAGAGGTGATAATAGATAAACCAGCTTCTGATGACAATGTAAGAAAGTTTTAAGTAGTCTAGACATGGTGGGGCCTTAATACCCACAAATCGTATTTCTCTGAAGGTGGATCCTGAAGCACTATGGTGGTTGGTTTTCATAAAATATATCTGGACAGCTTTAAAGGGTTTTCTGGCCAAAATAGATTTTTCTCTTCCTTGCCTCTTTATGAACTCTCTACTTCCTATTGCAGGCCATAGAGCCGACCCAGCGGGCTGAACAAAAATAAATGAGCCGATTCCCACATCAACACATTCAATGTGGATGCAGGAATCCTTCCAACTGAGCTATTGTATTCTGCCAGCGGGGAAGGAAGAATACAATGATCAGGGCTGCCCGACAGGCTGTTTGTACACAAGCTGATTGATAGATTGACTTGTGTACAACCAGCTAGCCAATACATGGATCGAAATTTGGCTTAACCTCCCGAATTTCGATCTGTATGTATGGACGACTTAACAGACAATGGTTTAATTAATTATACAGTGATAGATTTTCTGCCACCAAAGTGTTTAGAGAAATACCTAAGTCCCTGTCCGATCTGCCTGTAATACCCATACAAGCATCTTGTATGCTTGCATGCTCCTCCAGTAGTTAAAGGAACTCATGCTCCTTTTTGTAAGATTCCAATTGTAAGGTAAGGAGCTGCATCCACCATACCTATATTGGGAACATTTACAGTATATACAGTATGTGTTTCCAACCCTAGTTTCAGATGGATTCCAGCTGCTAAGACATCATCATAATGCTGGGCCAATTGGCATTTGAGATGATGGAAGGGAGCAGGCAAGTTCCACAACTACTTGAAAAGATGGAGCAGGAAATGGTTAAAGCCTCTGTACATTATTTTATTTTTTTATGTATTTCTGTGTCTCATTAGGGACATTTTTCTTTCCTTTTTCATTTCCTTTTATTTCTTTCCTTTTGAGACCCAACAGTAAACAAGACAACATCTCTCCAGACCACAAACAACCATAACAGGATTAGATGTTCCTTTTTAAAAATGTCCCTTTTTGTCCATGTTCTGGAAAAAACATCTGGTTTGGCTTTAGATATACTTTAATTGCAAAATAGTACATTCATAGAAATATTCCGATAATTTCTGACCTAACAGAGGAGCGGTTATAAAAAAAAAGGGGACAAAGGGGGTTATGCCTGTAAAGGTGGTTTAAAAAGTAGCGAATCTTGGAAAGAGATATTCATATATAGGTAGAAAGGAAAAGAAATGTTTATTTTGGCTAACTGACCTTTTTGACGCATGACAAAATAGACTGAATGCCACGGTACAGAATTTAAAACCATATATCATGGTCAATCTTTGGCCATAAGAAATATGGAACTTGCTCATATTGTTACACTCTGCATATAGTCACCACCCCTAAAAGTGCTCACTTTTTCCCCTCACCCATTGTTGTAACCTATACTGTTTTGGCGAATCAGATGTTTCAGCTTCCATCCCAGCAAATCTCTCCCAAGCTTCCTGTATCATTGCCAATTTACAGTATATGTAAAGATGAGCAAATTTTCACCTCTATTTTAGTACAATGAATTATATTTGTTTGGGATAAATACATAACTGACCAGTTAGAAGTATGGGGTAATTCCATGATCAAGAACAGTAAAATGTTAAAAAAATATGTATTGAGAGAATTGGATCAGTATGACAGTAAAGCAGCTAGCAATGAGAAGTCAGACATGGAAGCCTTCTCTCATTTATAAGCTGTCTCCTTAAAGTGATATCATAATTCTCTGCGGATATAGGGTTTAATCATTCTCTGACTGATATTATCTCTCAGCAGTATGAACTGCAGCCATAACAAGAAAAAAAACTCAAAAAACACCACACATTTAGAGAGCACAACAGTGTGCTGTACAAATGTGCATTATACTCTGCTTGCTTTGGGACTCTGAAACTTGTGGAGCACCTGGTCTTGTGACCTGTCAAAGTCATGTGACCGGCCTCTCTTCCATCAGGCATGTGAGGGGACCTTTTTGGCCTTGAAGCACCACAATATACAGGTGTTATGTGAACACTTTTATAAACTTTTGGATGCTATTGAAGATCCATGGTGTGCTGGCGATGTGTGTTTTGACTTGTGTTGATACCAGTTCTCAGTTGGTAGTTGCTACCGCTCTCACTTAGTCAAGCCATCTTCAGTTACATGTGTGATGGAAATATTCCACTTTGCCTCTCTTCCAGTCACAGAGATCTCTCTGCATGATTAAGCAGATTTCTCTTTAATGTTAGCCTGTATATTGAAATAACCCAAAATTGGAATCCAGCCCTCCTCTTGTGCTGTATCCAAGAGTTCCTAAGCCCTATCAACTTCCCTGGGTCCCTGAGAAATATTTAAAACCATATGTTGATTCAAAACACTGATGTCCACAAACTCTTATTTCTTTGGCTTAGTTAGTAATACAGTTAGGCCAGGAGTTTAACTACAGGGGTCGCAATTGCAAACCAGCCCCATGCTCCAGGGGGCTTTGTACACCTGGATAGGAGGGGTGGCGGGGGCGACATATAGCCAATCTCCTCCTGCAGCTGCTGAAAGCCCACTTCTCCTTCTCTCCCTCCTGCAGGAATTCAGCAGCTGCAGGGGGAAACTGGAAGGGATTGGTTACTCTATATGCCACCCCCACCGCCCCTCCTATCCAGCTTCCTCCTCTTTCTGCTGCCCCTGGGCCCCTATGCCTTCTCCTGGCTCCCCCTGTGTGCTCTTCTGGCTCCCCCTCAGCTCTGTCAGCTTCCCCCCTCCCCACTCTAGCCGGCTACTGCTACTGCGGGGGAGGGTGCATCTGGATGGAGAGCAGGGGAAGGGGGCAGTAAATATGTCATTGACTCTGTCCATTCATAACTGAAGCATAATAAACTGTGCTTACTATCCTTTACTTTATGAATGAATGGGAAACTCTGTACAGAGCTATGCCTGTCCATTCATTCTGTGCTGCGGAGGCTGCAGAGATGGAGATTGAGGGCTGTGTTCTCAATCTCCTTTCTCTGTCTCAAAGATGAAACATCAGAGGTCTGTTTAGAACCCATGATATTTCACCAAAGCCCCCCAGCGGGTGGTCCTAAGAAAATTGTAAAAAATAATAAAAAATACAATTGTAAAATTAAATAAAAAAATAAAATGGTAAAAAAAATAGCAAAAATATATAACTATTGACACCAGTGGCAGAAATACCAGGGTTGCAAAGGTAGCACTTGCGGCCAGGCCCTGGTGTTCCGCCACCGGTCTCGGAGGGAAGGGCCACAGTGGTCAGGGGAGCCCTTCATGATTTCTTGCACCAGGGCCTTGAATGTTCTAGTTACACCTCTGAGTTAAGTAATACAGAAATGTATTACATAAGTATAGTTCAGTTAGTACTACAGAGGTGTACAACTGGGGCTTTTTTAACAGTCATTCATGCAAAATGTTGAATTTGCTCATCTTTTTTGATGCCTGGCCTAAGAATGGCTGTAGAAGGAACACAGTTTGGGAAGATTGGAGGAATATTCTTTATATATGTATAAGAAGGAACATACTTTTCCAATGGCTTTAGCTGTTACATGTAGGATAACTGGCTGTGCTATTAGATTGTTTGCACTTTGAAGAGCGGCAGATATATTTTAGACTTCAGGTGTCTTCTGTGCTAAACAATCATTTGTACTAGTGATAATTCTCAATATTAATTATCTGCAGAGGATTTCCTAACAAGTTAAAATATCTCCCATTTGGTGTTTGGGTAAAGATTGAATAGGCACATAGAATTCTAGATCGTCATTTATGGTAATTTACAGAATATTTTCAGAATCTTCCCAAAATGATCTTGTCTATGGCCAGTCAAACAATCATTTTACAGAATAGTGTAATTATGATTGCACATATGTATTTGGTGGTATGTACTTATCAAAGGAAACCTGAGCCAAAATACAAGCTTGCATATTAAAAAAATAATAAAATTAGATACCATTACAGGTGCACAAGGCCAATGTTGCTAATTTCCTTAAAGGAGAGCTGTACCTTTTAACTAACGTTTGCTGAACTCAACCCCCAACCCCCTAAGCTTAAAGTAGAATTATAGGCTCAACTTTTTTTTTTCATTCTGTAATGGAGTGTTATAACCCCTGTTAGATTTTTTTAGCCATCTCTGTCCCAAGGTGGAGATTCCCCTTCACTTCCTTTCTCATAACCAAGCAGGAAGTGAAAGGAAATCCCTGCAAATTAAGGGAATTCCATGGGGAGCCCAAGGTCACCAGAACTAGTGTGCCCATTGGAAGATTTTGCCTCTTTTAGGGAAAGGACAACCCAAAATTTGTGATTTTCTTTTACTTTCACTTTCAATGATAATGGTAAGCAGGACAAATAGAGAGGGTGAATCTCCTTAACCACTTCCCACCCGGTCTATAACAGAATGACGGCCCGGAAGTGATTCTGTTATCCTGACTGGGCGTCATACGACGTCCAGCAGGATAGCATACTGGCGCGCGCCCGCAGAGGCGTTCAGCGCGGCAATCGCAAGTGCGGCGTGTCAGTGTGACACGCCACATCTCCGATCGTGATAAGAAGCCTCTGACAGAGGCTTCTTACCACGTGATCAGCTGTGACCAATCACAGCTGATCATCACGAGAACCAGGAAGTGCCGGCAAACGGCATTCCTCGGTTTGCGCTGACAGGGAGAGCCGATTGGCGGCTCTCAATGTCAGAGGTGGTTCTGTGCTGATAATCAGCACATTGATTATCAGCACAGCCCCATTAGATGTGCCAATCAGCTGCCAATCAGTGCCTAGCAGTGCCCCAATAATAAAGTCTGCCAGTGCCCACCACAGTGCCAATCAATGCCCATCACAGTGCCAATCAGAGCCCACCACAGTGCCAATCAGTGTCCATCACAGTGCCAATCAGTGCCCAGCATTAATACCTGTCAGTACCTGCCCAATCAGTGCTGCCCATCAGTGCCATCTATTAGTGTCCATCAATGCCACCTATCAGTGCCAATCAGTGCCACCTATCAGTGCCAATCAGTGCCGCCGGTCAGTGCCCATCAATGCCACCTATCAGTGCCCATCAGTGCCGCCTGTCAGTGCCCATCAGTGCCGCCTATCAGTGCCCATCAATGCCGCCTGTCAGTGCCCATCAATGCCACCTGTCAGTGCCCATCAGTGCTGCATATCAGTGCCACCTATCGGTGCCCATCAGTGCTGCATATCAGTGCCACCTATCAGTGCCCATCAATTCTACATATCAGTGCTTCCTCATCGGTGCCCATCAGTGCCACCTTATCAGTGCCAACTCATCAGTGCCCATCAGTGCCACCTTATCAGTGCCAACTCATCAGTGCCCATCGGTGCTGCCTCATCAGAGCCCATCAGTGCCAACTCATCAGTGTCCGTCAGTGAAGGAGAAAACTAAATTTTATAACAGAAACGAAGAAAAACTTATTTTTTTCAAAAATGTCGTTTTTTTTAGTTTGTTTAGCAAAAAATAAAAACCCCATTGGTGATCAAATACCACCAAAAGAAAGCTCTATTTGTAGGAAGAAAATGATACAAATTTAGTTTGGGTACAGTGTTGTATGACCGCGCAATTGTCATTCAAAGTGCGACAGCACTGAAAGCTCAAAATTGTCCTGGCCAGGAAGGGGCGAAAGTGCCTGGTATTGAAGTGGTTAATGGGGTCACAGACAGCTAAAAAAAAACTGACAAACATTCTAATCCCTGTCCACTCTATCCAAAGCTAAAAAAAAAAAAGTTTTGCCTTTAGTTATACTTTAACTGCACTAACCCCCCTGCAGCTGCTTACTTACCTCAATGCCAGAGCCACAGCCTCTAGTAATGTTTTAATCCCATCCATTGAACATCTGTTTTGCACTGGTCACACTTGCCCCCCATGGGCTAGAATCAGGAATTGCCTTTCAGCCTATGGGGAACAGATTTGTGCTACATGAGATGGCTACAGTGTTGGAGGCCGAACTGTGGAACTAACGTGAGCAAAGTGCAGAGTGAGGTTTGTATAGTATAGTATAGTATAGTATAGTATAGCACAAGAGGGTTGTGTTTATGAAAGCTAAATAATGATTAGGATAAGACTTATAAATTATCTAATTGTGCCTGTGGTCCCCCAGCTACCTCTGTAAACTTGCCTCCAGTGTGTTAGGTGCATGTATATAATATGCAGCATCTTTTTTTGCAGTCTTCCCTTAGGCTCTGTCACCCGTACACACTGGCCTTCTCTGACCAATGCCAAAACTGGTAGTTTAAAATCAATTGAAAATATAATTTTTTATTTAAAATATTGAGCTTGGATTTTATCAGTTTTCCTTTCATAAACATTTAGTAGGTTTGTTTTGCTTTAATGATCTTTTTGCAGTTTCTCTGTTTACTTTACTGTGTTCCTGAAATGAGTTAACGTGGAACAGCACCCAAATGTTTGCTTTAACTTACTCTTGGGTAAATGAGAACCATTTGTAGGGATTTAATTGTCTGTGTTCTAAAGCAATTTTTTTTTTTGGTTCAACCCAGTGGGTTTGGAGGTTTAAACTAAAAAAAACTGACAGGTTACCATACCAACACAAGCAATGATGTTGCAGTGATCTCCCCTGCTTTGCTGTTGTATTCTAACAGGGGACCCCCCCCCCAGCACCACCACCAATATATACTTCCAGTGGCTGTGAGCGCTGGACAAATGCTGGTTTTCCAGCATGTCCCTTTCATAAAAGACTGGCTTCTGTCGGGCAGACTGCTGTACACACTAATTGAAAGTTGATTATCAGACAGTGTGTACCCAGCTTTAGATTGAGGAGATATCCCAAAACTTCATGTCCCATTATCATTGGGAGACAGGAGGGGAAATTACCCCTGTGAGGCAACAGACAGGGACTCTACCCCTACCCTACTCTATCCAAAGCAAAATGAACATTTGGGCTGAGTTCCACTTTAAAACCATTCTTATGACTTACAATATCATAGTTGTTGTCCCTCACTGTATGTTGGAAATATAGACCTTGAAGGATGCTCTTTTTCCATACCACAGACACAGCATGTATAACTATGTATGTGTTCATTGAAAACATGTCCTCAGTTCTAATTTATAGATATCAGGTTCTCTGTTCCAGGGACGAATCAGGCTCGAATTTTTAAACCATAAACTGAGCCAAAGATGCACAGCACTCCTGTGCAGTCTGCTCCGCAGCCGCCCCGGAGATGTGTGAACAGGCTCTATTGAGAGCCGGGCACACTCTACTGGCATGTGAACTGGATGCAGAGAAACCCACATCAAATTCTCACTGGTGTGAACCCAGCCTTTGTTTGGACTGATTATGACCACCCCCTGATAAGTGCTGTCTCATTTAGGGCCTCAAAAGTGTGACAATCTTTCCTAGATTGGTAATGACTATCGAAGGGCAGATTCTACTACCCCAAAATGCTGCTTCTAGCTGTCATGCCACTTTACTCCTTATCCTCAGTGCGTTTCTCATAAATTGGGGTATTACCATCTTACATCCAATATAAACTTTCAAAACTCAGCCTTTCTAATAGTAGCTTGTGTTCTGCTCACTGAATGTTGATCATAATCATAGGTGTGCGCAGCCTGTTGCATTAGGGTGTGCTTTATATATGTATGTACACCGATCCGCCATAACATTATGACCACCCACCTAATATTGAGTATGGCCCACTTTTGCTAAAACAGCCCTGACCCATTGAGGTATGGACACCAAAGTAACATCAACATGAATGGCAGGACCCAAGGTTTCCCAGCAGAACATTGCCTAAAGCATCACACTGCCTCTGCCGTCTTGCCTCTTCTTATAACGCATCCTGGTGCCATCTCTTCCCCAGATGAGTGACGCACCCGGCCTTCCACATGATGTAAAAGAAAATGTGATTCATCAGACCAGGCCACCTTCTTCCATTGCTCCATAGTCCAGTTCCGATGTTCATGTGACCATTGTAGAAGCTTTTGGCTGTGGACATGGGTCACCATGCGCTTCACAGCCCCATACACAACAAACCGCAATGCCCATTTTTTTCTGCTTTCACCACATCAACTTCATGGACAACATTCACTTGCTACCTAATATATCCCACCAATTTTCAGATGCCATTGTAACGAGATATTCCATTTACCTGTCAGTGGTCATAATGTTATAGCTGATCGGTGTATATACTGTATATATATATATATATATATATATATATATATATATATATATATATTTGGAAACAAACATTTTATAACGTACATGGACTGTGTCATTAGAGCAGTGGGCTTTGTCAGTAGGGTAGAGGAGAGTTTCAGGAGAACAGTGGCCGGTGTCAGTAGTTTTTTATTTTATTTTTTACATTTTTTTTTTACAATTTTTTAAATTATAAAACAAACCAATATTATTTTTTATTGTTTTTTTACCATTTTTTTAGGAGCCTTATCGGGGGGCTATGGTGAAATAGCAGGCTTCTAAACAGACCCCTGATGTCTCACTTCAGAAAGCGAAAGGGACTGAGGACAAAAATTCCCCAGTCCCATTCTCTGAAGCCTCAGCTGCACTGAACAGTGAATGAATGGGAAGTGCTCTGTGCTAAGCAGCTTCCTGTTCATTCACAAACTGAAGTATTGTAAGCACAGTTTACTATGCCTCAGTTATGAATGAACAGAGTGAATGATCAATGTCGCTCACTCATTGTGTTCATTCAGAAAAGGAAGGGGCAAGTAAATGGCATATTTACCGTCCACTTCCACCTCTCTCCATACTAAAACATCCCCTTGTGTGCTCGCAGCAGCAGCTGGCAGGAGAGGAGGGAAGCGCTGCAGGTCGATTCTCGGGTAGGAGGGGGAATCTGCGATGCTCAGGTGATTAGTTTGTGCCCAGGCACAACCAGCACACACCATGCATATGCTTATGATCATAATGTTGAACATTACTAAGAGCATAAGTAACAATGAACAAGGAAGAGCCCAACTTGTTATTGTTGGACAATTTTAGTTGGTGAGTGTATGTCCAATTTTAGGTGGTGGGCTGCCCTTGGGTGATTAGATCACAGCTGATTAAAGGTGAGCAGTTCGTTCTGCACTCCTTTGACCCATTTTCAGCAGAGAGCAGGCTAAAGTCCACACTCTGCTGACATCACAGAGTCGATCCAGGCTCAGAGTCATTACGACCATGGAGTCAGGATATGCCCAGATCCCTGGACCGACACCTGGCTCAGCCTCTCAACGAGCCACTGAGAACCTGAGCTCCCGCCCCCTCCACAGCCCAGCACTCCAATGAGCGAGGAGGGGGCAGAGCAGAGAGCTGTGACTAACAGTCACCAGCTCTCTGCTGTGACTGACAGTCACCAGCTCTCTGCTCAGGGAGCAGGTGAGAACCGAGCGATCAACGGTGTTTGATCAGTCAGTTCTTAGTGTTAGAGGCGAAGGGGGACAGATGCAGCATCAGACCGATGCTTCATCCACCTAGGTAAGATAAACTGGCTTCTCTGCACATGCACTGTGTGAACAAGGCCTTATTGCTGTTCAGGGGCTCTGGGCTTTAGCAAAATGTCAACCTCCAGCAAGAAGAAAGAGGAGCAATGCTGAAGGCAGTTTACAGCACACACTAATTTTGGTAGCATAATAATTAATGTGAAATGTGTATTCTGTGCTAAAGAATATTACTTTTTTTATCAAGTTGTTAAGTAACAATGTTTATATAGTTAATATGTTCTATTTAGTTCTGTATTAATTATTTGCTTGTTTATTTAGTTTATTAGTTAGGCTTCCCTGAAGAGATGGGTTTTCAGGGATCGCCAAAGGACAGGCAGAGTAGAAGATAGCCAGACAGAATGGGTTAAGGAGTTCCAGAGAATTGAAGGGGCTCTGGAGAAGTTCTAGAGGTGAGCATGGGAGGCGGTAACAAGGGAGCTAAAGAGCAGGAGGTCTTGGTGGGAGCCAAGAGAATGGTTTGGTTGGTATTTTGAGACAAAGTTGGTGATCTAGCTCAGGGCAGAGTTGTGGGTGGCTTTGTAGGTTGTTGTTGGTATTTTGAATTTTATTCATTGGATGAACAGAAGTCAACGGAGGGATTGGCAATAATGACTCCTGTGGATAAGGTTATGTTTACTCCTGGAAATAAAAACAAAAAGAAACTGCGCTAAGATATATAAATGCACCAAAGTGCATCTAAACAGTAGGGGACTTCTATACGGAATAGTAGAAGCAGCAATTCTCCTGTGTAACACCAGTACAGTGACAAAATAATAAAAGAAAATATAGAATCGTGCTAAACCTGTAAATATAAAGTGAATATGAATCACCCACCAATTGAGGAGCAATCCAAAATTCAGCATAAATCAAAAGTTAATGTGCAAGTGCATGAGTATTAAAGTGGATGTAAACCCAATGTCATCCTTTCTAAACTACTGCCATAGGGGTATCTATAAGGATATACAGTGGGTACGGAAAGTATTCAGATCCCCTTACATTTTTCACTCTTTGTTATATTGCAGCCATTTGCTAAAATCATTTAAATTCTTTTTTTTTCCTCATTAATGTACACGCAGCACCCCATATTGACAGAAAAACACAGAATTGTTGACATTTTTACAGATTTATTAAAAAAGAAAAACTGAAATATCACATGGTCCTAAGTATTCAGACCTTTTGCTCAGTATCTACTAGAAGCACCCTTTTGATCTAATACAGCCATGAGTCTTTTTGGGAAAGATGCAACACGTTTTTCTGGATTTGGGGATCCTCTGCCATTCCTCCTTGCAGATCCTCTCTAGTCCTCTCTAGTCCTGTCAGGTTGGATGGTAAACGTTGGTGGACAGCCATTTTTAGGTCTCTCCAGAGATGTTCAATTGGGTTTAAGTCAGGGCTCTGGCTGGGCCATTCAAGAACAGTCACAGAGTTGTTGTGAAGCCACTCCTTTGTTATTTTAGCTGTGTGCTTAGGGTCATTGTCTTGTTGAAAGGTAAACCTTCGGCCCAGTCTGAGGTCCTGAGCACTCTGGAGAAGGTTTTCGTTCAGGATATCCCTGTACTTGGCCGCATTCATCTTTCCCTCAATTGCAATCAGTTGTCCTGTCCCTGCAGCTGAAAAACACCCCCACAGCATGATGCTGTCACCACCATGCTTCACTGTTGGGACTGTATTGTACAGGTGATGAGCAGTGCCTGGTTTTCGCCACACATACCACTTAGAATTAAGGTAAAAAAGTTCTATCTTGGTCTCATCAGACCAGAGAATCTTATTTCTCACCATCTTGGAGTCCTTCAGGTGTTTTTTAACAAACTCCATGCAGGCTTTCATGTGTCTTGTACTGAGGAGAGGCTTCCGTCGGGCCACTCTGCCATAAACCCCCGACCGGTGGATGGCTGCAGTGATAATTAACTTTCTACAACTTTCTCCCATCTCCCGACTGCATCTCTAGAGCTCAGCCACAGTGATCTTTGGATTCTTGACCTCTCTCACTAAGGCTCTTCTCCCCCGATAGCTCAGTTTGGCCGGATGGCCAGCTCTAGGAAGGGTTCTGGCCATCCCAAACGTCTTCCATTTAAGGATTATGGAGGCCACTGTGCTCTTAGGAACCTTAAGTGCAGCAGAAATTTTTTTGTAACCTTGGCCAGATCTGTGCCTTGCCACAATTCTATCTCTGAGCTCTTCAGGCAGTTCCTTTGACCTCATGATTCTAATTTTGCTCTGACATGCACTGTGAGCTGTAAGGTCTTATATAGACAGGTGTGTGGCTTTCCTAATCAAGTCCAATCAGTATAATCAAACACAGCTGGACTCAAATGAAGGTGTAGAACCATCTCAAGGATGATCAGAAGAAATGGACAGCACCTGAGTTAAATATATGAGTGTCACAGTAAAGGGTCTGAATACTTAGGACCATGTGATATTTCAGTTTTTCTTTTTTAATAAATCTGCAAAAATGTCAACAATTCTGTGTTTTTCTGTCAATATGGGGTGCTGTGTGTACATTAATGAGGAAAAAAATGAACTTAAATGATTTTAGCAAATGGCTGCAATATAACAAAGAGTGAAAAATTTAAGGGGGTCTGAATACTTTCCGTCCCCACTGTACATGCCTCCTGCATGTATCTTTACCTGTCAAATGTCTCCCCTCTGTCTGTTATTAGACCTGAAAAACTGCAGATTCTGTGGGTGGGTCTGTTGTCTGGAGCTCGGTGGGTGGAGTCGTGATATCAGTAGACTCCCCATCCACCTCTACATTCCCCTTGTCAATATGCATTTTCTCCTGTGTATTTGTAACACTGAACTTCTGCTATGATCTCTAACATACAGTGAAAAGACAGGAAAGTAACCACATGACTTCAGCATGCCAAATCTTGCTGAGGTGTGGAACAGCCAATCCTTGCAGAGCTGCTGAAGAAAGTAGTGGGAGGGAATTAAAAAATACTGCATGACTCTTAGGCTAGTGCACGAGATATGTAAATCACATGTCACTCACAGCAAGGGGGAGGATTTGTCAAAGTTTTTCTCCGTTTGTCAAGATTTATCTCACTGAACAATGAAAGAGGATTGCTCAGAGATGGATTAACTTTGTGGGGCAAGACTGGGCTCAAATGATAGGAAATCTTATACTCTACAGTATGATATCCAAAAAAAAAAATTTCGGGTTTACATCCACTTTAATTTCTAGAACCAAAAATCCCACAAGCACAAATACACATGAATGAAAACCTTCTAAACCACACAATAATACATACTCCAAATTCAATTATAGCAAATAGCTAAAATAAGTGACATTCATATAAGTGAATAGATATATAATGTCCAACCATATATATATATAACTAAAATATATGCAACATCCACCTGTGCAAAATAAGTAAAATAAAGTCCATCCACAAATAAGATGAATCTTCAAATGTTGGTATAGAGAAGAATGTGCTGAATCCACCACCGTTATATAGAGAATCACTTCTTACCAGAAGCCCAGGATCCCCCATTACAGAGGATCAAGGGAAGCCTGTAGTATTAATAAATTCTCCAGGGCGTACCGAGCAGGACTCATGCACTTCAGATCTAATGTGGTAGTAGCACAATCTCCAATGTACACCAAACAGAAGCGCTACTCTTCAAACCGCCTCATTGAATTCAAGCCCATAGGTGGATGTGTATGGCATGTACATTGGAGATTGTACTACTACCACAGACGATCTGAAGTGCATGGGTCCTGCTCGGTACACCCTGGAGAATATTTTAATACTACAGGCTTCCGTTGATCCTCTGGAATGGGCGATCCTAGGCTTCTGGTAAGAAGTGATTCTCTATATAGTGGTGGTGGATTCAGCACAATCTTCTCTATACCAGCATTTGAAGATTCACCTTATTTGTGGATGGACTTTATTTCACTTATTTTGCACGAGTCGATGTTGCATATATTTTAGTTATATATATATATGGTTGGACATTATATATCTATTCACTTATATGAATGTCACTTATTTTAGCTATTTGCTATAATTGAATTTGGAGTATGTATTATTATGTGGTTTAGAATGTTTTCATTCATGTGTATTTGTGCTTATGGGATTTTTGGTTCTAGAAATTAATACTCATTAATACTCATGCACATTCATTTTTGATTTATGCTGAATTTTGGATTGCTCCTCAATCGGTGGGTGATTCATATTCACTTTATATTTACAGGTTTAGCGCAATTCTATATTTTCTTTTATTATGTTTACTTCTGACAGAGTTTCATACATCCCTATCACATTGTTGTTCAGTAGGACTCTATCACCTTGATGCAGATTTGTTACTGAATGCTGCACGAAACAAGTGTGCAAAAATGCTAAAGTGTTTGAGCTCTAATAGTCTTACAACACTGTTGATAACTCACAAACTTGCTGCTTGTGCTCTATTCACTGGATGCTGAAACTAGCTCAAACTCAAAGCACCACTGGAGTAGGAAGAGCCACTGCTTACATACCCTAAGGGAGATTTTGCCCTGCACAGTACTGCACAGCTGATGTTCATTACATGGGAATAATGAGTTATGGAAATGCCACCCCTGAGAGTTTAATCATAATAGCAACAATTTGACTTTATTTAATTTTACAAGTGCTGCATGTTTGTTCAAAGATCCTTGTATTAAAATATGATTTTATTTTATAAATATATTACAACTATTGCAGAAAAATCACTTTTATTAACACTTTCCAATATTTCAGAGGTTATGTTCAGAAATATCTGCCTCAAGGGAAAGTGAAGCAAATAATTATTTTCTATTGAAGTGATTAATTGCTCATTTCTGCAGAGCTTCAGTGTTGCTAAGCAGCTGCCACAGCCCAAGCTTAGAGTAGTTGCTATCAGTTCATTTTACCACAATGCAAAAACATGAAAATCAAACACGAAAATCTAGCATGCAGAGATGAAAAGACAAAAATGTAATCAACTTGTGTTTTTTGGGATAGAAATGTAGCATAGTAATTCCTCTTTCTGTCATTTTGCAGATAAAGTTGGTGATGTAGCTCAGGGAAGAGTTGTGGGTGGCTTTGTAGGTTGTTGTTGGTATTTTGAATTTTATTCATTGGATGAACAGAAGTCAAGGATTTTAAGGGAACAATACTCTTTGCGAGGTGTATTCCAGGGAACCTTGAAGTAATGTTTCAAGACCATGTCCCCCTAAAACACACAGACTCTGGGAACCCTGTATATGCCATATTATAAATCGTGACTGCTTCATAATATTGGGACTCATAGAAGATGCTGATGTCCTCAACTCTATGAACTATAATGTGTTTATTGTAAATAAGTCTAGTGTGGGCTCTAAGACTCTGTCACCCATTTTTGTTTGACTCATAGAAGATGCTGATGTCCTCAACTCTATGAACTATAATGTGTTTATTGTAAATAAGTCTAGTGTGGGCTCTAAGACTCTGTCACCCATTTTTGTTTGTGTTTTTGTTTGTGTTAATTAATTCTGCTATTGTGTGAAGGAGTTCTGTGTTGATATTTATGATAATGTGTATTGTAGTTAGGGAGCTAGGCGACAACAAGGCTAGGACCTGAATGGTCATATCTCTGAGTCACCTAGTCTGGAAATGATTAGTTAATTAGCTCATGTTAATTTATGTTTCTTGTTACAGGTGTATTGTTAGAGTAATATGAGCAGGAGGGGGGAACATCCTCCAGTGTGTATAAGACTGTATTATTGTTCTAATAAACAGTTCATGTTCAGCAACCAAACAAGTATTGCCTTGTTTGTTGTTATCAGTGGTTGGAATTTCTGATATCTATATTCAGACTGGGAGAAAGCGGTATATGATGAAAGCACTCAAGCGGAGTGTGGGACGTTTCGTTACATTTGCAGTGGGATGCTTCCTGCAGTCTGGGACATCCAAACCTCCATGTTGGTCCAAGGTCCAGATAGCAGGAGAGGAGAGGAGAGGTACAGATACCAGCCGCCATGGAAGAGGAATTTGGAAGGAGGTTGCGAGAAATGCAGATACATCACAGGGGACCAGTATCAGAGCAGGTCCTGCTGGGATGGTATGATTCTATCCGCTGCGAACTCTGGAAGGAAACCCTAGCCTGTGAGCAGCGCCACCAGGGAAAAATTCTCCCCTCCATCCAGGAAAGGTATTGGTCGCAGTATGGATTGCAGGTGCTGTTTTTGGGAGAAAAACAGCACAAGGAGCAGACAGCTGAGTTAAGCAGGCTGATCTGGGCAGAGATGCGGCTGGATGAGAGCTACAGAGCCCTACGGTGGCTTGTTTACCAAGCATGCCCTTGGATATCTGATAACAGCCCAACGGAAGACTTTGGCTATGGCGGCCTGGGACTGTTGTACGTGAAGCTGACAGGGGACCATAACTTTTGGAGTGATTTGAAGTGGCGGTTGAGCGAAATCATGGATTTCAGAGAAGAGATACTGAACGTCTCGGAAGTGCACTTGGCGCTGGAAGATATAGAGTTTCTGGCCGTTCAGGAATGGGAGCTGGAGATCGCCTACAGACAGCTGCTAGACTCTGCTTAGCACCAGGGCTGGGCTCCCTTTGTCCGGGACTTTCAGGAAGTACCAGCAGGCACCTCTGAAGTCTTGGCTAAAGTGTCAGCAATGGATTTAATTGACTTTTCATCAGAGGATGTTATCGATGATAAGTCACCTACCAAAGTGTTTGCACTGGGCCCAAGGGCCACCAGCCCATGCCCTGGACTTTTAGCAATTCCAGAGACTGGGTATTTAATAAACAGTTCTGTAGAGGAGGAACCACCTAGCAAACCCCCAGCAGAAGTGTTTGCAGCAGAACAGAGTACTGCAGACCCCTGCTCCACACCCGTGGCAGTTTTGGAGGCCCAAGGTAGGGAGGTGGTGTTTCTTCTTCCCCAGTGAATTTCAGAGATGCAGGGAGGGAAAGCTGCCATTCCCCCTCCCCAACAAGGATTTGTGCACCTGGGAGACAATAACAGAGAAAGGGAGTTCCAGCAGCAGACGGCGCCCCAGAATTATGACACCAACCCACCTGAAGCGATGGCAACCAGACAGAGGGTCAAAGACCTCTGCCTCACCCCTGCGGCAGTTCTGGAGGCCCAGGGTGAGGAGGTGGCAGTCACTCCTGAGCTGCAGATCAGGATCCAAGGAGAGAATGCAGTCAGCACCTCACAACTGCAGCTTGATCTGGTGTCGGTGGATGGGCCTGTGGTCTTCACTAATAGAAAACCAGCAGAAGTGCTGGCAACAGGGTAGAGTGCTACCAAGCTCTGCCCAGCGCCAGCAACAACTGCGGAGGTCTAGGGAGTCAGGGCAGTCGCCCTCCATCCCCAACAGTTAGCTTGAGCAGATGGTGTAGGGAAGCTCCTACGCCCAGCTGAACCACTGGCAACAGGACAGGGTGCTGCTGGCCTCTGCCCTCTACT
Organism: Aquarana catesbeiana; assembly: GCF_042186555.1. Classification (NCBI taxonomy): domain Eukaryota; kingdom Metazoa; phylum Chordata; class Amphibia; order Anura; family Ranidae; genus Aquarana; species Aquarana catesbeiana. The sequence continues at coordinate 343,514,605 of NC_133329.1, read as the reverse complement.
AACAGAGTATGGATTTCCTATGAAAGTGGATGGGACTATGGTCTCCACTTGTATGCCCTAGGAAGGCTGGGCAGTCGGCCCAGATCCCCAACAGCATGATGGACTGAGCCCAGCCGCCCTGTCTTCTCTCCAGCGTCTGAAGGGACTCCAGGGGTAAGGACCAGTTTGCACTTCCCCCCAGCAGTGGGTATGTTTTATGAGAGAGGCAGAGGTTGACTGGGTGAGTAATGCTCTGTTTGGAATAGTTTTTGTTTGGGGATCATGCGGACTGACTATGTGAGTTCACTCGGCCCAACTAACGCATGTCCAGAGTTAGAGGTCTGGGACCTTGTCAGTCGACTTTTGATGGGGGAGAAATGTGACAGATCTAGCCGGGACAGAGTCTTTTGGAGAGGACTAAATGCTAGCCTCTTACCTACTGATTATGGGCCCTGGATTTTAAGGGAACAATACTCTTTGCGAGGTGTATGCCTGGAGACCTTGAAGTAATGTTACTTTAGATTCAAGTCCATGTCCCCCGAAAACACACAGATTCTGGGAACCCTGTATATACCATATTAAAAATACTGACTGTTTCATAATGTTGGAACTCATAGAGGATGCTGATGTCATCAACTCCAGCCACTTGTCTTTCTGTTGTTTGCTATAATGTGTTTATTGTAAATAAGGGCTAATGTGTATTGTAGTTAGGGAGCTAGAAGATAACAAGGCTAGGACCTGAATGGTCATATCTCGGAGTCACCTAGTCTGGAAATGATTAGTTAATTAGCTCATGTTAATTCATGTTTCTGGTTACAGGTGTATTGTTAGAGTAATATGAGCAGGAGGGGGGGGGACCTCCTCCTCCAGTGTATATAAGACCCCATTCACACCAAGGCGCTTTACAGCCGCTACAGCGCTAAAAATAGCGCCTACATAGCTCCTGTAAAGCGCCTCTCCTCTCACTCCAGTGTGAAAGCCGAGGGCTTTCACACTGGAGCAGTTCGCTTGCAGGACAGCAAAAAAACTCTGCAAGCAGCATCTTTGGAACGTATACACCGCTCCTCCACCACTCCTGCCCATTGAACTGAATGGGCACTGCTGCCGAACCGCCGGCAAAGCGTTGATGCAGCTGCGCTTTGTGGGTCATTTTAGCCCATTTTCAGCCACTAGCAGGGGGTTAAAACTAAAAATAGCGGCGCTTTACCGCCGACGCCTGCCCGCCCCAGTGTAAAAGGGGTCTAAGACTGTATTCTTGTTCTAATAAACAGTTCATGTTCAACAACCAAAGGAGTATTGCCTTGTTTGTTGTTATCAGCGGTTCAAATATCTGATATCTATATTCAGACTGGGAGGAAGCATTATTTGACAAAAGCACTCAAGCGGAGTGTGGGACGTTTCGCTACAGGCGGGCCCACTGCAAGAGTGGATTTTTTTTTCATGGAGTTGGGCTTTCAAATATATCTGCTATAATGGCAAACTTCATACAAAATTGTTGTTTTTTTATTTTTAGTTTCAGAAGGGAGAAGGGCTAGAACTTTTCATGGTCTTATTGCCATCTGTGTCCTCACTGGATGGTTTCCTGTCAAGCCTACTCCTAGCGTTGATGGTCAGGCACTATAGCTGGCACTGTGTTCTTTGCCTATAGCAGTCCCCTTTCCCATAAGGCAAGCTGGCCTACCAGTATTTATTTGCCCCAAGGTCTTTTACACAATGCTATAGTGCCTGGCCACCATGCCAGGGCAGGCGCGAACTAAGCACATCAAACAGGTACTTGCAGTTGGCAGACAGGCAGAGTGGTCTAATGGCAGTCGAAGTTGAAGGCACATTCAGAGAGTAGTCGGGGTCAAATCCATGGTCAAAAGGCAAACAGAGTTCACAGTATAGTCCAAAGTCTAATCTGAGGTCAATAATGAGGAAATACAAAGTAGCTGGCAAGGCAGGGATCAGGCGAAGGTAAGGGCAAAGCATAGGAACAAGACAGGTAAACAGGGAGCTTGAAGCACATGTTGCAAACACTATCACAAGCATGACACTAAGGACTTGGCAGACTTAAAACAGGTTTGGACTCCTCCCAGTGGCTATGTCTACACCAATCACCTTACAGATGGACAGTCAGACATGGAGAGCGCAGCTCAGCCAAACCCAGGATGCTGGAATGAGATCAGCAGTTGCTATGGAAAAGGAGTGTTACACGCTCCTGACAATTTTCTTTTATTGCCACCTGGATTGAAAAGAAAAAGAATCTCCCCAGCTAGGATACAGACAGCAATTAGAGCATTTTTTTAGCAAGGTGAAAAAAGAGTTACAACCTGTTTCAGTTTTTTTTTTTTTTTTCCTTTGCCTGCATGTATGAGATTTCCCTCTACTTCATGTGGGATCATTAGGACAGGTGTGAGTGAACAAAGAGAGCAGTAAAAACCTGATAGAAGTTTGCATGTTTTCATACTCTACATAGAACCAAAAAAAGGATTTTGACTGAGTACATTATATTTTATAGAGAAAATTATCATACCGTCCTCCATGCAGTAACCTGCAAAGAAAGCAGAGTTGGCCACATGCTCTAGACTAGAGTCTTCTCATCCTCCTTGGTTTTTACTGCTCATTTGCTACTTTGGTTCTGCGGTTACCTGCTATCCACAGATGATAAATATTATGCTTTGAAGCTGCCCCATATTGCCCTTCTTTCCAGGGTACCTACCCATAAGTGTCTTGTAGTAAATATCACTGTTGTGGAGCTGAAATCCCCCAATTTAAAACTGGAATCAAGAGACCTCTTATTGTATAAAGTAGAGTACTACAGTTTGGTAAGAAATGTCCTTTATATATGTACCTGTATGCATTTCCACGATCTGGATACATTTTCATAATTCATTTCAAGCTGCATTCTTGTCGCTTTGTGCTTAATATAACATGCAACATAAACTGTTCTGTATTATATGCAGAGGTTATATGAAAACAGACAAAATGTTCTGCAGTAAACTGACAAGGTGGTATCTCATAGCAACCAATCAGAAGTTTGCAATCTTTCTAGTGTGGCTTTGATTGGTTGCTACAGGTAGCACACAATTTCTCTAATACCTGCTTGATGAGCATTTTCTCCAAATGTAAGTCACTTTAGACTTTGTGACTGACAAATGACGTTAGATTACTGAACATTGTTCTCTGGACAATGGATAATCGACTGGCCTTATTATTTCAGGGAACTACGACGGAGACTGAGATAAGGAAGCGTAAGTCGAGCTGTTATCAGGTTTCTATGGATCTGTTGGAAGATCCAATAGTCACGAGACAGAGAGCCTTGAGCGTTGCTAGCATTTTGACCAACACAATGGAAGGTAAGATATAAACTCTTTTTTAAAGATGCTTGACCAATGAGACAGGGTTTTAAGCAGTAGTAGGCAGTGGCTTTATATTATTACTCAAGATAGTGTCCTAGTTTCCCCTGTTAAATGGTTTAATAGCCTTCTCCAAGCGCTTCTAGACCTTTTATCCAACGGCTCTTTCTGCATTGAATAAAAAGACCAAGACCTAAGCCCTGGGAAACTTGGGCTGCACCTGCACTATAAGGGTTAATTGCTTGTTTAGATCTAGGTGACATGTTCAAGTAGATTTACTAGCCCAATTTTCTGCTCCCCATGCTACTAGACTGGTCCCCACAACAACTTCTCCCCCATGGCCTAAGGTCCTGATGTCATCAAGACTAGTGCAGGCTCAATAGCCCTGAATTAGATGTGAGGATGCTGAGGGACAGTCCACTGCCGAAGCATGGGGGAGCTCCGCCTGCCGGAGTAGAGGATCAGGTAAGTAAATGCGCTTTTACTCTCCCCTAGACAAAACCAGCAATTAACCCTTTCAGTGAGGGCACAGCCTCACTGCAAGTGATAATTTTCAAGTTTTCCTGGAGTTGGGCATTAATAAACAATTAGCTTTTCAAATATGAAATTTGCCATTGCAGATCTGTTTGCTAAGAGTATGAGCAAGGAAATTCTGCTAATTATTTTTTTGGCTACCAGACTAAGTATAAGTAACATACTGGTTTACAGGAAATTAACAATCATCATGCTGCCGAATATGGTAGCACAGATGATTGATGAAATGGGGGCAAAAGGATGAAAGAGACAGGGATGGCATTCTCACCTCATCTCACTGCACTGAACTCTGGGTGAATTGGACTAATTAACATGAGATTAGACCTTCTTTGTTGCCCATTATTAAAACAATCTAATTTTGGGTTGTATAACATAATGGCTACTAAAATGGGCTGACAATTGAAACAGATTAACCACCTGATAAATTTAAAATATAATCTATTAATCTCAATAGAAACACACCAAAACTTGTTTCTTCCTTTCTCAGAACTTGAAGAATCCAGGCAGAAGTGTCCTCCATGTTGGTACAAGTTTGCAAACACCTTCTTAATCTGGGACTGCTCTGATTCGTGGCTGAGGATAAAGCATATTGTTAAACTGGTTGTAATGGATCCTTTTGTGGACCTGGCTATAACAATTTGCATTGTTTTAAACACATTATTCATGGCTATGGAACATTACCCCATGACTGATGAATTTAATTACGTCCTTAGTGCTGGAAACTTGGTAAGTGTGAGATATATGTCATTGTGCTAAATTATTTTGTTTGTATGTGCTGTGAGTTAAACTCAAAGAAAAAATATTTTTTGACTAAAAGTATTTCTAAAGGCAAAACTTTTTTTTATATGTGTAGGGAATAATTCTGCATTAAACACTCATTTAGATAAAATATAATACTGACCAAATTAAGTAAGGCCAAACTACCAACCAAAAATATACTAACAACAAACTTGAACTCGCCCTACATAAATGCATAGCACACCTTGAATTGATAGCTTAATTATAGGTAGCATAGAGTCAAACTTTTGGCTTCTTATGCCCTGTACACACGGTCGGATTTTCCGACGGAAAATGTGTGATAGGACCTTGTTGTCGGAAATTCCGACCGTGTGTAGGCTCCATCACACATTTTCCATCGGAATTTCTGTTACACAAAGTTTGAGAGCTTGCTATATAATTTTCCGACAACAAAATCCGTTGTTGGAAATTCCGATCGTGTGTACGCAAATCTGGCCCACAAAGTGCCACGCATGCTCAGAATAAATTAAGAGACGAAAACTATCGGCTACTGCCACGTTTTTAGTCCCGACGTACGTGTTTTACGTCACCGCGTTCAGAATGATCGGATTTTCCAACAACTTTGTGTGACCGTGTGTATGCAAGACAAGTTTGAGCCAACATCCCTCGGAAAAAATCCATGGATTTTGTTGTCGGAATGTCCGATCAATGTCCGACCGTGTGTGCAGGGCATTATACTCTATGTCTATAATTACCCATCAGTAAGATTTCCCTTCCTTCATTTCTGACTCTGATCCTGTCCATTTGGAAGTTTTGTGTGCTCCTGCTCACCTTTGTCTATTCCAGCTGTTACCAGTCCTGGTAATCACTGTCTCTAGTACAGAGAGTGAAGGAAATCTAAAATGTTTGTCACTTTACAGGAACATGAGGTGAGATGAAATCTTCCAAAGGGGTAACCTTGAAGAGATCTCCTCTTACTTCTGGCTTTGTTTCTGGGACAGAAACATTTAACAAGTATTAAATTGTGGATTCCAGGGGATTCCATAACGCCGATTGGTTAATGTATTCATTCATGAGAAACCAGTGATGAAAAAAAGAAACTATTCTTTACTCTGTCCAAAACAAAAAGAAAAGTGTGGCTTTACACAGGAGGATTGTGGAATAAGTTTTGATCTGGCTCTACACCCAGTATTGCACTATTGAATGATGCTCACATGGTACTAAGGGGCCCAAAGTGTACCAAGAAAATATCCCCCACACCATTACATCACCAGCCTAAACCATTGATACATGATGATCCATGCTTTCATCACGTTTACGCCAAATTCTGAACCTACCATCTGAATGTCGCAGCTGAAATTGAGACTCATCAGATCAGGCCACGTTTTTCTAATCTTCTACTGTCCAATTTTGGTGAGCCTGTGCGAATGGTAGCCCCATTTTCTGTTCTTAGATGACAGGAGTGGCACTTGGTGTGGTCTTCTGCTGCTGTAGCCCATCTGCTTTGAGGTTCGATGTGTTGTGCATTCAGAGATGGTATTCTCCATACCTTGGCCTCTAATGAGTGGTTACTTGAGTTACTGTTGCCTATCTATCATCTCGAACCAGTCTGCCTATTCTCCTCTGACCTCTGACATCAACAAGGCATTTTCATCCACATAACTTTCATTCACTGGATATTTTCTGTGTTTTGGAACATTCTCTGTAAACCCGAGAGATGGTTGTGTGTGAAAATCCCAGTAGATCAGCAGTTTTTGAAATACTCAGACCAGCCCTTCTGGCACCAACAACCATGCCACATTGAAAAAAGTATAGAAAATGCTGCGCCAACTCCTAGTAAAACAGAAAAAGAGAAATACAGCAGCCAACACAACAATCTGACTAATCGTGAATATATGTGGAACAACAAAGTGTGGCGCTAATAACGTATACTAAACATCAATGAGAAAACCATTGATGCACTTTATTTAAGATTTGTTATTGGTATACACCCACATATTATTATTATTAGATGTGTATTTATTTATTTAGTTATTTATTTATATGATAGACTATATGCGCGAAATCCTTTTACCCTTATAATGAGAAAACCAAAACGTCACAGTGAGTGATGGTAATGCACAGAGTAAAAAGGGTTGTTGCCCTAAATAAATAATGATAACACCTATAATATACCAAAAAATATATATAAAAATATGGGGCGAGGGGTATCCTCCCAAAAGAGTGATAAGTGAATGATTAATACCCATAAAATATAAGGAGTATTGAAAAATAAGCTGCGTGTAACTCCTAGTAATAAATGACAGATAATTGAATCTGTTATAGTGAATGTGACATGAATGTGATGAGCAGATTAAAATTGACTGGAAAGCATACAGTTAAAAAGTTAACACAATATATATAAACTAACGTGGATGTGATATAAATAAACTCAGCAATATTACGTGTCAGTCAGACTTATTGGCTAAAATCTAAAATACATAAATGTATCAAGGGTGTAGGCATATGAAATTTTAATGTCCGTCTCTGAGGTATAAGTTGGTCACAATGTCAGTATGACCCTGTGGGTGCTCCCAGTCTTCATGTATGTTGGGATGGATATGTTAGGGACATCTCTGCATGTATGGTGATATCTTCTCCAAGTATGACCATATAATCTCAGGCGAATAAACATAAATTGCCCTTACCAGAAAGGGTGGACTCACAGGCCATTGGCGGTGAGTCAGAAAGGCTTGTACCGTCAAACGGTAGGGTGGATCAGATTCGGATCATACCGGTGGACTTGGCTTGGAAGAGCAGAAAATAGCACATGATGGTGTGTCCCTGAAGAGATTGGATTGGACCCAGGTGTCCTGTTGGACCAACCTCAATCGTCAGCCAGATTCCACAAAATCATTGACATTCCTCATAGAGGGGCAAGGAAAAAAGGAAGGACCTCCACATAGTGTAAATCCATTTAAAACAATAAGGAATTTATTGGTATAAAAATGGCAAGAAATTATATCCAACAAATAATAAAAAAGGGCAGTAAAAATTGGGCTCAGTTGAGCTGGGCAACGCAGTAAGTGGTGGTTGGGGTAAACAAACGAATCCGATGCGTTTCGTCCTCTAAGACACTCAAGGACGAAACGCGTCGGATTGGTTTGGATTTTGTGGAATCTGGCTGACGATTGAAGTTGGTCCAACAGGACACCTGGGTCCAATCCAATCTCTTCAGGGACACACCATCGTGTGGTATTTTCTGTTCTTCCAAGCCAAGTCCATCGGTATGGGCCAAATCTGATCCACCCTACCGTTTGACAGTACAAGCCTTTCTGACTCACCGCCAACGGCCTGTGAGTCCACCCTTTCTGGTAAGGGCAATTTATGTTTATTTGCCTGAGATTATATGGTCATACTTGGAGAAGCTATCACCCTACATGCAGAGATGTCCCTAACAGTTCCATCAAAACATACATGAAGACTGGGAGCACCCACAGGGTCATACTGACATTGTGACCAACTTATACCTCAGAGACGGACATTAAAATTCCATATGCCTACACCCTTGATACATTTGTGTATTTTAGATTTTAGCCAATAAGTCTGACTGACACGTAATATTGCTGAGTTTATTTATATCACATCCACGTTAGTTTATATATATTGTGTTAACTTTTTAACTGTATGCTTTCCAGTCAATTTTAACCATGCCACATTCAAACTCTCTTAAATTCCCTTTATTTATTATTCCCCATTCAGATGCTCGGTATGAACTTCAGCAAGTCCTCTTCACCACATCTAGATGTCTAAATGTATTGAGTTGCTTCACATGATTGGCTGATTAGCAATTTGCGTTACCAAGCAATTGAACAGGTGTACCTAATAACGTGGCCGGTGATATAGATATATTTAAATATATATATATATATATATATATATATATATATATATATATATATATATATATATATATATAAATATATATATTTTTTTATTAAATTGACTGAAGAATCTTTTGATTTTTTTTTTCACCATCCCTTGCCCTGACATCATTTCTGAGATATTTGTTGGTCAGGGCTCCACATGGGACACCACAACATTTATTTTAGGCTCCAGGTTTATTAGATGTGTTTTCCGTCTACAGGGTTCTATAGGGGGCAAAATTGAAATGTCAGCTTCAGTTACTGAAATGTGGCTTGCTGATTTCTGGGGACCTGGTCTAAAATTCAGGTGGTCAGAGAAGACAACGATTAAAGAAAGCAAGAGCACAGTTTGTGAACTGTGCATCTTTATTTGTGCTACCTTTCTTATTCAGCTGTCCCAGGCCCTGTTCCACACGTGTAGACACTAAATGCAGGAAAATACCATTTTTTTTGTTCGCTGTGGGTTCTGGATTTCCCACTAAAATCAATTTTTAACTTCAAAAAGACTGTAATCCTGCATTTATAAATGATAAAACTTCCATGTTCCTTGATGAGCCAGCAGAGTTACAGACACACAAAGGGCCAGCGGTGAAAGGCAAATGAGATTAAGTTCTTAGTGCACATTACTTCTTGAGAACTTGTTCGTTACTAATGAGAAAGAAGGATTAGATGCAGCAGTGTTATAACAAGATCTTTTTAATATTCTTGCAAAATAATGACTGTTGGCTGAATGACCTCTGGAGTAGGGAAAAATATTAGTGACATTTCATTGATGAACTTGATATCAAATGTTGTATACGTGATATGTATATCATGTATTTTACATAATTGGCTCACACATTCTTAATATATCAGTAAACAAAGCTAGATATTGAGAGGACACATGTTTATTTCAGAGCGGCCTGGTACAGAAATGGGCCTGTATATATATCTACAAAATGTTCAACATCATAAAGTGTAAGTTATTACAGATTATTTGAACTTTGGAAATCTTTATTAGTGCTTAAATGCTTTGATAGAGTAACATGACACAGATGCGTTTACATAATTCTCCTATACCTCTAAGGTACGGTATCTTCTGGTATCATCTTGTCTTTCACACATCAGGGCTTCTTCACCCTGTAAAAGATACTGTATGGATTATAAGGAGTAAAGGACCCCATGTTGTTGCTGATAATCAGATTTACCTTAGGTGAAGCAGCAAACAATCCACATTATTGACTTAAGCCTGGTACACACAGGCCAAACGTCAACAGAAACTGGCCAACATTTGGCCCGTGTGTACTTCAGCCTGTCCAACAGAAGCTGGCCGAACATCTAGCTTCTGTCGAAAGGGCATGCCGGAAAAACATCTGACGATTGGCATCCCTGACCGGTGTGTTCTGGCGGGGCATTGCAGAACACAATAGCTCAGTAGGGTGGGATGATCGCTGTACTAACATTGGATAGTTAGCACAGTGAGCTCCTCCCGAGCGCCTCAGTTTTTTTTTTTCGTTCAGCCCACTGGATTCAACAAAAAAAAACTGATAGTGTGTACCAGGCTTCACTATTATACTTAGTGTGCTGATCATTTACTGACCATCGCTTTTTAGATTAAGATCTTAAATATGGTATATGTAATGTTGGAAGAAAATTATATTAATGCAGATGGGACATGGGAACAATATGGCTTGGACAATATTGCTTTGAAAGGACTTTGATTTGAGGCAGATGACAACTGAAGAATGCACAAGGTCGTTATCATCTGACCAGTAGGACTCCTGGGGCTATTCAACTGCCCCCCCCCACACACACACACACACACACACACACCTGTTCAGCATGGGGCCCGAAGGCTGTTGAATTGGATGGAAATCCTGTGTTATTATCCGCTCAAAGAGAGAGGTTGAGCCTGGGAGAGGAATGAACTTTTCTGACTCTTATGCCGTGTACACATGGGCAGACTTTTCGACCGGACTGGTCTGACGGGACAAATCCGTCGGACAATCTGACCTTGTGTGGGCTTCATTGGACCAGCAGCTGACTTTTTCAATCGAAAATCAGACAGACTTTAGATCTGGAACATGTTTCAAATCTTTCCGATGGACTTGAGTCCGGTCGAAAAATCAGCTCGTCTATATGCTAGTCCGACAGACGAAAACCGACGCTAGGGCAGCTATTGACTACTGGCTATCAACTTCCTTATTTTAGTCCGGTCGTACGTCATCGTACGAATCCATCGGACTTTGGTGTGATCGTGTGTAGGCAAGTCCGTTAGTTCGAAAGTCCGTCGGAAGTCCGTCAAAAGTACGTCGAAAGTCCGTTGGAAAGACCGTCGGACCTTTGATGGTGAAAAGTCTGCCCGTGTGTACACGGCATTAGTTCAAATGTCTTCAGTGACTGTGATTACAAACCCCCAGCTTGGGTGTGGTCTCAAGTCTGGCATGAGAGATTGAGAGAGTGTGTGTGTGTGTGTGTGATGGCCATACACACGATCAGAAATTCCACCAGCAAAAGTCGGATGTGAACTTTTGGTCAGAAATTCCGACCATGTGTATGCTCCATCTGACTTTTGCTGGCAGAATTCCAGCCAGCAAAAGATTGAGAGCAGGTTCTCTATTTTTCGGTTGGAAAAAGTTCCTATCCAAAAATGCGTTCGTCTGTATGCAATTCGGACTCACAAAAAATCACACATGCTCGGAAACAATTCGATGCATGCTCGGAAGCATTAAACTTCATTTTCTCGGCTCGTCGTAGTGTTGTATGTCACCGCGTACTTGAAGGTCGAAAGTTCAGAGAACTTTTGTGTGACCGTGTGTATGCAAGGCAAGCTTGAGCGGAATCCCGTCGGAAAAACCATCCTTGTTTTTTCTGATGGAATTTCTGATCGTGTGTATGGGGCATTAGGCTAGTGAAGACCCCCTTCTTCCCCATCACCTCATTCCCTTTTCCCTCTCCTTATTTATAACTGTAATGTATTTACATCCCTTTTTGTGAATAAACCCAAATCTTACTTTAAGACCTATTCATCCTTAACCAGAATTGAGACACCCTAGAACAAAGCATATTTTACAGTATATGATTTAGACATTTCAAATGCTCTGTTTAAACAATCTGCTGTATTTGTTTAACGTAGTGATTGTAAGCTTTGTTCTTTAATCCCTTGCCGACCAGCCGCCGTCATTTTACTGCGGCAGGTCGGCACGATCCAGCGAGCCGTTGTAGCTATACTCACGGGATCGGGATAGCAGGTGCGCGCGCCCGCTGCGCAGTGGGGGTGCCGATGCTTGTGGCTGATGGTCGCGATGACCGCCGGCCACGAGCAATCGCGGGCACAAGAGGCAGAACAGGGATGAGTGTGTGTAAACACACACTCATCCCTGTTCTGTTCTGAGAGGCATGACAGATCGTGACTTCCTATTAGCTAGAAACCACGATCACTTCACTTCCTCGAGGTCAGTCCCCTCCCCCTACAGTTAGAAACACAAACAGGGAACATGGTTAATCCCTTGATCGCCCCCTAGTGTTAACCCCTTCCCTGCCAGTGACATTTTTACAGTAATCAGTGCATTTTTATAGTAATTTTCATTCATTTTTTCCATCAGCTCATCCCCCACAGTTATTACCTTTTGTTTCCACTTGACCCTCCTTTCTAGATTGTAAGCTCTAACGAGCAGGGCCCTCTGATCCCTCCTGTATTGATTTGTATTGTAAGTGTACTGTCTGCTCCCATGTTGTAAAGCGCTGCGCAAACTGTTGGCGCTATATAAATCCTGAATAATAATAATAATATAAATGCCAATGGTCCAAAAAATGCCATAATGTCGCAGTCTGGATAAAAATCGCAAATCACCGCCATTACTAATAAAAAAATTTTATTGCCAAAGCTTAATTGAACAAGTTGAGGTTAGAAGCTGATTGGCTACCATGCACAACTGCACCAGATTCTGAGTGCTCCAGTTTTAGTAAATCTCCTCCTAACTTTTGCTCAAACAAATCAATATACGCTTATTGCTATTTTCTTAATACATATCGGCCTAAACTGAGAAAAAATTTGCTTTTTATTTAAAAAAATGGGGATATTTATTATAGTAAAAAGTACAAAATATTGGGGGTTATTTACGAAAGGCAAATCCACTTTGCACTGCAAGTGCACTTGTAAGTGCAGTCGCTGTAAATTTGAGGGGTAGATCTGAAACGAGGGGAAGCTCTGCTGATTTTATCATCCAAACATGTGCAAGCTAAAATGCTGTTTTTTATATTCCTTTCATGTCCCCCTCGGATCTACAGCAATTGCACTTGAAAGTGCACTTTCAGTGCACTTTCAAGTGCACTGGAAGTGCACTTGTAGTGCAAAGTGGATTTGCCTTTAGTAAATAACCCCCATTGCGCTTTTTTCAAAATTGACGCTCTTATTTTGTTTATAGCACAGAAAATAAAAACCGCAGAGGCGGTCAAATACCACCAAAAGAAAGCTCTATTTGTGGGGAAAAAAAGGACATCAATTTTGTTTGGGTACAACGTTGCACGACCGCGCAATTGTCAGTTAAAACGACGCAGTGCCGAATCGCAAAAAATGGCCTGGTTTAAGTGGTTAAACTATAGTTTAAGTTTCACAATACAAAAAAATTGTAGTAAAATGTAATTTAGGTCAGCTCTGCCAAAATTGCTTCTGATACTTCTCAAGTTTTATAATGATACATTTGGATAAATACATATTTACATCTGGAGTATTCCATCCAGGTCTGGTCACCAGTCCTCAGGAAGGATATGTTGGAGCTGGAAAGAGTCCAGAGAGGGCCAGCAAAATGAATAAGTGGACCTCAATTAAGGGGGACGACTGCAAGCACCGGACTTATTCTCTCTGGAGAGGAGATGATTGAGAGGAGATATGATAGTGATATACAAATACCTCAGTGGTGATCCCAGCATACAAAGAAAACTGTTCAGTCTCAGGGAGTGCAAAGGCCCGTACACACGATCGGACTTACCGACGGGAAATGTTGGATGTCAGGCTGTTGGCGGAAAATCCGACCGTGTGTATGTTCCATCGCACAATTGTTGTCGGACTTTCCCTCAACAAATGTTGGCTAGCATGTCTTCAAATTTTCCGGCAACAAATGGGTGTTGTCGGATTTTCCGATCGTGTGTACACAAGTCCGTCAGACAAAAGTCCAAAGTACAAACACAATTGCTCGGAAACAAGGACGAGCCAGAAGCGGTCGGTCTTGTAAACTAGCGTTCATAATGTACAATTAACATTCGTGACGTGACAAATTATACAATTTCCAAATGCAGCTCACAATTATCTTCTTCTTTAATGGGATAATAATGAAGCTGCTTTGCTGGTGATACTGATGGGGTTATTGCAAACTACTTTTCAAAGGCTTTTTTTTTCTAGTGATATCAAAAATAATATTATTATGCTTTTTTTTTATTTGGGAAGGTTACCACAACACCATTATCCTGTAGTTTTTAAGGTAAAAGATACAACTATGTTGTATTTTTTTAAATGTAACTGCTTCCTCCCAAACTGTCATTTGAAGTAAAACACATAGCCAAGTATTATTCTTCACATTTTTTTTATTGTGCATTAAAAAAATAAAACAAATAATTAGACATGCTATCTGCCAATAGAACTTAACCAAAAAGTGCATTCTATGCATCCAAAAATATGGAAAATATACCAAATGAAATCATTATTCAATCAAAAAAATTATGTCAAAGCAAGGCCAATAATAAATAACACGTTATCTCCTCTGATTCTGCAACATTCTGTCTGGTTGACAACCGGCCGTTCAGAAACGAACTGAGAAGCGCAAACTGAAAAGTGCGAAATGAAAAGCATGAAATGAAAAGTGCAAAATGAAAAGCGTGAATCAACACTCACCAAACTTCTACTAACACGAAATTAGCAGGAGCCCAAAGGGTGGCACAAAAGAGCTGAAAAAACAAGTAGTATGTCTAGTACGTCACTACGTTCGTAATTGTTAGCCAACATTTGTGTGACCGTGTGTATGCAAGACAAGTTTGGGCCAATGCCCTTCGGACAAAATTCCACGGTTTTGTTGGCAGAAAGTCCGATCGTGTGTACGAGGCATAAGAGGACATGGGGCCATACAATGAGATTGGAGGGGAAGCGGTTTAACCTTAAGCTACATTGGGGGTTTTTCACTGTAAGGGCGATAAGGATGTGGAACCCTCTTCCACAACTGGTGGTGTCAGCAGGAAGTATTGATAGTTTTAAAAGACTCTTGGACTTACATCTTAGTGAACACAATATACAGGGATATATATGGGAAATGATTATTGACATTGACACACATACACCTACACGGTTTGAACTGGATGGACTAGCGTCTTTATTCAACCTTACCTACTATGAAACTATTTCCCCTGGCCTTCCTAAAATTGGGTATTTGTAACCAAATCAGGACAAGTGGGAGCATTAGTTTCTCAGTCAGAGTATTTATATAAAGCACAGCATTTTAGGACTTTTATAATCTAATATTAGATTTTCATGGTATTGTGTTAAAACTGTGTTATCACTGCCATAACCATATACCTTACCATGTACAGTAAAACCTTGGATTGCGAGCATAATTCGTTCCGGAAACATGCTTGTAATCCAAAACACTTGTACATCAAAGCAAATTTCCCCATAAGAAATAATGGAAACTCCAATGATTCATTCCACAACCACTTATTCATAAGTCCTTCAGTCTATAGTGTATATAAAAAGAATATAGCAATGTGATAGGTTGTGTAACCATGAAATGTCCATACACAAATGGAAGCCTCCACAAGAAGATTAGAAGCAAAATTCAACAGATGCTACAGAGTATACAAGAGAAGAGAGGCGCCTATAAGTGTAGCAATATGGTTACATTTAATGAAAGTACAACATTTAGCAACTTTCATGTTTGAAGATTAAAACAGGCACATCGAAGTATGCAGGCATCCAGGGTTAAGCTATTCACATAGAACATCACCCGCACCGCCGGCTCTCACCGCTGTCAGCCTGCAATCATGACCGGGAAAACTACCCTGCAGTAGAACGATCTGAAAATGAGGTTTGAACCGCTCGTGGAGCACAGCGTGGAAGGGACAACGTCAATGGCGGTGAGGAGGATGGTCTATGTGGACAGCTTTACCCTGGATGCCTGCATACTTAGATTTGCCTCTTTTAATCATCAACCATGTGAGTTTCTAAATGTTGTATCTTCATTAAATGTAACTGTATTGCTACACTTAGAGGTACCTTTCTTCTCTTTTAAACTCAGTTGTGACGTGATGCTACTTGTATATCATGACATCGCTTGTATATCAAGTCAAAATTTATTTAAAATTGTAGCCTGTCTTGCAAAATGCTCTGAAACCAAGTTACTCTCAAACCAAGGTTTTTCTGTATTTGTGTTAACTGTGGAAGTGTATGCGCAGTGTATGCATGTTAGTAAATATGGTGAGGTTGAACTCACTTTGAAATCTCAATTACGTTTGCCCTTTTGGGAAGAAGCAAGTTATTTAATTCTCAAAGTTTGTCTTTAACAGAAGAGGCAATCAGTCAACTTGGACAAAGAATGATAATTTGAAAAATCATTTAAGTCCAATTTCACCAACTAGATGAACATTTAAATCGTGAGCATTTTTAGCAAACATAAGTAAAGGAACTAATTGTATGAGCTGTTTTGTCTTAATCTGCCATCATGCTGATTTAATGAACGTCAACAGAAAGAAAGATATTTGAGAAACAAATGCAATAAGAAGAGTTAAAAGGGAACCATGTGGATCTTGAAAGGTGGAATGCTTTGTGTAAAGTGTGCTTCCTGTGGATGCTAAAAGACGATGGGAAGGAAGGTCTAAGCAGAAACAATAATTGTTCTATAAGTTACATGGTAAAAAGTTTCTGTAAAAAGTTAAACTTCTCTTTTTGAGTTTGAACTTGATAGACACGTGTGTCTTTTGAACCTATGTAAGTGCACCAGTCACACAGTGGAGCCTGCCACATTATGAGCTTTAACAATCTTATTAGCAATAAAGGTTAAGGATTTACTAGAAAGTTATGACATTTCCTAAAATCTACCCAGATTCAGTTCTGCCAGTACATTCCCTGATTTAATCACTGGTTCTCGTGAAAAAGTAAAGTAGCCAGTCAGACTTATGGAATCTCCTGAAATGTCAAAATTCTATACTTTATTCATTGTTTTGAAAGCCACAGGGAAGGTTTTTAATTTTTTTGTAGAAATGAGGAGTATTAGGACTTGTCCAGCGAAGCCATGTAAGATGACCAAACCAATTTAACAGGGTCTTCTTCATTTTATGGCGTAGTGTCTGTATTGTACTGTACTATATTGTATTGTAAGTGTCCTATTACAGAGCATAAATGCAGCAGCTCTTAGAAGAAACATTATGTTTACTATTTGTTTTTCAGGATTTTGTTCTTTAATTAATGTGCTCATACCCTGTTTCCCCAAAAATAAGACCTAGCATGATTGTCAGTGATGGCTGCAATATAAGCCCTACCCCCCAAATAAACCCTACCCTGTTTCCCCGAAAATAAGCCCTACCCTGAAAATAAGACCTACTAGGACTTTAACTAGGGCTTATTCGGGGGTAGGGCTTATATTGCAGCCATCACCGACAATCACGCTAGGTCTTATTTTTGGGGAAACAGGGTATATCATTACCCACAGCTAATGAGGACCTTGGGTTGATGAACCAATTTAAAGGATTATAGTGGCTTGGATCATAGATATATTTTGTGGTCAACTAAATGAAGAATAGTAATTTTTATAATATGAACTAGCATAAAATCCTTTAGACCTAGATAAATTGAAAGTTTTGTTAAGAAAGAACAAAGTTTTTCAAACAATTTTAGCTTTTTTTTCCCTATTAACTTTATATTACGTGGTTACATCATTACATAGTTACATATTAGGCGAGGTTGAAAAAGGACACAAGTCCATCAAGTCCAACCTATGTGTGTGATTATATGTCAGTATTACATTGTATATCCCTGTATGTTGTGGTCGTTCAGGTGCCTATATAATAGTTTTTTTAAATTATCAATGCTCCCCGCTGAAAACACTGCCTGTTGAAGAGAATTCCACATCCTAACCGCTCTTATAGTAAAAATCCCTCTATGCAGTTTAAGGTTAAACTGCTTTACTGCTAATTTTAGTTAATGTCCACGTGTCTTATTAAATTCCCTTTCGCAGAAATGCTTTATCCCTGTTGTGGGTTCACCAGTACGGTATTTGTACATTGAAATCATATCCCCTCTCAAGCGTCTCCTCTCCAGAGACAAAAAGTTCAGTGCTCGTAACTTTTTCTCATAACTAAGGTCCTTCAATCCCTTTATTAGTTTTGTTGCCCTTCTCTGGACTCTCTCCAGTTCTAGCACATGCTTCCTGAGGACTGGTGCCCAGAACTGCACAGCATACTCCAGGTGTGGCCAGACCAGAGTCTTGTAGAGTGGGAGAAGTATCGTTTTATCTCTGGAGTCAATCCCCTTTTTAATGCATGCCAATATTCTGTTTGCTTTGCTTGCAGCAGCTTGGCATTGCATGGCATTGCTGAGCCTGTCATCTACTAGGACCCCCAGGTCCCTTTCCATCCTAGATTCCCCCAGAAGTTCTCCACCTAGTGAGTAGATTGCTTTCATATTTTTTCCACCCAAATGCATTATTTTACATTTTTCTACATTAAACCTCATTTGCCATGTAGTTGCCCACCCCATTAATTTGTTCAGATCTTCTTACAAGGTTTCCACATCTTGCGGAGAAGTTATTGCCCTGCTTAGCTTAGTATAGTCCACAAATACAGAGATTGAGCTGTTTAGCCCATCCTCTGGGTCATTTATGAATAAATTAAATAGGGTTCGTCCCAGGACAGAACCCTGGGGGACCCCACTTTCCAACCCGGACCATTCCGAGTACTCCCCATTTATCACTCTGAACTCGCCCCTGTAGCCAGTTTTCAATCCATGTACTCACCCTATGGTCCATGCCAACGGATCTTACTTTGTACAGTAAACATTTATGGAGAACTGTATCAAATGCTTTTGCAAAATCCAGATACACCGTGTCTACGGGCCTTCCTTATCTATCTACCTATCTAGATGGCAGCTCCCCTCCTCATGGAAGGTTAATAGATGGGTTTGGCAAGAACGATTCTTCATAAATCCATGCTGAATACTGCTAATGATACCGTTGTCATTACTAAAATCTTATATATAGTCCCTTATCATCCCCTCCAAGAGCTTGCATACAATTGATGTTAGGCTAACTGGTCTGTAATTCCCAGGGATGCAACTTGGTCCCTTTTTAAATATTGGTGCTACATTGGCTTTTCTCCAATCAGCTGGTACCATTCCAGTCAGTAAACTGTTCGTAAAAATTAGGAACAGTGGTCTGACAATTACTTGACCGAGTTCCTTAAGGTCCCTCGGATGCAAACCATCTGGTCCTGGTGACTTATTAATGTTACGTTTTTCAAGTCTATTTCTAATTCTGTCCTCTGTTAGCCATGAGGCTGTGACATGTCATGAGGATAAACATTTCAGTTTTGGTTACTGAAGCCCCCCCGATTCCTTAGTGAAGACTGAGAAGAATAAATTCAATACCTTCGCCATCTCTCCATCCTTAGTAACCAGATTCCCTTCATAATTCTTTATAGGACCAATATGATCTGACTTTTCTTACTATTTATGTACTTAAAGAATTTCTTGGGATTTTTTTTTACTCTCCTCCACTATGTGCCTTTCTGTGTTGCATTCTTTGTAAAGTTAGAATGCTAATGATGATCCCTCAGCCTTGTATTTTTTGAAGGCCTTCTCCTTTGCTTTTATATGCATTTTTATGTTGGAGTTAAGCCACCCAGGACTTTTATTAGCTCTTTTAAATTTATTTCCCATTGGGATGCACTGCCTAATGCCCTTATTTAATATGCTCTTAAAGCATACCCATTTTTCCTGTGTGTTCTTTGTTCCTAAGATTTTATCCCAATTATTATCTTCTAGCAAGGATCGTAGTTTAGGGAAGTTGGCTGTTTCGAAATTCAGTGTCTTTGTATTCCCCTTATGTTTCCAATTTGTGTGATTTATACTAAAAGGAATTGACCTATGATCGCTGTTTCCTAAATTGCACTGTATATCCACATCCGTGATCAGGTCTGTATTGTTGGTAATCAGTAGGTCTAGTAAAGCTTTGTTTCTAGTTGGTGCATTTACCATCTGACCCATGAAATTGTCCTGCAAGACATTTAGGAACTGACGAGCCCTAGATGACGGCGCAGTTCCTTCCACCCAGTCTATGTCTGGATAATTAAAATCCTCCATTATAATGACACTTCCCATTCTTGCCGCTAATACAAATTGTGATAGGAGGTCCGCCTCCTCCCTCTGGTTGGGGGGCCTATAGCATACTTCCAATATTACTTCCCCCTTGGTTTCCTCCCTTTGTAGCTCTACCCATAAGGATTCCACTTGCTCCCTTAGTGATGTAATTTCTCACACTCACTTGTACATCATTTCTGGTAAACTTTTAAAATCTATATGTTCTGGCACTTTGAAGTAACCTATTTTGTAACCTTCACATAACCAGTGTAAAGCTAAGTTTATATGTTTACATATGCCGCATATTTCGTATTTTGACTAATGGTTTGAACTATCACATTTAATTGGACCTATTTCCTTTATTGTAGGTTTTCACTGGAATCTTTACAGCAGAAATGGTATTTAAGCTGATAGCCTTAGATCCATACTATTATTTCCAAGAAGGCTGGAACATTTTTGATGGTATCATTGTGAGCCTCAGTTTAATGGAGTTGGGTCTGGCTAACGTGGAAGGATTATCAGTGCTTAGGTCATTCAGATTGGTAAGAACATTGTTGTGTACATGAAAAAAGTAAAAATCTGGCACCGGGACATCTTGGCATTAAAAATGTATACCTTTATTTAATCCATCGAACCATAGAAAGAAATCAATTCCTAAAAATTAACACATTTAAGCCTCCTACATAGGCCTTAGTCATATCTTATGACTAAGGCCTATGTTGGAGACAGAAACGCATCAGTTTTTAGGAATCAATTTCGTTTTTGGTTTGATGGATTAAATAAAGATATACATTTTTAGTGCCAAGACATTCTGGTGCCGCATTTTTACTTTATTCACTGGAATTTGGACGTTCGGTACTACGTCGGTCCGGGCACCTATTTCACCATGTCTATCCTTCTGGGATTTTGGGATTGTAGCACTTCCTTTGTTGCTCTATTGTTTTGTACATAACTTTGTAAGGCCAGCATTCTGTTAAAAGGATACTAGCTGAAAACTATAGGTTGCCCCATAAAAACAGCTTTAATTTTCGAACTGGTGTTTAAAATCTTTGGGACAGTAGATCTGTCATTCACTAGCAAAATATTCTAGGTTAACTGCCTGACCCTTCAGTCAACCATTGTGACCACCCATTGAGTGTTACCCTGTAAAAAAGACATAGACCTCTCAGGTGGAATTTCAGAAACCCACAGTAAAGTTTGCACACACTTTACCTTATAATTCTTAAAAAAAATGTAATCATGTATATTTTCTTTTAGCTCCGAGTGTTCAAGTTGGCAAAATCATGGCCTACCCTCAACATGTTGATCAAGATCATTGGTAACTCTGTAGGAGCTCTGGGAAACTTGACTTTGGTGTTGGCCATCATTGTGTTTATTTTTGCTGTGGTGGGCATGCAGCTGTTTGGTAAAAGCTACAAGGAATGTGTCTGCAAGATCTCAGAGGACTGTGAGCTTCCACGCTGGCACATGAATGACTTCTTCCATTCCTTCCTAATTGTGTTCCGTGTATTGTGTGGAGAATGGATCGAGACTATGTGGGACTGTATGGAGGTTGCTGGACAATCTATGTGCCTTTTGGTCTTCATGTTAGTGATGGTCATTGGCAATCTTGTGGTGAGTACTCAACAAAGTGAAATTACCTGTATATACAGCTGCATTTTAAATTAATTAAACATAATCACATGGCTACTTCAGCAAACTCATACAGGTCTCTTGTATAAAATATAGCACAGTTGGACTCATGCAAGGATTTGAATATTAAAGTGTATGAAAAGCAAGAACCTTTTATTTTAGTACTAAATAATGTAGGAAAGGGTTAAAATGCCTTTCAGGTTATTTTTTGCAGCCTGTGCCCCACGCTTCAGAGATTTACCTTCACTCCCTTTTCCCCGAGCAACAGGAAATTAGGAATAAAAATCTCTCCAAATGAATAGAATTCCCCTCTTCGAGCACTGTCATAAGAACAGTTGTTCTATTCAGAGGATTTTCCCTCACCCTTTGCTCTTGTGACAACTCTACAGTTTTGGATTTCTCATCACTTTCTGTCTCAGTGTCAAGTATCACCAGGACAAATAGAGGGGTGAATTTCCCCAGCATTGAAATAGACAGTAGTAAACACCTGACAGGGGGTCTAGCCTTTCTCCCTCCAAATGTAAAAATAAAATTGCCTTTACATACACTTTAATTCTTACATTATTTGAACTGTGTGCAGGTTTACTTACAAGGCATGAAGTCAGACAGGTGCCAGGGCAGTAACCTTTAATAATCCAGGAGGAGATTCTGCTACAAACCTGAAGAGTCAAAGGTGCAAATAAAAATCTCTCTAGTAAAACTGCTCAATTATAGGTCAAGGCTACATATTAATCATTTTCATTTCATTTGATACAAATACAGTATGAAGAACAATAGGATGGCCGCACACCACAGCAAGAGGGTTAATGCTTAAATATTCTTTATTGTAGCCACAATGCCAGAGATATCACAGGAGCATGACTAGTCTATTGATGCGTTTCACGCGATTATTACGTGCTTGTTCACAACACAAGTATGGCCTCAGCACAAGTCATTAAAATGCACAGCTCGAAGGCAAGGCACCTGAAAGGGCTTGAGTTGATTGGTTGACTAATAAAACACTTAAAACACACAGCAATGGGGGCTAAGTTTTCCCCTTACTTTCCAATCTGTATATGGGATGGTGGGAGCGTCACTACATTTTTGGAGGTGATAATCCCTTCCGATCCCATATCAGAATGTTTAATCGCTACATAGATGATTTGACATTCATTGAAGATGACCGTTTTGGAACTTTGGAACAGTTCTTATGCCTTGTACACACGGTCGGATTTTCCGACGGGAAATGTTCGATGTGAGCGTGTTGGAAATTCCGACCGTGTGTAGGCTCCATTGGACATTTGCTGTCGGAATTTCCACCAACAAATGTTTGAGAGCAGGTTCTCAAATTTTCCGACAACAAGACTTGTTGTCGTAAATTCGGTGTGTGTACACACAATTCCGCCGCACAAAAGTCCACACATGCTGTGAATCAAGCAGAAGAGCCGCACTGGTTGTTGAACTTAATTTTTCTCGGCTCGTACGTGTTGTACGTCAACGCATTCTCGACGTTCGGAATTTCCGACAACATTTGTATGACCGTGTGTATGCAAGACAAGATTGAGCCAACATCCTTCTGAAAAAAATCCATGGTTTTGTTGTCAGAAAATCCTATCGTGTGTGCAGGGCATTAGGATATCTTAACAATAATGAGAGGAACCTACATTTTACAGGACGATGTGACAAAAGGAGATTTGTTTCCTTAATGTACAACTATGTGGCGATGGGACTGGCATACACACTACTCTCTACAGAAAGCCCCTGTCAGGCAATACCTTGTTGATGGCCAAATCAGGGCATCCACATCATACTATCAGAAGTATTCTGGTAGGCCAATTTTTAAGAATTTGCCGCATATGCAGTGACCAAGAAACGTATGACACAGAGGTTTAGGCCCTATATTTACGTTTTTTGCAAAGGGGGTATCCCAGGTGGATGGTAGATAGGGGTGATCTACTCAAGGGCACTGGGCGTGCTGATCGCAAGAGTACCAAGAAGAGTTTTAATAAAGAGCGACCCACGTTTAGCACACCATTTAGTCTTGAGTTTGAGGACATTAAGCGGATTGTGCCCTTATACCTTCCCATTCTCTCTGAGGACCGACTTGTGCCGATCTCCTGAGAGATGGAGAAAACATGGTGTCCAGAAGGGCCCCTACACTGGGGAATTCTTTATCTCCAAGCATGTTAAATCCTGTTAGAAAACAGTCTGTCACCTGGCTGCATTTTAGGGGCAACTATAGATGTGGTGCCACTAGTTGTCCTTGTTGCATATGGTCTTTTTCATCAAGGAACACAGATTGCAGTCTTTTTACAATTGTAATACTAAATATGTGGTTTATAGTATCACATGCAAGCTGTGTAACATACAGTATATAAGGCGCACCACTAGATGTCTTATGCCCTGTACACATGGGCGGACTTTTCGACCGGACTGGTCCGACAGAACGAATCCGTCGGACAACCCGACCGTGTGTGGGCTTCATCGGACCTGCAGCTGACTTTTTCGGTCGAAAATCAGACAGATTTTAGATTTGGAACATGTTTCAAATCTTTCTGTCGGACTCGAGTCCGGTCGAAAAATCCGCTTGTCTGTATGCTAGTCCGACGGACTAAAACCGACGCTAGGGCAGCTATTGGCTACTGGCTATCAACTTCCTTATTTTAGTCCGGTCATACCTCATCACGTACGAATCCGTCGGACTTTGGTGTGATCGTGTGTAAGCAAGTCCGTTTGTTAGAAAGTCAGTCGAAAGTCCGTCGTGTGTACAGGGCATTAGGAACAGATTTTATGAACATCTATTCAGCATAGAGAAAAATCAATCCACTAATGTCGCTCGTCACTTTAACCAGTACCATATTGGAGGCACTTCAGAGGTGGGAGTGCAGGTGATGTTTTTAGACTTCTGTGCAAAAGGGAGGTCTTTTCGATTTTTTATTTTTAAAACACGTATGCCATACGGTCTAGATTTTGAATGGGATATAACACACTTTTATGAATGAGGTACTGAGCATCTATTAATGCAGTATTTATGTAGTTTTGTTGTTCCCTGATGTTATTTACACTTATGTCTAGAGGTTGCACATTTTGCCTGTCACCATCATGCAGAGACACGACATGAGAGAAGTTATTTCTTCTATGTGATGCAGCTTGGATATTTTGCTATTTGTTATATAGTGATATTATTCCAAGGTTGTATCATGTTCTGTCTCTGTGTTTTCAATGATGGTGGCCTATTGTGCTTCCTTTTTGGCTCTATTTTTTTTTTATTAATCTGTTTTTGTTGGATTATAATTTTGATGATTTTCTCTTTTCTTTTTCCTTTCCCTCCTTTAAAATTATTTTTTGGTATGATCTTAGATGTGACATTCCTGATAATGTTATTATAATGTTATTATGTTTCCTTTCTTTGGTCTAAAAACATGCAATGATTGATTTTGTTTAATGTTTTTATCATGTGTGTTTTAAGTGTTTCATTAGTCAACCAATCAACTCAAGCCCTTTCAGGTGCCTCTCCTTTTAGCTATGCATTTAAATGACTTGTGTTGAGGCCATACTTGTGTTGTGAACAAGCACATAATAATAATTGGAAATGCGTCAGCAAACTAGTCATGCTCCTGTGATATCTCTGGCATTGTGGTTACAATAAAGAATATTTGAGCATTATCCCTCTCTGTGGTGTGCGGCCATCCTCTTGTTCTTTATACTACTCCTTGACAGTGGTGAGCCGGGACGAGGACCTGCTGCGGGTTGTGTTCTAATTATTGTCTGAGCAGTGATCACTTTTCTTTTCGGACTTTGGATACAAATACAATGCCTTGAAAAAATATTCATTGAAATTTTCCATTTTGTCATGTTAAAACCAAAAACGTAAATGTATTTTATTGGGATTTTATGTGATAGACCAACACAAATTGGTACATAATTATGAAGTGGAAAGAAAATTATAAATGGTTTTCAAAATGTTTTACAAACAAATATCTGAAAAGTGTGGTGTGCATTTGTATTCAGCCCCCCTGAGTCAATACTTTGTAGAACCACCTTTCTCTGCAAATACAGCTGCAAGTCTTTTTGGGTATTGGCTTTGCACATCTAGAGAGTGAAATTTGTGCCCATTCTTCTTTGCAAAATAGCTCAAGCTCTGTCAGATTGGATGGAGCGTCTGTGAACAGCAACTTTCAAGTCTTGAGACTTGATAGAGATTCTCAATTGGATTTAGGTCTGAACTGGGCCATTCTAACGCATGAATATGCTTTGATCTAAACCATTGATCTAAACCATTCCATTGTAGCTCCAGCTGTATGTTTAGGGTCATTGTCCTGCTGGAAGGTGAACCTCTGCCCCAGTCTCAAGTCAGGTTTTCTTCCAAGATTGTCCTGTATTTAGCTCCATCCATTTACCAATCAACTCTGACCAGCTTCCCTGTTCCTGCGGAAGAAAAGCATCCCCACAACATGATGCTGCCACCACCATGTTTCACAGTGGGGATGGTGTGTTCAGGGTGATGTGCAGTGTTAGTTTTCCGCCACACAGGGCATTTTGCTTTTAGGCCAAAAAGTTCAATTTTGGTCTCATCTGACCAGAGAACCTTCCACATGTTTGCTGTCCCCTCCACATGGCTTCTTGCAAATTGTAACCGGGACTTCTTATGGCTTTCTTTCAACAAGGGCTTTCTTCTTGCCACCTTTCCATAAAGGCCAGATTTGCATGACTAAAAGTTGTCCTGTGGACAGATTCTCCCACCTGCGCTGTGGATCTCTGCAGCTCCTCCAGAGTTACCATAGGCCTTCTGGCCGCTTCTCTGATTAATGCTCTCCTTGCCTGGCCTGTCACTTTAGGTGGACGACCATGTATTGGTAGGTTTGCAGTTGTGCCATACTCTTTCCATTTTTGGATGATGGATTGAACAGTGCTCTGTGAGATGTTCAAAGCTTGGGATATTTTTTTATAACCTAAACCTGCTTTACACTTCTCTGCAACTTTATCCCTGACCTGTCTGGTGTGTTCCTTGGCCTTCATGATACTGTTTGTTCACTAATGTTCTCTAACAAACCTTTGAGGGCTTCACAGAACAGCTGTATTTATACCAAGATTAAATTACACACAGATGGACTCTATTTACTAATTAGGTGACTTCTGATGGCAATTGGTTCCACTAGATTTTAGTTAGGGGTGTCAGAGTAAAGGGGGCTGAATACAAATGCACACCACACTATTGAGATATTTATTTGTAAAAAAAATTTTAAAATCAGTTATCATTTTCCCTCTACTTCACAATTATGTGTCTCTTTGTGTTGGTCTATCACATAAAATCCCAATAAAATACATTTACGTTTTTGGTTGTAACATGACAAAATGTGGAAAAATTTCAAGGGGTATGAATATTTTTTCAAGGCACTGTAGTTCACACATACTCTGTGAGGTAGGCTCATAATTCGGTACAGATAGTTTAGCAATATTACCTGCTTTACAGCTGCATTTGTAAAGTTTGTAAAATATTACACAGTAATAACGCCAGTTAACAAACATGGCTTGCTTGGGACAACACAAAAGTTTCCAACACTCCCATTTTAGGGCCAGGCTTCATTCTGATAAAAAAAAGTCTTGGTATATAATCCTATAAAGCATTGTCCCAGTTATAGTTCATATGTAATATTATCACAATGACAGAAATTGTGCCAGCAATGTGCTTGAGCACAATAAATAGTATACTATAAAATTGAGGGAAAAATCAGTGAATAGAGCAACATACTATCTTCAACCCTACTTTTTTGCCTACCCCCTTCACTTTAGGCACTTAAATGGATTCTCCCTTTGGACCACCCTTTCCTGGTATAATTGTTAACGTGGATTCTCATAACATTAGCTAGATACTATAACAGGGTTGTGAACTAAGTACAGAAAAGGAGGTCTACTGTAAATATAGGGAGAATCCAGGTAAGTGACCATAAAGCAGTAAGGATAGAAAGCCCCAACAGATGATAATGGACTAAGTTCCCAGTGGTCCCATAGTGCCTATGATTCTCCTCAAGAAATCTCTTACCACACTAATGGTTTCATTATACTGTATTGTAAGTAGCATTATTAATATATTTTGCACACTTTTTAAATGTACCTATTTCGTTTGATTGCAATTTGGGAAACTTTCTTACATGTACTTTTTCAGAGCATCAGAAAATTACTAGTTATATGCACTGTAGTGCGTGGACTGATACAGTCTTACCATAAAACGTTAACTTGCCTTTGTATGTACTGCATAGGTTTTGAATTTGTTCCTGGCCTTGTTGCTGAGTTCATTTAGTTCCGACAACCTCACAGCAACAGATGATGACAATGAGATGAACAACCTTCAGATTGCTGTGGGAAGAATACAGAGGGGAATAGATTTTGTAAAGAAAACAATGCGAGAATGCATCCAAAAAGCCTTTGTGAAGAAACAGAAAGCTCTCGATGAAATCAAACCACTCGAAGAGCTGCACAATCGGAAAGAGAGCTGTCTTTATAACCATAATGCGGTTGATATTAATAAAGACCTAGATTATCACAAAGGTGGCAATGGAACTACAAGTGGAGTAGGCAGCAGTATGGAAAAGTATATTATCGATGAGAGTGATTACATGTCCTTTATACATAACCCAAGCCTCACCGTGACTGTTCCCATCGCTGTTGGGGAATCTGATTTTGAAAATCTCAATACAGAAGACTTCAGCAGTGAATCTGACCTGGAAGAAAGTAAAGAGGTATGCCTTACCAATACATTGATTATTATTACTGATATATTTATATACTTAGGATAACTTAAAGAGGAGTTCCAGTCCCCTGCAAAAAAAATAAAAGTCAGCAACTACAAAAACTATATTTGCTGACTTTTAAAAAACAGCCACTCGTCTGTCCCAGGATCCAGTGGTGTGCTCACCCCAGTCAGTTTCACCCACTGTCTTCTTTCCTCAGCACTGGTATCTTCACTATGGACACCCGGCTGGGACAGTTGCGCATTGTGAATGGTGGATGTAGTCTTCTGGGACCTGTCACGTGTCCCAGAAGACTGCAGGGTAGAGGAGGAGAACTTCTGCTCCGATCGCCTAGGTGGTCAGAGTGGAAGCTCCTGTCAAAATCGGGTAAGCGCTACCCCCCCCCCCCCCCACACACTCCATAAAAGTGCCAATTGTTTAAGAGGAGCAGGGGACTTCCTTCAAGCGAAACTACCCCCTTTGGGTGGAGCTCTGCTTTAAGCAAAATGTTTAATTTCCTAAAATTATATAATCATGAAATACAACACTTTGATTTTTTTTCCTTAATACAACTATAATGATGTATCTGTAGTAAATGGTTATATGATCAAAAAGTGGATAATATGATTTAGGAGATGTAGTTACTTTGTTGCAGATTTTTCCATTAAAGTGTTACTAAACCCACAACAGTAAAAACAGTCTGTATATGCGGTAAAGCATGCTTGTTATACTCACTGTGAAACCTAAGAGGTTAATCCTCTGTATTGTGTAAAAAGTCTGTTTGATCCTGTCTTATGCGGTAAAGCATGCTTGTTATACTCACTGTGAAACCTAAGAGGTTAATCCTCTGTATTGTGTAAAAAGTCTGTTTGATCCTGTCTTCTCTGATCCTCCCCTTCTTTCACAGTCCCCAATCCATCTCCTGATAGTACAAAACCCTGGGGGCACTCTGCACATGCTCAGTTTGGTGTGTATTGCTAGATAGTTTTTTTTTTTTTTTCTTGGGAGGGTGCATATGATCAGCACAGGGCCAATCAGCACTGTCCAGACAGAGGGTCAGAGGTCCTACAGCCTCATAGGACAATTAGGGGAGAATGAAAACTCCTCCTACAAGCTTTCACCAGACACTGATAGAAGTCACAAGCTGCTCTAACTGCTGATGAGAAAAGGTATTTAGCTGTCTATATTTATTAAACAATTGCATTTCCATGTTCTGTGTACTGTGGGAGATCAGATATAGTGAATGCAGAGTCCTGGGTTTAGTAACACTTTAAGTCCTATTGGTAGCTCTGTGTTTAAAAATGTATAGGTTGTGTAATATGCTGTTTTAAGTTATTTTTTGCATTAGTTGCAGTACATTTCTGATGCATTTTCCATTTTGTAGTGGTTTTTCATGTATTGTACATGCAGTACAGTTCATTTCTGTGGAAGATGAGCTTACTGAAAGCCGCACCAATATGCAGCAAGCAGAATTATTTTTTTGAAAAAAATCACCACAGTACAATGCATTGTCCGTAAATAGAACTGTACCATTGACAAGAATGGTATAGGACTCTCTAACATGCCTGAACTGCAAAAGTGTGAAAGAGCCTTATAGGTGTCATTTTGTATACTACAAAAGATCAATTATAATGTTAAACCTGGCTTTGTAACACCCTGGAACATGGAATTTAAAGCAGAACTCCATGAAAAAATGTTTTCTCCCATGCAGTGGGGCTGTGCTCTCACTGCATGGGTTAACTGCTTGTTTTGTCTAGGGGTGCACAGAAAGGCTATGCTTACCCGATCCGTTCCTCCAGAAAATCACGCTTTCCACGTCCAGCAGTGGACTGTTGCTGACGTCCTCACGTCCAGAGCTGGTTTATAGGCGTGATAAAATCAGGAACAGTCCATTCACAAGACCGCTAGTGTATGGGGGAGCAGGAGCCGCAGGGACCAATCATGCACTCAGAGGATCGGCTAATCAGGTAAGTATAATCCCTTAGACAAAATGAACAGTTCACCCATGCAGTTTAGGTCTTTCTTTATTTAACCAGTTCTTTAAGGTTTAACTTTCTGTAGCCATTATTGTAGAGAATGTTTACAGTATTAAAGGGAGCATTTCGTGTTTTGTATTTATTTTTTCATCATGAAAAAAATATATAAATGTAAAAATGTTTGTCTACATATTATTAGATAATTGCCATATAAATATGTCATATTTTCAGGCTGCAGGGGACACTCTAGGCTAAATGTGTGTTAGGCTAAAAAAAAAGCCTGTTGTTTACCGAGCTCAATACCTGAAGCTCTGATTACAAGCACAGCTGGATGAATCAGACTACTTATTTCCCTTTTGCTCTGCTTTCTTATCAGTTCTTTTCTGGTTAGTATAGATTTTACACCAGACAGAGGCAGCATGTTGGTAGTGGCTCATCATTTGCTGGTTCTCCCTTTGGAGAACCCAGCAATCCCCGGGTAATAAAATGAAAGTTATCCTGAAGAGATAACGATGTTAATGGGAAACTTTTCAAATCAAAGTGATTATATTTGTAAGAAAAAAAAAAAGACAAATTAATCCCATCAAAATTCTCAAACCAGCAGTAGTTTCAGACAAGGGTACATTCTGTTTTGTCAGAAACAACTCTTTGAATGAAATGAACTCTACTTCCTTGCCTAACACCAGATGAACCACGTTCCAAACTTGCCTTTTATTGATAATCAGGTCTGACAAACCTTTACAGAGCAGTGCATTTAATGTGTAATGTTTCAAAGTACATGTCTTGTATTAATGCAGCCCATTCCTTTGAATAAAAGAACCAAAAAAGGTGCATACGCTATATTTAACAATGAAGCACACGACAGCACAACTCTGTGTTACTGTGGATGAGGTGCCATTTAGAAGAGTGTGATTTGACACTAAAAGGATATTGGAAGTTGGATATCTGGAAAGCCAGCTCAGAGTTTATGCATATAGTCAGCAAGCTGTGAGAGAACTACAAATTCTTTTGTAAGGAGTAACCCTCAATGCCAGATTTAGGTTTAATTTTAGGAGCATTGGTGGTGTCTCATCATTTGCTGCCTGCAGAAATAGTTTGATAACAGACTTGCTAGTTGGGTTCCTCTGCATTCTCTTCAAACCAATAGTAATGATTGCTGCTATTATTTAATGACAAGTTTACATTTTAAAAGTTTATGTATAGGGTAACATAATGCAGCTTTGCACATTAGGACACTAAAAAAGCTTATTACAGGAAAACTAATATTCTATAATGTGACAAAAGAATCAATTTGGATCTGGGACTTTTCCATATAACTATTAATATACAGGCCAAGAATTGCAGAGAGACCACAAATGGTCCTTAAAGTAGAACTATAGGCAAAACTTTTTTCTGGTGCCTCCATGGCAGCATACATATGATAGTAGCCCCACCTACTTCCGCCAACAGGACCAGTGCAAAGCTATAAAAACTTAACACCCACAAAACAGCCCACTTGCAAACAGTCATCAGCTAGCCAAAGTAGATATACCTAGCTCCTAATGCCCCGTACACACGGTCGGACTTTGTTCGGACATTCCGACAACGAAATCCTAGGATTTTTTCCGACGGATGTTGGCTCAAACTTGTCTTACATACACATGGTCAAACAAAGTTGTTAGAAAATCCGATCGTTCTAAACGCGGTGACGTAAAACATGCACGTCGGGACTATAAACGGGGCAGTGGCCAATAGCTTTCATCTCTTTATTTATTCTGAGCATGCGTGGCACTTTGTCCGTCGGATTTGTGTATACACGATCGGAATTTCCGACAACGGATTTTGTTGTCGGAAAATGTTATATCCTGCTCTCAAACTTTGTCTGTCGGAAAATCCGATGGAAAATGTGTGATGAAGCCTACACACGGTCAGAATTTCCGACAACAAGGTCCTATCACACATTTTCCATCGGAAAATCCGACCGTGTGTACAGGGCATTAGAAACCAACAATGGTAGAAGGCTCCAGTCCACAATTCATAAAGTTAATTCTAAGGTCCCGCTATGTGGCCGGGCTGCAACTACCGAAAGTAATTGCTGTACGTTCCTCCAGCAGCATCTGAACATCGTGGGCACCTTATGCAGAGATGTCAGCCAACATGACAGGCAGGGGAGTCAATCTGGTTGTATTATAGTGCATTCTTTCAGCACTAGTGATGGGCTTAGTGTTCCTCCCTACACTTGTCTTTTGCAGGAAGCCAGTAGCTTACTCACTATCTTATGATAGGATTTGCTGAAGCTTCCCACCCTGATAGCTAGTTATTGATCTATCATACGAATGCTGTCATGGAGGCACCAGGAAAACACAAAATTGTATCATACTTACCGTAATTTTCTTTTCTTGGGGCCTATCCATGGCAGCATACCGAACCCACCCAGTTCATTCCTAGTGATGTACAGGGAATGGGCTGTTGTGTGGGTGTTAATTTTTTATAGCTATGCCCTGGTCCTGTGGGCGGAAGTAGGCGGGGCTACTATCATACGTATGCTGCCATGGATAGGCACCAGGAAAAGAAAATTACGGTAAGTATGATACAATTTTCTTTTTTTTTCATTTTGGATAGAGTAAGGGAGTGTTATAACCCCTGTCAGATTTTTCTTTCCGCCATCTATGTCCCATTGTGGAGAATTCCCTTCACTTCCTGTCCCATAGTCAAACAGGCAGTGAGAGGAAATCCCTGCAAATTAAGGGAATTCCTTGGGGACCCCCAGGTCACCAGAACTAGGGTCCTCATTGGAAGATATCCCCTCTACTATTTTTCTGGGGACAACCCAAAATTTTGGATTTTCTTTTACTTTCACTTTCAATGATAATGGTAAACTTGACAAATACAGAGGGTGAATTTCCTTAATGGCAGTACAGACAGCAATAAAACCTGACAGGTGTTCTAATCCCTCTCCACTCTATCCAAAACTAGAAAAAGGTTTTGCCTTTAGGTATACTTTAAGAAGGCAGAATGTTATGGGGTTTTATTCCTTCCCTTTGTCTTAGTTTGATTTTGCATTTTGTGTAATCCTTTAGGGCATCATGCACACTGGACATGATATTAATATTATAAAGCCAGTAGCTTTGCAGTGAGTTTTTCAAAGTTTTTCTGCATTTTTGCAATAGTAGTTTTTAGCATTTTTTTAGCATTTTTTTTTTCAATGATTCAAAAACGTTAAACGCTGGTGGGCCCGGTTTTTGCGCATTTATGTGCATTTATCTGTGTTTTTAGCCTTTTTTACGGCGTTTTTACAGCTAAAAAACGTATCTCAAAACCCACTAGTTTTGGGCTTTTTTTACAGCCAAAAAAACCCCAGCCAAAAACAGTTGATAACAACCTATGTGTGCATGGGCACATAGGATAACATGCTGGAGAGTTTATTGACTGTAGAAAAAAATGTCTGAAGCCAAAAACAGCAGCTGTAAAAACATCCAGTGTGCATGAGGCCTTAGGGCAAAATAAAAAAAAAGTATGTGGATTACACTTTCATACAAGGGTAACTGAGCTGTTTGCATTACAGCCCCCACATCTGACCAATCCCTGCAAGGCTGTAGGAGCCAGGGGCATTATGCACTATGCTAATTTTCTGGATTGCTTTTTCTGACAATTGATTCTGTTGGTTCAATTTCCAAAGCAACCCAAGGCTTCACTAATCTCATTTTCAGATTGCTGCTTAAAGGAAGTTAGAGTATTTTATGAAGGGCCATTTAAAGCAGATGCAATGTATATTTTTGGCACCAAAAATATAGGATAAAGAGGTCCCTGATGAAAAATTGGACATCTGCAATACAGAAAAAAGAGGAAAAGCTGCTTTGAGGATGCATAGCTGTGGTAATATACTGACTGATAAAGTTTAAACTACTGTTTGAGAAGAGAACAAATAAAGAAAACCTGGTGCCCAAAGGCACGGTTAGAAACCCCTAAGGGTCTATTATAGACCGACCAAAAAATTGAGTATAAAAGGTATACATTTATTTTCATATAACAATAATACAAATATAAATCAATCCATAAAAGCAGTATCTTATACCCAGTTTGTACAATTGTATGAGCTGACCACTGTCCTGGTACGGGACGGAATAGTGATGATCAATACAGATGTAAAACACCTTACATGTTACGGACTAAATGTCCATCTTCAGAGGTTAATTTGGTTCAGATGAGTACAGATTTTCCATAACAGAGAAAATGTGCAAACAGTACAATATTAGTATACAATAATTAGCATGAATATTATAGCAATTGCAAGATATAAAAAAAATCTCTATTCATGTGTGTTCAGCCATGTGTGTGTGGACTACTTGCATAGTAAAATAATCGACATGGAATAAGTCTGAGGAATAGACGATGGTCATACCAATCATGGACAGCAAATGAGATCCCCTCTAGAGCACAACAAGTTCAGAAAAACAGAAGGCAACCAATGCTTCGCTGCAAGGGCTCAAGACTGGGGAGCAAAAGCTCCTGTTTGAACTGGGCCAGTGTAACTGTGTTAACAATATAAAGCAAGGTCACTCACAGGTGTATTGAGTGCATTCAGTAAAGCACTAAACAATAAGACCTGGCAGCATCGACAGTATCACAGCTTCATACATCTAGTATCTCCCAGGTATGCTCACTATTTTTACCACTATTAAATACAGACCCTATCCTATGCAGCTTTGTTGATGCTGCCAGGAAGCATTGGTTGCCTTCTGTTTTTCTGAACTTGTTGTGCTCAGGAGGGGATCTCATTTGCTGTCCATGATTGGTATAACCATCGTCTATTCCTCTGACTTATTCCATGTCGATTATTTTATTATGTAAGTAGTCCACACACATGGCTGAACACACATGATTAGAGATTTTTTTGTATAGCTTGCAATTGCTATAACATTCAGAATAATTATTGTATACTAATATTGTACTATTTGTACATTTTCTCTGTTATAGAAAATCTGTACCCATCTGAACCAAATTAACCTCTGAAGAAGGACATTTAGTCCGTAACATGTAAGGTGTTTTACATGAATGAATGAATGAATGAGTGACTTGTATAGCGCTACCTATGCGCACTGAATCGCCTCAGGGTGCTTTGCCGCCGGTGTCCATTTGCGATATAGCACGGCACATACACATACACACATATGTTGGCCAATTTTTTTTTAGACAGGGTCTAATTAACCTACCAGCATGTCTTTGGAGTGTGGGAGGAAACCGGAGTACCTGGAGGAAACTCACGCAGGCACAGGGAGAACATGCAAACTTAGTCTGTATTGATCATCACTAGTCCATCCTGCACCAGGACAGTGGTCAGGTAATACAATTGTACAAATTGGGTATCAGATACTCCTTTTATGTATAGATTTATATGTGTATTATTGTTAAATAAAAATAAATTTATACCTTTTATACTCAATTTTTTGGTCTGTCTATATTAGACCCTTAGGGGTTTCTAACCATGCCTCTGGGCACCAGGTTTTCTTTATTTGTTCTCAAACCGGGTCGGACAGACCAAATATTTGTCCACACACGTTCCTATCCCTCCCCTCCTTTGTACTGTTTGAGAAGAGTAGTTGCTGTTTGCAAAGAGTAGACAGCTGGGTCTATGGGATGCTCTTCTACATGGAACACTCCATGTGCCCGTAGATCCCCATGGAAAACAGCAACATTTGAACATTAACCAGGGAAAGGTTCATTATTTTTCACCCTTCTGTACTAGTCACAATAACAGAGAATAGCTAAATAATTAAATAAAATTTTAATTGCAAATCTGAACCCAACAGCAAATATCCATTTTGTTCTTAATTATCCAAATTAATGTATCTCTTTTTGTAAATGTAATCATTTTTGATAAGACTTTTTGTTGGTGAAAGGTTTACCCCAACTGAATAACAGTTAGGGTACATGTACTATAATATAGAGGCAGGAGGGGTATATAGAGTATATTGAATAAGGAGGTAGTTGGGGTACATGTCCTGTAATATATAGGTATCCTCACTTCTTGCTCCAGGAAGAGTGGTCTCTCTGATGGAGAATTGATTGTCAATAAAAAGAACAGTTTTTATCAGAATGAGGAAGGGTTCGAACAATTTCTGTATTCTCTGTTTTTGTTTTTTGCCCCCTGTTGGGGAGATTCTATAAACCTTTGTGTCCTATAGACTGGGTCACCAGCAGAGGAAGAGAGGGAACATTTTTCTAATGAGCACCCATTAGGGAAGAACAATAAAAACCTGACATAAATATCTAGATCTAATTCTTGACTTCTCTATGCAAAAAGAAAAAAGTTTTGATGGCAGTACCACTCTAAAGGTACTAGGATCTACTTTCTTAATGTTAAGCACATTATACTTCATGGGTCTAAACCAAAAAATTATTGTAATAAAACACATTTAGAGAAAATAATTGTTCTTGTTAGACACTGAAATGTTGTTATCTGTCAAGAATGTACACTACGAAACATTCTTGCTTTACTAAAGATTGTTTAACATATATTTTTACAAAGGGTCTTGAGCCAATGGTCCTTGTTACAGTTAGTTTTTGTCTATCTTTGAGTTTATGGTTAACAGAAACGTTTTCAGATCGATGACTTACAAATGTTGGGTTGCAGTTCAACTCTCAGTGGTCACGAGGGTAACAGTCTTAAAATTGCTTAATAAAACAGACTAATCACTATGCCTGCTTAATATGTTTTAAGAAGGCTAGGGGTGCTGTTAATTTGTTTTTGTTTTTTTTTTTTTGCTTGCACTTATTTTTACTTCTCACAGGGTTAAATTCAAGCAGAAGTAACCGAGAATGCAACTTTGGTGCTTTTAAACAAGGCAGAGCAACGTGTCACCACTTTATCTAAGGTTACATGAAATAATATCTGATTACAATTAAATTTGATTGGCTTGCATGCAAATCAGCTGTGTCCCTTGCCTGTCCATTGCAATTCAATACAGAACATGCACAGCTATTAGACTTAGGTGGAGTCGTAAGACTCTATTCACAGCATGATCTGCCGAGACTGGCCAGTTATAATGTTCTACTAAAAATATAATTTTTTAATTTTTCATTATATTTTATTTTTTAATACTTCCTCAGCATTTACTGCATGCTCTAAACCTATACTGCTTTAAGATCACAAGCGTCAAATTAAAAAAGGAGCATGCATCATTTTGAATGTTAAGTAGTATATAAACTGGTAAGAATGATTTTGCAATATGTGTGTTTATCATAGACCTGCTTTCATTTATGATGTTCCATTGGTGGTAAGGTTGTGATTTTCAGTGAATTTCAATTTGAGGATAGGTTTGTTAAATTATTGCATTTCTGTTATTATTGTATTATCTAAAGTAAAGCTCTAACGCAAACTTTTTTTTACAGAGTGGGGAAGGGTTAGATTCTCAGCTGAGCATTCATGTCCTTCTTTGTTCCCGCTGGGATGCTCTTACATACTTCCTGTTTCACTCTCACCCAGCACATTGCTGAGGAGTAAATTTCTTGTTTCACCTTCCAGAAGTGGATTTTCTGTGTCTTCCTTTGGAGATTCCTAAATAACAATGTTATATTGTTAAAATACAAATAGAACTCCAGAGAGCAGTTCAAAATTTCTTTTACACAATACACAGGAAGTGGGGAAATGTCCCCAACAGACATGAAGGATCTCACCTTTCCATACTCTATCCAAATGGTAAAAAAAAATGCTTTGGATGGAGTACCACTCTCATTAATTTTCAACTAATTATAACAAAAGCCTAACTGTAGGGGAATAAGATAGGGAAAGGTTGTGCTTGTTCTTTCAGGTAGCCATTTGGTGGTATCGACATAGTAATCAATTTATTAAAGTGATTGTAAAATCTTTTTTTTTCGATATAAAAATAATAAACATGTGATACTTACCTCCTCTGTGCAGCGGATTTGCACAAAGCAGCCTGGATCCCCCTCCTCTCGGGTCTCTCTTTGCTGCTCCTGGCCCCTCCCCCCTGTTGAGTGCCCCCACAGCAAGCAGCTTGCTATGAGGGCACCTGAGCCGAGCTTCAGCTGTGTATCCATTCAGACACGAAGCTGCCATTCGGCCCACCCCCTCTCGCTCCTGATTGGCTAACTGACTTTGATGGAAAGCCACAGGAGCCAATGGCGCTGCTGCTGTGTCTCTGCCAATTAGGAGGAAAGTCCCGGATGGCCGAGGGACTCGTGGACATCGCTGGAGAGAGATGGGGCTCAGGTAAGTATTAGGGGGTGCTGGGGAGACTGATACACACAAAAGGCTTTTTTCCAGATGCATAGAATACATTAAGATAAAAAAAAAACCTTCTGCTTTACAACTCCTTTAAAGTGTATGTAAACCCGATTCATGAAATTTGAGCTGGGCACATATATCTGCAGTGTTTTTTTCTCCTAACATACCCCAACCATCCAGACCAAAGAGAATTATTATGCAAAATAATTATTAGCTAAACCTATGAGCTTCTCCAACTTTAAAAAAAAATATCTCTGCTATGGGTATGATCCTTACCTTTTGGAGGGTGCTAAAGGCTTGTGTGCATAATGTTGGCCAAGTCACAAAGAAGATCACAACAGGTCCTGGCAGGAGGGCCAGGAAGTTATTAAATTATTTTTGTATAAACAAGTTAAAGAGACCAGAATGTGAATATATTTAAAAACATACTTATAGTATACACTTTGTATATATAGATATATACTCTTTTTAGAGTTTAGTTGATAGGATACAGTGTGTGGCCCAAAGATTTTATTTCAGCAGTTGTTCAGTGAAAATGCTGACCAAATTGCATAGTAATCATATAGTTGCAAGAGATCTGTGTATGAATTTTAGTAATCAAACTGAGGATCAAGACGCATGCAAAGTGGCAAATCCAAAAATTTCTTTCAGGTAAACATTACAATGGCAGCTTGAAAGATATACATGCTAGATACACTATCATCTTCTTAAGCATGTCAAAGATTATGTCAGTGTTGATGGGGGGATCCCTCCCGCTGAGCTATTGTGTTCCTCCAATGATTACTGCTAGCTGCTATAGTCACTGTCAATAATCGCGTGCTAAAAATCTGACATGCTGGTTGAACCCAAGTCGATCGATGGACCGACCTGGGTACTCTAAGCCTGCCCATAAATGGATCAAATTTGATCCATCTATGGCTGGCTTTAGAAGTGATCCTTATACAAAACATATTTGGTTATATATTACAATTTAAATGGCATCAGTTGCTATAAGTTTATCAGTGTTCTTAGGCAGGCCATACACGGGTCGAATTTCGAAAAAATTTTCTTTTGAAAATCTTATCTAAGAATTTTTGTTCGTATTTCGCACCATTAGTGGGCTGCAGCAACAGCCGATTTTCGCGCGGCCATCGAATTTGAGTAATCGGACATGTTGGAAAATTTTTGAAAAACGACCGATTTTCTAATCAATGATGGGAGAATCGTGCGAGAAATGTAATCGAAAAAGAAATGCGCATGTGCAAGAAAAGAAGATTCCCAGCCACAAAAATTCTTTTCTGTAGCAACATGAGGTGAAATTGAAGGCTTTCTTGGTCAAATTTCGAAATCAATGGTGGCACCATCGGATCAAAAAACGCACAAATGTTCTGGTTTTCAAAAGAAAATTTGTTAAATAAGCTAAATTCACTCCAGTTGTGTCAAAATGTGTGCAAAGTCTTAGTTTCTTTGCTTTAGAAAGCAACTACAGAGTAGAAAACCCATTCCCATGAAGAAAAGGACCCTTGCTTTCTGTGTGTAAAAGGTCCCACATACCCCCGGTCGAAGCTAGACCTCTCCAATTAGGTCTTGTTCACACGGGGCAATTTAATCCACGCCATGTGCAGGGTCATATTATACCAGCTCAGGGATGCACAGGTGTTGCGTACACCTCCGTGCCGGCAGACACATTGTTGGCCTTTGAGATGCAGTGGTCGGGAAAGAGCTGGACAGCCATAAAACTACCGGCATGGGAATGCATGCAACACCTGTGCATCCCCGGGCCAATAAACACAGCCCTGCATTAGACATAGATTAAAATCCCCAGTGTGAATGAGGCCTAACAGGGAGCATGAGCTTTGCTGATTGCAGAGCTGAATCAGCAGGGGGCATGTTTAACCTTTGTAGAGAGACCGCTGTTTTGTATTTTAAATGTTTTTGCATAGCATTGAGATCTATGGTCCAATATTTCTAAAGATTTTTTAGTTATAGTTCTTTAATCTGGACCAATATACTTATAACTTATTAAATTGTGTTTTATAGAAGGCAATCCCTGTGTTTTCTTTTTTCATTACACTCAATATGTTAGGCCTTCATAACCTTTTAAACAGCTGTCAATAAATACAGTTAATGTAGCCAACGTCCTATTGATCATATTTGTGTTTATGATTTTTTTTTAATAATTAAAAGTAAAAGAGAGAATATTTTGTTGTTCAGTTTGTAAACTCTGTTGGTTTTTCCTATTCAAAAACTGTTTTGCAATAATCAAAATATTTTGTTTATTTATTTTCTTTACTTTTTTATTTATGTATTTTAACAACTGATAGTTAAGCATGTGTCATGTAATACAAAAAAAAATGATGCACTGAACTATCTTATTGACAAATAATGTTACAGTTAAATAAAAAAAAGAAAATTGGCATTCATGCTGGTTTTCATTGGTTCTGAAGAGGGGATAGCCTCCACCTCCTTCACAAGCATGTTAATCTGCTAATCACTGATTTGGCTGTTGTACTAGATGATTTAATTATCTCTTACTTAATTATGCTTAATTGAACAAAGAACTATTGTATTAATATCTCACTATTGTACAACGGATTATCATATTATTGTCATTCGGCACTTGACCCAATTTGTCTTTCTTTTCATTGGTTTAGGGAAACGGTGGAGCAAACTCTTTCCTGTTCAATTTTCTTTTTAACCTTTAAATTTATTATAACCTTTGCTTTGGCTACAGCATTTTGGGAGGGTTTTTTTTATATCAGGGTAAATGATGGAAGCATTTAGTTCTACTATTTTTTTTAAAAAAGTTATAAAACCATACAGTTTACTATTACAGTTGCAATTATTTCAATTTTGAATATTTGACATAAAACATGTTTGTGTTTGTTATTCTCTTTTAAACACATACAGTTACAAATTATTAACATTAATACAGTCATGAAATTCATTTAGTGTAAATTCAATCACTTCAATTAAAAAACACTGTATTCATAGATTCATGTAACAAATTTTTCAACAATTGTTTTATATATTTTTTGTTTTTAAACAGTATAACAATAAAATTTGTATACCAATAAACAGTGGCGTCTCTAGGGGGTGGCTTTTGGAGCTATAGCCCCGAATCTGGGGCCCATAGCCCCGAGTCTCTGCAGGGGTCCCCAAGGGGAGGGGAGGCTCTCTGGGGACCCTGATGTAAGAAGGGGTATCTCTGGGGACCCTGATGCAGGTGGGAGGCTCTCTGGGGACCCTGAGCTAAGTGGCAGTCTCTCTGGGGACCCTGATGTAAGGGGGAGGCTCTCTGGGGACCCTGATTTAAAGGGGGGGCTCTCTGGGAACCCTGATGCAAGGGGGAGGCTCTCTGAGAACCCTGATGCAAGGGGGAGGTTCTCTGGGGATCCTAATGTAAGGGGGGCTCTCTGGGGATATATACACACACACACGCATATATTATATACATGTGTATGCCCGCCCAAGCGTACGACTTTCTTTACTATGTTGCTATGGGCTCTTGCCCCAGATCTTTTGTAGACCTAGCAACGCCCCGCCAATAAATATGAAATATACTGATTTACCAATTCACACATTTGTTGTGTGTAAAGAACCCACAACTTTTGGTGTGCATACATCCTTTTCAAAACTTCTTGCTGTTTGGATAAACAAATTATAATAAATTATATTTTGTTAAATGTATCATATTTATCACGTAACACAAACCCTTTGGCAGGGGAAACCACTCCCATATATGTATTTTATTTGTGTATTTGTAGAGTATCTGGAGTTCAGCTTTAAAATATTTTTTCTTAATCTTTTACTGTTAATACAAACATTAATATGTGTTCATGTTTTCTGCATTGCCAAATTTTGTGAATTTATACTATATAGTTATTACTGCTTCCATCATTCCCTGTGTACATTTGCTACTTATCAGCACAGCCATTGATGATGTTATACATGATACAGTAATAACATTACACCAGATCAGAGAATGCGGATTGTGTATGCTACCAAAACAAGAAACTACTATGAAATTAAACGTTACTCATACTTGTTTCGGGTAAATTGAATCTACACAAAAATTATAGAAAAAAGAAGCACATTGGAAAAGCATTTTAAAAATTAATATAAAAAACAACAAATAAATCCTGAGCTTTACTCATTTCAATTAGTTGTTGGAGTCCCATCAATAAGTATGAATATCGGGTTGAAAAGTAGTTTGAAAATGCACAGTGAAAATGGGGTGCATTGACAGATGAATGCAATTGCTTGAAAACTGGTCTTTTGCATTTTCTTTTATGATAACACTTTAAATGTTAATATGCGTTTTTAAACAACAGAGGAAGATGACATTTAGCACCTAAAACTATTAGGATAATTTGTTACTGTTTGGTTAGAATGCATTTATGAGCCACTTTAAGGTTTTCACGGAGCAAAGGGCAAAGGCAAAATTAGCTAGTCACTTTTATGAAATCCCACAATATATACAGTATGTATATTTTTTTCTATAGCTACTAAACACATACAATACATATTAAATAATATTGCAAGTAAATTTAAAGTTATATTGAAATTGAAGGACATTACACATCAAGAAGATGGCTAGTAATAATTATTGATTAAAATGATTATTTAAGCAAAATAATTAATAAATCTTTAAAAATAACTTAGTAAATGTACAAGAATGTTTTTGGAAAATGTTAATGCTTCTCATTTTGGTGATCATTTCCCAATAAGGGATCTAATGATGAGGTAAACAATCTATGAGGTCCAATGCAGCAACTTGGAAGACCTCTATTGGAGTGAAAAAGCCATCAAGCTGATATTTTTTAGCTGACAGCCCATTGTTCTCTCTGTTCTTTCTGGACTGATTATTCTCTCTGTAGTGATGCTACAAGTCATTGCTGCACATTATCATGTACACCTGTAGAATGGGAGTATGAATGTCTATGTGCCTCTAAGGAAGTATTTTTAATAGTAGTAGTAATTTGTTGTACTTTCTGCCATCTAAAATCTAGATGTGTTGCTATAAGAACTCTGCAAAAAAAGCTTTACTTTTTAGGCTTAGTTACTAAGAGTGCCATGTCTTGGTCCTGGCAGATCCAGGACTATGCCCTTTTTTTATTATTATTATTATTAAAATGGTCCCGAACCACCTTCTTTATTCTAAGCCTGGAGGTGTAATAAATCCTTTTAAATTAAGACTAAATGCTTAAGCTTACATTTCATAGCTAAATCACAAAATATAAAACAGATCAGTCATGGCTTGTTCTAAAATAAACATATAAGACTTTAGACTTTAACTAACAAACCAAATGCCACTCATTAGCAAAAATATAGGAAATTTATACAACATTCATGATTCTTGATCTACCGGTTTATTAATATTTTCTTATGGCGGGGGGGTATTTATTTGCAGAAGCTGAACATGACCAGCTCATCTGAAGGTAGCACAGTGGATATCAGGCCCCCTGGGGTAGTTGTGGAAGGAGAAGGGGAGCTAGTGGATATTGAACCGGAGGAAGCTTTGGAGCCAGATGCCTGCTTCACAGAAGGTGAGTGGGAGAACATTGCTCATTAAAGCCTTCTTACTTGGCAGTTGGCCTACACAGCAAGATTATATAATGAGAAACTTTTCAATATACTTGTAAA
This sequence comes from Aquarana catesbeiana, assembly GCF_042186555.1. Classification (NCBI taxonomy): domain Eukaryota; kingdom Metazoa; phylum Chordata; class Amphibia; order Anura; family Ranidae; genus Aquarana; species Aquarana catesbeiana. Next base: position 343,470,627 of record NC_133329.1, on the reverse strand, counting down.
TTCAAAAAACACATGTAGTGCAAAGAAAAATATATTGACTTGTAAATTTTGCAGGGGAAGACCTTTGTAATTTTTAATTACCTGATGCCATATTTTTACTTTGTCTGATGCCTGTGTTAAAGCACACCTATGGTTCAGAAGTAAACATATTACTGACTACAAGGTAGGTAGGGCAGATGGATAATGCATTTGGTTCTTGCAGCAATTATGATTAAAGTGGAACTACAGTCAAAAGGTTTTAAAGTTGCTTCAGACATCAATACATTTGTAATTTGTTATTTGTTAAAATCGCATGCTACCTAACAAAGGCTTGAACAGTGGAATCCATGCCCAAAAAGGCAAGCAGCAGACAAAGGATTAGTCATAAGTATTTCCTATAGGCTTCCTGTGTCTAATCTTTTCTATATTAATGTCTTTGACCTCAATCTGTACAGTGTTTCTGTGTCGAGTTGGCCATCTTGGTAGAGTAGCAAGCCTTTGCTCATGTCAGAAGTTCTCTGTTGATTACTGTTCAGGACTGGTAGGGGAATATTCAAGAATCAGCAGGAAAGGTTCAGAAAGAACAGATTCACAGAATAGATGAAGCATATGTAGTTAGATCCTTGCACTACAGGTCCTACAAGTATGTTCCAGGAAGAAGCCTAGCAGTGACTTCACCAAGTCTTCAAATTTAATGAGACTAGCCATCACAGGCAGTAGTACATTTAACAAGCATTCAACCCTTGCAGTGGGGAGGGGGGGGGGGGTCACTGTAAGGGTGAATTGTATTAAATTCTTGGATTTGGGCTTTAAGTCACAGGAGTGCCTAAGCACAGGAGATGCACAACTATTTTTCAGGGGGATTTAGGACACATGGAGACATTTTCAAGGTTCTGAAGTTAGAAGCTGATTTGCTACCAGGCACAGCTGCCAAAGTTTGCACTCTCCAGTTTTAGTAAATCAACCCCAGTCTGTCCAGAATTAAGGGCTTCCTGGACACAATGGAAAGAGTCTGTGAACCTGAAAATTATTTGCAGGCATTGTTTAGTGTCTGATATTCAAAAATGTTATTTATATAACAGTCAGTACATGTAACATCACAGTCTTTATAAACGTACAAAAAACTACAGTACCTGCATTTCCTGCCTTCAGTTGTTACAAAACCACAAATGCATATTAAGAATGACTATTTGCAATTATCCATGTTGTAGAACTTCACCTAATCTGTTGCCTCTGACCCCTCTACAGGAAAGGAATAAGAATGTCCAAAAGCTGTTTCAATATCAACCTTAGATGCAAAAACTATACAAATAATGGCAGTTATATAAGGCCGAACATCTAGTCAAGATGCTAAAAATATTTTTTTATTTAATCTCTTATAATAGGATGTGTAAAAAGGTTTCCAATTTGCACTGTGAACATCGATGAAAATAATGGCAAGATTTGGTGGACATTCAGGAAAACCTGCTACACAATTGTTGAACACAACTGGTTTGAAACCTTCATTATCTTCATGATTCTTCTTAGTAGTGGAGCACTGGTAAGGGAATCCTTTGACTTTTAACATTCAGTTTTATTATTATTATTATTGTTGTTTTTTGGCTCCCTAAAACAGCTATTATCATTTAATGAAAAAAGGCAGCACAGTATCTTAGTGGTTAGCACGTCTTACACCATACAGCCCCACCCCAGAAACTCTATTTGAAATCTCTGGTCATGCTTATGGGCAATGTACCTGGGATGTGTATCCTGGTTCAATGTCAAACAGCTCAGCACCCACACTCAAAGATTGGTTCTAAAGACTGGCTAGAGTGGCTAAAATGGAGGAGCTTTTCCATTTGGGCCAAGGCCCTAATCCCCACTCAACCTCCCTCACTTGTTTTATCCCCCCAGCCTTATTTTACCCTCCTATTCCACTATTTGTCTTTCTCTTTTCCTCTCCCTGAGTCTAGTTTTCTGGTCTTCGAACCACCCAGGACCTTTAAATTCATTCACACTGTAATATCCTAATGAGGGTACTGAGGGTCACATCTCCTTCACCCCCACTTGGAACTTCCAAGTGACTCCTCCATGGAGGATGTGCTTTTTCTTGTACTACTTGCTGATACATCTATAATTTATAATTTATTGTTAATATTTGGATGTGCATTAAAAAAAACTGTATTTAAAAAAAAAACACATACACAGCGATTAGAACACTTTGTGGATGTTGACTTCTGTTTCATGCCTATGAGAGCCTTAAAGTGTATGCATAAAAAAAACTGGCAGGGGTTGCAGCATTCCAATGCTTACATTAAAAAAAACTGTTTTCTTCTGTTTCTGTTACTGTTATGTAGATATCTGCTCACTTCCTGTCCTTCCCCACTCTATCCAAAAAAAAAAATATTGGCTATAGATACACTTTAAAGCGGTAGTAAACCGATGAGAAAAAAAAACAAAAACCCGCAAGACAATGGCATAATGTGCTAGTATGCATCGCAAACTAGCACATTATAAAATACTTACCTTAAAACGAAGCCCCCGCAGCAGCGCCTGGTTACCCCTGTGGGGGCTGACATGTTCCCCAGTGTTTCTTTTGGGTTCACGGGCTCCGGAACTGTGAGTGGCTGGAGCCGTGATGACGTCACTCCTGCGCATACGCATGGGAGCCTTCAGTTCCGGCAGAAAGCTCTAAAGTTCCGGTACGATATGCCGGACCTTCAGAACGCATTGGTCGCTAATGTCAGCGGCTGCATGCAGGATGAATATTTCCTAAGCTGTGCAGATTTAGAAGATATTTGTTTAACCTACAGGTAAGCCTTACTATAGACTTACCTGTAGGTAAAAATAGCAGTGGGGTATACAACCGCTTTAAGAAGGCTTCAGATATAGGATATCTGATATATGATATGGATGACTCAGCTTTTGTATCTTATATAATGCTCCGATCTGGATATCTTTACAGATTTTTACTAGGATTAATAGTATATTTAGGCATTTAATATGACGGAATAAAACCCCTCGTATTATACCCCTCGTACAATTATACACCCTTGGGCCATTCATCTTAGGGGTAAGATACCACAGTTATTCTTAATAAATTTAAGACATTTTCCCATTGGTTGGGATTTGCTTGTTGCTCTTCTTCTTTTTTTTTTTTAACTGATGACAGGTAGGTATGGCACAAACCTTCTGGGTGCCCATAAAAGAAAAAAATCTGGCAGAATATAATGCCATTTTCAAAGCATCTGTCAAGACTATGACCATTATTATGGCACCAGTCACAGATACGCATGACAGACATTCTAGAAACACCATCACATTACTGGTTTACGTTATCATTACAATGTGTGAATTCATTCCACTTCCTACTGCAGGCCCTAAATTTTAGTTTATATCACAACATTCAGACAGTATCTGCTCTAAAGGGATTAATTAAAGCTGGTGTTTGCAGGCTTATGCCAGCAATTAGTAGCCTCACATGGATTCTCATTTCCACTGGAGGTGAGCAAATGCGTAAACAGGTCAAATTTCTAAATTGTTTAGACAATTGCCAGATAACATGTATTTCCTACAAAGAGCTAACCTATTAAACAGTGACTTATTAAATACAGAGAAACATATACATCAATCACTGCTGTTTAATTTTTTCTTTCTTACATACTGTCACCAGTGCAGTACATCATCATCATATAACTGGTGTGGCGGGACACTGACTGGTGACAGTCCAAAAAAACAAACTGTTACAATTTTTTTATTACATTTTTTTTTTTTTTTAGATTTTTCTTTTAGCACACTGTGACCAGAGCAATATATTGTTACCATAATAACATTGTATTACTCTGGGGAAGTGATCAGGATTTTTTAAATTTTTTTTACACATATGATTGCTTATATCAGTGAATTACATTGCTATAAGCAAGCATTTTACTGAATGAAATGGAATCATTCCGTTTGTTTTGTTATGATTAGCTGTGATTGGTCAAAGCTAATCACTTAGTACAGATGGGCTGTGATTGGCCCTGTCTGTACCATGTGATCAAATTGACCAATTACAGCTAGCAACACAATTGTAAACAATGGATGGCATTAAAGGAAGCCATCCATTATATACAACTGTCATGTGTCCTGCTGTGCCCCGTGGCCGCACGATCAGTGCTTCCTGACAGGACATTGTATGATGTCCAGTCAGGATGGGAAAGCACCCGCCCGGCTGTCAATTGACTATAGACTGGGTGGGAAATGGTTAAGGAACTTAAAGTATAATACCACAGTTTATACAATCATACTGTAGGGTCAGGTTGGTCAGACACCATTTAAAACTGGTCAAAGCATATATGGCCAGCACATCATGGATCTTCAACATAGCGATCAAAAATGTATCAAAATGATCATATTACAGCAGGAAATTGCCACCATTTAACCACTAAGCCACCGCCCACCGTCATATGACGGCGGGACGAGGCTTCGCTTATTCTGGGCGGACGTCATATGACGTGATCCCCCTCCCGAGCCACTAGGGGGCGGCACGCGCGCGTACCCGCTGCGTCGCTCGGGACCCGGTGCGCGTGCCCGGCGGCCGCAATGTCCACCTGGCACCCGCGATTGCCGGGTAACAGAGCAGGACCGTGGATCTGTGCATGTAAACACAGATCCACATCCTGTCAGAGAGGAGAGGAGACCGATGGCGTGTCCCTTGTACATAGGGACACCGATCGGTCACCTCCCCCAGTCAGTCCCTTCCCCCCACAGTTAGAATCACCTCCCTAGGTCATACATTAACCCCTCGATCGCTCCCTAGTGTTTAACCCCTTCCCTGCCAGTCACATTTACACAGTAATCAATGCAATTTTATAACATGGATCGCTGTATAAATGTGAATGGTCCCAAAAATGTGTCAAAAGTGTCCGATATGTCCGCCTCAATATCGCAGTCTCAATAAAAATCGCAGATCGCCGCCATTACTAGTAAAAAATAAATAAATAAATAAAAATGCTATAAATCTATCCCCTATTTTGTAGACGCTATAACTTTTGCGCAAACCAATCAATATACGCTTATCGCGATTTTTTTTTACCAAAAATATGTAGAAGAATACGTATCGGCCTAAATTGAGGAAAAAAATTGTTAAAAAAAAAAAAAAATTGGATATTTATTATAGCAAAAAGTAAAAAATATTGTGTTTTTTCAAAATTGTCCCTCTTCTTTTGTTTATAGCGCAATAAATAAAAACCGCAGAGGTGATCAAATACCACCAAAAGAAAGCTCTATTTGTGGGGAAAAAATGATAAAAATTTCATTAGGGTGCAGTGTAGCATGACCGCGCAATTGTCATTCAAAATGCGACAGCGCTGAAAACTGAAAAATGGCTTGGGCAGGAAGGGGGTGAAAGTGCCCTGTATTGAGGTGGTTAAAGCTGAAGTCCAGGTGAACATTCATAGGTAAATATGTAAAAATGTGGACTTTTCACTTGACAGCCTTTTGATCAACGCAACCTTACTAGAAAACACAGACAGGTACTAAACCACCCTGCAGTGTGCTCTGCAGTTAAGTATTATAGCCTGGTCCAGGACCCACACCATTCTGTAATTGGACAACGGAGGAGCAGCAGCACACTGATACGGTTATATCCCTTTGCTCTTCCCTTTTGTAAGAACGTTCCTTCAAACACTGGAGAACACTATACCTTCATGTTGTTCATCTTTAACCTATCATGCAAGCACAAGAGAACAAATGCAATGCATACATTGTTGCTGGTGGGATTCAAACCCAGATTTGCTAGGCAAGAGTTACAGCCACACTAAGACTGGATGCAAATGGGTAATTATTTTAAACATTATGAAATTAGTTGAGTAATCATGCAATTTCTTGTATGCCTGATAATAGCCACTGAAAGTGATCTTTGTTTTGTTTGCGATGTGACTCATTTGGAGCATGTGTTATTGTCCTAAGATTGATTACTTAAAGTCTCCTAATCTTAACCCCCTCCACTGGTGAGAAAAAAATGCATAAATCAAAAAGGTAAAAAGACATTGCAGAGATTGTTTGTGATGCGACTGATTTGGAGTATGTGCTATTGTCCTGAGATTGATTACTTAGGGAGGAAGTTTAATCCTGTGCACTGTGCCCCCCCCCCCCCTTGTTGGAGTCACAATTTTTGATTGCCCAGCATGTGCATGATGGATGCACCGAAGGGCTTTTCCTGGCCTTTGGTACCTGGCAGAGTCCTGTGGCACAACTGTGTGCGCACCAAGGTCTGCGTGCATGCACAGGCAAGACAGAGTTCCCTGATCTTCTTGACTGTGCCTTTCTTACACTTGTGTGCAGGGAAACCTGTTCATGCACAGAGATGCTGAAAGCCTCTTTTGGGTCCCGAAGGATAGGTGAGAAAGGAGAAAGTGCTGCCCTGAAGCACAAAAAATAAAGAAGCAGTTACAAAAATATCCAGTTATGGGAGAATGAGGGTGCTGGAGCCTGGTGCAAACACATTGCCTTTTGGGGTGAAGGTCTGCTTTAACTTTGTGACTTACATTGCACTTCTGTTTGCTGTTATTGCCTCTCATATGTTCCAATGGAGGCAATAGATTGCTTGCAACTTTAGTTGTATGATCACACAGACTAAATATTGATCATCTGCTACCACCCTATGGCACTGTGCCTTAGTTGATTCATATAAAAAAAATCAATTAATTCAATGCCAGCATTGAGTATTAGGAGCAATTCTTTTCAACAGGCTGATTTTACTTATTTGTACATAGCATTGGATGAACGGTTAAATAAAACGTAATACTAAGTTAGAAAGAAAAGAGTCTTTGCCTATAAAATTAGAGTAGGACACCTGATTTCACATCAGGCACATTTGAAAGCTTGTAGGAGAAATTGAATAAAATTTCTCATCCACCATAACCTGTAGATGTATTTTATTTTCTAATCGAGCAGACTAAATGTCAGATGCAACCTCATTAGCTGCTATGGGCAAACCTTAATTTTTATAAATCAGCTTCCTCTATAAAAAATTGTTGAATCTGTATTACTTAGACCTTTTTAAACCCTCTAATACATTCATTGTGTTTGCTGTGGTAAATAAAGACAAGTTGTTCAATAATTTGAGTTGGTGATTGGATAACAAACCTGAATAATTGATACATTCAAACTTCCACCCGGCAGGCTTTTGAAGATATCTACATAGAACAAAGGAAAACAATTAAAACCATGCTGGAATATGCTGATAAAGTCTTCACGTACATCTTTATCCTTGAAATGCTTCTGAAATGGGTGGCCTATGGATTTGCAAAATATTTCACCAATGCCTGGTGCTGGTTGGACTTCCTGATTGTTGATGTAGGTATTTTATACTTTTTTTTTTACGCACACGTTTTGTATCAATAATGCGACATTGTATTCTTGTTTATAATTTTACTTTATTAATTGGGCTAACATATTATATGTGAATGTGATCATTTAGGCTGTATTCGCATCTATGGATGTTGTGAAATGCATATTTTTTTCTTGCACTGATGCCCGTAGTCCTTAATTAGCCCATTCATTTTGAATAGGTCTCCAGTGAGCCGGAACACAAATAAAACCCACCTGCACTGTTTTTGGCAATGTAATGCACTACAACACACAGTGAATGCACATCTGTACATTGTGGTGTGCTAAAGGGCAGATGAGTGGCACAACACAATGATGCACATATACAGCACATTGTTATGGGTTACAGTAACAAATGTTAAAATGTGGGTTTTAACATGTGCTACCTTGTACGCAATGGTGCAGAGCCTGCCTTAAAGCGGAACTAAACCCACTTACCCTTTACAGCCAAGAAAGCTGCCATCTTAGGCTCTGTTTGATATGCAGTTGCCAAGGAGATTCACATGTGATCAATTACAATACCAGCCATTTGATGGCTTGACTGTTAATTTGAGAGCATTTAAACAGTTATCATTCATGGCATGCCTCAAATGTAACTGTTTTAGGAAACTGTTAAATTGATGGGTTTAGTTCCACTTTAAAGAATTCCAAAGAGATCTTGTAATTTAGTTAGGGATAGAATCATCAGAGAGATCAAATGCACACTAATTCCAAATCTTCTTTCAGCATACTTTCTTGCTTCCCTGCTGAAGCCATCAAAGTTTGTATGTATTTTGCATATGGCTAGGCATACCCCCAGCCACTATCATGCTTGGATGTGAAGCTATGGGGTTCTTGTGCATTTCATTTATTACCATGTAACATGTGACTTGATATGAAAGTGTGTAACGTTGAAATCATTTTTGGTTTTATACAATGACTTTGGTGAAAAAGTAAATTGCTGCAATATTACCTTTCCATATATTTGATCCCAGGTGGTAACAAACATTCTTTAGAATCCTGCAAAAATGTTCCTGAAGGTGCATTAAATGTCCCAGGAAGAAACAAGGAGGAAGGAGAAGGAAGTCTCCAAAAATTAGGAAAATCCCCTGTTAAACAATTCTTACTGGAACAGGGGTCCAGATAGACAGAATTTCCCTTACCTCTTGATCTGATGAAAGCTTCAACATTTTTGATTTCCCTTCACTTTCTTTCTGGGCAGTCACAAGTAAAGATAGTGAGAAGAATCTCCTCATTGGGGCACAGACAGCAAAAAAAAAATTGCTAGACCGTCAAACCCCTTTTGGTCTATCCAAGACTACAAAAGAACATTCTTTCTAGAGATACATTTTAAAGTTAAAAAAGCGGGGAAAAATGTTAGTAAATATTCTTACCTTAACCCTGATTTCCTCTCACAGTGCCTAGTTAAGGGTGACGTCACTATCCCTCCATGGGGAATGCTGAGTATCCCAGCGTTGATGTTACTATTTATTATGGAGGTGGGGTTCCTGATGTATTAATAGAACTCTGATTTTTTTTTTACATTTTTACCAGGCTTCAGCAAGCTCTGAGAGACCATTGGACAACTCTATTTAAATGTTTAGTAAATAGCTAGTGAAGCCTACTAAATAAATGCTGAACATCATGTTCTTCCGATTCACATTTACAAGCTAAGATTAAAGAATGTCCTAAGTTAGTCAAACCAATATCAAAGTTATGGATGGAAGACAACAAGCATAATCATCCACTGGCTTCTTATTTCTCCTTATTATGACTCTACAGTTAATGTTTTCTGCCAGAGTGATCCTATTTTAGTCACATTCATGCTGCTGCCTTTGCCATCAAAATAAAAAATTAAATCAAAAAAGACTCAGGAAAAAGCAAAAATCGGTTATTGGTAGACTAACCCTTTAAAATTGTTGTCCTTGTTATTGTACTAAGCTTCATCGTTGTGTGTCAGCAATTTGAGCCTCACTCTAAAACACCCTGGGAGCCCCACAACCCAGAGCTTTCTTATATAAAAAAATAACAAACACCAATGTTTAAGAACTGGAGCTCACTTAATTTGGCACATCCATACTGGCCCATCCATGATAGGAAACATATCAGACTAATAGTGAGCTGTGGCATATAGGAGTGGTCAGACTGCAACTATTGGCCATAAGAGCTGGTCAGTGTTTTTTTATTGGAGCCCTATTGGTTTCAGAGTGCAATAACCCTTGGTAGCTAGTACAGTAAAACCTTGGATTGCGAGTAACTTGGTCTGCGAGTGTTTTACAAGATGAGCACATTTTTTTTACATATTTTAACTTGATAAACAAGTGTGGTCTTGCAATACGAGTAGCGTCATGTCACAGCTAAGTATAAAAGAGAAGAGAGGCGCCTCTAATTGTGAAAGAAAATGCTTATGCTCAAAGAAGCTCAATAAAAACTTGCAGAAGAACACAAAAAAGCACAAGCTTCTTCAGACTGAAATAACAGCTCAAATGCTGTAAAAGCAGCTTTTTTTTTAGCTGCAGTGTGCATGAGCCCTAAGTGTAGCAATACAGTTACATTTAATGAAGGTATAACATTTAGCAACTCACATGGTTGATGAATAAATACATGCACATCTAAGGATGCAGGCACCCGGGATAAAGCTGTCCACATAGACCGTCCTCCGCACTGCCATCAACATTACCCCTTTCACGCTGTGCTCCACGAGCTTTCAGATCGCTCTTCTGCAGGGTAGTCTTCCCGGTCACGATTGCAGACTGACAGCGGTGAGCACAGGCGGTGCGGAGGACAGCCTACGTGGACAGCTTTACCCCAGATGTCTGCATACATAGATGTGCCTGTTTTAACCATCAACTATGTGAGTTGCTAAATGTTGTACCTTCATTAAATGTAACCATATTGCTACATTTAGAGGTGCCTCTCTTCTCTTTTATACTCTGTATCTCCTGCTGGATTTTGCTTCTAATCCTCTTGTGGAGGCTGCCATTTGTGGATGGACATTTTATGGTTACACAACCTATCACATTGCTATAATCTTTTTATATGCACTATAGACTGAAGGACTTCTGAATAAATGGTTGTGGAACAAAACATCTGAGTTTCCATTATTTCTTATGGGGAATTTTGATATATGAGTGCTTTGGATTACAAGCATGTTTCTGGAACAAATTATGCTCGCAATCCAACGTTTTACTGTACTAAAGTACATCATTGTGGCTCTTTTTGACTGTTTGATTAACCAAGCACAAATATTATGCATCAGATATCAGTATGTGTGTTTTTTTCTACCCCAACCAAATCATGCACAGAAGTAATCTCTGTATAAGAATTTTTTTTTATTCTTTTCTTCTTCTTCTTATTTATTTATTTTTATAAAATGTATTGAAAAGAGCATTCTGAAACATTAAGCAAATGTGTTGGCATTTCAATAGTGCCTACTCCTGTCCTCTGGGATGTCAGTGTTGAATATGACTGTTAAAACCACAGTTAGGTTTCTGTAGATAATGGTATTTATTGAATTACCATTGTGCTATGTGATTCAATTTTAACCTCACATTTTCTTATTCCTTGCTAAGACTTTTGTTAATGACACAAATTGATCTTTCAGCAGGAAACAGATGGCCGGTCTGTGAAGCAGTGCAGCTACAGTACATAAATATAAATGTGGTGATCTTTTTGCTCTGTTTTATAAAATGTTTTATTCTCCTTTATATGCTGTGGTGCTGTTGTAGGTATCCTGGAACTTGACAGATGTTGTTTTTGGAGGTATACCCAAATATGCATGGGTTGATCTAAGATTTAGATTTGGATATTTGTTTTTATTTCAAGCACTCATATTAAAGGGAGACGTCCAACCCATTTTGTTTTTTGATAGAGTGAGTTTTTTTTTAGTTAACTGTCTGTGTCTTTACCCAGGAAGTTTAAATTCTTGTTAACAATAAATACAAACAGAAATCTGACGTAGCCTTACCTCACTCTACTTTAAAAAAAAAAAAAAAAAAAGCCTTTTATTTTTGGAAGTGAGAGTTCCCCTCACTTCCTGTCTGGCAAAACATTGTCAGCTTTACAGGAATTAAGGGAAATCTCTTTAACAGAGTTCCAGATAGCAATAAATTCCTTAAAGGGGTTTAACCCCTTCTCACTCTATCCAAAATTATACAATGTTTTGGCTGGAAATACATTTTAAAAACATGCAAATCCCCCAAATTGCTTTCTTATGTAAAGATCTCCCCCCATCATACTGCCATATTGCTCTGAACTAAATTCCTCCACTGCTCAAAGGAGCCGCAGGACTTCTAGCCAACATCATCTGGAACTTGAGAAATATGAAAATGTAGCTCCTAACCCCTAGCAAACTCAGGCAGTGTGGGAGGAGAGGATGGAGGTGTAGAAAATAGGTACAAGATTTCCAGTTAAGCTGAATATAACACCCCAGTTCATAGCTTTATTATGCAGGTAAACCCATAATATAATTTATTTGCCAAGCATCTGTGGTAGTAAGCCCTTGTAGATCACCAACTTGGGGTTCCCCAGGGCGCAGAGTCTAAGCCCCAGCTTGCTTCTTCACCAGAGCCCCTGATGGTGGGGATGAACTTTCAGCAAGCTGGAACCGGGTTGTGGCCCCCAGGTACGCCCAGCTGAGGATGCTGAGACCGCATGCATGTGCAGAGTACAAGCAGTATGAGACAAAAGGAAATCCAGGGGAAAAGCCAAGATCAGGGGGGGCAGCGAACAAGCACAAATAGTAAACAAAGCCGGGATCAGTACACAGGCAGTCAGGCACAGGATACTCAAGTGACAAGCGAACGGGAGCTCAGAGATCTGTGAAGCTGCTCAGGCAATGTGGGTTACATTGAGCATGTCTAATATTGGCAAGCAAAATAGGAGGTAGGCTAGGAGGTGATAGAAAGGAAGGAAATAAAAGCCCACAGAATAGCAGGCGATGCCCATAGGTGAACACAGCCAAACCACATATGTGAAATGAATCAGGGTAGAGAAGCACTGCAGCAAGGAGGTAAGAATACACAAGCAGGAAACTGCAGGCTAACGTGTGACAATATTTTTATTTGTCGTATATTGGTGCAGTTGTACCTTTACTATGTTCTTTAGAGCCAGCTTTGCTTTTCTGGCATGTTTTCCCTTTTATGCTTATTATACAAAGCTGGATAAAATTATTAACTCAACTCATAGCTTTTGTTTATCCTTGCTACTGCCCCTTTGTATGACATTATACTAGCAGTTCAGTCACTATACTGGTCAATACGGGTTGTCAGGGAGGAGATTCTTACAGGCATAAAAACCTTTGGCACTAAAAACAGTGCTGCCTGAAAGTGTCTTTGAATACGTACTCCAGGAATGGCCTACAGTCAGGTATAGGCTTGGCTGGACTACAATGCAGTGGATATATATTTTATGAACTGCACCTCACTGAGTCACCTGCCTGAAAGTGTCCTTGAACACGTACTCCAGGAATGGCCTACAGTCAGGTATAGGCTTGGCTGGACTACAATATCCAGCGAAGAGAAAAAGTACAATCACTAAATCTAAATGTATTCTTTGTGCCTACTGTGTGCAGTAATACAGAGCTTTCCCATATTCACACCATTCCAGGGATATAACTGAACTCCATCCTGTAATTTCCAGCACTCGCCTAATGTGTCACCTCATGGTGAACCCTGGCACTGCTTCTCAACCACATAATATAATCATTCTCTTTAGGAACCATTTTATTTTTTTATGCCAGTCCTTAGGTATACTAATCATGGGAAACAATGAGACGAGTCTCCACTGTTGTCTAGGATGGGATTGTGGGAGCAAAAAACCCTTATGTTAGTCCAAGTAATGTAGTCCAGCTAATTAGTGAATTTCCAAGAAAATGTGTAGTGGCAAACGGCATCCTCAAATGTAGAGCTGAGATTTGTCCTTTGATAATTTTTGTTAACTGTACAGGTCCCGTAAGATGTTATTTTCCAGGGCAGAATAACAGACATCCAAGTGAATATCTGAATAACATGCTATAACTATGTTCTTCAGAGTTAAATCAACAATACATGCAATTCCCACATAGAGAGATGTGTTTAATCATACAAAACATGAATAACACCTTGATTATTATATAATGATAAATGTTCATAAAATCTCACGCGCACGATGCCAGACACGCTTCTGCAGGTCCTTTTTTTTCCTAAGTATGGTCTTTAGTCCTACCTCTTTGAATATCAGAGGCTTCTTTAACGATTACTGTTCAAAGAGGTTTTCCTAGAGATCCTTTTGATGTCAGTTTTCTTCTCATGTAGGATTTTAGGTGTCCAAAGCTTCTTACTGAAGTCAACAGCAGTTAAAACGTAATTTTAAAAAAATCTTCTATTATTAGTCATGCTCAGGCAATTATAGAATTAGTTTTAATTTGCAGGACAGAATTAGCATTTTATGTTTGCTTTATGGTAACAGGTATTGGACTTAAAAAAACTGCACAGAGAATAGAATATGGATCTGTTACCACTCTGAAAAATGTTAGTATCTCTGTGTGAAAAAACAGGTATATTATAATATAAGGATGGTATAGAAAAAAAAAATTGGTAAAAGCATTTGTCATGGTGTGCATTTATTGCTAAATAAACCGGTGCCCATAGCCTTCCAAAGACAACATTTGATTGGGAATAGGTAAACCAAAGAAAAACTTTTTGTGTTGCTACCCAAATAAATCAAGAAAACATATAACATAAATAAATAATTCATCGTAGCTGCCCACACTTCATGTCACTCTCAAATGTGCAGAAAAACCTTAACAAAAAACTAAATTGTATAGTTACTATCTAAACCTATATCTTGTTTGTGCATCAATTGTTTCCCAATATTAATAGAAAAACACACAAACACAAATAATATTCCATGCATTAAAAACATTGTCCCATGTAAAACACAGTGTGTGACGGAGACTAGGTTTCACATAAGATAGTTTTATTAATGAATGGAAAATTATTTGTGTTTGTAGTTTGAAGTTTTTAATGAAGCCAGTCATAGATGGTTTGAATCTTGATCAGTTCAGCAGGGACCGTCCGAGATTCAAACCATCTATAGGCAGGCTTAATGTACCCAAGTTGACACCTCCCCCCCTTCCCTCCGGGAGAACGCAATGGTTCTGGCGGGAGGGATTCCCCCATCAACACTGACTGTATTAATGAGGGAATCGAGTGATTTTCTTTCCTGTAATTCGTGGTTGCAGGAAAGATAATCCCTCTGTCTATGACTGGCTTTAATATTAAGAAATAATTGATGCACAGCAGCACAGTGGCTAAGTGGTGGGGCAGCACAGTGGCTAAGTGGTTAGTACTTCCACCTAGCAAAACTAGTGTTGTCGGTTTGAATCCCAACCACAATACTATCTGCATGGAGTATGCATGTTCTCCCTGTGCCTGTGTGGATTTCCTTTGGGTACTTCAGTTTCCTCCAACACTCCAAAGACATGCTGGTAGATTAATTGTTTCCTGTCTAAATTGGCCCTAGTATATGAATGTGAGTTAGGGACCTTAGATTGTAAACTCCTTGACGACAGGGACTGATGTGAATGTACAATATATATATATATATATATATATATATATATATATATATATATATATATAGAGCGCTGTGTAAATTAATGGTGCTATATAAGTACCTGTAATAAAAATAAAATGCAAACACAAGATAGAGGTTAAGATAGTAGTGCTACACCATTTTGTTTTTTGTAAAGTTTGATTGGAAATGTATTCCTATGAAGAAGGAAAAATTTGTTGACACATGCCACATAAACCAGTACAATTACTAGGGGATAAATGTTATGCGGCACCTTGCATTTGGAGAGCACTTTTAAAGCTTTGTATGGCTACACCTCTTCTCCAGTGTTTCAAAGCTATGAATGGTGGGGACTGTCACAAACACAATATGGCTCCCAGTAACTAGCAGTGATCTTGTAGTAGGGTGGGCACAGACAACAAATTACTCTTGAGTGCCTAGTTTTGAAAATAATACACTCAACTTACAAAGTGTCAGAAACCATGAATCAGACTGAGACAGAAGTACAGTTAAATCACACTTGTTTAATAATAATAATAATAAAAAGGTAAACAGAGTAAACGTAGTCAAAACATAGCCAGGGTTCAGGAATCGGAACGGATGGTCAGACAAGCCAAAATGTCAGGGAGCCAGAGATGAGCGTAGTAGAACAGCAAGCAGGATCTGGAGCCAGAAGGAATGTCAGCCAAGCAAGTCTTTAATGGGAACACAGGAGAGGGTCTCTAGAGATGTGACCAAGGCGAAGGCAGAGATCATCTGAGCTGGATAGCTCAAGTAGGCGGGACTGACGAGCAGGATATCATCAACAGGTGAGTCACTGTGGAGAGAAAGGAGCTGGCAATTAGCCGACAGCTGAGCAGCCAGGAAGGGCTGAGCCCAGCCCTGACAGTACGCCCTCCTCAATGACCTCTCCCCCTCAGAGGACCACTAGGCTTGAGGGGAAAACTTCTATGGAAATCATGGAGGAGGACAGGGGCATGTACATCCGAGGATGAGACCCAAGAGCGTTCCTCTGGACCATACCCTTTCCAATGCACCAGGTACTGTATGCGCCCACTGAAACTATCGGAGTCAACAATGGACTGTACTTCATACTCCTCATGGTTCTCAACCTGTACAGGGTGAGGACGAGGCACCAAGGTGGTAAAGCGGTTGCAGAACAAAGGTTTTAATAAGGAGACATGAAATACATTTGAGATATGCATATTAGAAGGAAGTCTAATGCGTAACCCACTGGGTTAATCCTGCGAAGAATATGGAAAGGCCCAATAAACCGAGGTGCGAACTTCAGAGAGGGAACACGAAGTCGGAGGTTGTGAGATGACAGCCAGACCCTGTCCCCAACCTGGTAGGAAGGCGCAGGCAGGCGTCTGCGGTCAGCATGGAGTCTCTACCTATCATTAGCATGTCGCAAAGCCTCCTGGACTCGTGCCCAAGTGGAACAAAGACTATGGAGATGCTCCTGTAATGCAGGAATACTCTGCGAAACAAACGAGTCAGGCAACATGGAAGGTTGGAAACCATAGTTCGTCATAAACGGGGACAATCAGGAAGCAGAATTCAAGGCACTATTGTGTGCAAACACCGCCCATGGTAAGAGGTCTGACCAGCTGTTATGATGGTCAGAGATATAGCAACGTAAGAATTGCTCCAAGGACTGATTGTCTCATTCTGAGGCCCCATTAGACTACGGGTGATACGCAGAGGAGAAAGCAAGCTGAATTCCCAACTGTGCACAAAAGGCTCGCCAGAACCCGGACACAAACTGACTACCCCTGTCCGAGACAATCACCTTGGGTAGCCCATGCAAGCAAAAGATCTCCCAAGCAAAAATGGAAACCAGTTCCTTAGAAGTGGGCAACTTCTTAAGTGGAGTACAATGGGACATTTTCGAGAACCAGTCAACCACTAAGGATAACTGTGTTTCCCTTAGAGTTGGGTAACTCCACAATGAAATCCATAGACAGAAGTACAGAAAAATCACACTTGTTTAATAATAATAAAAAAAGGTAAACGGAGTAAACGTTGTCAAAACATAGCCAGAGTTCAGGAACCGGAAAGGATAGTCAGACAAGCCAAAACGTCAGTGCGCCAGAGATGAGCATACTAGAACAGCAAGCAGGATCTGGAGCCAGAAGGAATGTCAGGCAAGCAAGTCTTTAACAGGAACACAGGAGAGCGTCTCTAGAGATGTGACCAAGGCGAAAGCAGAGATCATCTGGGCTGGACGGCTTAAGTGGCCAGCTTTGAGAAGGAAGGGCTGAGCCCAGCTCTGACACAAAGTTAAGCCAGAATAAGAAGTTTTACTTTTTTTTTTACTTTTACTTACTAGTCATGTGGCTGTAATTTTTATATCTCATTGGAACAGTCACTGGAAATAACTGTCACTGTCGTCCAAAATATCGATTTTTATCCTGGTGTGAAGTTTTGAGAATGACACAAATATTAACTTTCACAAAGTCTGCTACTTCAGTGTTTTTAGATCTTTTTGTCAGAAATGTATTATGGTATACTGAAGTATAATTACAAGCATTTCATACGTGTCAAAGGCTTATATTGACAATTACATTACGTTTATGCGAAGAGTCAATATTTGCAGTGTTGAACCTTATTTTTCAAGACCTCTGCAATTGGCCCTGGCATACTGTCAGTCAACTTCTGGGCCACATCCTGACTGATGGCAGCCCATTCTTGCTTATTCATTGCTTGGAGTTTGTTCGAATTTGTGGGGTTTTCTTTGTTCACCTGCCTCTTGATGAATTGCCACAAGTTCTCAATGGGATTAAGGTCTGGAGAGTTTCCTGGCCATGGACCAAAAATTATGATGTTTTGTTCCCCAAGCCACTTAGTTATCATGTTTGCCTTATAGCAAGGTGTTACATCATGCCGGAAAAGGCATTGTTTGTCACCAAACTATTCTTGGATGGTTGGGAGAAGTTGTTGTTGGAGGAAGTTTTTGTACTATTCTTTTTTCATGGCTGTGTTCTTAGGCAAAATTGTGAGTGAGCCCACTCCCTTGGCCGAGAAACAACCCCACACATGAATCATGAATGGCCTCAGTATACTTTACTGTTGGCATGACACAGGACTGATGGTAGCACTCACCTTTTCTTCTCTGGACAAGGTATTTTCCCAGATTCCTCAAACAATCAGACAGGGGATTCATCAGAGAAAATGACTTTACCCCACTACTCAACAGTCCAATCCCTGTACCTTTTGCAGAATATCAGTCTGTCTATGATGTTTTTCCTGGAGAGAAGTGGCTTCTTTGCTGCCCTTCTTGACACCAGGCCATCCTCCAAACGTCTTCACCTCACTGTGCATGCAGATGCACCTACACCTGCCTGCTGCTGTTCCTGAGCAAGCTCTGCACTGGTGGTGCCCCGATCCCACAGCTGAATCAACCGTAGGGGACGGTCCTGGCACTTGCTATACTTTCTTAGGTGCCCTGAAGCCTTCTTCACAAATGCAGTGGAAATGTTTTTTATGGGCTTAGGTTCATTTTCATGGCAAAGGGGGACTTTGCAAGTAATTGCAATTCATCTGATCACTCTTCATAACATTCTGGAGTATATGCAATATGCCATCATAAAAACTGAGGCAGCAGACTTTGTGAAAATTAATATTTGTGTCATTCTCAAAAATTTTGGCCACAGCTGTACATAATGGCAGCATCAAAATTTTAGACATTTTTACAAAGTAATTTTTAGAGGTCCAAACAGCATAGCTATTAGAAAGTATGAAAACATTTTCATTTAGACCGGAGTTCTCTGTTAACAAAAGTATGAAGAAAGAATGTGAAGTGGTCGTCATTGTAACAATATGTTTCACGATCCACTTAAGTAAAATAGTGCTCTAAATAGATAATGCACTCTGCAAGCAACTTACATTTTCTTTGTCGAAGTTTAGAGAGAACATGTGACTCATTTAGTGGAAGCAGCAATTACATTGAAGGAGTCCTACTCAACAGTCAAGCTAGAGATGCCAAAGTGTTAATGAGCTGTGCTAACTACTAAGTTATTATAAAGGTTTGCCTTAAACTGCTTTGAGTGTAACCCGATGTGCGTCAAAACGGTGTAATGAGAATTGTATTCAGTTGCGTTTCAGTGATCACAGCATGATGATTCAGCATTCGTGATCATGAATCATGAAAACATTTACAGAGTCTGTTTATCAAACTTGACCTCCTTGTCTTCAAAACTGGCAGAAGTATTGAATTCATTTTGCATTATCATTCTGTTCTCCTACCATTGATAAAGGAAAATTCCACATTTGAAACTGGTTTCCACAAACCGCTTTCTACAATGTTTTTTAGATTTCAGTGTAGCAATTGCAAGCACCAAGAAACGTAGTCATTCAATCTATAATTAAACTTAGGTTTTGGTACAATACAAGTTTGCTCCACTGAAATCCTCTTCCTGTCAGCTTGATCATTCAGTGCATTCTTTACTTTACTTCACCCTGTCCAACAAGTTGATAAAAGTTGATAGTATTTACTTTCCAGAATGACTTACTTGGAACTTCAGCATACAGGTGACTTGACGTGTTTTGGCCCTAAAATCAGAGTGCCTCATGCTAAATTTTTACTAATTTTTCCTGTTACCGATTGATTGCGCTAACACTACCTAGATCACCCGGTCATTTACTTACATAGTTACATAGTTAGTCTGGCTGAAAATAAGACCTGTTGACACAATGTGTCATTGTGTCAAAGTCCATCCAGTTCAACCAATAGAAGGGGAAAAAAATTATACAATCCTTTATACACAATCCTATAACCACAGTTGATCCAGAGGAAGGCAAAAAAAAAACAAACAATAAAGCATGATCCAATTTGCTTCAGCAGGGGAACAAATCCCTTCCTGATCCTCCAAGAGGCAACGGGTTATTCCCCAGATCAACTTTACCTTTAAATTTTATTAACCAGTTATATTACATGTATCTAGGAAATAATCCAGGCCTTTTTTAAAACGATCTGCTGAGCTGGCCAGTACCAGCTCTTGAGAGAGTCTATTAAACATTTTCACAGCTCTGCCTTTCTGCATTTGGAGAATACATCTCTTTTCCTCCAGACGTAAAGAGTGACCCTTTGTCCTCTGTGATGACCTTAAAGTGACTAACTCAACACCAAGTTCACTTTATGGACCACTTATGTATTTACACATGTTGATCATATCCCCCCTTAATCTCCTCTTACATTCAGTTCAGCTAAGCTGGGCTCCTTCATGCCCTTGGTTTCCCTTCTCTGCACTTTCTCCACTTCCCCAATGCCCCATATCCTTTTTGTGAACTGGTGGCCAAAACTGAACTGCATATTCCAGATGAGGTCTTACTAATAATTTGTACAGGGGCAAAATGATATATCTCTCTCTCTGCAGTCCATACCTCTTTTAATACAAGAAAGGATTTTGTTTGATTTGTAAACCACAGCTCGGCATTGTATGCTTTTATTAAGCTTATGGTCTACCAGAACACCCAGATCCTTCTCCACCATTGATTCCCTCAGTTGTGCTCCTTCTAGTATGTAATATGCATGCATGTTTTTATCCCCCAAGTGCATAACTTTACATTTATCAACATTAAACCTCATTTGCCACAGAGTTGCCCAATTAAACAGTGCATTGAGGTTGGCTTGTAAGTTGGAGACATCCTGTAAGGACACTATTCCACTGCATAGCTTGGTGTATCTGCAAACACTGAAATAGTACTTTTAATCCCAGACCCTATATCATATGTAAATATATGAAAAAGTAAGGGTCCCAACACTGAACCTTGGGGTACACCATTGATAACCTTAGACCATTCAGAGTATGAATCATTAACCATTACCATTACATTAACACTACTCTCTCAATATGGTCTTTTAGCCAGTTGTATATCCATTTACAAACTGATTTTTTCAAGTCTGTAGCCACTCCTTTGTCTAAGGTTTTGCTTTGCTTACTTCCTCATAAAAAGAAATATGATTTGTTTGACAACTTCTATCTTTCATGAATCCATGGTGTCTGTTGCTTAAAATACTTCTGCCTAGCACGAACTCATCCATGTGGTGTTATATTAAACTCTCCAGTATCTTCTTGGCTCTAGAAGTTAAACTAACAAGAAAGTAGTTATTTAGTAAAGACTTTGATCCCTTTTTAAATATAGGCACCACATTGGCCTTTACGCCAATCCAGTAGAACTATGCCTGTCATTAAACATTCCCTAAAAATTAGAAACAATGGCTTTGAAATGATAGAGCTCAATTCTTTTAAGACATGTGGGTGTATGTCATCTGCTTCAGGTGCTTTATTCACCTTTATGCTGTCTAAATATTTCTGGACCATATCAATTTTGAGCCATAGTGGTTCATTTGGGGCTATGTCAATATCATTCCAATTATGGACTTGAGCTCCCCATGCTCCTTTGAATACACAGAGCTGAAGAAGGTATTTAAAAACGTTTCCTTCTCTTTATCCTCAGTCACCCACTGTAGGTTATTTTCAAAGAGCCTACATGCTCAGACCAGAACTTTTTACTATTAATATATTTGAAGATTTTTGGGGGTTTACCCTACTTTCTTTTGCAATCTGTAGTTCATTTTGAATTTTTGAGGCCCCAATTTCCTTTTTATATATTCCTTTATATTACTTGTAACATTTTAGTGATGATAGTGTTCCTTCATTTTTATATTTTTTAAAGGCTCTTTTCTTATTGTTTATAGCTTTTTTAACTTTGGCCATGAGCCACATTTTATTAAACCCATGAGAATAGATTTTGCAGTGTGTTCACATACAGTCTTTTTGAAGAATACCCATTTCTGTTCTGTGTTCATCAATGCCAATATTCCCTCCCAGTCTAAGACTTGGAGAGCAGCCCTCATCCTTGGAAAATTTTCTCTCTTAATGTTAAGTGTTTTTACCTTTCCAGTATGTGTTTATTTGCCAAAAGTCTTCCCAGCTAATCCAACACATGGAGCACACACTGAACTCAGTAAGCATAAAAAGGATTGTAGAGTGCATGCACAAGCCCAGCCAGGAAGATTTTTGAGAAGTGGGTTGATCTACGTAGTGATCTACATGCTGGATTGGGGACAGGTGAGTATAAGACTGGCAGAGGGGTTTGGGGTTAGGGGGTGCTCAGACTTAAGTATAACTGCACCAAAGATGTAGTTTCCCATTAAAGGCTATGACTAATGACTATTAGTTAAGTCCAAAACATGCAAACTCCTATGTTGACTTGAAGTTATAAATAAAGAGGTATTTTGAAAATTGGATGTTCTACTGCCTTTTGTCACCCTGTTGTAAACTGAAGTGTTCTAAAGGATACAAACTTAGTTTCATTATTTCTTTAACAGAGTTTTTTTGGTTATAATCTAAGCAAAAAACCTTCAGAGAGGGACAGAGGAATGAACTTCCCTTTAAAAGCAAAAGTTAGTCACAAGTTTTACAAATTTCTCATCTATTAATTAAACGTGCTGTTGGTTCTGAACAGATTTCAATCATTTCTCTTTTGGCGGTGGCCCTCGGGTATGATCAACTAGCTGCCATTAAATCTCTAAGGACGTTGAGAGCATTGAGACCTCTACGTGCATTATCAAGATTTGAAGGCATCAGGGTAAGGCTAAGACCTAGGTTGTCACACAGCACAGATTCACTTGTTTTCTTTGTTGTAGGTTCATTTTTATTGCCATGCTTAATTTTGCTCATCAAAAACCAACTGGAGCTCCAACAAAATGTGAGAGTCGGTAAGACCTTGAGGGTGTGTGCTCCATTGTGTCAACAGGTCTCCAACATCTGGTGGATCTTATGTACTTTGTCCTTTCTAATCAGACTTCTTTTTCAGCTTTCTTGCCCACATGGAAGAATTTAGAATGGGTCGATTTCCCCTGGCAAACCAAAGCATACCTCAAACATATATGTGGTGGCAGAAAAATTAGAATTGTTGTTTTTGTTTTTTTATATAGGTGTCACTCGTTAGCTTAGTAGCTAATGCCTTGGGATACTCAGAACTAGGGGCTATTAAGTCCCTAAGGACATTAAGGGCCTTGAGACCACTAAGAGCCCTTTCACGTTTTGAAGGGATGAGGGTAAGAATAAAAAAGAACTTTTAATGCATGTGTAGAAACATGCATGTGTTATCTCATAAGGAATGAAAAATAAACTCAATTGCTTTACCATTACCGCTGTAAAAAACACATCATGTTAGATTTCATATCTAACAACTTGTCTAGGTCTATAATTAAGAAGCCACAAAGCATCTTTTTTTTTTTTTAAAGTGTCATTAAACGCATTAAAACAAGTTTAGCATTACCATCTGAAAATCTAACAATGAAAGTGAAAACATTTAGCTCACATGAAAATAGAGAAGATAAATACTTTTTTTTTTACTACTCTAAGGCGATTAGTGTAGAGTGCTTGCACTGTATTGTGAAGACAAAAAAGGGAGGAGCAAGCAGAAAAAAAAACTTTAGTGAGAGTAAAGGAAAGGGATCAGCTGTCTCACTGTAAGGGGCCTGTCAATCAACCTGCTGGCTCTAGTGGGGAAGCTTCCAGAGGATAGAAGGAAGTGAATGGGGAAACAAAGGAGCTGGCTGAGCATGCACACTGAGTGTGGCAAAATAGGAGCCAGGGGTTTCGGCTGCCATATCGTTGCCACAGACAGAATAAAGGTCCATGGGAAAGGCAGGATCAACCAGGTATTTACTAGTGCACAACACTTTGTAAGCTTCTGCACATTGGTTTAGAACATACTTTTAAAAACATAGACATACAAGTTTTGGGTTTAATGACACTTTAAGTTAATAATACAAGTAATGAAGTAAAATGTATGTGTTTTACCACAATTTGAATAATGTTACCGATAATGTATGAGTTGACATGCAGAGATAAATTGGCTTTAATTTTAGCACCACTGGGTTCACTGTCAAATTATTTGCTTCACACCATTAAAATATGGCTATTTCTTAAAACAAAAGT
Source organism: Aquarana catesbeiana (assembly GCF_042186555.1). Taxonomy (NCBI): domain Eukaryota; kingdom Metazoa; phylum Chordata; class Amphibia; order Anura; family Ranidae; genus Aquarana; species Aquarana catesbeiana. The sequence continues at coordinate 343,446,805 of NC_133329.1, read as the reverse complement.
ATGGATAGATTTTGTATTCATTATAATCCAAGCAAAGAAAAGATGCCTCTAAGTGTAGAAGTAAAACAGTTTAATATCCCCAGCGGGATTAAAAACACTTACAAAAGGCAAAAATGGCACATCATGACAATTGGTGGAATGGTGGATTCTTCAGCATCGGAAGGGGTCACAGCGGAAAGGAATCCCCAGGCTGTTATTTGGGTGGTAACACCGAGTCCAGTCAGGATCAGCAGCGGGGTGTTTAGAACGCTGGAGCCGCCGGCGGAAGTGGCGAAGTCCGGGAACAGGAAGAGAGGACCCGGAAATGATGTCATCACTGAGGGACAGCAAACAGCCTGGACCGCAAACGGATGTGGTCATAAGAAAGGGACGCGTTTCGGAATTCCATCTGGTTCCTTTATCAATCTATGACCATGGGGGTGGCTACACACAATTTATACTCTCTGAGCTGGCCGTCGGTGGGGACAGGAACAAGAGAGGAGGAAAAGGCAAATAGAAATAGCGTTCTAACCAATACCAATAATAAGTCAAGGAAATATATATTGAGAAGTGTGTATATAAAAATATGATAACATTTTAATAGAAATAAAAAATAATAATGAAAAAAATAATAAATAATAAATAAAAAATGTAAAAAATAAAAAAATATATTGATTAATGAGCGAGATAAAAGTATATGAATAAAAATATGTGTATATATATATATATATATATATATATATATAAATGTAAAATTTCATTATAATTATAATTCCTGGAGGGTATTTTTTATAGTGTTTTTATAGTGTTCTACCTTTTTATTAGGCTTTTGTAATTCCTGCTTTATTGTGCTTCACAAGCAGTTGAAAGATATGAGGAGAGAGCTCAGTGTGTCGCTGTCCAAATTTACATGCTGTGGCAGCTCTGGAGCGGTAAACAAAATAAACAAAAAAAAAAAGGTCAATATCTGCCTCTGGTTTCTAGCATGGTTATCTGGATTAGAAATCTGGCAGAATCAGGAACCAGACTGAATAAGGTTAAAATAAATTTTTTAAGACAAATTACACACTTCCAACACCAAGCCCAGTAAATCATAAACGATGCAAGTGACAGATAAACGTGACAGTGAAAAAACCCCAAATAATAATCTAACTATATGCAAAATGGAAGGAGCACATGTGAGCAGAACAAGGACAGGAGACAAGGGGAGCAGGGAGCCAGGTACTGAGAGTGGGAAGCAAGGAGCAGATCTCAAGGTCAGGTACAGGAGTAAGGATTAGGATCAGTATCAGGCAGAGACACAACTGCAGGAAGAACACTGAAGCATTGAACTCCAGTCAAGGGCGGACTTATATACCCCCCAGCAGTACACATCAGATGCATAATTACTTGTACAGTCCAGCTGCTGGGAAACACCCACTGGTAGCCACCAGAACTATGCACTTCGATTCCAGGAAAAACAGTGCCACCAGTAGGTGACTCAAGTAATGACACAGGTCCTGACATTAAAGTGGAGTTCCACCCAAACATGGAACTTCTGCCTTAAGTGATGGTGACCCCCTGACATGCCGTATTTGGCATGTCATTTTTGTGGGGGGGCAGCGGATAGCCTCTTTTTAGAGGCATCCAGCTTCCACTTCCTCCCGGGGCACCGCGGCACCGGAAGGAAGTTCACCTCTCCCCCTTCCCTCCCTGCAATCTTCTGGGACACGTCACAGGTCCCAGAAGATTGCCCGGCCATTCACAGCACGCAGTGCATGCCCAGCCCACAGTAAGAATTCCGGTGGAGTGGAGAGCTAGGCTTCGTATGCCCGCATAGCTGGACCATGGGACAGGTGAGTGTCCGATTATTAAAAGTCAGCAGCTACACTTTTTGTGGCTGTTGACTTTTATTCATTTATTTTTGGCAGAACTCCGCTTTAACACATTTTATTGAAGGTAACAAAGTTTGCACTTACTTGTACTTCAGCTGCTTGCTCTCATTTCCACTTAAAGTCAACCATTGTATATAGCTAGCCATTGTATTGTAAGTTGAACCCAAGCAGTTTATAAAGACCCAACAAACATGTAAGCTATGTTCACCAATGAGGAGTTGTTTGCTAACTGTAGAAGTCAATAAATTGTTTAACACCAACCAAATTTAAAAAAAGAACATAACAAAAATCTGTGGGCCAGCCCAGTTTGTCTCTGCATATTCATGACATCATCAGTAACTACCAAAAGAAAGTTGTAGGCATCTACAACACTGCCATATGTTTAATATGCAAGCTGCAATTATAGAAGGAAAACAATTAAGGTACCCAAAGTCATGTGGTGCCAACATACTTTTTGTACTTAATCTGATGTGCAGATTTTGCTATTCAATGCTGCACATTCATTTGTTTTACTGCAATATGTATTTGCATACACAAACTATTGAAAATTGTTGCTTTTATGAGAACACTTTATTCCATGCATGAATCTTTTCTATTCTATAGAAACTAGAAATGTACGTCTGAAGCTTGTACTACAATAAATACAAATAATTTGAATTTAATTTTGTAAGGGCAACAGTGTCAGATTGAAATATTTATGGCTCAGTGGGAGATTCTCTTTGTTGATTACAACTTTGTTTGCTACAGTCTGAAGTAAAAGAAGTAAAATTTAAAGTTTGATTAGAACAAATTTGCGGAGAAATGAGGAAATGAAAACTTGACACATGCCATGTCAACAAACTATTCTAATTTCCTAGGAGAATGCTCTTATTGACCAATGTGCTGCTTTTATTATATAGTGGAATGTTGGATGGGTGGGGCTTAGCTACACCTCATGTGGCTTAATTCCCAAGAAAGAAAATTTGAAGTATCTGTTCTTAGGATATCTAGATATAAGATATGCAAAGGCTAGTTTAAAAGAAAGTGAACTTCGACAAAATACCCTATGAGAATTTACATCAAAGCGGAGTTCCACCCAAAAGTGGAAATTAGGCTCATTTGTCTCCTCCCCCCTCTGGTGCCACATTTGGCACCTTTAGGGGGGGAGGGAGCGGATACTATCTTTGACAGGTACCGTATCCCCACTTTCGGGAGACCGGCCGCGGCGCATTACGTCAGCAGCTTGGCTCCCTCCTCTTTCCTCCGCCACCGGGTCAGTAGGAGAGCGCAGCAGTGCCTCGCACATGTGCAGCAGGATCCCGGTGTGAAGCCGTAATGCTTCACTACCGGGTTCCCTTACCGGCAATGGTGGCGGCAGCACCCGACAGCTGATGGGGACACCGGGCCGCGGCGCATTACGTCAGCAGCTCGGTTACCTCCTCCTTCCCCCGCCACCAGGCCAGTAGGACAGCGCAGCTATGCCTCACGCATGCACAGTAGGGACCTGGTGTAAAGCCGTAATGCTTCACTACCGGGTTCCCTTACCGGCAATGGCGGCGGCAGCACCCAACATCTGATGGAATCATCAGCTGCGGTGTCAACATCGCTGGGCTCCAGGACAAGTAAGTGTCCTATTATTAAAAGTTAGCAGCTGCAGTATTTGTAGCTGCTGGCTTTTACTTTTTGCAGGGGTGGGTGGACCTCCGCTTTAAGACTGGGTTCACATGGCAAACTGGCAAACTGCATGCCGGTTACCCTGCATCCAATTCACATGACTGTAGAGTGTGCCCGGCTCTCATTGGAGCCAGTTCACACAGCTCCGGGGTGGCATGTGGAAAGGGTCTTGTGCTTCTTTGGGTCTGTATCAGGTGCGAATTCAGGCAAAAATTCTGACCTGATTCGCACCTGAATCTGAACAGGGATGCACCGGACCCCCTGCTGTGAGCCGCGGCCACAGTATGTGTAAACCCAGGCTTAGGCATACTTTTTCCAATAGAATTCCTATAGGACAGGGATATGCAATTAGCATAGCAAGACTCTGACAACCACAAGCATGACTTCCAGAGGCAGAGGCATGATGGGACTTGTAGTTCTGCAACAGCTGGAGGTCCGCTAATTGCATATCCCTGCTATAGGACATTAGTGCTTCATTCTAAATTGTTAGTGTGTTACCGATACCTTTAGGAGTACAGCTCTAGCTCATAAGTCCAGATTTTTATAGCCTGCCTTTGTATTGTGACTGTTTGACAACATTCTAAGCTGAACGACAACTTCATAGTTATGCTTGTACTCTAGTTTGGACTTTTAAATGTAAAAGTTCTGCCTAACAGAAGACACCAAATTGTTACAGCTACTGCCCTTTTAACCAAAGGGTTAAACGTATTTTCTGTGTCCCTGACTGATTTAGTTTCACAATGTTGCTGGGGGCAGACTTTTCCTAACTAAACTGTGCCAACTTCCATTTCAACACCCAATGAGACTGCTTCAGTAGAAAGAAAGGGCATGCTCATTGGACAGACATATGGCAGTTAGTGGACCCTTGAAGTCAGGGAAGGTCAGGTCCCAGTAACAAGGTGACACTAAATTAGAGAGGAGCAAAGAAGAGTCAAGTTTGTTTGCTAATAAAGGCTATAGTAGATTTTTTTTTTATGTGTGTTCTTAGCAGCTTTGGCACTTGGTATATCCATAGAATTTTCATCAGCAAATGCAGGTGAAATTCTGTTTACCTTTATGGCAGAAGGATATTGTTATGTACATATAATGCAACTCAGACCTGGGCAAGGTTTGGAGTACAAAGCACCCAGTTGCATCCTTGTGGTAAATGAAAGACTTCTGCAGTGTGTATACAACTCTCATTCACCTTAAAGCAGACATAAGTGCTGTGGAGAGTTCTTGCCATAACATGCAGGTATACATAGCATATTTGCACATTACTGCACACTTACCCCCTAGTTTGCCCTTCTCCTCCACTGACAGTTTGAGGCTACAGTTGCAACTCCATGCTCCGCTGTTGCCATCTTCCTCACTGCTTCTTACTAAATCCTCAACCCTCTTTTTGCCATTGGACAGCCATTGATGATCATTCCCTACATCTGGTTCTATTCTCACGTTGTTGAGAAAAAACTGGCATTTACACTTCAGGGTGCATACACCATGCGGTTTACATTTAAAAAAAACTGCTGGAGCATGTGGCAAAAGTTTTTTGGCAAAAAGATTTTGCATGTCACCTTTGCCCAAAACCTCATGTTCCTAGCAATTTTTTAATTATGGGCCTTTAGTTACACTTTATTAGTGTATCAGGGTTTTTTGCACCTGCTAAATGATTTCAAGCACCAGCCCCTCCGTGATTACAGAAGTGCACACTCCCTGCAGCAGTCCAGAATATTAGTTCTGGATAGAGATAGCCTTTAATATAATATGGATATACTGGGAATCAACAGCTGTATACAGAAAATCTTGCTATGGCACTTTCAGAAGCACCTTCTGGATATCAATAGCGAGTATGTTATAGGGGCCTGTATTTCATAACTTATTATTAAGATGCAAAGGTCAAAGAAAATCATGTTACCAGAAATAAAGATTCTTTATTTAAACAAAGGTTCTTATACTATACATACATTTATGACAGACTTAAATTTCATTCTGAGAAGTTAATTTTATGTATTATATTATAATACTGATTTGTAGCTTTCAGCACACAGTTTACCTTTTAAAAGTTAGAAAATGAATAATGACTGGAATGAGCTTCAGAAATCGAGTGCATTATTTATTTAGGTATGTCATAAAAGGCATATGAGCAAGCTCTTAGACTGCCCCCTAATTTTATTTGAAGAAACAAAATGTAATGATTTGCATTTATATATTGATTCATAAAGGGCATTTGCACATAATAAAAAGGGTGATTCTAAAAATACATGCAACAGTTTCTGTTTGGTTTTGCTGATCTTTGTGTCAGTGATGTATGCCACAGATGACTCACAGTTATTGATGCAGTCATTTTTCTGTTGCCTGTGGCATTCATAAGTTTTAAATACGGCATTGTGTCAGTCATTGCCATATAGTATGGTTTATAATTAAAACAGTTAAGGAGTGAAGCCATGGTGATAATTTGTTGCAGATATCATTGTGGAAAGTATAGATTGTATTAGTTTTTCTTTTTAGGCTAACACATAACAACTAGTAGGACAGTAAAAGAATAACTTTATGCTAAATCTATGATTATCTTTATTTTATATTACCTATATCACCCAATAATACTGTACAGCCGTGGCCAAAAGTTTTTAGAATGATACAAATATTAATTTTCACAAAGTCTGCTGCCTCCGTTTTTATGACGGCAATTTGCATATACTCCAAAATGTTATGAAGAGTGATCAGATTAATTGCAATTAATTGCAAAGTCCCTCTTTGTTATAAAAATGAACTTAATCCCCCCCAAAAAACATTTCCAATGCACTTGTGAATAAGGCTTCAGGGTGCCCAAGAAAGTCCAACAAGCGCCAAGATCATTTCCTACAGTTGATTCAGCTGTGTAATCAGGGCACCACCAGTGCAGAGCTTGCTCAGGAATGGCAGCAGACAGGTGTGAGTGCATCTGCATGCACAGTGAGGCAAAGACTTTTGGAGGATGGCCAAGCAGCAAAGAAGCCACTTCTCTCCAGGAAACTATCAGGGACAGACTAATGTTCTGCAAAATGCACAGGGATTGGACTGCTGAGGACTGGGGTAAAGTTATTTTCTTTGATGAATCCCCTTTCCGATTGTTTGGGGCATCCAGAAAAAACCTTTACCATAGTAACATCTAACAAAAAGATCTAAAAATACTGAAGCAGCAGACTTTGTGAACATTAATATTTGTGTCATTCTCAAAACTTTTGGCTGTACCTTCAAGACATTTTCAGGAAGGCCATTGGGACATACATACGCCAATCAGCCATAACTTTATAACCACCCACCATAACTTGTTGAAGCATGGACTCCGCTAGACCTCTAAAGGTATGCTGTGGTATCTGGTACAAAGCCGTCAGTAGCAGATCCTTTAAGTCCTATAAGTTGCAAGGAGCGGCTGCCATGGATTGGGCTTGTTTTTCCTGTACATCCCACAGATGTCAACACCTCAAACTTGTTGCTGTGTTCCTCAAACTGTTCTTGAATTCATCAGACCAATCCACCCTCTTCCATTGTTCTGCGGTCTAGTTCTAAAGCTCATGTGCCCATTGAAGGTGCTTTTGGCTCTAGACACAGGTCAGCATTGGCACTCTGACCAGTCTATGGAGACCCATATGGGTCAAACTGCAATGCACTGTGTGTTTTGACACTTCTCTATCAGAACCAGCATTAACTTTTACAGCAACTTGAGCTCTTCTATTGGATTGGACTTCACTTCACATGTGCATCAATGATCTTTGGCCATCCGTGATCCTGTTGTCAGATCTCTGGTTTTCCTTCCTTGGACCACTTTTAGTAGGTCCTGACCACTGCAGACCAGGAACGTCCCTCAAAAGCTGAGATTTTGGAGATACTCTGACCCAGTCAGCCATTACAATTTGGCCCACTAAAATCCTTATACGTGCCCATTTTTTTGCTTTCAACAAATCAACTTAAGGGACAACATGTTCACGTGCTCATATAAAAAGTTAGTGCACCGCTAAAATAATAAATGTGAATCAATAAAAGTTCTTAGGTACAGGCAAGCCACAATGGGTGTTCACTCGTGATGCAAATTTTCATGCAGGTGACAACGTACAGAACCTCCACCACTGATGACACTAGCCCCTCACCTCATAGCATGAACCCCTGAATAAACAGTCAGGTCAAATGCGCTTTCCCATACAGGGTTAATGAATTACTTTCCATTAGGTCTAGATCACAGGCAGCACTGATACATTCCACTGGTCTTGATTTCCTTATTGGGATGAACAGAACTCCACCCCGGCAAGGTACAGTACATGGAATAAAGGAACAAATATAGCGCTCTCTGCAGTGCCATCTTAAGAGCATTAGAGGCCCCCGGGCAATACAGTGCACTGGGGCCCTGTCTACATAATCACTCACGATTGCCCATCAAATGCAGCTTTACTGTGCCTGTGAATGCAGCCTCACCCTGCCCGTGAATGCAGCCTCACTGTGCCCATCAAATGCAGCCTCACTGTGTCCATGAATGCAGCCTCACTGTGCCCACCATTGCAGCCTCACTGTGCCTATGAATGCAGCCTCACTGTGCCCACCATTGCAGCCTCACTGTGCCCATGAATGCAGCCTCACTGTACCCACCATTGCAGCCTCATTGTGCCCATGAATGCAGCCTCACTGTGCCCACCATTTCAGCCTCACTGTGCCCACCATTGCAGCCTCACTGTGCCCGTGATTGCAGCCTCACTATGCCCGTGAATGCAGCCTCACTGTGCCCACCATTGCAGACTCACTGTGCCTGTGAATGCAGCCTCACTGTGCCCACCATTGCAGACTCACTCTGCCTGTGAATGCCGCCTCACTGTGCCCACCATTGCAGACTCACTGTGCCCACCATTGCACCCTCACTGTGCCCACCATTACAGCCTCACTGTGCCCATGAATGCAGTCTCACTGTGCCCACAATTGCCCCCTCACTGTGCCCATGAATGCAGCATCACTGTGCCAATTAATACAGACTCACTATCACCTGGTAACACACACACAGCGGGCATCTCTTCCTGTGTATCACGGAGCTCGCTGGGTCTGTGTTTAGCGGCCGCGCTGTAACAAGGTCCCACCCCCTAGACCGGCTCGTGTGATAGGTGGTACACAGATTCAATCTACTATTACATAAGCCGGTCTAGGGGGGCAGGACCTTGTTACAGCGCGGCCGCCGAACACAGACCCACCTAGCTCCGTGATACACAGGAGGAGCAGAGAGGGAAAGAGCGGAGCGCTGCAGCCTTAACTCATAGCGGCCCCAATTTCCCGGTATCCTGGTAGGCCAGTCCGGCCCATCATGCCCATGCGAAAAGACAGCCCTGGCTCTCTGCGTCCAACAGACATAAATATTATCAGAAAAGCTTGGGGGCTAGGCAGGAGGCAGGTGGCAGGCAGAAGCGAAGTACAGGCTTAGGTCAGAATTCAGAAAGTAAATACAAAGACAGTATATATCTATATATCTAGATATATCTATATATAGATAGATATATACTAGAATTTTACAAGACTATATACAATATACAGATAAACAAGACTATAAATATATATATATATATATATATATATATATATATATATATATATATATATATATACACACACAATACTTTTAAGATGTGATATCAGACATGAATGCCATAGACTAAGAACAAACAAAAAAAAAAGATTGAAACAATATCAATGTTACAATACATCATATATTAATCCTCCTAAAGTGCCCTCAAACCTTACTGCACAGGTAACTGGGATATTTCTGTAATCTTATTACATAGTAACATAGTTTGTCAGGTTGAAAAAAGACATAAGTCCATCTGGTTAAACCAAAAAAGAAAAGAGAAATACAATCCCATATACAAAATTCTTCACCCACAGTTGATCCAGGGGAAGGGGAAAACCCCCCTCAAAGCATGCTCCAATTTGCTACAGCAGGGGAAAAATTCCTTCCTGATCCCCCCAGAGGCAATCAGATTTTCCTTGGATCAACTTTACCTATCAATGTCAGTACCCAGTTATTTTATGTACATTTAGGAAAGAATCCAGGCCTTTTTTTTAAAGCAAACTACTGAGCTGGCCAGAACCACCTCTGGAGGGAGTCTATGCCACATTTTCACAGCTCTTACCACTGTAAAGAAACCTTTCTGTATTTGGAGATTAAGGGCTCTTTCACAAGGGACGGATCCATGATGATCTGCCCCGTGAACATCAGCTTACTCAGCGGGGATCACTGTGCAGCAACGGACCTGTCAGAGCGCCGCTCTCCCCTATGGGGGATCGGATGACGATGGACCGTAGATATCCGTCGTCACCCGATCCGATCTGAAACGGATGGAAAAGTAGGTTTTTCCTCCGCTACACTTTTTCGCATATGTGAGTAGCGCCCGCATATGAAAACGGTGTTCAGACCACACATGTGAGATATCACAGCGATCGTTAGAGCAAGAGCAATAATTCTAGCCCTAGACCTCCTCTGTATCTCTAAACATGCAACCTGTAGAATTTTTTAAACGTCACCTTTGGAGATTTTTAAGGATAAAAGTTTGTTGCAGCGGCGCAATTTTGAAGCGTGACATGTTGGGTATCAAATTATTCGGTGTAACACCATCTTTCCCAATATAAAAAAAATTGGTCTAACTTTACTGTTGTTTACTGTTTTAATTAAAAAAAGTGTATTTTTTTCCAAAAAAAGTGGAAAGGACCGCTGCGCAAATACGGTGTGACAAAGTATTGCAATGACCGCTATTTTATTCTCTAGGGTGTTAGAAAAAAATATATATAATGTTTGGAGGTTCTAAGTAATTTTTTAGCAAAAAAAAAATTATTTTAACTTGTAAACAACAAGTTTGAAAAATAGGCCCAATCCTTAAGTGGTTAAAAAAAACTGATTCTTGCAGTGAGATGCTGATCACGCTCAACATGTTTTTCAGCTCAGAGATCTGCTATATCAGAAAATATAGCAAGTGATATGATATAATACTATAATAATGCATAAAAAATTATATTAATAATGTTTATTGGTTAACCCTGAAAACACATATTACACATTACAATGTTATACATCCAAAATAACTTACAAATGTCTAAGAACATATATATCCACATATTGACACAATGGATTTGGGTGTATCTTCTATCTAAGGTAGGCCACAGATGAAAAAAAAAATAGTCCTGAACACCAGTCTAGTGTAGTGCTCTTAGCACACAACCTCCTGCTGCTGTGAACACTGCATTAAAGCCCACCTTTCTTGCCGCCATCTATATTTCCCTTATGCGATAGGCAAGATGTTAAATCCTCACATAGAAATGTATTCACTGTCTGATTACATTTACAACCATAGCATAAGTCATTTGGTGCCTCACATATAAATGTATCCCTGCTATTGCACTGCCCTATCAGAATTGAGTGTCATTTCTGCTGAACTGGCACATACCTGTGTGTGGATCCCGAGATGATGAATTTGGCTTCTTGCACAGTTCCTCTCGAAGCACCCCTGGAAGTTAAGGCCTGCAAGGGTGATGGCAGTGCCAGAGTGAGGATTATGAAGACTGGAACTGGGGAGCGCTGCTATCAGATGAATGAGGGTTCACCTGGCACACCATCGAAACACCTAGTTTAGCTGTAAGTGGAGTCAATTCATAAGCCAGGTCAGTAACAGCTGAGCAAGAAGGCACCAAATCATAGGAAAGATTTGTAGTTAGGAACAACCAGAGCAGATGGGCAGATTCTTGGTTAGTTGTCTAGTCTGAGGTTGGTAACAGAGATGGACAGTAAACATAGGCAGAAAAGGGTAAACCAAAAACAGGTCAGGTTGAAGTCGAGTCAATAGCAAGGTCAGTATAAGTTTCAGGATTAGGAGCTCTATGCACATTAGCCTGACAGCTGGCATGATGTTCCTTACATTAACTCACACCTTTCCTAAGAGATTACATCCATCCCTGCTTTTCTTGAGGCTTTCACGCACCCACTCCTATCATTGCCAACTTAACACGCTACCCTGAGTGAATCTACTTTCAGTTTTCACACTTACATCCACAAAGGTCTTCTCCAGCATGGCTCTAGAACTCTTTTTGGTTGCAAGAATCGTGCCACTGATAATTGAAGGTTCTCGGAATAATCAATAGATAACAGTACAGTTCCAGTTAGCACACCAAGGTTAAAATCAGTTTCTAACAAAGTCAAAGTTGATAGAAGAGTTCAAGCCCATGTAAGAGCAGCCATGTAAGCAAACCTTTTCCGTCTGTTGGATAAATGAACACCTGGCTGTAGTAGCCATTGCCAAACATATGCCCTCAACAAGGTTAGCCCTCCTTAGCCCTGTCATCAGTCTCTGGACATGTTCCAAACTATGGGAAGCACTGCTTTAGTGTAAAACACACTAAAAAGCATCACTGACATAGATCCTTTAATATATCTGAGTTTTTAGCTGACGTACAGAACATAAGAGGCCAGTAGATATGCCCTTGTGCTTAGAGTTTGCTCTATTTATAAACAATACATATTGCACGTCAGTATTGACACTGTAAACCTGCCTTTAGCTAAGCCAGCATGCATTTCTATTCTTGGCCTTGTTACAGCAGACAGCACCACTTCTAACTGTATGAAATTCTGAAGTATTAGATAAAATTGCTGTTCATTAAAATTCAGATATGCAGCACCATGGTAACCAAGCACAGCACAGCTGATATGACTTATTTTTCTACTTGATGGTTTAGAAATTGGGATGTTTTTCCTCAAGCAACAAAATTTGAACAGTCTGGAAATTCTTGGAACTTCATTGCTAGATTAATAGGACTGCTCTTGATTGTTGGGAATTAGAGGAAAGAAAAACATACAGTGCAGGAAGCATTTTTACAGTAAAGCAAATGTAAAAACGAAAACAGTGGCTGCTGTAGGCAAAGAAGACCTCGAGATGTTTAGAACTTTGGAAAAGGAGGTTTGGTGTGTAATAAATAACTGGAGGTTCTCAGGATATCCAAACCTATTGCTGAAGCTCAGATAACTTCTGACTGCCTTGCTGTCACTGTATTATAATCATTTATGTAGCTTCATCATATCCTGTGGCATTGTACAAATAAGGTACTACAAACAATGGTAAATACCGGTAATACAGAAACAGTACAACAAGTACTGTACACATACTGGGAAAATATGATGTAAAAGGAGATCCCAGCCCATGTGAACTTATACTCAACACAGTTATCCAGTAGTGCAGTGGATATTGGTGAATACTGTCACCAGCCCATATTAACAAATGTCAAATTGCATTCAGGAGAGGAGATAGTTACATAGTTAGTCAGGCTGAAAAAACACACAAGTCTATCTAGTTCAACCAATAAAAGAGGGGGGGGTCTATTCCACATTTTCACAGCTCTTATTGTGAAGAAGCCTTTACATATTTGGAGATTAAATCTCTTTTCCTCTAGACATAAAGAGTGCCCCCTTGTTCTCTGTGATGACTTTAAAGTGAATAACTCAACACCAAGTTCACTATATGGACCACTTACTGTATGTATTTGTACATGTTTATCATATCCCCCCTTATTCCCCTCTTCCCAAGAGAGAATAAATTCAGGTCAGCTAATCTTTCCTCATAGCTGAGCTCCTCCATGCCTCTTATCAGTTTGATTGCCCTTCTCTGCACTTTCTCCAGTTGCCCGATATCCTTTTTGAGAACTGGTGCCCAAAACTTAACTGCATATTCCAGATGAGATCTTTCTAATGGTTTGTACAGGGGCAAAATGATATCTCGCTCTCTGGAGTCCATAGCTCTCTTAATACAAGAAAGGATTTTGCTTTCTTTGGAAACCGCAGCTTGGCATTACATGTTATTATTAACCTCCCTGGCGGTATGATTATTTCAGATTTTGGGTGCTGAAAGCGGTACCATTATTTTGCACAGAAATTTGGCATTTTATATTGTAGGCCTGTAATTCTTAGGAATAGTTCACTTAAATCTGTCCAAACAAGAGTCTAGTAGACATCCCGGGTATGATAAAGTTTGAAAAACGAAATAAAAAATTATAATATAATAAATAACTATAAATAATTATAACAAATAATAATATAATAATAATAAAAATTATTCAATAATGTAATCAAATCAAAAACACTGAAATTTGCTCAGTTGCAGAATTGTCGCTTTCGTTACTTTTAGTGTTTGATGACGGATCTCCCCACAAATCACTATCGCTCAATTCTGCGAGTGATTCTATTTTATTATCGCTGTTTTCTAGCTGGTCTAAAGTTTTGGTTGCTATGGACAATCTCCAGTTTCCAGGCAGAAAGAACAGTTTTTATATATATAAAACTGCATGCAGGACACTGGGCAGACCACTAGGGACAAAGGGGATGTGTCATTATTTGATACAGTACTGTAATCTGTAAGATTACAGTATACTGTATCTGTACTGTGTGTTTCACTTTTTGAATTTGCCGCCGAACTCCGTCCCCGTGCGTCGCAACGCTCGCAGGGAACGGAGCTCGGCACTGTGAATCGAGCGAGACACAGCGGCTCGCCGATCACAGCGGGGAGACATCGCAGGATCCAGGAGATAAGGTAAGTAAACTCTTCCTGGATCCTGCGATGCGATCCCGAGTCTGGCTCGGGGATACCGCTTTTGGTATGAAAAATCCACCCCGAGCCAGACTCGGGAATACCGCCAGGGGGGTTAAGCTTATGATCTACCTAAACACCCAGATCCTTCTCCACCATTGATTCCCCAAGTTGTACACTAGTACAAGTATTACTAGTACTAGTGTACAAGTACTAGTATTAGTACTAGTATTTATGATGCATGCATATTCTTAGCCTCCAAGTGCATAACTTTACATTTATCAACATTAAACTTCATTTGCCACCTAGTTGCCCAATTAAACAGTGTATTGAGTTACATTCATGACTATCGCTACCAGACCACCACAGCTGCTACTTCTATCTTTTTTCCCCAAATCCTCTCTATGGGGTTGATTTACTAAAGTCTGTTCATTTTGCAAGGGACATTTCACTTTGCAAAGGCATCTTTCTCAAGCTTAGTTAATGTGGTGAAGCTGTGATGACAAATCATCCAATCATATGCAAACAAAAATACAGATTTGTTTTATTTTCCTTGCAAGTTATTGGGTGTTCTTTGCAAAGATATTATTTACTACCTAGCTTAATTTCTTTCAGTAAATCAGTTTATGTACACGTTGATTTACTAAAACCGCAGAGTGCTAAATCTACTGCAGCTGGGCATGTTAACCAATCAACTTCTAACTTCAACTTGTCCAATTAAGCTTTGACAAGAAACACCTGGAATTTAATTGGTTTCTATGCAGAGCTGCACCAGATTTTGCACTCTCCAGTTTTAGTAAATCAACCCCACTGTATTTTGACTGTTCATGGGTATACAATAGCCATCCCATCACTGGGAGCTGGACTGTCCTGCAGACAAGTTGGTGATGAACAAATGAGGCATTCATAAGTAAACATGAGAGCAGTTTCTTTGAACAGTTTCCTTTCCTGTAAATCAGACAGTTTAAGAGAACAAAAGTAAAAAAAAATATTTCTTTCTAAAAAGCAGTCTGCATGATCTACAGCTACAGGTGCCTGCACTGATACCAGTGGTATGATACTGCTATTAGATTTCATGCCTTTAGGTACATTAACTCTGGTTTCTGGATGATCCCTAGGCAACTGTTGATTTTTATGGTTCCAAGTTGCTAGCTGTGCACTTGTTTAATATTTTCCCAGAATGGACTTAGGGAAAAAGCACAGTACAATAGGAAATTAAGACCTGAGATCTAAAGCTGGGGGGAAAATCCTGCAATCACAGAGAGAAAGTTCATACAAACTCCACCGAGACAGTAGGGTTGATTTACTAAAGTACAATGTAAGACAGGCTCAGTTTCCTGTATGGTTCAACATTTTATGTTATTAGAAACTTGATCCAGGCCTTCTCATTTTGTAGGTTTTGTGAGTGGGAAGGTTGAGCTCAGTATGGCCTCATGGTCATTAAGATATTTGCTTTTCCAAAGATTTTACAGCCAAAGATTGTATATGAGGTCTGAGGTCAGTGGATTGGGAGTAGGGATGAATGAGCCTGCCCAGATCCACTTTGCGAAGAGTTTCACAAATCTTGCTTGAAGTTTGCAAACTCTGCAGCAAACCCCACTGATGTCTATTAGGGGTGCAATCTTGTTATTTAATTATGGCTTTTTGTAGGGCTAATAAGAAAGATGGGAAGCTGGTCACTATCCATATACCAATACTAAAATTAAAGAGTAACATCACAAAAAAAAAAAGGCTTATCCATTTTTTTCAAAGTATGGGCTGGCCAGGAGCAAAGGTTATGGACTGCATTATAGGTTTTTCCTTATTTCTGACAGCAAACCCATGGTAGTGGTGAACCCAAACCGTATCCCTAATTGGGATTAACAATTTTAGAAGTAGCAAGATGGGGCAGATATAGATGGACAACTAGAAATGCAGAGAGAGGGATGTGTGTCCCTGGTGTGTAATTCATCTCACATTTACTTGTAGCATATACCTAAGAGTATTGCTGTTTTGTCAGTTTTGTATTCTTAGACTGCAGCTTGGTAAAACATGGACGCCATTTTTAGCACTTGCTTTAGAATGCTGTTAATCCCACCAGTTTCCATCAGACATTTAAAGAGATAATATGCAACCTTATTAATAAATAAATAATTGTGGTACAAGCTTCAGAGGTTAGTTCTGTATAGGTATCCTAAGACTGATATGACATACAGATTTTTTGCATGTTGAACTACAAAAGGGAATATACCACAGCATGGCACAATTGCTTGTTGATGCTGCTGCTGTGCTGACTGTATAAATAATGATAACAAATATGCTTTTACCAATGCATACGTCGTAGTTGATACTAAATTCTCATTCCACTTTATACCATAGAAATATATTAAACTGGTTTAGGATTGTTCATTTAAAGGAGAACTGCTGGCAAATATGTTAGAATACTTTTTAGTTATTAATATTTTGCAACTATTAATGGAAACTTAGATTCACAGTAAAGCACTATGGGTCATTTGCAAAAAGCATATATTTTTGTGACTCGAGAGCTTTGATCCTGTATTTTGAAAACTGTCTATCTGCATCCCAGATCAACCTGTGCTGACTGGACCTTAGTCATCTGGAGAATTCAGCTTTGTATGATGGGCTTTTGTTCACATCAGAACTATTTATTTCCGTATAAAAGTTGTAGGAATGCAAAAGGAGTTTAAAGGTCAGATGCAGGAAAGAAGGAGGTTAAATGCATATGCAATGAATTCTGAATGATCTCAGAAAAGTCTTAAACTGATATAAAAAAACAAGCTGCATTTGTCCAAAGACACAAGCACAATGGCCAATGCAGCTATAGCCCCACTTAGCACACATATACTCAGAAAATCTGTTCTTATCTTGTTGTTTCCCTTTTTCCCTTCTTGCCTTCAGATAGATGGTACCTGTGGCATCTACCACTGCTGCCTATTCCTGCCAACACCTTCTCCATTCATGTATACATGTTTGTTCAGCCCACCCAAGTATTACTGTCTAGAGTAACTTCAGCTGACCCCTTAGTCTGTACAGAACATACAATATTGGATGGGTTTCATTCTGCAAGTGATGTAACAGTTATCCTAGTTGGAGGCCTTCTGGGGATTTGCTGCTATATCAGCAGGCATTCAGGATTTTCTCTATTTAAAGTACACTTCACAGAGTAGATGTGCAAAAATGTTTTAAATACCAGTTTGGAGCATAAAAATATGAATGTGAACTTTAAATGTTTCACTGGATGTAAAATTGGACAGAACCCTTTTGTAAATAACCTCTATTGCTTCCAGATGTTAAAAAAATACTTTAGTTTTATATGGAGTAAGATATTATAGACTTTAAAAGCAGTAACACTGGCAAGTTAAAAGAATTTGCTGCTTAAAGCATAACTCTCAGCCTTCCAGTTCTCCTTTAAAAATCTATCCAAAAATGTTTTTTATATTTTCTACATTTTATCATAATGGTTTTGAAGTGTAAGAATTTTTTTAAATAAGTCATCAGTGTGAGCATCTAAGAATGGCTGACGGTATAGCACAGTCCTTGCTCTGAAATCCAGTTGCTTGTACTGTCCAAAGAAGGGTTTTGTGACTTGACTAATAATGACGTCACAAGTAGGTGAAGTATGATTCTACTCTGATGTACTGTCCTTTCTCATAGTAGTACAGGCACAGGATCTGTTATCTGGACATACGTCAACCCGAAGCTTCTGAAAACCAAGCATCTTTATGCAGCAATGCTATCTACATATTTTAAGCAGATAACTGAACCTGACAAGGATGCTAGATCACTTTAATTTAAATTATAATTATGACTTCCCATTTAAAAAAAAACATGCTCCAGCATTTATTTATAGTGTGAAGGAAGGTCTCCCTATAGTCGCATGTCTGTACAATCCTGAGGATCGATTCTGAGTGGCAACCTCAACCTGGACTCTGACCAGGCCATGGCTAGGGGGCATTACCTGGTCAGAGTCCAGGTTAAGGTTGCCACTCACCATCGATCCTTGGGATTGTACTATAGGGAAACCTTAGCAATTACAGGAGCCGGGATGAGTTTCCTCCCATACCAGCACTCTTAGCGGTGGACAACAAGGACTTCCCCTTTTGAGAGCCTGAGCGGCACACGCATTGGGTCTTTTGGGTCACAGCATTTATGTATACGTGCAGCTGCATTTACAGTTTAGCCTGTCAGTGAAGTCCTTGTAATGCATCTTCCTGTGATGAGGTGACAACTATGATGCACTGCTCCTGAGTTTAGAGCAAAATTGACACTCTCATGTAGGCTGTGCCTGATTGCACTACTTTGGCTGAGAAGATGTTGCAGGGGGTATGGCTATCGGCATTGTCACTTCTGATTCACAAGCCTGTAGCTTGTCAATCAGCAACTTGCCACACCTAGTCCTGCCCACTGCTTTCTGAATTGATAGGACTGCTCCTGTTACTGAAACTCTCCCACTGTGAGCTGCAGTGTCTGGGAGGGAGAGCATGTGAGACATAAATGAAGGAGGATTTGGTTCAGTCAGGGAAGATAAAGTAAGTTATTTGTTTACTTTATGAGTTCTTGTGCATCACATAGTAACTAGATTTGGAACATGTTTAGGCTGTCATACAGGAACCTTTAGTTGTATTTTAAGAGTTAGGTTATTGGTTATAGGTTGAAGTCTGAGATCTTTACAGCAGGGGGACAAAACTTTTTTTGCAGTGCCAAATACTGCAAAGAGAACCACAGTGCTGAAAATTAATGTATACATCTGTAGGCACAACACGACCTCTTCAAAGATTCTCTGATTGACCAGTCTCAGAGTAAGACTTGAGCAGTGGCAGCTGATGCTCACTATTTTTGGGGGGGCGGCACAAACTAACACCAAACCCCCCCCCTACGCGCGGGAGACGGCTGGGGGGCGGTCCTAAGACTCCCTCACCAATAGGGGCTTCTTGATTGGCCGGAAGGAGAATGAGGAAGACAATCGCGAATATCCATTCACTATTGTCACACAAGTGGGTGTGCTCGAGGTGCAGTGCGAACATTGGAATCCATGCGCCCGGCGCCCCACATGTAGATTAGGGGACCAGACGCATGGATGGGGGGGTGGCATCCCTGCGCCCCTTATGGAGCGGCTACCACTGGACTTGAGCATTCAGATTGGATTTCCCCAGGTTTTTGCCACCTTTTAAGATGATGCTGGCCCCGGTGATTTCTGCTCAGTACATGCAACATAATCTGCAGAATGATTGGGGAGCAGATACTCTTTCAGTTTATATCTTATGACTACGGAGTGGGGATTAAGAAGGAAGGTCGGTTGCTCTATGAGAAAGGACAGCTGTATGAGTCATCTGCTAATTCAAAACTATTAAAAAGATATGCAATATTTGACAGTTAAAAGTACATTATTTTATATAATGCATGTCCATCACAATTCCAATCTGCAATTACACTTGGCTGCGTAGAGCATGTGCAGCTAAATTTAAAGTAGTGCATGTTTTGAACTTAAATCTGTGCTGCCTTTTTATAACTACCTTTTGTAATACAAAATTATCCAGCTTATTTTAACTGTCACTCATCCTTCATTTTATTATTTCTTAATATAATTTTGTTTTCTGTTTGGTTTTCTTTAGTCCTTGACATGTTTTTGTTACATTCTTTATTTTAACATTTTATCTCTTTTTTTGTCTGCAGTTTACATTTATGTGAGTTCATCTTTCCACTATCAGGTCTTTATTTTTTTTATATTGTATAGTTTCTCTTTTGTATGTGGTATGTGATTTCTTTCCCACACAATCCATCTGTTTAGTTTTTTTTTAGTTCTCTCCATGTCTGAAAACAGATTGAAAACACAAATTCTCCAAAGCAGCAGAAATGATGTGTCTTTTTTCTTCCTAATTATTATACTAGGTGGTTGTAAATGCACTGATCGGAGCCATTCCCTCCATTATGAACGTGCTTCTGGTTTGTCTGATATTCTGGTTGATTTTCAGTATAATGGGCGTCAATTTGTTTGCGGGAAAGTATTATCATTGCGTTAATACTACTACTGGTGAAATGATCCCAATTAGTAAAGTTGAAAACCAGTCGGACTGTATGCAGCTAATAAAGGCCAATGAAAGTGCGCGGTGGAAGAACGTTAAAGTCAATTTTGATAATGTAGGAGCTGGTTATCTTGCTTTACTCCAAGTGGTAAGTAAAGCAATTTTATTTAATCCTGTTATTTCAGTATTTGTACATGCTCATGATTGTGTGTAGTGAATACTCTTTTTTTTAAATTTAAAGGCCTGTTTCACCAAATTAGACCATATTCTTTTTTTGCATGTGGTTACTGGAAAGTTGAACCACATGTTAGCTTCTTATGCATTGAGGTGAAAAAACTTCTGACACTGTCCGGCCCCCTAGACCCCCCGTTTTATTCACCTGAGCCCGTTCATTCCCTTGGTGGAGACACACTTTACCTCTCTGCCCGGGGTTCTCGGCTCTTGATTGGATAGATTGATAGCACCGCAGCCATTGGCTCCAGCTGCTGTCAATCAAATCCAATGACGCGAGCGGCGGGGGGGGCGGGTCGAGACCTGCTTTCTGTGTCTATGAACGCAAATGCTGGATTCGGGAGCGCACCTGCAAGGTAACCCTCAGGGAGAGCGCTTCTCTTAAGGGGTTTACTGATGTGAGGAGGAGCAGCGAGCGCCGTTGAGGGACCCCAAAAGAACTATGATTGGGGCCACACTGTGCAAAACAAACTGCACAGTGGAGGTAAGTATGATATGTTTGTTATTTAAAAAAAACAAGGGTTTACAACCCCTTTCAAGCTCTTTGGGATGCAAAGAGACACAAGAAGACAACAAACTCACATGTCAGTGTCACAGCCTTCTTATAGAAGAGAATGGCAATATTGGCTTGGCCTGGTTGTAGGAGGTAATACACAAACCACAAAAAATACATTTTAGGGATTCTGTCTCTTCCGCTCTATTCCCAAAGCTGAAATAAGTTTGGGCTTTAAAACTCTCTAAGATCCCTGATGAAGCTCTCTTGCCACATACTGCATGTAACTTACTAAAGGGAAGTCATTTCTACTCTTAACTATGTGTATATGTGTTCATTTAAGACACTCAATTATGCGCAGATAAGTTATAAAGAATGCAAATCGTTTCCTGCATATGATGGAATGAATGATGCAATTACAGACTTTCTTTATTTAAAAAAAAATACTCTTTTAAAGGAAACATTAAAAGTGCCCGTGCTTACCACCATTTGAAAATGGTAGTTGCCTGGCTTAGGTACTTTCTGAGACACTGGTCTGCAAAAGACATGGAATCGGGAATGTCAAGTGAAGACAATATTCCTAATCAGTATATTTGCTCTGGGCAGTTGACTGAGAAAGTGTTAACACCAAAGTGTTAGGATTTCCAGCAGGACTGGTTGGTAACAGACGCCTCCGAACCTTTGCAGTACAGATATATTTTAACCGCTTGCCGACCGGCTCACGCCGATATACGTTGGCAGAAGGGCACATACAGGCATATTAACGTACCTGTACATTGCCCCGTAAGACACGGCTTGTGG
Source organism: Aquarana catesbeiana (assembly GCF_042186555.1). Taxonomy (NCBI): domain Eukaryota; kingdom Metazoa; phylum Chordata; class Amphibia; order Anura; family Ranidae; genus Aquarana; species Aquarana catesbeiana. The sequence goes on along the minus strand of NC_133329.1, from coordinate 343,425,198 downwards.
GCGCGAGCTCTCCGCCGTGAGCTCGGTGAGTGTAATCGCGGGTTCCGCGGACTCGATGTCTGCGGGGATACCCACGATCATCTCATGGAGAGGAAGAACGGGGAAATGCTGATGTAAACAAGCATTTCCCCATTCTGCCTAGTGACACTGACACTGATCACCGTTCCCTGTAATCGGGAACGGTGGTCAGTGTTGTGTCACACATAGCCCCTCCCCCCCCACAGTTAGAACACATCCCTAGGACACACTTAACCCCTACAGCGCCCCCTCCTGGTTAACCCCTTCACTGCCAGTCACATTTACACAGTAATCAATGCATTTTTAATCGCACTGATCGCTGTATAAATGTGAATGGTCCCAAAATAGCGCCAAAAGTGTCCGATCTGTCTGCCATAATGTCGCAGTCACAATAAAAATCGCTTATCGCTGCCATTACTAGTAAAAAAAAAATTATTAATAAAAATGCCATAATACTATCCCCTATTTTGTAGACGCTATAACATTTGCGCAAACCAATCAATAAACGCTTATTGTGATTTTTTTTACCAAAAATATGTAGAAGAATATGTATCGGCCTAAACTGAGGAAAAAAATGTTTTTTTTATATATTTTTTGGGGATATTTATTATAGCAAAAAGTAAAAAATAATGTGTTTTTTTCTAAATTGTAGCTCTTTTTTTATTTATAGCGCAAAAAATAAAATCCGCAGAGGTGATCCAATACCACCAAAATAAAGCTCTATTTGTGGGGAAAAAAGACGTCAATTTTGTTTGGGAGCCATGTCGCACCACCGCGCAATTGTAAGTTAAAGCGATGCAGTGCCGAATCGCAAAAAGTGCTCAGGTCTTTTGCCAGCCAAATGGTCCGGGGCTGAAGTGGTTAACCACTTCAGTTCTGGAAGATTTAACCCCCTTCCTGTCTAGGCCATTTTTTTGCGATACAGCACTGCGTTATTTACTGACAATTGTGCGGTCGTGCAACACTGTACCCAAATAAAATTATGTCCTTTTTTTTTAAATAGAGCTTTTTTTGGTGGTATTTGATCACCTCTGTGTTTTTTATTTTTTATAAACAAAAGATTGACAATTTTGAAAAAAAAAACAATATTTTTTACTTTATATAAAACATATCCAGTAAAAAAAATGTAAAAAATAAAATGTCTTCATCAATTTAGGCCAATATGTATTCTTCTGCAAAAATCCCAATAAGCATATATTGATTGGTTTGCGCAAAAGTTATAGAGTCTACAAACTATGGGATTTGTTTATAAAATTTTTATTTATTTATTTATTTATTTATTTATTTTTACTAGTAATGTCGGCGATCAGCACTTATAGCAGGACTGCAATATTGCGGTGGGCAAATTGGACACTAATTGCCACTTTTAACACTTTTTTTGGGGACCAGTGACATTATTGCAGTGCTCAGTGCTAAAAATATGCACTGTCACTGTACTAATGACACTGGCTGGGAAGGGGTTAACATTAGGGGCGATCAGAGGATTAACTGTTTGCCTAGCCAGTGTTTTACTACTGTGAGGATTGTGCTTTTACTAGAGAAAGGCATAGATCCATGTCCTATTTTGCAGGAACACAGGATCCATGCCGTCCGTACTGACAGAACGACGATCTGCCTCATTTACATAGGTAGACTCCCGTTCTGCCTGTGTGCCAAATGATCAGCGGGTGCCGGCGGACATCGGCAGATGTAGAATCACAGCGGGAATCAGCGAGCCGCTGGCTGTATATACATGATCCTGCGCAGCTTGTCCGCCCTATAGCAGTAAAACTGCTATAGGGCTGTCGGCAAGTTATTAACATATCACCCCCAAAATGTCTGATTGCCAAATGAATGTGTCAAAATGTCCCATATAAAATCTTTCAGCTATGGTACCTAAAGAGGCTGAACAAAATTGCTTACATATGCTTATATTGCTTATATTATTTATACATAGCCCAGTAAAACCTACATGTTTTTTCTGACTTCCATGCTCCTAACTATAGAAATCTCTAAATATTTTTAGGCAACGTTTAAAGGCTGGATGGATATTATGTATGCTGCAGTTGACTCACGAAAGGTTGGTAAAGATTATGAACAACTTCTGGTATTTATGTAAGTTCAGTTGGTCATCATTAGGATGATATGTGTGGGCAGAGATCTGACTGAGAGCTACTGTTGGCTTACACTAATGGCAAATGCTTAACATGAATATATAGCCTCTTCAGTTATTTTTTTTTTTTCGGTAAACATGTCAAATAAAATGGATGTTATTAATAATATACTTATATACAACGGTATTGTAATATAATATTATAATAATGCAATTAATGTAATTACTACAAAAAATATGCAATTAATAATATTGGTCTGTCTTACCTTCTTTTTTTTTTATATAAAGTACCTAATTCTATAGGTATGTGGAGGAAGAAACTTTTCCTTATTACATACACAGGCTCTGCTTCCTGCTTGGATGTTGCACACAAAGATTATATTCATAGCTTCTTCTGACATCGCAAGCCTATAAGATGCCCAAATGACATACAGTAGCTGTCAGTTGCACTATTGGCTACAGACATCTGTATTTATAAAAGTACTTTCTGAATACAGGTGTTCAAAAGTTGGGGTCTTTCCACTTTGCTAGCTTTTTTTTTGGAATGTGGCCTTTTATTTTCAGAGATCATGTGAGCATTTAAGGGGCACACATAAAGCGTGTAGAAAAATAATTGTTAATTGAGGGATCCTCGGAAAGGACAATTTCTGTATAGCAACCTTCAGAAAACTATAATGTCAAAATAACAGCGATTTATAAATAGTGTGTATTTTAAAAATTAACATTTCTATTCCTGTATTACCAGAGGGGGTTCTAATAAGTTCAGATTCTATAAACCAGTGTTTCCCGAATATTCATAACCAGTGAAGATAAATTACATATTTATGTTGATTTACTAAAAGCTTAGTTATGTACAGGATGTATTCGCTTGTTGACTATACCCAGTCATGTACTGTATAATAAAAATCTGAAAAAAATGTATTTTTGCTTGCACTTGATTGGTTGATTAAAGTGATACTAAAGCCTTAAAGGAGAAGTACAGCCAAAGCTCGTTTGTCTGTACTTCTCCTGTGGATCACAGAAGTGCAGTCAGTTTAGCACTCCTGTGACCCGTTTTCAGCAGAGAGCGGGATGAAGTCCGTTCTCTGCTGACGTCACAGAAGTCGGTCATCAAGACTACAGAATCGGGATCTGCCAGATCCCTGGACAGACACCCGACTCAGCCTCTCAGCGAGCCACTGGGAGTCTGAGCCGGCCGCCTCCGCCCCTCCACAGCCCAGCACTCCAGTGAGCAAGGAGGGAGCAGAGCAGAGAGCTGCTGATTGACAGTCACCGGCTCTCTGCACACGGAGCTGTGTGAACCGAGTAATCGGCGATGTTCGATCGCTCGGTTCTCAGTGTAGAGATGCCGGGGGACAGATGCAGCATCGGACTGATGCTAGACCCACCTAGGTAAGTATGAAAAAAAAAAACATACTTTTGTCTTAAGGTTTTTCACCGTAATGCATTCTATGCATTAAGGTGAAAAAACTTCTGTGTTGCAGCTGCCCCCCAGACCCCCCCTCCTTTTCCTTACCTGAGCCCATCCGATCCTGCTGCTGCCTCTCTCGCTCTATTGGAACAGATTGATAGCAGTGGGACGATTGGCTCCCACTGCTGTCAATCAAATCCTGTGGCCCAGGAGCGGGGGGAGCGGGGCCGGGGTCCCGCTGTCTGTGTCAATGGACAGCTTTCCATGGGGGCACCAATGAAGAGGAGGGGCTTGGAGCACCGGCGGGGAACCCCAGAAGAAGAGGATCTGGGCTGCTCTGTGCAAAACCATTGCACAGAGCAGGTAAGTATAGGTATGTTTGTTATTTTTGTTTTAAAAAAACAAAGCTTTATAACCACTTTAAAGTGAACACATCTTTACCTTATTCACTAACACTTTGCCAAGTCAACAGTATCTATTCTTTTAGTAAATCATCACCCGTTGTCTCGTCATAATTAGATTTACGGTTTAAATATGATTTTAGAAGTTGGGTACCAAGGGGTTATTGACTAAAATGAGTTGCCATACTGCATATATAGATGCCAAACAGCTTAAAGGAAGGAAGGCTGCATTCATGCTTGGTGGCTAGTTGCTAGGGAAAAGAAGTGCGATATGTACAATTTCACAAGTTTGCACATTTTTCAGGCGCTTCCATTGAAGTTTAAGACTTGAAGTTTAAGGCTTGTAGCTCAAAAGAGCTCATGTACTTTTTCAAGCTTCAAACTTCAAGGGACACCACTTTCAGGTGTGAACAGGCACAACTACAAACCATGTTGAGCGTTTTGGAACTTCGAGCTACAAAACGCTCAGGTATGAATGGGGGCTTAATTGATTTTTAGTATATGCAAAATAATGAAAAAGGGTAATACTGGGTCACTACATCTTTTACTTATTGTCCTTTTTATATTTTTAAACTTCAATTCACAGCTGCAAGAGCAACCTAAATATGAAGACAACTTATATATGTATTTATACTTTGTCATCTTTATCATATTTGGCTCCTTTTTCACTCTGAACCTCTTCATTGGTGTTATTATTGACAATTTCAACCAACAAAAAAAGAAGATAAGTATAAAAAAATAAACACTGCTATTTGAATGGTTTGTCTAGCATCATGATATGTTATCTTTTTTTCACTGGAACAGAATTTAGACTACTGTTTAGATTCCACAATCAAACTCAGAAATACAAAACAGGCTTTTCTGGCAGAAGTGTGTCCCAGGCTCCTTCTCCAGTCAAGTGATCACTATATGGAGCCATTAGCATTCAATAAAAGTGTTTGTAGGTTGCCTATGCCAAATGTCTGGGGAGGGGCATGGCTGCACCGCTATGAAAGTTATAAACTTTGTACAAAAAATAAAATATAAAACACACATATCACAGCCACATCCACACAATCAGGACATACAGACATACCCCAAATCCCCAATTATACATACAATATTGTTTTTATTTTAAAACCTCATCTAGGTGATACTTTAGAAAAAGTGTGCTGAAGACCAAGCTGTAGAACCAGAACATAATACATTTAGGCCTTTTAATAAATCACACCAATGTGTTCTATACTACACTGACAAGATTGTAAACAGTTTTTATTCTCATTCTTTACTTTGGAGGTCAAGACATCTTCATGACAGAGGAGCAAAAGAAATATTATAATGCCATGAAAAAACTGGGGTCCAAGAAGCCACAAAAGCCAATTCCAAGACCACCGGTAAGTGTGCCATATTACTGGTACCTAGTATAATATCCTTCCTTACAAGGAAGCGTATTATTAAGGCGGGCACAGAAGCTGTTTTACAAAAGAGTAGACTTGACATTTGCCAAATTCAGCTCTTTTTACAAGTGTATGCCATGCCTACTGGCAAAACATATGTGATACAGGGAAAACATAGTCAGTCACACTGCAATCTTGTACTCAAGTGTTCCCAAAGATTGACCATGTGAACAATTTCTGAAATGTAAAGGCATCTGCTATATGAATTGGGTATTGATGGTCAAATGTCTATCTGAGCATAGCATATACCCACTTCTGATCCTGTTGTGTGAGTAAAGTTTACCTTGTAGCTGGTAAAAAGGTGGGTTACCATGATTCTGAAACATATATAGTCATGTATGCTGTTCAGTTCCCATTAATGCATATAAAATGTTTTAACATTTGGGAACACCTGAGTGCAAATTTATGGTGGGATTGATATATTTATTAATTTCAGGTATTTATATAGTGCTGACAATTTACATTGTGCTTTTCATACTGTACATTTAGTCCAAGCCTTTAAGAACCTTACAATCTCACATTCATGCATACAGTATCTCACAAAAGTGAGTACACCCCTCACATTTTTGTAAATATTTTATTATATCTTTTCACGTGACAACACTGAATAAATGACACTTTGCTACAATGTAAAGTAGTGAGTGTACAGCTTATACAACAGTGTAAATTTGCTGTCCCCTAAAAATAACTCAACACATAGCTATTAATGACTAAACTGCTGGCAACTAAAGTGAGTACACCCATAAGTATCCAAATTGGGCCCAATTAGCCATTTTCCCTTCCTGGTGTCATGTGACTCGTTAGTGTTACAAGGTCTCAGGTGTGAATGGGGAACAGGTGTGTTAAATTTGGTGTTATCGCTCTCACTCTCTCATACTGGTCACTGGAAGTTCAGCATGGCACCTCATGGCAAAGAACTCTGAGGATCTGAAAAAAAGAATTGTTGCTCTACATAAAGATGGCCTAGGCTATAAGAAGATTGTCAAGACCCTGAAACTGAGCTGCAGCATAGTCGCCAAGACCATACTGCGGTTTAACAGGACAGGTTTCACTCAGAACAGGCCTCACCATGGTCGACCAAAGAAGTTGAGTGCACGTGCTCAGCGTCATATCCAGAGGTTGTCTTTGGAAAATAGATGTATGAGTGCTGCCAGCATTGCTGCAGAGGTTGAAGGGGTGGGGGGTCAGCCTGTCAGTGCTCAGACCATATGCCGCACACTGCATCAAATTGGTGTGCATGGCTGTGGTCCCAGAAGGAAGCCTCTTCTAAAGATGATGCACAAGTAAGCCCGCAAACAGTTTGTTGAAGACAAGCAGACTAAGTACATGGATTACTGGAACCATGTCCTGTGGTCTGATGAGACTAAGATAAACTTATTTGGTTCAGATGGTGTCAAGCGTGTGTGGCGGCACCCAGGTGAGGAGTACAAAGACAATTGTGTCTTGCCTGCAGTCAAGCATTGTGGTGGGAGGGTCATGAGCTGGGGCTGCATAAGTGCTTCTGACACTGGAGAGCTACAGTTTGTTGAGGGACCCATGAATGCCAACATGTACTGTGACATACTGAAGCAGAGCATGATCCCCTCCCTTCAGAGACTGGGCTGCAGGGCAGTATTCCAAAATAACGACCCCAAACATACCTCCAAACGAGCACTGCCTTGCTAATGAAGCTGAGGGTAAAGGTGATGGACTGGCCAAGCATGTCTCGAGACCTAAACCCTATTGAGCACCTGTGAGGCATCCTCAAATAGAAGGTGGAGGAGCGCAAGGTCTTTAACATCCACCAGCTCCATGATGTCGTCATGGAGGAGTGGAAGAGGACTCCAGTGGCAACCTGTGAAGCTCTGGTGAACTCCATGCTGAAGAGGGTTAAGGCAGTGCTGGAAAATAATTGTGGCCACACAAAATATTGACACTTTGCACCCAATTTGGACGTTTTCACTTAGGGGTGTACTCACTTTTGTTGCCAACAGTTTAGACATTAATGGCTGTACAAGTACTCGCACAAATGCTGATAGGTACTGATTAATGGCTGTGTGTTGAGTTATTTTGAGGGGACAGCAAATTTGCACTGTTATACAAGCTGTACACTTACTACTTTACATTGTAGCAAAGTGTTCTTTCTTCAGTGTTGTCACATGAAAAGATAGAATAAAATATTTTTTTTTTTTAAATATTTTTATTGCATTTTTCAAGACAAACAATACATACACAACTCATAAACTGTGGTGCCTATGCAGGGTATCGTACACATCACATGGTGAAATATTATAATTGTATTATTTATCCTATAGCAAGCTAACCCACGGATTGCTTCTTCTTGTATCTATTTAGAGGTCACTGTAAACGTCAGGTCCTCTCCCCCCGTCATAACCAATAAAAAAACAAACTCAATACTTTTTATTTCTCAACCCCTATCATATTAGAGACTCAGCAAGCTGTTTCCATTTCATCTAACCATGCACGCCAGACTCTATCGTACTTCATCGGGCACCCTCTATTGAAGTATGTGTCTTTATATAGAGGAAGGTTATTATTAACCAGACTTTTCCATTGTGTCAATGAAGGGGGGGTGGGCTTCTTCCACTGTATGGCAATGTTTTTCCGGGCATAGAATAGCAATAACCCGACCAGTGTGCGTTTTGCTATTGTTGGTACAAGTGTTTCGATTAGCCCCAAAAGACAGACTTCCATGGCATGTGGCAGTGTAGTTGATGCAACTCTGTTCACCATGTCAAGCACCTCGCTCCAATATTGCTGAATTTTAGGGCAATGCCAGAAAATATGGGAGAAATCTCCTGGGGAGATTCCACATCTCCAACACTCTAATGAACACGTAGGGTTCATTTTAAAGAGTCTATGTGGAGTCAAATACGCCCTATGTACTATCATAAATTGGATCAGCCGATCCCGCATAGAAACTAAGGAGCTGAAAGGAAAATCCCAGACATCATCCCAATCATCATTGTCCAGAGAGGGTATGTCAAGCTGCCAGCGAGACCAGAGCTTATCTAGAGGTGGGAGAGACACATAGACCAGATACTCATATAGCTGTGAGGTAGGTTTCTCTGCACATTTAGTTCTGAGTGTCTTCTCAAGCCCCGACTGAACAATGATGCAGGAAGCGTGTGGAAACTGCGCAGCGAAAGCGTGTGAGAGTTGGAGATAACGAAATTGGTAGTGCTGAGGTACATTATACATAGAAGAGAGGTGTGAAAGGGGAGATAATGATGTTTGTGACACTATGTGAGAAAGGATTTTTATACCATACTTGGTCCATGCGAAGGGGTCTGGAAGTTTGTAAATGTGTGGCAAAGTAGGGTTCAGCCAGATCGGTGTGTTAGGAGAGATCTCGGTTGATTTGTACTTTTCTATAGCTAAGCCTGCCTGCCAAGCCCGCAGGGTGGTATGCATAGAGGGTGTCAAAGGATATGGGGCTCGAGGGCCTCTAAATATCAGAGATTGCAGTGCTTCCAACGAGCCCACTACCGTGGCCTCTAGAACTGTGGATGAATTTGTTTTGTCAGGGTGTAGCCACCAGGCCGCCGTCACCAATTGGGTAGCTATAAAATATTTGTAGCAATCAGGAAATGCCATACCACCCTGCGTAGACGGCCGCATCAAGGTCGACAACCGATACCTGGGTGGTGAGGAGCCCCAGATAAAGGATGAGAACAATTGATTCAGTTTTTTAAAAAAGGATTTGGGTATCCACTGAGGGGAGTGGCGGAATAGATATGTGAATTTGGGGATAATTTTCATTTTAAGGAGATTTACTCGTCCCCAAACTGAGAGAGGTAAATTACTCCATGATTTAAGTTTTGTCTTAGTGTCCACAAGTATAGGGGTAAGGTTAAGTGAGATAAAATCTGATGCTTGTGTGGATATATGAACCCCCAGGTACTTAAAAGTTTCCACCCATTGTAATGAACAGTCTGGGGGGGAAGTAGTGTTAGCCGCCTGGTCTATTGGAAAAAGTATGGATTTGGACCAGTTAACCCTTAGTCCGGTGACCTCTGCGAAAGTGTCTAACACGTTCAGAACACCCTGCAAGGACAGACCAGCATCATTGAGGAACAGTAGCATGTCGTCCGCGTACAGGGCCAGCCTCTCCCCCAGCAAGCCAATACGAAGACCTCTAATATGTGGGGATGTACGTAGTGCCTCCGCCACCGGTTCAATAGCTAAGGCAAATAAGGCTGGAGAGAGAGGACAGCCCTGCCGGGTTCCTCTAGTGAGCTTAAATGGAGCCGATAGTCCACCCCCCAATCTCACTGATGAAGTGGGGCATTTGTATAATACCTGGAGCCATTGAATAAACACCAAAGGGAATCCCATTCTACGCAATGTTTATAGAATAAAATATTTACAAAAATGTGAGGGGTTTACTCACTTTTGTGAGATACTTTACATGTACTAGCATCAATTTAGACCAGATACAGTTCACCTACCAGCATGTCATGGAGCACAAGGAGAACATGCAAATCCTGGGTGGGATTCAAACTGAGGACGCCAGTGCTGCATTCATGTTGCTAGGCAGAACAGGGAAATGCCTTGTTTACATCTCCCCGTTCTGTCTCTCCGTGCCCCGATCACGCAGGACCAGCGGGCACGCTCCCACGGCGGGTGCGTGGGTGCCCGCTAGCCGCCGATGACAGAGTGACGTACGGGTACATCGTTTTGCGCACCCATGCCACTTTGCCGACGTATAACAGCCTGAGCCAGTCGGCAAGCGGTTAAAAGCAAATACTTATTCATTGACACATGTCTTAGTTTATAAAGAAACTCTTCCATTATTGGTGTCTGTTTCTGCAAAATTTTAGGTTTATATTTAAAAAATATATAATAAATGTGCCCGCGCTAGTATAGTGTCACATATAAAATATATAAAAAATATTTTCACATATAAAACACATGTAATGTGATAAATAAAACCATACAGGTAAAATATAATGCAAATAACTATAAATGATAAACCACCAAGTGCATATAAAGGTGCAATCGTGGTAGTAACTAATAAAAGTGCAACGTGCTAAAATATAAATATCAAAACACTTTCCAGTGACAAATGAGTGTATACCCCAATTAATGAATACAAATCACAAAAAACGTGAATAAATAGTGTCCATAAAATGAATAAACATCATGCTTCTTCTGATGGGTGTATAAATCACAACACGTGAAAACTGTGCTCTCCCGTGACACCCCACATGTGCTTGTGCTTGCGCTCACCTTCAGTCCTGTGACACAGTAATTAAACGGTGTCAAAATAAGCATTGGGGCCACTCCTAGGCTCACTCAGGATACAATGATGCAAAGACACTCCTCCCAGGTGAAACTGCTAGGCTCACTCAGGTTACAATGGTGCAAAAACACTCCTCTCAGGTAAAACCAAGATCCAAAATCATAGAAAAAACAAACAGAGGGACTCCATAGTGCAATATAGCCAGGACATTTATTAAAGAATAAGCCCTCCAAGAGGGTACTCACATTGGATGGGTGCTAGAGTGCACCAGACTGTACAGGTAAAATAATAAGCAGCTGATCGTATGGCGTGCGGTATGGCATGTGCAATCCTCCTCCTCTGCTGACAGCTCCGTCCTACCCCTCCCCGACGCGTATTCGGCACAGGGGTTTCGTGCCTTCCTCTGTTATCCCCCAGAGGAAGGCACGAAACCCCTGTGCCGAATACGCGTCGGGGAGGGGTAGGATGGAGCTGTCAGCAGAGGAGGAGGATTGCACATGCCATACCGCACGCCATACGATCAGCTGCTTATTATTTTACCTGTACAGTCTGGTGCACTCTAGCACCCATCCAATGTGAGTACCCTCTTGGAGGGCTTATTCTTTAATAAATGTCCTGGCTATATTGCACTATGGAGTCCCTCTGTTTGTTTTTTCTATGATTTTGGATCTTGGTTTTACCTGAGAGGAGTGTTTTTGCACCATTGTAACCTGAGTGAGCCTAGCAGTTTCACCTGGGAGGAGTGTCTTTGCATCATTGTATCCTGAGTGAGCCTAGGAGTGGCCCCAATGCTTATTTTGACACCGTTTAATTACTGTGTCAAAGACTGAAGGTGAGCGCAAGCACAAGCACATGTGGGATGTCACGGGAGAGCACAGTTTTCACGTGTTGTGATTTATACACCCATCAGAAGAAGCACGATGTTTATTCATTTTATGGACACTATTTATTCACGTTTTTTGTGATTTGTATTTATTAATTGGGATATACACTCATTTGTCACTGGAAAGTGTTTTGATATTTATATTTTAGCACGTTGCACTTTTATTAGTTACTAACACGATTGCACCTTTATATGCACTTGGTGGTTTATCATTTATAGTTATTTGCATTATATTTTACCTGTATGGTTTTATTTATCACATTACATGTGTTTTATATGTGAAAATATTTTTTATATATTTTATATGTGACACTATACTAGCGCGGGCACATTTATTATATATTTTTTATCTATCTACACGCAATGAAACGTGGTTCAGTGCTTGCAGCTTAAATAGTTTACTCCTTAGAGGCATTCGTCCATCTGTGGCTCGCAAGACACCTATATTTAGGTTTATATTTAATTACCAGTATGTAGAACTCCGGTTTAGCTAGTAAAGAAAAGAAAAACTGATACTGTGAAATGTGCCAAAACAACTTATGTTAGATGTTTTTTTTTACATTAAGTGTTCACTATTTTTTTTTTTCTTTGATAGAACAAATACCAAGGTTTTGTGTTCGATATTGTAACAAGGCAAGCTTTTGACATCACCATCATGATACTTATTTGCCTTAACATGGTAACAATGATGATTGAAACAGATGAACAAAGCCAAGATATGGAAAACAACTTGTACTGGATCAACTTGGTCTTCATTGTCCTGTTCACTGGTGAATTTATTATGAAACTGATCTCACTGCGGCAATATTACTTCACAATTGGCTGGAACATATTTGATTTTGTTGTTGTCATTCTCTCCATTGTTGGTAAGTATTGTTGGTGCTGCACAGGTGTACAATTATTGTAAATCACGTCAAAGCAAAGGAAAATAGTGGTGTTGTTCAAAGGACACAGAGACAACTGGATGTGAACTTTCATTATTTAACCAACAAATGTATTAATTTGCTATAAGAACAGAACAACAGTTGCAATATTGCAAACAAAAGGTCATTTTTTTCAAATTTTTTTTTTTTATACAGAAATGGTACATTTTGATTCCTTTCTCATTTTTGAAAAAGTGAGCCAAGCATTTGTACTGTGAAGTTTGAAATACTGGATAGGTGTAACAAGGACTTCTGTTGGTAAAAAGAATTATAATGTTTAACTTTTTTCTAAGATACATTCGGAAAGTGCAGCTTTTCATGAGCTTTCATCTATAAGAAAACTAATATATGCTTTTAAACCTAAACTATCTGTTGTGGTCTTGAATTGATAGGTGACTATAAATCCTACTTGTGGGACACAAAATATTGAAACCAAGATTAATGGTGACATGGTTCATAACCTCTGTGGGGTTGATTTACCAAAACTAGAGAGTGCAAAATAAGCTTCCAGGTTTTCTTGTCAAAGCTTAATTGAACAAGCTGAAGTTAGAAGCTGATTGGCTACCATGCACAGCTGCATCAGATTTTTCACTCTCCAGTCTTAGCAAATCAACCCCTGTGCATCAAACTCACTTGGACTAAAATGTGAAATATAATACCAATATTAATGTCAGTTTAATGTGTATTATTGTTCATTACCTATCTTACCCTGTACATGTTTAGCCAATCTGGTGACAATAAAAAAGAAAGTTGCCCTAGAGCCTAAAGCTGAACTGGTCATTTTGTTTCTACTCACCTTTCTCACGCACAGTTAGCGTCTTCCCATCTAATGTTCCTACATGAATGAATGAATGAAAATTGTGTATACTTTTCTTCACAAATAGATAAAAAGGGAACCAAATAAGAACACAAGAAAGTGGTCTTCCTGGGTCCAAAGACAGTTACTGTGGATATGGTGGACAATAATGGGAGAGTAGTATAAAAAATAATTAAGTTTATTAAAGTACCAAATACTAAAATGTACAAAGATATCACCAACAATTGAACAAATAAAGTTGGTCCACCAAAAAACAATGATAAATGGGCCTATCGATTGCAATATGCACACGGTATGCCCATTAGCCAGACTAACAAAAATAAACAATGACAGACATAGAAAGAAACATAGAACATACATGGTGCAGGCGCCTGTGTTCCCACAGATGCACAAGGCCCCTATGGCTAAATGCTAAATCTATTTATTGGAAACCTGATTCCTAATTACAAGGGGGCATTGTGCATGTGTGGTCCCCCGGCGAGATGGGGGTAATGGAATTGGGCCAAAAGTCATAGACAGCACCTACACTACAGGCGGAGAAACTACGGAGCCGCTGGGTCGTTATGGAAACATAGGAGATGCTGACTGCCATCCTCACACTATCAAGAGGCGGTAATGTAATCTTTTCAGCTTTTGTTTTCACTCGGCATCTCCGCATAGATCCTTTGTTAACACTTGTGTGGCATTGTTCAGGTTAAATGTGGATCTTGGGACAATATGCAGTGATATATATCAAACCACGATTAAATGACTTACACTGAACCATAAGGACAGTTCCAGGCAACTTCTAGTCATTTTGTTTTGCTATGCGAATAGCACCTGGCAGAGACCACTTCAAGTAATTGTGCGGCTCTAATTAATCACCACACCTTGAGAGAGGCTCTCTGAATGATACACTATCTATCCTATCTCAGGAATGGACGTGTGCTAATGGAATATTTTGAGCATGCGCATGCAAAACCTACCTTTGAAGTTCCCCCATTCCATTTACTATCAGCATTCAGTAGATGGTGACATTTCACAGTGGAGTTTTCACCAGTTTGGCAGTTCTACTTTTGGCCCAATTCCATTATCCCCATCTCCCCGGGGGACCACACACGCACAATGCCCCCTTGTAATTAGGAATCGGGTTTCTAATAAATATATTTGGCGTTTAACCATAGGGGCCTTGTACATCTGTGGGAACACAGGCGAATGCACCGTGTATGTTCTATGTTTCTTTCTATGTCTGTCATTGTTTGTTTATTTTTGTTAGTCTGGCTAATGGGCATACCGTGTGCATATTGCAATCGATAGGCCCATTTATCATTGTTTTTTGGTGGACCAACTTTATTTGTTCAATTGTTGGTGATATCTTTGTACACTTTAGTATTTGGTACTTTAATAAACTTAATTATTTTTTATACTACTCTCCCATTCAGGGCCATCTTTAATTTTGATTGGGCCCTGGGCAAACATTTTCTTGGGGCCCCCCCTCCATTCTGAGACATACAAAAAATAGCAGGTAGACTCAAAATCAGTTTACTGCAGCAGATCAGGCAGCGATTGCAATTGTTTGCCAGAGGTTACAGCCTATCATTACTGCTCAATGGCTGGTTTCTGGAGGTTACAACACATAATTTCTGCTTGCCGATTGGTTGCTAGAGGTTAATGTACATTATTAGCGCTCACTAATTGGTTGCTAGGGGTTACAGCACATCATTAGCATTTACTGATTGGTTGCTAGAGATTAAAGCAGATCACTACTTGTTTGCTGATTGGTTGCTAGAGGTTCATGCACATCATTACCTCTCACTGAGCAGTGGAGCAATCCCAAATAATTGAGCAAGTAAAGGAGCACATTAATACACATACTACAGGAGACAATCAGAGACTGCGGACATACTGCAGGAGACAATCAGAGACTGCGGACATACTGCAGGAGATTACCAGAGACTGCGGACATACTGCAGGAGACAATCAGAGACTGCGGACATACTGCAGGAGACACACAGAGGCTGCGGACATACTGCAGGAGACAGAGACTGCAGACATACTGCAGGAGACAATTAGAGACTGCGGAAATACTGCAGGAGAAAATCAGAGACTGCGGACATACTGCAGGAGACAATCAGAGACTGCGGACATACTGCAGGAGACAATCAGAGACTGCGGACATACTGCAGGAGACACACAGAGGCTGCGGACATACTGCAGGAGACAATCAGAGACTGCGGACATACTGCAGGAGACAATCAGAGACTGCGGAAATACTGCAGGAGCCAATCAGAGACTGCGGAAATACTGCAGGAGACAATCAGAGACTGCGGAAATACTGCAGGAGACAATCAGAGACTGCGGAAATACTGCAGGAGACAATCAGAGACTGCGGAAATACTGCAGGAGACACTCAGAGACTGCGGACATACTGCAGGAGACAATCAGAGACTGCGGAAATACTGCAGGAGACACTCAGAGACTGCGGACATACTGCAGGAGATTAACAGAGACTGCGGACAAAATGCAGGAGACAATCAGAGACTGCGGACATACTGCAGGAGATTACCAGAGACTGCGGACATACTGCAGGAGATTACCAGAGACTGCGGACATACTGCAGGAGACAATTAGAGACTATGTTCATACTGCAGGAGACAGAGACTGCGGACATACTGCAGGAGACAATTAGAGACTGCGGAAATACTGCAGGAGAAAATCAGAGACTGCGGACATACTGCAGGAGACAATCAGAGACTGCGGACATACTGCAGGAGACAATCAGAGACTGCGGACATACTGCAGGAGACACTCAGAGACTGCGGACATACTGCAGGAGATTAACAGAGACTGCGGACATAATGCAGGAGACAATCAGAGACTGCGGACATACTGCAGGAGATTACCAGAGACTGCGGACATACTGCAGGAGATTACCAGAGACTGCGGACATACTGCAGGAGACAATCAGAGACTGTGGACATACTTCAGGAGACAATCAGAGACTGCGGAAATACTGCAGGAGACAATCAGAGACTGCGGACATACTGCAGGAGACAATCAGAGACTGCGGAAATACTGCAGGAGACAATCAGAAACTGCGGACATACTGCAGGAGACACTCAGAGACTGCAGAAATACTGCAGGAGACACTCAGAGACTGCGGACATACTGCAGGAGATTAACAGAGACTGCGGACATACTGCAGGAGACAATCAGAGACTGCGGACATACTGCAGGAGACAATCAGAGACTGCGGACATACTGCAGGAGATTACCAGAGACTGCGGACATACGGCAGGAGACAATCAGAGACTGCGGACATACGGCAGGAGACAATCAGAGACTGCGGACATACTGCAGGAGACACTCAGAGGCTGCGGACATACTGCAGGAGACAATCAGAGACTGCGGACATACTGCAGGAGATTACCAGAGACTGCAGACATACTGCAGGAGACAATCAGAGACTGCGGACATACTGCAGGAGACAATCAGAAACTGCGGAAATACTGCAGGAGACAATCAGAGACTGCGGAAATACTGCAGGAGACAATCAGAGACTGCGGAAATACTGCAGGAGACAATCAGAGACTGCGGACATACTGCAGGAGATTACCAGAGACTGCAGACATACTGCAGGAGACAATCAGAGACTGTGGACATACTGCAGGAGACAATCAGAGACTGCGGACATACTGCAGGAGATTACCAGAGACTGCGGACATACTGCAGGAGATTACCAGAGACTGCGGACATACTGCAGGAGATTACCAGAGACTGCGGACATACGGCAGGAGACAATCAGAGACTGCGGACATACTGCAGGAGATTACCAGAGACTGCGGACATACTGCAGGAGATTACCAGAGACTGCGGACATACTGCAGGAGATTACCAGATACTGCGGACATACTGCAGGAGATTACCAGAGACTGCGGACATACTGCAGGATACAATCAGAGACTGCGGACATACTGCAGGAGACACTCAGAGGCTGCAGACATTATACAGGTGATGGTCAGAGAACTTTCAGCAATGCACAGCTTTACAGTTAAATAACACAACTCAGGGTTTAAACAGTCAGGCATTTTATGGTTGTAAGGACATACCTGGCCAGCCAAACTTACTACATGCATTCAGGACTGTGGGCGGGGCTTCCACTCTCTGCTCTCACTAAAGCAGCTGGGAGCTCCACTGATGCTTTGTTGGGGGGCCCACATCACCCGTGAATGGTCGCCCCGATGACAGCTTTGCAGAGTGCACAGAGGACATGGGAGGATGTATTCCGCGCTAGCCAGCTGAGAGGGGCGGGGCCGGGAGCTCCACTGACGCTCTGACCCCGCCCACGTGCAGCCTATGTACTGGGAATAGAGCGCCTGTAGTGAGAGCCAGTGATCGGAGTGGGAGTGTCATTGGAGCTCCCGGCCCCGCCCCCGGACCTCTGTATTCACCAGCCAGTATAGAGGGGGCGGGGCCGGAAGCTCCACTGACACTCGCACTCCGATCACTGGCTCTCACTACAGAAGCTCTTTTCCGAGTACACAGGCTGCATGTGGGCGGGGTCAGAGCGTCAGTGGAGCTCCCGGCCCCGCCCCCTCACAGCTGGCTAGCGAGGAATACATCCTCCCCTGTCCTCTGTGCGCTCTGCAAAGCTGTCATCGGGGCCCCAATTCACGGCTAGCGCGGGCCCCCCAACAAAGATTGGGCCCTGGGCAAGTGCCCCGTTTGCCCTGCGCTAAAGACGGCCCTGCTCCCACTATTGTCCACCATATCCACAGTATCTGTCTTTGGACCCAGGAAGACCACTTTCTTGTGTTCTTCTTTGGTTCCCTTTTTATCTATTTATGCTTGTTTTTGGTTACGGATATGGCCTCTATACCTGAGGAGTGGCACTGGGTGAGAGATTATTATCTATGACAAGGCATGAATTGTAAGGGTGGCCCCCCTTTTTGGTCTCTTTATACTTTTCTTCACGGCTATAATAGTCAACGAAGATACAAATACTCACTGTATTCATTTTCCGATTAGAAACTTTCAAATTGCTGTGCAAAACTCTGAAGTTGGAGAAACGTACAGCTGTGAAGAAGAAGTAGACACCCGGCTTTTGACATTAAGGGATCTTTTTAGATTAGAGATATAAGAGCTGTGATCGCTTAGTTCTTTTGAAGATACAGACTCTAGAGATGTCACCATGATTCTTGGTACTAGGGTTTCCCGATACCACGTTTATAAGATCAGTACAAGAACCGATAAGTACATGGCACTTTTTTCAAGTACTCGCGGATACCTATTACCGATACTTTTTTTAACATCATGTGACAGTGGCACTTATATGCAGCACTAGTGAGCACTGATAGGTGGCACTGATTATGCAGCACTGATAGGTGGCACTGACTGATGGGCACTGACTGATGGCTGGCACTGTAAGGTGGCACTGATAGGCGGCACTGATGGGTACTGATGGGCAGGCACTGATGGGCACTGAAATGCAGCACTGGTTGGCAATTGCTGGCTTGGCATAATAATTTAAATGAATGATGATTGGAAAGGAAGGATTTTGCAATGCTATATGTACAATACATATACAAGTACTCGCACAAATGCTGATAGGTACTGATTAATGGCTGTGTGTTGAGTTATTTTGAGGGGACAGCAAATTTACACTGTTATACAAGCTGTACACTCACTACTTTACATTGTATTAAAGTGTCATTTCTTCAGTGTTGTCACATGAAAGATATAATAAAATATTTACAAAATGTGAGGAGTGTACTCACTTTTGTGAGATACTGTATGTAAAGCTGGGTATACACATGCAGTTTTCTTTTTCGTTTAAAACTGACAGATTCCTGTATCAGTACATACAATTCATGATGCAGGAATCTCCCTCCGCCGCACTATTGTACTCTTACAGGGGGGACTCCCCATCCCCCCCAGAATACACAGATCAGCGCTTGCAGCCATTGGCTGCAAGTGCTGATTGAATGCTGGTTTTCCAGCAGGACTGTTCGAAAGAAGCCGGTCGTTAAGACTGTCTTCTGTTGAACAGATAGCAGTACACACATACTAAAAATCAACAGGATTTTGTATATCCTGCTTAAATCTGTTGCTAGGCCAAGGGGCATGCTACGGGCTTATCTGGTGTTTTCATGATCCCCTGCTCCTTTCCTGCCAGTGAAGCAGAATACAAATTTTATCTATGTACTTATATAGTGTACAAGACTTGTTTATATTTTTTTTAAATGTTAATTTCAAAGTGCAAAAATGAATGTTATGTTATTTTTTTAAATGCTGTCAGTCCTCTTGAATATCTTTTTCTGTTTATCTTTTTAGGCATGTTTCTGGCTGACATGATAGAAAACTATTTTGTTTCTCCAACATTATTCAGAGTTATAAGACTTGCCAGGATTGGGAGAATCTTGCGTCTCATTAAAGGAGCCAAGGGAATTCGTACTCTGCTTTTTGCTTTGATGATGTCACTTCCTGCCCTGTTCAATATTGGTCTTCTGTTGTTTTTAGTGATGTTCATTTACGCTATATTTGGAATGTCCAACTTTGCCTACGTCAAGAAAGAAGCAGGAATTGATGACATGTTTAATTTTGAAACATTTGGCAACAGTATGATTTGCTTGTTCCAAATCACTACATCAGCTGGGTGGGATGGCTTATTAGCACCTATTCTGAACAGTGGTGCACCAGACTGCGACCCAAATGCAGAACACCCTGGGAGTTCAGTGAGAGGGGATTGTGGTAACCCCTCTGTTGGGATTTTCTTCTTTGTAAGTTATATCATCATATCATTTTTAGTGGTGGTAAACATGTATATTGCTGTAATTTTGGAAAACTTTAGTGTTGCCACGGAGGAAAGTGCAGAACCCCTTGGAGAGGATGACTTTGAGATGTTTTATGAAGTTTGGGAAAAGTTTGATCCAGATGCAACACAATTTATTCAGTACAGTAAATTGCCTGATTTTGCTGACGCTCTGGATCCACCTCTTCGTATACCAAAACCAAACAGAGTTCCGCTTATTGCAATGGATCTTCCCATGGTAAGTGGTGACCGAATTCATTGCCTTGACATCTTGTTTGCCTTTACGAAGCGAGTGTTGGGTGAAGGAGACGAAATGGATAACCTTCGCCAACCAATGGAAGAGCGGTTCATGGCATCCAACCCTTCAAAGGTCTCCTATGAACCAATTACGTCTACCCTAAGGAGAAAACAAGAGGAATTGTCAGTGGTCATTATTCAGCGTTCTTTCCGGCGCTATATTTTACGGAAAACTATTAAACAAGCTTCATTAATGTATAGAAAAGATAAAATGAAAGAAGTTAATAGCTTGCCTATTAAAGAAGACCTGGTTATTGATAAGCTTAATGGGAACTCAACTTCAGATAAGACTGATATGACACCCTCTACAACATCACCTCCATCATACGATAGTGTAACAAAACCAGAAAAGGAAAAACATGAAAAAGACAAAGCAGAAAAAGAGGACAAAAGCAAAGATGCCAGGGAGAATAAAAAATAAAACTGCACATTTTTTCATTTGTGTGATAAATTGTTTACAACCTGTGAAGATGACCCATCTGTGTCAACAGGACTCCTCTGGGAGATCTATGCCAAACTGACAGTTCTTGCATACATGTACTCAAGGTCAGTGCCTATAATAAGACAGTGACCTCTTGTCAAGAGATGGTGTATCAGCCTTGACTGGTGGTTACTGTTTAAATAACCAGTTGACACTTCTTACGCAGAGGGCCAAAAACGGCTTCTCAGTCTGTTGGGACCAGTCATGGGAATGCAAACTCTTATTGTTTGTGTGTTTCACATAAAACACTGTAGTACAATAATTGTGTCCACTGTTTGCATTTTCAATTACCATACTGCCATATGTTTACAGACTTGTGTTAGTGGATCAACTGTTTTTTTTTTTTTTTTTTTTTTTTTTATAATTTGTAGGTCATTTATTTATATATGTGACTATTTTTGTATATGGGTTTTACAGTACATTGGGGATATAATACAACCTTTAAAAAAAAATATTATAAGTCTAAGAAAAAAAAAAAGACGACCACACACTGTACATGTGAGGAGGTTATTCACATTAACTCGAGCAGTCAGTGGGCACTCGTAGAAAATAAGAAGGCACACCTAAGCTTTTTCAAATATTGACATCTATGTGTGGGCGAGGATAGAAAAGTGGTTGCACCTACAATATCATCCCAGAAGTGACTGTGAAGTAACGTCACTGTAACGCAAATGGCAAATCTACTTCTTAAGGTCGTCTTGCTGCTCAAAAACCAATGAATCATAAAGAGCACTCTCCTGTTTGTCCAGATCTCTAGATCACATCTCACATTTCCCAAGTAAATTAAAAAGCGATTTTTAATGGCAGTGAGTGGCAGATATATGTTTGGATCAAAAGAGTAGAAAATATATCAATGGAGTGCATATATTAAAACCAAACAAAATGGAAGATTATTTGGATTGTGAGTGATATTTAGTGAACAAGACTATTTAATAAAACAAAAATGCCTATAAATATAGAGTAATGTCACTTATTTGTATATTTATTTTATCGAAACAGTTATATTTAATAATTATGCACTGTTAAGTTATATAATAAAATAGGGACTGTGATGATTTTTGGGGGAAAGCATATATTTAAGAAAATATATATATCATTGTTTATTAAGAAGGTTTAGAATGGATAGATGGATAGTCACTTGCAGAGAGTTAGCCATTGCACATGAATAAAATTGTGCAAGATGTGGTCAACAACTCAAGATCATTTCTCTGACCCATTATGTGCCTGTGAACTCCCGAGTCTTTGTACTATGGAATTATAATAGGTGTGTTTTGCCAAAAACTCCTATTGTGCTTGCCTAAATGGTCTGTCTCCAAAAGAACAGACCAGATGACAGCACAACATCAGTCATTTTGAAAGTGTTCCATAGTGGAATGTACAACAGAAATTATTAAGGCAAAACACACCTCCCCATAAGAAGCACGTCTATACATGCTTAACTATATAAAGTAGGTTGTGGCTGTACTATGTATAGGGCCCATGCCGTTTAACGGTTTAGACAGTAGCAATTGACAAGACTCCATTTGAAATTTTCGCTAGACCTCTGTATGAAATGCATTTCCTGTTCCAAAATCAATAGTGGGAGAATGGCCAATATATACTTCATTGATGTTTAATTTCAAGTTTGTTGATGATGATGTTGGAATTTTATGTCCACAACAACAGACTGATGTGATCACACGATGACATATTCCACAAAATGCTATCATGACACTTAAAGAGGTGTTTCATTTTATTGATTTCACTGGTGAAAACAAATTAATCAATAAATGGGTGTCTTCCCTGAATGATTGTAATTATTTTTTGACACAAACTCATGCAAAATAAACTGTTGCTTCATAAATGAAGAAATAGCTGTGTTACACTGTTGCCAAAACCAGTTGTGTACTGTCTTAACAATTCTGTGTTACAAAAAAAAGTGATAGTACCTTACAGATGTTAATGTAGACTCGGTCTTTTGAAAAAATGCAAGTGTTTTGATAATATATTATACAAACTGTCTTGAATGTACATTGTAGATAAAACAGCAATTGTATTCCACTTAGCATGTCACTGTATGGGACTCCTTCAACATATATTCCATACAAAGTGTCTTAATTATATTTTTGTCTTATACAGTGTACAGGATACCGTATGGACACAAAACATTAACATAAATGCAGGGCCCCCATTCATCACATTTTTTTTTATTACGTCTGAAAAAAAAAATCTTTACCTGGATCTTTATGTGACATTTTCTAAGATTCTTTATTTCAGCTGATAGTTGAAAATTAATAAAAATAAGTATTGGCTACTTAAATTATGTTTGGGTATGTGGTATAATTAATGGATTGAGTTTTATTGCTGGTTGCTTATTTTTACATAAGTGTCTGTCAGGTCTAGTAGCAATTCTTAGCTTTTTTTTCAATAACTTTCCATTTCAGTATAAAGAAATTTAGATGGATTTATTAAATACAAAGAATGATTATTTAGACTAGTCCGGCTACACTCACTTAAAGTGTTACTAAACCCAGGACCCTGCATTCACTATATCTGGTCTCCCACAGTACACAGAACATGGAAATGCAATTACTTTAGTAAATATAAACTGCTAAATACCGTTTCTCATCAGCAGAATATAGCAGTCTTGTGACTTCTATGAGTGTCTGGTTAAAGCTTGTAGGAGGAGTTTTCATTCTGCACTGACTGTCCTATCAGGATGCAGGGCCCCTGACCCTCTGTCTGGACAGTGTTGATGAGCCCTGTGCTGATCACATGCACCCTCCTAAGAAAAAAAAAAAAACTCTCTAGCAATACAAACCAAACTGAGCGTGTGCAGCCTGTCCCCTGGCTCTGTATTATCAGGAAATATATTGGGGACAGTGGAAGAAGGGGAGAGCCTTTTTACACAATGCAGAGGATTAACCCCCTTAGGTTACACAGTGAGTATAATAAGCATGCTTTATTGGATATATAGACTGATTTTACTGTTGTGGGTTTAGTAACACTTTAAATAAATGATATGCAAGTCAAAGTCCTATTTATATTTGAATTACTAAGCACTTGATTGGGTATTTGAGGTGAACAGATTATTATTGAGCTGACTAAATACTGACTGTCCAATGCACCTTGCTGATGGACATGCATGACAACACACTAATATGTATTGTGCTGCGCTGCCAGAAACGGTACATGCATCTTTTTTGGTGCGTTTGGCAACCCGCTGACGTAAATAGTCTTCTGCAATGCAATGCATTTTCATGTGCAGAATAACACATTAGCGCCCTGCAATAGTGTGCATGTGCCTTGATTCTTTAGTCATCTTAAGGTAAGTCTTTCTATTGATTACAGGAGAACATCAGTCACCAAAAATAATATGCCCATTTTTTCCAGCAGCAATCATGTGCAGATGGTTTTCTAAGCCTAAAAACTGGGAACAATTTTTTTTTTTGCCAATCTATTCATCAGAAAAATACAAAGCAGGAGTGACATATAGACGCCGCAACATAATACAACATTATTTGTTTATACTTTATTTTTGCAGAGGCACATATTATATGTTAAAAATATCTTTGTATATAAATTTCGATATTAGCAGATACAGTGTCACTATATTTACATATGGTTTCTACAGCAATTTTTAATAGTGCAATGCGATTATACTTTCTGCCATGCAACAATATAAGTATAATACTTATATGTGCATTTCCCAGTGGCATTTCCCCTGGAGTTTAATTATTTAAGGTGTCCATTTTCAGTGAGCCTGTTAGATTGGCCATTGACTAAAGGGATGTGGTGGATTGTGCAGGCACAAACTAACCACCAAGAGGCATGTCAGTTAGTGAGTCAATACATAATTATATGCTTGGCTTTCTGAGTACACATGTTTATGTGAATGTTGAAGGAGGGAGTGTGGGCAAGTGGGGGGGAAAGAATACACACAGTCATGTTTAACCATGTTTAGCCATGCATTGCTATCACAGACATGAAATCAGCCCCCAGTACAGATAAAATGAACCTAGGGCTGGATTTCCATTACCAAAGCCTGTAGGCGCTCTATGTAACCTCCCTCTGCTAGGATCACTTACATAGGATGTGTCCTGATCTAACCTGGTTTAGAATATTGAGATAATGTGTCATTGGCATTATTTTAGATTCATTTTCTCACTTATGATGGGACATCCATGGCTAATAATTCTAAAAGGTAATGCAGCCGCTTTGCCCATGCCTACTGTGCCCAATGGTAACTCCATGATTAAATGTGCCAGGTTGGGGAATAGCTATCTCATTTCCATAACCAGCTGTTGTTTCTCCTCGTTTGGTTTTGCTGTTGCATTCAAACATAGGTTGGTGGATCCAATAAATCATGTCCTTGTTTGTGCAATCTTAAAATTAGGCAGAACAACATATTTTCCACTGGCATAGTAGAGTTAAAAAACTGATTATTGTAGAATAGAAAACTTTTACATTTTTGTTAAAGAAAAACTTTTTTTAAAAAACCTAAAACATTATTTAGTATTTTGTAACATGTTTTGCACTTTACTTTTTCACAATACCTATCTTTAAAGCTTTAACTTTTTCCAGTTTGAATTTCTATAGATTAAAGATGATGTACACACAAAATCATTTTGTTGGGGTTGATCAATTATGGAATATGGTCTTCTGAAAGATCTTCAATATATAATATATATACAGTGGGGACGGAAAGTATTCAGACCCCCTTACATTTTTCACTCTTTGTTATATTGCAGTCACTTGCTAAAATCATTTAAGTTCATTTTTTTCCTCATTAATGTACACACAGCACCCCATATTGACAGAAAAACACAGAATTGTTGACATGTTTGCAGATTTATTAAAAAAGAAAAACTGAAATATCACATGGTCCTAAGTATTCAGACCCTTTGCTCAGTATTTAGTAGAAGCACCCTTTTGATCTAATACAGCCATGAGTCTTTTGGGGAAAGATGCAACAAGTTTTTCACACCTGGATTTGGGGATCCTCTGCCATTCCTCCTTGCAGATCCTCTCCAGTTCTGTCAGGTTGGATGGTAAACGTTGGTGGACAGCCATTTTTAGGTCTCTCCAGAGATGCTCAATTGGGTTTAAATCAGGGCTCTGGCTGGGCCATTCAAGAACAGTCACGGAGTTGTTGTGAAGCCACTCCTTCATTATTTTAGCTGTGTGCTTAGGGTCATTGTCTTGTTGGAAGGTAAATCTTCGGCCCAGTCTGAGGTCCTGAGCACTCTGGAGAAGGTTTTCGTCCAGGATATCCCTGCACTTGGCCGCATTCATCTTTCCCTCGATTGCAACCAGTTGTCCTGTCCCTGCAGCTGAAAAACACCCCCACAGCATGATGCTGCCACCACCATGCTTCAGGTGATGAGCAGTGCCTGGTTTTCTCCACACACCGCTTAGAATTAAGGCCAAAAAGTTCTATCTTGGTCTCATCAGACCAAAGAATCTTATTTCTCACCATCTTGGAGTCCTTCAGGTGTTTTTTAGCGAATTCCATGCGGGCTTTCATGTGTCTTGCACTGAGGAGAGGCTTCCGTCGAGCCACTCTGCCATAAAGCCCCAACTGGTGGAGGGCTGCAGTGATGGTTGACTTTCTACAACTTTCCCCCATCTCCCGACTGCATCTCTGGAGCTCAGCCACAGTGATCTTTGGGTTCTTCTTTACCTTTCTCACCAAGGCTCTTCTCCCCCGATAGCTCAGTTTGGCCAGATGGCCAGCTCTAGGAAGGGTTCTGGTCATCCCAAACGTCTTCCATTTAAGGATTATGGAGGCCACTGTGCTCTTGGGAACCTTAAGTGCAGCAGAAATTTTTTTGTAACCTTGGCCAGATCTGTGCCTTGGCACAATTCTGTCTCAGAGCTCTTCAGGCAGTTCCTTTGACCTCATGATTCTCATTTGCTCTGACATGCACTGTGAGCTGTAAGGTCTTATATAGACACGTGTGTGGCTTTCCTAATCAAGTACAATCAGTATAATCAAACACAGCTGGACTCAAATGAAGATGTAGAACCATCTCAAGGATGATCAGAAGAAATGGACAGCACCTGAGTTAAATATATGAGTGTCACAGCAAAGGGTCTGAATACTTAGGACCATGTGATATTTCAGTTTTTCTTTTTTAATAAATCTGCAAAAATGTCAACAATTCTGTGTTTTTCTGTCAATATGGGGTGCTGTTTGTGCATTAATGAGGAAAAATGAACTTAAATGATTTTAGCAAATGGCTGCAATATAACAAAGAGTAAAAAAATGAATGGGGTCTGAATACTTTCTGTCCCCACTGTATATATATATATATATATAGTATTCCTACTAACAGAGATAATATAGGTATATGAATATAAATATTTTTGGGGAGGTGTTTACTATAAAGTTTTTGTTTTTTTTCACAGAGAACCTTTCTTTTTATCGATCTTAAATACAAAACCAAAAATGTCATCTTTTGCAGCTTAGATGTTGTGGCTGAATTCGTTTTCTTTTTCCTTCTGTTTTCACCTGGTGATCTGGCTAATAACACACCTTCTGTCCCCATTCTGGTAGGAACACAGGGGACACCTTTGGACAGCAGCATTGTCAGTCTGGGGGTGGGGAATGTTAGATGTACTAGTAGATTTAGACACACTAACAAACTGAAAGTGGTTGTAAAGCCTTAAAGTGTTTGTAACCCTAAAAAGAAAAAAAAAAAAAGATCCAGTTTCTTTAAAGCATGAACAACAGCACAGTGCTTGTGCTGTGTAATTTGGCCCCTTGTATCATATAAAATACCGTATCTGGATGATCCTGCCTGGATCTGCCCTCCCCCCTTTAAACTGACCACGGTTTATCATGGCTGCTGAACCCTGACACCATGGTAAGTTTATATCATCTGCACTACATTTCTGAGTGTTCTTTTTACTATTCCCTCTGTTACATTAAATAATGTGCCCCAGTGTATGTGTTATTTTTTAAATAAGCCGATGTATACCTTTTTCATAGTGCCGCTCGGCGCTCACGTGACCGGCCGCCTCTCTCCTCCTCCTGGCTGATGTCAGAGGCTGATTCTCAGCCCCTCCCGCTGTAGCTGTCACATCGAGAGCGTGGAGAGGCAGCCGGTCACATGAGCACCGAGAAGCGCTATAAAATAAGATATATAGTGACTTATTTTTAAAAAAAAAACATACACTGGATACATCATTTATTGTAACAGCGGGGATTGTAGAAAGAAGACTCAGTGGCTTAACAACCACTGTAAGGTTTTTCACCTTAATGCATTTTATGCATTAAGGTGAAAAACCTTCTGGGGTGCAGCTCCCCCCCAGATCCTCACCTTTTCTTACCTGAGCCTGATTCGTTCTAGCGATGTGCATGATCACCGCAGCTCCAGCTGCTGTCTCTCTCCTCATTGGACAGATTGATAGCAGCCGCAGCCATTGGCTCCCGCTGCTGTCAATCAAATCCTGTGACCCGGGAGCAGGGGGGCGGGTTCGGGTCCCACTGTCTGTGTTAATGGACAGAAGGAGGGGCCTGAAGCACCGGCGGGGGACCCCAGAAGAAGAGGATCAGTGCTGAAGGTTTATAAACACTTGAAGCCAAAGCTCCAGCTCACACTTTATAAGCAGTTGCAGCAACGGTTTTGTTCCTAAAGATTGATAAAGGTTTTACATAAATAAATTAACGCCGATCCGATCATTGTAAGCACCCCTGTCAGTGTTAAATGGTTTGTCTCAACCCTGTAACTGCTACATATGCAGGACAACTTTTTCTGTTGAAAAACAACAGACTTACTATCCAGATCACCAGGGGAAAATTAAGGAAAGAAAGCCTATAAAAACAAATGCAGCCATCACATCTAAGAATTGGGAAGTTGCAATATAATAACATGTTTTGCTTTTGAGTTTAATACCGCTTTAAGGGTGATTTATTAATGGAACAATTTACTCTGGCTTAGTGGACTGGATTTAACTTAAAAAGAATACAAAATTGTAAATTCTGCAGAATCTGCCTTGATGTTTGCAACACAGGTTGACTTGGCCACCATTAGAATAACGCCTTCAAAGTGAAATTTCGATTTTTGTCGCTCTTCACTCAGCCCAACTGATAGTTTAAATGCAGATTCCTGGGCTAACAAAAAACTACTCACTGTAGATTTTTAGGGGTATTTATTTTGCTTTCAGGAAAGATCAGTGATGGCAGCCTACCTATTTAACTTAACATAGATTTACTGTAAAGCTAAACTCCAGTCAGCCATAAAAATCGCTGATGCCAGGGGACAGGGGAGCAATAAATAAGGTACATATTCCACTACTTCCAAAACTTTCCTTAGATTAAACCAGCATTGACACCTTACTTTTTGGGGATAGGGGTAAGGGAGCCGCCTTCTACTAATTTTTTTTATGGCTGACTGGAGTTCAGCTTTAAAGGAAAACAAGTCACAGAGATGCTGTTGTAGGCATGACACTCAGGACTCAAGGAAAACTAGTGACGTAAGTTAGGGTGGCTAACTTCTCTGATGATCAAAAACATTTTAATTCTGAGATACGTGTTTATGCCTTCAGTACATTATTCCATCCTTGAACCACTGTGCAGACAGTGGGTGTGCATATTGTTACATTGCTCCCTATGGTTCTGGTGGCACTGAGAGCTGTGCTGCTTAAACAGTTGATTCCCTTTACCGATATTAGGTTAGTGACAGGTTCACCTTAAAACACTGCTAAAAATATTTATTTCCTGCCTGTTTAGTTTTTAGTGGATTTTGGCACACAGGTTCATCAACATGCAAGTTAGCAGTGCTACAACCCATGTAATTTATTCCAAAATAATGATGATCATCGATTCTTTACAATGTTACCAGTTTTTACACAATCTTTCGCATGTTTTTCTATGTTTTGTGCTTCATTTGCTGAAGCACTAAATTGTATAATTCCCTCATTGTAAATAATGCATTAATAAATTGTAGTACTTTTAATAAATATTAAAAAATTTCAAGAGTGTTTTCTTTATAACAGTATGTTCCATAATCCAATCTAAATATTCAACAAGATTTTTCTTTTTTTTTTTTTTTTACGTAAAAGTGAACTACACCGCTAAATGCATTTATCAAAATATATTAAGGAAATTACAAAAAGATTACCTTAGGTCCATTGGTCTCCATTGCTGTCGCCACCACCATTATGACAAATGACAGCCGGACCCCTCAGATACATTATCTTTTGGACATTAGTTTTGAATGGGGCGGTGACACTGATCTTTCTCCTTTGCCCTTAAACTACCAGTAGGAGGTTGAAGTGACAGTAAGGCAGTGGCCAATCAGACTTTGAGGGCCCCTACTTCAGTAGAGAGTTCAGCACGTTAGGGTTGTAAGACGTATATTGGTTAATAATGACAGCGGGAGGGACTCTAAAATGTTAGGGCTGTTTAAAATTCGTATTGTATTTTCCTTACTTTGGAACATCAAGAACTTATATAGGAACTTTGCTCTGGAAAAAAGTCAGAAGCTACAAATACTGTAGCTGCTGACTTTTTTAATAAACATGCACTTACCAGTCCAGGGATCCAGTCCTGACCTCGCCCAGGCCAGTTCTTCAGCTATCTTCAGGTCCCCGGAGCCGCATCTTGGCTACTGGAAGCCAGCTGTGACTTCCTGGTGTTTCACAATTGGCTTCCAATGGCGAATGCGCAAGTAGCGCTGCACTTTCTTAATAGACCCGTGTGTCCCGGGAGGTTGCGGATGGGGCTGGAGAAAGAAAAAAAAAATCACAAATAGAAATCAGAAATAGGTACCCACTCCAAGGAAAAAACTCCAATCTAAGGGGGGGGGTGTTCCAGGGGTTGTAGAAAACAAGGAACTTCCTTGTTAGATGAAGTTCTGCTTTAAAATGATAGAACTGTAGTATATTTCAAAAAATTTAATTACAAACGGGCAGTTAAGATCAGTGTACAGAATATGTGCAAAAAGAAAATTTCAATAATAGAGTTACTGATTCAGGTTGTGCTAATATATATAGTACAGGAACAAAAAATAAGCATCCTTGTAATACAGTATATGAATTTCTTTTTTAAAGCAACTCTATGATCAGAAGAATAATGCCACAAATAAAAGCCTTAGACGGAAGCTGCTGTTCTTTGACTGCTTCTGCTGATTGTTATCAGGTATATTAGCCCCACCTTCTCTGTGGATTGCAGAACACCCCCTCTAAGTTACAGAGATGAGGGAAATGGGGGGATGTTCTGTATTCCTGTCCTAGGGTGGCAATCCCTGTTCCTCAATAGATTCTGTGCAGTGAGTGAATGTTGTTACCCTAAGGCACGAATTGCGTTACTGGTAAAATCACTGAATGATAATTAAAAAAAAAAATAATGAAAAAGAAAGAAAACAAATACACATCACATCTAAAGACTGATAGGCTTAAATATATCACATTTTGTTGCATGAACATGAAACTGTATTCATACAATGGAAAATTGCTAGCAGGCAGGCTTTTATTGCATTGATTTATATTTTCGGCATGTCTTGGTGCCAGGAAGAGTCAACTACCATATACGAGCAAGGGAGTTACATCATCTTGGGCCAGCCAATCAAGTTGGCCAATGATGCTAAAACAGGAAGAAGATCAGGCGAAGATGCCAGCAACAGTAAGGGAACTTGCAGATGTTGCATGGCTGGAGGTAACTGTAGCAGACTTTAGTTCCACTTTAAGTTACAGACTTTGGCAGAAAACACCATAGAGTTCATAGTGTTTAATATGTAACATGGGGGCCAATTCACTAAGAGTTAAATAATGGCTAGTATGCAGTAAAATACCGCATGTGGTAACAATTGTGCAAGGGTTCAATTCACTAAGAATTTGGAGTTAAATACTGAAAGCGGTATCTGTTCGATTTAGCGGTAATTACCACATTAGTTAATGCGGTAATTTACCGCATTGAGCTGGTTGCTAAGGAGCGAGCCGGGAAGCCGGCTGCCGCATCTTTAACAACGATGACTCATCAGCCCGCTGACAGCTAAATGTAAAAAAAAGAGCCGACAATTAAAAAGTATGAAAAAAAAAATCCATACTAGACCCTTATCCAAGCATGCAGCACGGAAGGTCAGGAAAGGGGGGGATGAGCGAGCGCCCTCCTCCTGAGCCATACCAGGCCACATGCCCTCAACATGGGGGGGTGGGTGCTTTGGGGCGGGGGGGCTCTGCCAAGGACCTCATCCCCACAACCGTGGCCGGTGGTTGTGGGGGTCTGCGGGCAGGGGGTTAATCGGAATCTGGAAGCCCCTTTAAGAAGGGGGGCCCCCAGATCCCTGCCAAAAAAGTGTCACAAGGTAATAAAAACACAGACACAGTATTTGACAATTCTTTTATTAAAAAATAAAAAAATAGTGCTCCCTGATGTAAATCCACCGTCAATCATGCCGCCCACCAGACCCGGAAAAAAAAAGACGCTCCCACCGCTGGGTGAAGGCTGGCTGCCTACTGCAGGCTCCGCCATCTAACATTTTTTATATAGGTAAGGGGTGGGGCCACCTGGCTACATCACCTGGTGGCCCCATCCCTTGTGGCATCACCAACCCAGCATGCACCAGTCCGTAACATCACAAGGGGGCGGGCCCACCAGGTGACATAGCCAGGTGGTCCCGCCCCTTACCTATATAGGAAATGTCAGACGGCGGAGCCAACTAGGCAGCCAACTTTCACCGACGGTGGGAGGAGCTTTTTCTTTTTTTTCTTTATCGGATTCAGAGGGCGGCGTGATTGGCGGTGGATTTACAACGGGGACACTATTTTTTATTAAAAAAGAATTGTCAAAAACTGTGCCTGTGTTTTCATTACCTTGTGACACTTTTTTAGTGAATGGGTAGGGGTACGATGTACCTTATACTCATTCACAAAGAGGGGGGCTGGGATCTGGGGGCTAAAGGAGGTTTCCAGATTCCAATTAGCCCCCTGCCCGCAGAACCCCACAACCACTGGCCATGGTTGTGGGGATGAGGCCCTTGTCAGAGCCCCCCTTCCCCAAAGCACCCACCCCCCCATGTTGAGGGCATGTGGCCTGGTATGGTTCAGGAGGTCAGGAGGACGAACGAGCGCCCCCCACCCTTTACTGACCTTCCGGGCTGTATGTCTGGACAAGGGTCTGGTATGGATTTTGGGGGGACCCCAAGAAATTGTTTTTTTATTTTGCCGTGGGGTTCCCCGCAAAATCCATATCAGACCTGAAGGGCCTGGTATGGACGGATGGGGGGGGGGGCCACGCTGTTTTTTTTTTTTTTCATACTTTTTAATTGTCTGCTTTTTTCTTACAATCAGCTGTGAACAGGGAAAACCGCTGACAGATGCTGAGTTATCGGTTGTTAAGGACGCGGCTTAGCAACCAGCTATTTGTCAAAAAACAGCGAATACCGCATGTGATACCGCCAGCAAAACCCTGGTGGTAATTATGCTTTTTTACTCTCTGGTCTGTTTGTGAAATGATCTTAAGAGCTTTTTATGCAATATTTACATTATTTTTTTGGTAAATACTGCTTAATCGTTTTTTGTTTTTTTTGTGAATTGGACTTAATTTACCGCATGCAATAATTTATGCAAATCAGTAACATGATACCCTTATTGCATGCGGTAAACGTTAGTGAATTGGCCCCATGTTTGCCTAAACTGGTTGGCCTAGGCCCCAGACTGAATTAAGTGCTCAGTTCTTGCTAACAGATTCTGTTTTAGTTATTTGTATTTTTCATCACAGTGGTTAAAAACAAATGTTTCAGCTGAGATATTACACTACATTTTCATAGACACAAAAATTGTACCTTTAAAAAATACTTTGAATGTATTCCATAATTGCAGGGAAGAAATATTGTTTTAGCTATAACAACAGATTCAGGTTATGATCCTTGAAGTACGCTACCTGCCTGTACCTTGCATTCCAATAAATTCCTGAGCAGAAATACCAGCTCTGTATTGAGAAGGGTTACAGGGGTGAGCAAAGCCAGCCAAGAATTAGTGTTCCGGTTAAACAAATGTTTGAAAAAAAAAACCTTTTAAAATACATTTGCCATAACTCCATCAGTATCACCAGCAAAGCAGCTTCATTATTATCCCATTAAAGAAGAAGAGAATTGTGCACTGCATTTCGAGATTTTATAATTTGCCACGTCACGAATGTTAATTCTCCATTACGAACGCTAGTTTACAAGACTGACCACTCCGGCTTGTTCCTTGCTGCCGATCATGCATGTTTGTGCTTTCGACTTTTGTGTGACGGATTTGTGTACTGACCATATGAAAATCAGACGTCTGCCGAAAATCTACTAGCCTGTCATCCAACATTTGTTGGCCAACAACAATTGTCAAAAGGAGCATACTAACGGTAAGATTTTAGGACAACAGTCTATCAACAGACAATCCCCTGCCAACAATCGTACCATGTGTACGAGGCTTTAGAAATCCTCCTAAAGGTGCACCGTCTCATCTGTTTTTAGCATAGATCGCCACCTATTGGCTGTGAGGGGAACTGCACTGTTCTAGACCAAGAAAGAAGGGGACGTTTTTATCATTTATTTCTGTCAGATTATTAATTTAAATATAAACTACTTGACATGTTGGGATAAGACCAAAACTACTTCTCTAACCAGTTATTATCGCCCAAAGCAATTAGGTGCATGATGAATCAAATGAAAAATCAAATTTCTTCATCAATTTAGGCCAATATGTATTCTGCTACATATTTTTGGTAAAAAAAATCCCAATAAGTGTATATTGATTGGTTTGCACAAAAGTTATAGCGTCTACAAACTAAGGGGTATTTTTATTTATTTATTATTTTTTTACTAGTAATGGCGGTGATCAGTGACTTATAGCAGGACTGCGATATTGCGGTGGACAATCGGGACACTAACTGACACTTTTTGGGGAACAAGTGACACTAATACAGTGATCAGAGCTAAACATATGCACTGTCACTGTACTAATGACACTGGCTGGTGGATGGGTTAAACATCAGGGGGAATCAAAAGGTTAACTGTGTGCCTAACCAGTGTTCTCTGTGGGGGAGGTGCTTTTACTAGGGAAAGTCATTGATCCATGTTCCTGCTTTGCAGAGAGCAAGAGAAAAAAAAACTGCAAGACAATAGTATAATGTGCTAGTATGCATCGCATACTAGCACATTATGAAATACTTACCTTAGAATGAAGCCCCCGCAGGGGCGCCCAATCACCGTTGAGGAGGCTGACATGTTCCCTCGGAGTCTCTTCTGGGTTCGCAGGCTCCGGCGATGTGTGTGGCCGGAGCCACAATGATGTCACTCCCGCACGCAACATGTGCGCGGGAGCCCTCTGTTCTGGCAGGGAGTTCTGAAGTTCCGTGTCAGCGGTTGTATGCATGGTGAATATCTCCTAAACCGTGCAGGTTTAGGAGATAATCATTTTACCTACAGGTAAGCCTTATGATAGGCATACCTGTAGGTAAAAATCACCAAGCGGGTATACAACCGCTTTTAAAGAATAGAAGACAGGTATTTAGAAAATCCAAATCCCCAGCAAGTGGCTGGGGATTAGAATTTTACCACCCCAAAAAATACACAAAAAAATTCCCAATTCACTCAATCCACAGGGATAAAACCAGAGTAAGTTGATTCAACCTTTTTGTCACTGGAGACCGGTGTCATGGAAGAACATTTTGCCAAGTACCGGGTTTGCCGCTTCAATGATCACCACACCATGGTTGATATGGGGTTAGGATGATTGAAGCGCAAAATTTCTTTTATAACATTGTAATGTACAATAAAATAGCTCAACTCTCCATAATGCAGATTCAGTGGGATCCCTGAGTGTGTCACTTGCCACTGTCGCCTGTCACCAGATGCAGTGTGTCTCTTCCCACTGTTGCCTGTCACCAGATGCAGTGTGTCTCTTCCCACTGTCGCCTGTCATCAGATGCAGTGCGGCACTTGCCACCTTTGCCTGTCACCAGATGCAGTGCGTCACTTGCCACCACTGCCTGTCAGCAGATGCAGCATGTAATTTGCCACCATTGCCTGTCACCAGATGCAGAGCGTCTCTTGCCACCTTTGCCTGTCACCAGATGCAGCGTGTCACTTGCCACCACTGCCTGTCACCAGATGCAGCATGTCATTTGCCACTGTCGCCTGTCACCAGATGCAGGGTGTCTCTTGCCACCGTTGCCTGTCACCTGATACAGCGTGTCTTTTCCTACTGTCACCTGTTACCAGATGCAGCGTGTAATTTGCCACCGTTGCCTGTCACCGGATGCATCGTGTCACTTGCCACCATTACCTGTAACCAAATGCAGCGTATCACTTGCCACCGTTGCCTGTCACCAGATGCCGTGTGTCTCTTGCCACCGTCGCCTGTCACCAGATGCCGCGTGTCTCTTCCCACTGTCACCTGTCACCAGATGCCGCGTGTCTCTTCCCACTGTCACCTGTCACCAGATGCAGCGTGTCTCTTCCCACTGTCGCCTGTCACGAGATGCAGCGTGTCTCTTCCCACTGTCGCCTGTCACCAGATGCAGCGTGTCTCTTCCCACTGTCGCCTGTCACGAGATGCAGCGTTTCGTCCTATCCTAGAGTGAAAGGGCGGAACAGTAAGGATGCAGGGCGGGCGGTGAGAGATGGTGCCATCTCTCTGCTCGAGTGCTGCACCTCGATCAGTGCAGCCTTTGCGGCCCGGCTACAAATACAGCAAATACCAGCACTGGGGACTCCCACTCTATAAAATATTTAAGGTTACCAATCTGCCAAAACAGCAAACACAGTATAAGTCAATTTATTAGAACACAGGTAGCCCCAGCAGAGAACCACAGTAAGGGCCCTTTCACACAGTTCTGTGCAGTGCGATTTCACCACACCGTACCAAAAGTAGTGCATGCACTACTTTTTGAAAGGCACGGCAACTGGATCACATGGTCCTTTTGTACCATGAGATTCATTGAGGGCAAACAACACTGTGTTTGCAAGCTGCATTTGGGGTGTCGTTAACTTTGCACTGACACCTGCAGAAGATCACAGTGCAACTGGAATGCGGTGCGGGAAGCCGCACAGAAACGTAGCTTTCCTGCATCACATTCTAGTGTAAATGACCCTAAAACTGTAGTCCTATGCAGCCCGGGATGGTGGAGCAGGGAACTCTCTCAGGGACCATTCACATTGGAATGCTTTGCGGGAAACCTGCATTCTCCGCACTGCCCTTGTGATCTGCAGTGGGTGTCAATGCAAAGTTCAGGACACCCAAAATGCAGGTCATAATTGCAGTGCGTTTGCATGCATCGGATCACATGGTACAGAAGTACCATACAATCCAATTGCAGTGCATTTCTAAAAGTAGTGCATGCACTACTTTTGGCATGGTGCGGTGTGATTTCAGCCCATTTGAAATGAATGGGCTGAAATCGCACTGCATTGCACCCAGATCACATGTGAATCTCACAGGGAGGCATAGCACTTTCCTGTGTAATTCATATTGTGAAAGTGCCCTTAAGTTGTGAAAAATGAACAAAGAACCTAGTGCAAAAGAGCCTCTATTTGTAGCATAAAACAAATGGAAAAGAAATCATCCATTAACCAGTTTCCACCTGGCCTATAGCAGATTGACGGCCAGGTGACATCCTCCCCTTCTTGGCACGCAGCAATCGGTGGTGAGCCGTGTTCCCCAGACACAGAGCATCACTGATCAGGGTAAAGAGCCAATAACGCTGGCTCCTTACCATGTGATCAGCTGTGTCCAATCACAGATGATCACATGTAAACAAATGCCGGTTAGCAGCATTTCTAATCCTCTAATCCTGTGATGGGGGACATTTACATTGATAACCAGGGCACTGATTATCAGTGCAGCAAGTCAGTGCCACTTTATCAGTGCAGCCTCATCAGTGTCCATCAGTGCAGCCTCATCACTGTCCATCAGTGCAGCCTCATCAGTGCCGTCCCATCAGTGCTCTATGATAAATAAAAATGGTGTTGCACAAACTCAAATATCAGTGAATCTGCAAATTAAGATAGTATCATATCCTGTGATATATAATCATCAAAAGAATATAAATAACGTGCATACAATCATAATACATATACAATGCCTTGCAAAAGTATTCACCCCCCCTTGGCATTTTTTGTGTTTTGTTGCCTCACAACCTGGAATTAACATAGATTCTTTGAGGATTTGCATGATTTAATTTGCAGAACATGCTCACAACTTTGAAGATTTTTTTTTTATTGTGAAGCAAACAACAAATAGAACAAAATAACAAAAAAATTCAATGTGCATAACTATTCACTCTCCTAAAGTCAATACTTTGTAGAGCCACCTTTTGCGGCTATCACAGCTCCAAGTCGCTATGGATAAGTCTCTATGAGCTTGCCACATCTTACCACTGGGATTTTTGCCCATTCCTCTTTGGAAAACTGCTCCAGCTCCTTCAAGTTGGATGGTTTGCGCTTGTGAACAGCAATCTTTAAATCTGACCACAGATTTTCTATTGGATTGAAGTCTGGGCTTTGACTAGGCCATTCAAACACATTTACATGTTTCTCTTAAACCACTCAAGTGTTGCTTTAGTAGTGTGTTTGGGGTCATTGTCCTGCTGGAAGGTGAACCTCCATCCTAGCCTCAAATCACACACAGAGTGGTACAGGTTTTGTTCAAGAATATCCCTGTATTTAGCACCATCCAGCTTTCCCTCAACTCTGACCAATTTCCCAGTCCTGACTGCTGAAAAACATCCCCACAGCATGATGCTGCCACCACCATGTTTCACTGTGGGGATGGTGTTCTTTGGGTGATGTGATGTGTTGGGTTTGCACCAGACATAATGTTTTCTTTGGCCAAAAAGTTCAATTTTAGTCTCATCAGACCAGAGCACCTTCCTCCATACATTTTGGGAGTCTCCCACATGCCTTTTTGCAAACTCAAAACGTGCCATTTTGTTTTTTGCTGAAAGTAATGGCTTTCTTCTGGGCACTCTGCCATAAAGCCCAACTCTATGGAGCGTCCTATGTACAGATACTCCAGTCTCTGCTGTGGAACTCTGCAGCTCCTTCAGGGTTACCTTAGGTCTCTGTGCTGCCTCTCTGATTAATGCCATCCTTGCCCGGATCATTGAGTTTTTGTGTGCGGCCGTCTCTTTGCAGGTATGCTGTTGTGCCATGTTCTTTTCAATTTGGTTATGATAGATTTGATGGTGCTCCTAGGGATCATCAAAGATTTGGATATTTTTTTTATAACCTAACCCTGACTTGTACTTCTCAACAACATTGTCCCTTACTTGTTTGAAGAGTTCCTTGGTCTTCATGACAGTGTTTGGTTAGTGGTGCCTCTTGCTTAGGTGTTGCAGCCTCTGGGGCCTTTCAAAAAGTTGTGTATATGTAATGACATATCATGTGACACTTAGATTGCACACAGGTGGACATCATTTCAGTAATTATGTGACTTCTGAAGGTAATTGGTTGCACCAGAGCTTTATATGGGCTTCATAACAAAGGGGGTGAATACATACGCACATGCCAATTATCAGTTTTTTATTTCTGAAAAAAAGTTTTATGTATATATTTTTCTAATTTTACTTCACCAACTTAGACTATTGTGTTCTGATCTATCACATATAATTCAGATTAAAAAAAACATTGAACTAAAGGCTGTAATGTAACAAAATAGGTAAAAAGCCAAGGGGGGGGGGGAAATACTTTTGCAAGGCACTGTATAAAGTGCATAATAATGCGCAATCCGTTGCATAAAGTGCATCAATATATTAAATTGTCTAACAGTTCCTAAAGTGCTTCTTATGGGGATTTACATAGACAACCTTGGTGTGCTTTCACCTCCTTGAGACACCGCTGTGCTCCCAGAACTCTCACCTTAAAGGGTAATCATATGAGCCTTTTGACAATCTGTAATGTGTGGCAGGTGATGTGGCAAGTGACAATCTGGGACGTGGCAAGTGACAATCTGTAATGTGTGGCAGGTGACGTGGCAAGTGACAATCTGGGACGTGGCAAGTGGACAATAGGCAACATGTGGCAGGTGACATTCTGCAACATGTGACAAGTGACAATCTGCATCTGGTGGCAGGCGACGTGGCAAGTGGACAATCCGCAACGTGTGGCAGGTGATGTGGCAAGTGACATTCCGTGACAAGTTGCATCTGGTGGCAGGCGACGGTGGCAAGTGAAACGCTCAGGGCTCCCACTGATTCTGCATTATGGTGAGTTGAACTATTTCATTTTATATAACAGAACAGAAATTGGTTAGAAGGCATGGAGGTCAGCAATGTGTGTCCTTCAGGGACTGCATACAGTATAGTGCATACTTTGTTGTTCAAAATTAATATACGCTGTTGCCTGGGTACTGTGCCACATAGGTGCGGTAATCTGTTGTTCATTGGCATTAGTTCATTTTTTTTGTGGGGGGGGGCTGTTTGCAGGAGGGGGCCCATACAACATTTTGCTATGGGGCCCTGTGATTTCTAGTTACGCCCCTGATCTATTCCCCTAGTAAAAGCACCTCTCACGGTATAGTAAAACACTGATCGCTCCTGATGTTAAACCCTTCCGTGCCAGAGTCATTAGTACAGTGACAGTGCATATTTTTAGCGCTGATCACTGTATTAGTGTCACTGGTCCCCAAATCACACAACCACGCAGTTGTCAGTTGTGCAGTATCTCAAAAAATGGCCTGGTTATTGGGGGGGGGCAAAATTTCCGGAGGTCAAGTGGTTAAGCTATGTTTTTAGTGCACAGGAAGTAACAAGCATACTGCATTTCTGGCAGGATTAACAGATAATATTATTCTATACTTGCATAAAAAGTTCTTAGCTTGTAAAATGCAAAACGAATGCAGCTGCCACAGCTAAGAACTAGTAAAGCTGCAATAGGTTATGTTTGTTGTTGACCTTTAAATTAGGGATCTGCAAACCTTTTAGTACAAGGGCCACAGTGTATACTTTACAAATATTGGAGGGCCAAGAAAAAACATTTGTTAAAAATGAATACAATTCAAATGAATGAATTTGTTTTACGTGGAACTTTTTTTGTATTCAGCAGAGAAAAAAAACTGCAGGGACCCTGATGGCGGACTCTCATGTAAAGAAGGACTCTGATCTGGACCATGATTTCAGGGGGGGGGGGAACTCTCATGTAAGCAGAGGCTGTGAAGGAGTACTCTCATGCAACAGGGGACATTGATGAATACTCGTCTCATATATGAGTGGACTCTGATGGGGACTCTCGTGTAAGGAGGGCTCTGATCTGGACACTGATGTAAAGGGGAACTCTAATGGGGACTCTCAATTGGAGGAGGGACTCTGATCTGGACCCTGATGTGGGGGGGGGGACTCTGATGGGTTCTCTTGTAAAGACTCTCATGTTCAAGGGGACTTTGATAGAAACACTGATGTAAGAAGGAACTCTGATGGGTAAACACATGTAAGAGGACTTTCATGTAAGGAGAGGGGGGGGCTACGATAAATAGTCTCGTGTAAAGGAGGACTCGGATCTGAACCCTGATGTGTGTGGGGGGTCAATTTTTACATCCGTTTTCATATCCGCTGACATCCTTTTTTTACAAAAAAAAAAGTGACTGAACACTGCATATAGCTGGTTGCTAAGGAGGGGGATGGGAAGCCAGCCGCCATGTCCTTAACAACTGATGAGTCATCAGCTGACAGCTGAATGTAAAAAAAAAAATAAAAATAGCCAGCAAAAAAAAAAAAAGAAAAATCGGCAAAAAAATGGCGTGGGGTCCCCCCCAAAATTCATACCAGACCCTTATCTGAGCTTGCAGCCTGGCAGGTCAGGAAAGGGATGGGACGAGCGAGCGCCCCCCCCAACCATACCAGGCCGCATACCCTCAACATGGGGGGGTGGGTGCACTTTGCCCCCAAGTTGATGAGGACAAGGGCCTCTTCCTGACAACCCTGGCCAGAGGTTGTTGGGGTCTGCGGGCAGGGGGCTCATCAGAATCTGGGGGGTTAAAGGGGGCCCCCCAGATCCCAGGCCCCCCTATGTGAATGGGTATCGGGTATCTCTCCCGCCTCCGTCTTCTCCTGCTGCCATCTTCTCCTGCCCCCGTCTCTCCCGATGGCTTCTCTCCCGCTGCCATCTTCCTCGATGCCTGCCCCGGTGACATCACAGGGGGCGGGCTCTCCAGGTGACGTCAGCTGATGGCCACGCCCCATGGCTATATAACAGATGCCAGACAGCAGATGACAACACAACGGAGGAAGACAGCAACAGAAGAACAGCTTTTTATTTTTTTTTTAGCAGGTAACTGGCGGGAGAGAAGGCACCGGGAGTGACAGTGGCAGGAGAAGACGGCGGCTGGAGAGAAGGCACTGGAGAGGACGGCACCGGGAGAAGACAGAGCTACTAATAAAGGAATTGTCAAAAACCAGCTCATTTTTTTTTTTACATTTCACTGCCTTTTTGGTGAATTGGTAGGGGTAGTATGTACCCGATACCCATTCACATGGGGGGGGGGCGGGATCTGGAGCACCTTTGTTAAAGGGGGCCCCCAGATTCCAATAAGCCCCCTGCCCACAGACCCCGACAACCACTGACCAGGGTTGTTGGAGAGAAGCCCTTGTCCCCATCAACATGGGGGGGCAAGGTGCTTTGGGGTGGGGCCCTCCTGCCCCAAAGAACCCACCTCCCCATGTTGAGGGCATTAACTCATCCCCTCCCTTTCCTGACCTGCCAGGCTACATGCTCGGATAAGGGTCTGGTATGGATTTTGGGGGGGGGCCCCACCGACCCCATTTTTTTTTTTTTTTTTGGCGTGGAGGGGGTCCCCTTCGAATCCATACTAGACCCGAAGGGCCTGGTATGGACCTGGGAAGGTGGGAACCACACACCGTTTTTTTTTTTTTTTGCTGCCAATTTTTTTCTTACATTTGATGCTGACTCATTGATTGTTAAGGATATGGCGGCCGGCTTCTGAGCCTCCTCCTTAGAAACCAGCTATATGCAGTGTTTGAAGTTCAGTTACTTTTTAAAAAAAAAAACGGATGCCACCGCATGTGAAAACGGATGTATAAATGCGACTTAACTGAACAAGAAAACGGAACGCCTGTGTGAAACCAGCCATAGGGTTTTCTTCCGTCATAAAAAAACGGAGCTTCGCAGAGATGCGTGTTAGCGGATGTCAGCGGATGATCTTCCGATAACGTCTGCTATTCCATAGAGATACATGTATGTCCGTTTTTCATCCGTCAACGGATGTATGAAAAACAGACATATGGAACGCCCATGTAAAGGGGGCTAAGGGTAATGGGGGGCGCATAATAAGAGACACCGAGGTAATTGTGGGGGGGGGGGATAGCATACCTTCCAACCATCCCAGATTGACCGGGAAAGTCCCGCTTTTGGGAGGTCTGTCCTTCATTCCGGAGTTGCCCCCTGGGCCAATCTGATGCCCCATAAAAATGCCGCTGTATCGCCACTGTCACTCACTGCCCTGGTGTACAGTACTCCTGAAAGATACCCGCTATTATTCACCACCGGCCACTGCCTAGCTCACTGCCCAAATTGGTTGCTAGCCGTGGCCCACCTGGCGTCTAGCAACCAGTGACGTCATGACGAGGAGGAGAGCAGGGCCCCAGCATTCAGAGCTGAGCCGAATGGAGGATTTAACTTCCTCCTCCTCCTCTGCGCCTTGTAGTTAGCTCCACCCACCTCCTCCCTGTATCTTCTCCAGTAGCATGGATGTCGCTTTGATCTGTGGCTGCAGCGCTCCCCTCCCTCCCTCTTGTGTATCACACACAGCGGACATCTCCCATTGTGTGTCACGGAGCTGGGTCTGTGTGTGTTCTGCGGCGTTGTAACAAGGTCCCGTCTCCTACACTGGCTCGTGAGGCCGCATTGATGAGCAGTAAGGCCGCATTGATGGGCAGTAAGGACGCATTAATGAGCAGTGAGGCCGCATTGATGGCCAGTGAGGCCGCATTGATGGCCAGTGAGGCCGCATTATTGGGCAGTAGGCCTCACTAATGGGCAGTAGGCCGCACTGATGGGCAGTGAGGCCGCATTGATGAGCAGTGGGACCGCATTAATGAGCAGTGAGGCTGCATTGATGGGCAGTAGGCTGCACTGATGGGCAGTGGGGCCGCATTGATGGGCAATGAAGCCGCATTGATGGGCACAGTGAGGCCGCATTGATGGGCAGTGAGGCCACATTGATGGGCAGTGTGGCCGCATTGATGGGCAGTGAAGACACATTGATGGGCACAGTGAGGCCACATTGATGGGCACAGTGAGGCCGCATTGATGGACACAGTGAGACCACATTGATGGGTAGTGAGGCTGCATTGATGGACAGAGAGGCTGCATTGATGGACACAGTGAGGCTGCATTGATGGAGACAGTGAGGCCGCATTGATGGGCACAGTGAGGACACATTGATGGGCACAGTGAGGCCGCATTGACGGACACAGTGAGGCTGCATTAATGGACACAGTGTCTGCATTGATGGACACAGTGAGGTCCGCATTGATGGGCAGTGAGGTTGCATTGATGGACACAGTGAGGCTGCATTGCTGCTCAGTGTCCTACTGTCACTCGGCACCACACCCACTTTTGCCGCAGTGCATGTAGCGCGCCGTCTCCTTCAAGTGTCTGTGAGACAGCATTATGGGCACGGTGAGACAGCAT
Source organism: Aquarana catesbeiana (assembly GCF_042186555.1). Lineage (NCBI taxonomy): Eukaryota > Metazoa > Chordata > Amphibia > Anura > Ranidae > Aquarana > Aquarana catesbeiana. Next base: position 343,380,789 of record NC_133329.1, on the reverse strand, counting down.
TATGGGCATGGTGAGGCTGCGATTATAGGCACGGTGAGGCTGTGATTATGGGCACGGTGAGACAGCATTAAGGGCACGGTAAGGCTGCGATTATGGGCACTGTGAGGCAGCGATTATGGGCACGGTGAGACTGCATTATGGGAGCGGTGAGCCTGCGATTATGGGCTCGGTAAGTCTGAGATTATGGGCACGGCGAGACTGCATTATGGGCACGGTAAGGCTGAGATTATGGGCACAGTGAGGCTGAGTTTATGACTTATGACGCCCTAGCCATGCTCCGCTATGTCCGGCTTCGGCCGGACATAGCGGCAACAGTGCTAAATCATCTAAAAGTAGTTGGATCTGTATGTGCGTTATAATTAATCGAAATTAGTCGATTAATCGATTAACCACTTGACCACTGGGCACTTAAACCCCCTTCCTAACCAGACCAATTTTCAGCTTTCGGTGCTCTCACACTTTGAATGACAATTACTCAGTCATACAACACTTTACCCATATGAAATTTTTGTCCTTTTTTTCACACAAATAGAGCTTTCTTTTGGTGGTATTTAATCACCGTTGGGTTTTTAATTTTTTTGCACTATAAAAGAAAAAAGACTGAAAATTTGGTAAAAAAAATGAATTTTTCTTTGTTTCTGTTATAAAATTTAGCAAATTAGTAATTTTTCTTCGTAAATTTTGGCCACAATTTATACTGCTACATATCTTTGTTAAAAATAAGTACAAATTGATGTATATTATTTGGTCTTTGTGAATGTTAGAGAGTCCAAAAGCTATGGTGCCAATATCTGAAAATTGATCACACCTGAAGTACTGACGGCCTATCTAATTTCTTGAGACCCTAACATGCCAGAAAAGTACAAATACCCCCCAAATGACCCCTTTTTGGAAAGAAGACATTCCAAGGTATTTAGAAAGATGCATGGTGAGTTTTTTTGAAATTTTCATCTTTTCCCACAATTCTTTGCAAAATCAAGATTTTTTTTTTCTTTTTTTTTTTTTCACAAAATTGTCATATTAGCAGGTTATTTCTCACACACCGCATATGCATACAACAAATTACACCCCAAAACATTCTGCTAGTACTCCAGAGTATGGCGATACCACATGTATGAGACTTTTACACAGCGTGGCCACATACAGAGGCGCAACATGCACGGAGCACCTCCAGGCGTTCTGGAGCACCCAGGCCAATTCTGACATTTCTTTCCTACATGTAAAAATCATCATTTATTTGCTAGAAAATTACATAGAACCCCAAAACATTATATATATATATTTTTTTTAGCAAAGACCCTAGAGAATACAATGGCGGTTGTTGCAACTTTTTATCTCGCACGGTATTTGCGCAGCAATTTTTCAAACGTGTTTTTTTGGGAAAAAAAACAGTTTTGTGCTTTAAAAAAAAACAAAACAGTAAAGTTAGCCCAATGTTTTTGCATAATGTGAAAGATGAAGTTACGCTGAGTAAATAGATACTCAACATGTCACCCTTCAAAATTGCACACTCTCGTGGAATGGCGCCAAACTTCGCTACTTAAAAATCCCCATAGGTGACGCTTTAAAATTTTTTACTGGTTACATGTTTTTAATTTACAGAGGAGGTCTAGGGCCAAATTTATTGCTCTCGCTCCAACGTTCGCAGTGATACCTCACATGTGTGGTTTGAACACCGTTTTCATATGTGGGCGGGACTTGCATATGTGTTCGCTTCTGCATGCGAGCACACGGACATGGGCGCTTTAAAATTTTTTTTTTTTTTTTTATTGTTTATTTTACTTTATTTATTTTAGTTTGACACTATTTCCCCCCCAAAAAAATTTTTGATCACTTTTATTTCTATTACAAGGAATGTAAACATCCTTGTAATAGGAATATGGCATGACAGGTCCTCTTTACAGTGAGATATGGGGTCAATAAGACCCCACATCTCACCTCTAGGCTGGGAAGCCTGAAATAAAAAAAAAAAAAAAAAAACAATCTTGGCTTCGATCGTAGCGGTGAGTCGGTAGAAGCACCGGAGGGTGGCGGGAAGGGGGGGGGATGTCCCCTCTCGCCTCCCATAAGAACGATCAAGCAGTGGAACAGCCGCTATGATCATTCTTATGGTGTAGGAAATCGCCGGCTGAAAAAGCTGATATCTGAATGATGCCTGTAGCTGTACCCATCATTCAGATATCCCCGCTCAAAGTCAAGGACGTTGTATGACTGTGGGCGGGAACTGGTTAAAAATTGCGGAGTATTGCGGGGTATTGCAGAGTAGTGCAGGGTATATTGCAGGGTATATTGCTGGGTATATTGCTGGGTATATTGCAGAGTATTGCTGGGCATATTGCAGAGTAGTGCCGGGTATATTGCAGAGCAGTGCCGGGTATATTGCTGGGTATATTGCAGAGTAGTGCCGGGCATATTGCAGAGTAGTGCCGGGCATATTGCAGAGTAGTGCCGGGCATATTGCAGAGTAGTGCCGGGTATATTGCAGAGTAGTGCCGGGTATATTGCAGAGTATTATGCAGAGTATTGCAGGGTATTATGCAGAGTATTGCAGGGTATATTGCAGGGATGGCTGAGCATGGAGGGATGGATGGATGTGACTGTAATTGTCACTGAGCACCGCTGTGGGCACTACACATGCAGCCCACAGCGGTGCTGCCATCCGATCCCTCCCCCTCTCCCCTTGCACTGTACCGATCGGTACACAGAGGGGAGGGAGGAACCGGCGTCATGACATGACGCCGGTCTGTTGACATGTGATCGCTCTGTCATTTGACGGAGCGATCACATGGTAAACGTCCGCGATCAGGGGGAGGGGTAGTAAGAAGAGACACCGAGATAATGGAGGGGGGGTAGTAAGGGACGCGGAGGAGAGTGACTATTCTTTATATATGGTCTCTTCATCACACATTCATCACACCTGGGCAGGGGGTATGAGGTGACGCTTTGCTGTCCCATGTAGTGCTGGTGGTCGGTGGTCTCTTTGCGGCCATATTGTTGGAGACCAAAAAGACTGATACAGCCAGCTGTTAATTTTGGAGAAGATAATTAATAAAATTAATTAAACCGCACTCTCTCTAGAATATGTTCAAAGTGATTTAAAATGCAAGTGCTCTGAAGCAAAAACAAACTCAACAATCAAAATATAAACTCAGCCTCAAATTGTACCCATGTGTAGTATGAATTGTGTGTGATAATATTAAAGTGATCAAGTACATATACAATTTCATATACAATTTAGTATATAGACTTACCCAGCTTACCAACCGCTCAGTGTCTGCCAACCCTCTACTCCAATCCCTATACTGGCTTCCAATCACCCAGCGAATTAAATTCAAAATACTAACCACAACATACAAAGCCATTCACAACTCTGCCCCGAGCTACATCACTAATCTTGTCTCCAAATATCACCCAAACCGTCCTGTCTGCTCTTCTCAACACCTCCTACTCTCAAGCTCTCTCGTCTCCTCCTCCCATGCTCGTCTCCAGGATTTCTCCAGAGCCTCTCCCACCCTCTGGAACTCGCTACCTCCATCTATCCAGCTATCCCCTACTCTTGCTACCTTCAGGCGATCCCTGAAAACTCATCTCTTCAGGAAAGCCTATCACGTCTCCAACTAATCTCCTACCACTTCCATCAGCTCATTCCCCACAGTTACAACCTTTTGTACCACCTGCCCCACCCTATTAGATTGTAAGCTCTTCTGAGCAGGGCCCTCTTAATCCTCTTGTATTTTATTGTATTATAACTGTATTGTCTCCCTTTTATATTGTAAAGCGCTGCGTAAACTGTTGGCGCTATATAAATCCTGAATATTAATAATAATAATAATATATATGATATTCAAAAAGTTCATTCAATTCTCTGTGAATTTTTCCGGGTCCTGGTATAACAAGGATCTTTCCATCACCATCACCACCTGCCACACATCCTAGTTACCGAAATCCCATGACACCCATCACAGGTAGTCATATGCGCTTAAAAGACAATCCAGATGGAAATTCCTTACGGCCACAACACTGGTCCGAACAGATGGTCAGATGGGATTCAATCGGCAGATAGTACCGGACATTTTGTGAGTATTCTCAAGATAAATTATATTTACCATAGCCACAGCAGGTATCCAAGATTCATTGGGAAATAAAAAAAGAATAGGGCTTCCATGGTAAAGTATGTCACGATTTATTCCAAAAATTCCAATAGAAACAAGTAAAATAGTTTAACCACTTCAGCCCCAGAAAATTTTACCCCCTTCCTGACTAGAGCACTTTTTGCGATTCGGCACTGCGTTGCTTTAACTGACCATTGTGCGGTCGTGCGACGTTGTACCCAAACAAAATTGACGTCCTTTTTTACCCCACAAATAGAGCTTTCTTTTGGTGGTATTTCATCATCTCTGCAATTTTTATTTTTTGCGCTATAAACAAAAAAAAGAGCGACAATTTTGAAAAAGAAAACACAATATTTTGTATATTTTGCTATAATAAATATCCCCACTTTTTAAAAAAAAAAAAAATAATTTTTTCTTAGTTTAGGCTGATATGAATTCTTCTACTTATTTTTGGTAATCAAAATCGAAATAAGCGTATATTGATTGGTTTGTGCAAAAGTTATAGCGTCTACAAAATAGGGGATAGATTTATAGCACTTTTTTATTATTATTATTTAATTTACTCGTAATGGCGGCAATCTGCGATTTTTATTGTGACAGCAACATTATGGCGGGCGCATCGGACAAATGTGACACATTTTTGGGACCATTGGCATTAATACAGCGATCAGTGCTATAAAAATGCATTGATTACTGTAAAAATGTCACTGGGACTGAAGGGGTTAACACTAGGGGGCGATCAAGGGGTTAACTGTGTTCCCTCAAGTGTGTTCTAACTGAAGGGGGGATGGGACTGACTAGGGGAGATGACAGATCGCTGTTCATACTTTGTATGAACAGACGATCTGTCACCTCTCCCCTCAGAGAACGGGATCTCTGTGTTTACACACAGAGATCCTGGTTCTTGCCGTGTCACGAGCGATCGCGGGAGCCCGGCGGTCTCGATCGCATTGGCTCCGGGGACAAGTGGTGGGCGCACGCGCCCATAGTGGTCGCCTAAAGAAGCGACGTAACATAACGTCAATTCGCCTGCCGGTGCCATGCTGCCACAGTAAAACCTGTGACGGCTGGTCGGCAAGTGGTTAAAAACAAAGTGTTCCTAGCAGCTAACACATCCACGTGTTGGAAATGTCGTTAGCGTTCCAAGCTGCATTACAAACGACAGAAGTGACGTATCACGTTCGAGCCATCCTATGCGTTTCGTCAGCACGCTCTAACGTCATCAGGGGTCTTGTGACCGAATACATCGCTTCCATTTTTATACAAATCCATCAACTAAGGATATCCAATCAATCAAACCTTACTCAAAAGACATAAAAACCTATATAATCCATAATGTATTGAAAAAGATCTATAAAAACGAATTCAATTAAAATAAATTAATAAAATTTGAAGCAAATTCATTAGATTAAATTTTAAATTGACATTACGTTTATTGAAAATATTGTATCAAAGGAATAAAACCAAAAAGTGTAGCGCTAAATGAAAATGAAAATGCACCCTCAATATACAAATTGTGAAATTAAAATGAGTGAATATCCGGTGCTTTAAATAAATAATAAATATCCATCAAAAACAAATTAAGTGTCCATCAGTGGACTAATAACTAAAGTCCATAGAAATGTCCATATGTATATGTTAGATCTTGTTGGTTGGTAAGTAAAAAGGCCAATTCGATACACCACACCACAGTGTCTTCATGAAAACGTGCAATTCCCACAGCCAGTGAAGGTGGAAGCTTACCGGAGGGTTTGAACCCAAAGCAGCATATACTGTAAGGGTCAAACCAGCTTGTATTGCACAACGGCAATGGGGGGAAGACCTTGGCAACCGGGAGAAGAAGGGATCCTAGGGGACTTCCTGGAAGTGTCTTCTCCAAATATAAAGCTCTCTTCCTCCTCAGCTCAGCCGAGGGTGCATTTTAATTTTCATTTAGCGCTACACTTTTTGGTTTTATTGGTTTATTTAGCAATTATTCTTTTTGCTGTGTTAGCGGCTCATACTTTAGAGCAAGCGCAATTTTATCACTGGTGTTTTTATTGTATCAAAGGACACTGCCATCTTGTGGACAAAGATTAGATTTTAATTTAACATTAAATTCTATCAAAGAGCACTGCCATCTTGTGGACAAAAAACAGACGGTAGGTGTTGTTGAAAATGTATGAACTAATGTTGCTGAATGGAAGCAATGTATCCGATCACATGACCCCTGATGACGTCAGAGCGTGCTGACGAAACGCCTAGGGTGGCTCGAATGTGATACGTCACTTCCGTCGTTTGGAAGGCTAACGGCGTTTCCAACACTTGGATGTGTTAGCTGTTAGGAACACTTTGATTTTAACCGCTTCCTGACAAGCCGCCGCAGTTATACTGCGGCAGGTTGGCTCCCCTGCGTGAAACCACGTAGCTGTACGTTGGCTCGTCTGGTCCGGATAGCATAGCAGGGGTGCCGATGCTCCTGGCCGACGATTGTGACCAGGAGACACAGAACAGGGACGAGTGTGTGTAAACACACACTTCCCTGTTCTATTCTGACAGGAGTGACAGATCGTGTGTTCCTATTGGCTAGGAACCACGATCTGTCACTTCCTGTAGTTAGTCCCTCCCCCTTCAGTTAGAATCACGTAGCAGGGAACACAGTTAACCCCTTCACCACCCCTTAGTGTTAACCCCTTCACTGCCAGTGACATTTTTACAGTAATCAATGCATTTTTATAGCAGTGATTGCTATATTAATGCCAATGGTTCCAAAAATGTGTCAAAATTGACTGATGTGTCCGCCATAATGTCGCAGTCACAATAAAAATAAATCACAGATCGCCGCCATTACTAGTGAAAAAAAAAAAATAATAATAATAAAAATGCTATCAATCTATCCCCTATTTTGTAGACGCTATAACTTTTGTGCAAGCTAATCAATATACGCTTATTGCAATTTTTTTTACCAAAAACATGTAGAAGAATACAAATCGGCGTAAACTGAGAAAAAATGTGCTTTATTTAGAAAAAAATGGGGATATTTATTATAGCAAAAAGTACAAACTATTGTGTTTTTTTTGAAAATTGCCTCTCTTTTTTTGTTTATAGCGCAAAAAATAAAAACCGCAGAGGCGATTAAATACCACCAAAAGAAAGCTCTATTTGTGGAAAAAAAAGGACGTCAATTTTGTTTGGGTACAACGTCGCATTACCGTGCAATTGTCAGTTAAAACGACGCAGTGCCGAATTGCAAAAAACGCTCTGGTCAGGAAGGGGGTAAAATCTTCCGGGGCTGAAGCGGTTAAACTATTTTACTTGTTTCTATTGGAATTTTTGGATCGTGACATACTTTACCATGGAAGCCCTATTCTTTTTTATTTCCCAGTGAATCTTGGATACCTGCTGTGGCTATGGTAAATATAATTTATCTTGAGAATACCCACAAAACGTCCGGTACTATCTGCCGATTGAATCCCCTCTGACCTTCCGTTTGGACCAGTGTTGTGGCCGTAAGGAATTTCTATCTGGATTGTCGTTTATGACTACCTGTGATGGGTGTCATGGGATTTCGGTGAGTAGGATGTGTGGCAGGTGGTGATGGTGGTGGAAAGATCCTTGTTATACCAGGACCCGGTGTTCTGACGAAAAGTGTCCCCCCATCGCATAGTGCCCGCTCCTTACTGCGCAGGTGCCGCGCTTGCGCAGTAAGAAGGACAAAGGAGATGCCGAAAGTCTCCGAAGAAGAACAGCTGATGAAGAAGTATAAACAGCGCCTGCGCAATTCATGTAATATTCTGTGCTCCCGCACGCTCCCGATGCTCGAGGGGGCGCTTTTATAAAATGGACGGATGTTTGCGGGGCTTGTTTAGTGAAGTGAAGGGTGGGTTTAGCAATGTTTATGTGTTTGCTGTACATATTTAAGCACCTAACACAAACAATTAGGCACTGTATCCCTTACAAAGTTGTACGAAAAGTATCCGCCCTTATCCCCGCCCCACACACCGCCCCTTACAAAGTTGTACGAGCCTCGGGAGCGTGTGGGGGGCATGTGGAGGCATGTGACATTAAATGGTATTAATTACGCAGGCGCCCAGCTCAGCTGTTGATTTTCGGAGTGTCCTGCTGCGCTTGCGCAGTAGAGAGCGGACAGTATCCAATGGGCCAGCTGCGCTTGTGCAGTAGAGAGCGGACAGTATCCGATGGGGGACAAAATTTAATAGGACACAGGAACAATTCACAGAAAATTAAATGAACTTTTTGAATATCATATATACTAAATTGTATATGAAATTGTATATGTACTTGAACACTTTAATATTGTGGTTATCACACACAATTCACACCACACATGGGTACAATTTAAGGCTGAGTTTATCTTTTGATTGTTGAGTTTGTTTTTGCTTCAGAGCACTTGCACTTTAGATCACTTTGAACATATTCTAGAGAGGGCGCGGTTTAATTCATTTTATTAATGATCTTCTCCATTTCCATATCTGCTTACAGGAGCTGCTCCCATATTATCATTTATTACCATTTCCGCAGGTTGAGTGGTAGTTTTCACTTATATTATATTTAGCTGTTCATTTTGGTCTCCAGTAAAATGTCGGGCGCTGTACTGTAGAGGGGCGGGGCTGAGTGTCGTGTGTCCGGGGCGGGCTCAGAGGAGCGGTCCCCAGCTGTGTGTGTCCCGTTATCATCCCCGGTCCTGAGTGAAAGACATCTGCCGGTGTAGACACCGGGCACAGCAGCATCATGGCGGCAGACGGCAGCACCCAGGTGGGAGAGGAGAGAGGCGCCACCCTGTGGAGGGGGAGGGCAGTGCTGGGGACACATCTTCTGTATGATGGACACACAGGTCACCTGACCTTACACTGTGACCCCCGGGAGGTCAGAGGTCACCTTACACTGTGACCCCCGGGAGGTCAGAGGTCACCTTACACTGTGACCCCCCCGGAGGTCATTGTAGAGACGTTCATTTCTCTGTGGGGCTCATTCACAATGTGCGCTTCTCTGCACCTCATCATCACCAGGCGTCATAGCAAACCGTATAATGGGGCCCCTTCACACCACAACACATCAATACTGTGCGATGCAGAACAATGGGGGACATGCTGCACCTTTCCACAGTGCAACTTACCGTACTGCTTCCAGAATTGCACAGAGCGGCTCTGAACCTTCTCGTCTGGGGTCTCCCGCTGCTGCTTTTGGCTTCTCCTGCCTTTTGAATGCAAGAGGTTTGCAGGCTCCCATGCCAAGCTATGTATGTCCATTGACACACACAGCGCGGCCCTGTCACCCTCTGCTCTCTCCTCACAGGATTTGATTGGAGAGGGAGCACAGCGCTGGATCAAGATAGGACTCCGGAAAGTATTTAGGGGGGATTGTGGAAGAAGCTGATCGTGGAAGGTTTCTTTTACCTTAAAGCGGAGTTCTACCCAAAAATGGAAATTCCACTTTAAGTACTCGTGACCCCCTAACATGCCACATTTGGTATGTCATTTTTTTTGGAGGGGGGGGGGGGGGGGGGGCGGGTACATAGTTTTCACAGGTACCCAGCTCCCACTTCCTCTCTTGGCACTGCGGCTCTGGAAGGAGGTTCTCCTCTCCCTGCAATCTACTGGGACACATCACAGGTCCAAGAAGATTGCCATTCATAACGCGCAGCGCGGCTCATGCCCGGCGCCCACACTTGCAATGCCGGAGCCGCAGAGAGGAGGTAGAGAGAAGCGAGGCTTCGGGCGGCCGCATCACAGGACCGAGGGACAGGTGAGTGTCTGATTATTAAAGGGGTTGTAAAGGTAAAAGTTTTTTTCACCTTAATGCATTCTATGCATTAAGGTGAAAAAACATCCGACAATACCGCCCCCCCAGCCCCCCGTTTTACTTACTTGACCCCTGGAAAGTCCCGCGCTCACCCCTGACATCCTCTTCGCCGCTCAGCCTGGCTGTTAATTGATTACAGTGGATGGATTGAAAGCAGCGCAGCCATTGGTGCACGCTGCTGTCAATCACATCCAATGACACGGCGCACCGGGGGGCGGTGCCGAGTGATACAGTGAGCGGCTATGGCCACCGGCTGTATCACGGGAGCGTGCCCACAAGCACTCAACACCATGCGAAGGAGCTCACATGAAGGTGTTTAGTCCTTGCGGGGGGCGAGGGATCCCAGAAGACGAGGTTCGGGGCCACTCTGTGCAAAACGAGCTGCACAGTGGAGGTAAATATAACATGTTTGTTATTTTAAAAAAATATATATATCTTTAGTGATCCTTTAAAAGTCAGCAGCTACACTTTTTTGTAGCTGCTGACTTTTAAATGGGTGGAACTCTGCTTTAAAACCACTTCACTAAGGGGTACTTTCCCCTCTTCTTGCCCAGGCCAATTTTCAGCTTTCAGCACTGTCACACTTTGAATGACAATTGCGCAGTCATGCTACACTGTACCCAAACTAAATTTGTATTATTTTTTGGCACACATTGAGCTTTCTTTTGGTGATATTTAATCCCCACTGGGATTTTTATTTTTTGCTAAACAAATGAAAAAAGACCAAAAAAAAAAAAGTTTTCTTAGTTTCTGTTATAAAATTTGGTAAATAAGTAAGTATTTTTTCTGCTGCACTGATGAGAGGGCGCTGATAGGCTGCACTGACGAGAGGGCGCTGATAGGCTGCACTGACGAGGGGGCGCTGATAGGCTGCACTGACGAGGGGGCGCTGATAGGCTGCACTGACGAGAGGGCGCTGATAGGCTGCACTGACGAGGGGGCGCTGATAGGCTGCACTGACGAGAAGGCGCTGATAGGCTGCACTGACGAGGGGGCGCTGATAGGCTGCACTGACGAGGGGGCGCTGATAGGCTGCACTGACGAGGGGGCGCTGATAGGCTGCACTGACGAGGGGGCGCTGATAGGCTGCACTGACGAGGGGGCGCTGATAGGCTGCACTGACGAGGGGGCGCCGATAGGCTGCACTGACGAGAGGACGCTGATAGGCTGCACTGACGAGGGGGCGCTGATAGGCTGCACTGACGAGAGGACGCTGATAGGCTGCACTGACGAGGGGGCGCTGATAGGCTGCACTGACGAGAGGACGCTGATAGGCTGCACTGACGAGGGGGCGCCGATAGGCTGCACTGACGAGGGGGCGCTGATAGGCTGCACTGACGAGGGGGCGCTGATAGGCTGCACTGACGAGAGGACGCTGATAGGCTGCACTGACGAGGGGGCGCTGATAGGCTGCACTGACGAGGGGGCGCTGATAGGCTGCACTGACGAGGGGGCGCTGATAGGCTGCACTGATATGTTGCACTGATGGGGCAGCACTGAGGATCAGCACCCTGGTTATCGAGGTAAATGTAGGGGACCAGCTTTCCTTTCCTCAGACACTGACAGCACTGAGGAAAGGAAATGCCAATAACCACCATTTGTTTACATGTGATCGCCTGTGATTGTACACAGCTGATTACATGGTAAAGGGCCCACATCTTCGGCTGTTTACACTGATCGGTGATGCGATGTGTGCAAGGGACACAGCTCACCACCAGTCGCCGCGCACACAGGTGGCCCATTCTGAAGGACGTCATATGACGTCCAGTCACAATGGTACAGTCACCGATCGGTCACCTTCTGCCTTTACAACCACTTTAACTGCTTGCTGGCCGTATAACACAGATATATGGCGTCAAGGCAGCTCTTCTGTGCTGGATCACATACTAGGTACATGATCCAGCACTTCCAGGTGGGGGTGCATGCCGCCGGCGACCCAGCTCTGCTGCGATTAGACACAGCAGAAGCCGACCAGCAGGTGCCAGCCCGACACAAAGGACAGAAATCTGTAAACAAGGCAGAGTTCTGTCCTGTCAGCAGGGAAGTGATAGATTTTCTATCTGGGAATAAAATCCATCATCTCCCTTTAGTAAAAGCACCACACAGTTTACACTAAAACACTGGCTAGGCACACAATTAACCCTTTGATCGTCCTAGCTGTTTGACCCCTGTCCAGCCAGTGTCAGTGTATATTTTTAGCACCGATCACTGTATTCGTACTTATCCAATAAAAAAAAAAAAATATTCAGAAACTTTGGCCAAAATGCATTCTGCTACATGATTTTGATTTAAAAAAATCCCAATAAGTGTATATTGATTGGTTTGCGTGAAAGTTATAGTGCCTACAAACTATGGTATATATTCTGGATTTTTTTTTTTATACTACTAATGGAGGTGATCAGTGACATATAATGGGACCGTGATAGTGCGGCGGTCAATCTGACACTAACTGACACTGACGGGAACTGACTAACTGCCAGTGACATTAATACAGTGATCACTGATAATACTATACACCAGGGCTTAAGAGTTACTGGCCACCAGTTGCCCCACCTAGCCCCTAATTCAGGCAGGACTTTGTTTGACAGTGGCCAGCATTTCAGGTCCAAGCTGTGTCACAGAAGGAGTTCCCCCTCTGTGTGTGATCCGGCCAGCTCTTCTCTCCTTCTCCACAGTTTCCTGGCTGATCGCTGGGTGAAGAATTGTCTCCATTCAACCCAGCCTGCCGATGCGGCTCCTCACTCACCCTCAGCTTATTTTCGCTCACCAAATGTGAGCAGGCGAGTGGAAATTTTGAGGGCTGCTTATACTGTTACTGTATTAATGATACTGGTTGGGAAGGGGTTAACATCTGGGGTGATCAAGGGGTTAAACGTGTGCCTAACAATGTGTGTAAAGTGAGCTGCTTTTCACTGAGGTGAAACTGACAAATCGCTCCCTCTGTACAGAGCTCTCTGGTGTTTACCAACACAGAGCTCTGGGCTGTGATTACACACATCTGATCAGCAGGTCCCGGCCATTAATCATTGGCCAGGACTTGCTGACAGGCTCCTGCTGTGTGCAACCACAGTGGGATCCAGGCAGGGGGCAGGCATGCTTGTACCATAAACCCATAAGTAGGCAACGATGTACAGGTACTTCGCTTTGCCTACAACCACTGCTTGCCCACACAGCCGCTGCTCCCAATTCGATAACCGTGCGGGTGTATGGTTGCCACCTCATCCCTTTAAACCCGTACACTAAGGATGAGCTCGGGCGTGTTCGCATACAGTACATGCCGAGCCCGCCAGGAAGTCGGCACTGCACAACGCTAATCACAAGCAGTGAGACATTTCCCGATGTGCGGCTGCAGAGATCGTGAAATGTCTCACTGCCTGTGATTAGCGCAGTGCCGACTTCCTGGCGGGCTCGGCATGTGCTGTATGCGAACACGCACGACCTCATCCTTACCGAATACATATTAATTACACAGGTTCTGTGGCTGATTAAGGTGGTAATTAAACTCACTTGGAGCCTTATCTGCATTTAATTAGCCTCAGAACCTGTGTAATTCAAAGGTGTTTGGGTTTAAAGGGATGAGGTGTCAGCTCTATGCGGGTGTGCAGCCCTAAACACAGATGGTATGCGTTTAGGGCTATACTCCCATACCCATGGCTGTCAGATTGGAAGCAGCAGCTGTGTCCCAATTGATGTGAATGGAATAGCAATGCAGCCTGTCAGATGCTCTTTAGGCCGGGTTCACACATATGCGAATTGGATGCAGGTTTCCCCGTATCCAATTCGCATGACAGGAGAGTGTGACTGGCTCTCAATGGAGTTGGTTCACATAGCTCCGGGGCGGCTGCAGTCCGCATTTGGAAAGGGTCCTGTGTGTCTTTGGCTCCAAATCAGGTCCTAATTCAGGCAGAAATTTGGACCTGAATCGGTGAAAAGGGACGCACCGGACTCCCTGCTGTGAACCCGGCCTTAAAGATTTCTTCAGAGACCTGAGCATGTGTGAATGGGCCTTTGATTGTCTAATGTGCAGTGATTATGATGAGCTCTACCTGTAAGTTGTATTCAGTCTCCCTGTACAGGAAAACATCTGCTGAAAGCACAGCTAGAACTTTAGGCAAGGAGGTCATGCCGCAGCTGCTACGTGCTACAATCCGTGGTTGCATATGTATAGCAATCACTATCCCATGGGGTGATCATGGGTGGTATTGGGTATGGTGGTGATGTAATCAAGGCATGAAGTCTGCAACAAGGACAAAGACAGCAATTCTAGAGATCTGATGTATGTACGTGTTCACTAAGCCAGTACTGTGTGGGATATGTTGAGATACTTATGCCCCTTACATATGTGGTATGTATCCCCTGTGTGTGCAGTTTTAGAATTTTAGTGTGCCCGGGAAGAATAGGTGCAGCATTCAGGCATGTTGCCTGCAGCCTCTCAAAATGAATAGCAAGCTGAAAATGCTGGGGTGGAACGCTCTACTGAGTGGTACATGTGTATAGGGCCCTGTGCATTCAGGGGTGTCTGGAAAGCGGAATACCTGTGTCCTGGGCATTTGTCCCTAAACCTCAGGACTGCATGCACAGGGGCCACACACACCCTATGCAAGGGGGCCTTATGTGTAGCTATAGAGGGTTATAAAGTCTGGTCTTACTCAAGACACACTGCTGACAAGACACATAGGATGCATTAGGGTGAAAAAACACGAGGGTTTACAACCCCTTTAAGCAGAGAGAACTCTGTGGGTCGCCATAGGCTCCAAACCATGACCATTGCATGAATGGCTCACAAAGCGCAGGCTCAGTGCAGAGCAGCCCCTGGCATGTCTAGCAGATAGCAGTGTCAGCTCTCATTTCAGGAGATGAACATGAAATTTGCATAATAGAGCACCCCAGGTTTTAGTAGCCCCAGGGTGCTTCTGGATGTCTGCTTTCAGTCTCTATGCTGTGGGCTATTTATTTTTCCTTCGGTACAGATACTCTTTAAGTGTCAGTAAGTGACTATTTCTGTGTGTGCTAGAATTATTTTTCAGGTGTGAAAAGTATATAATGTGTGATAACGGCAATTATTGGAAAAAGTTTGTTTGCTAGATCTCCTTTACCAAAAAACAAACATGCCAGTTCTGTGACGGTGAAGATGTTCGATAGCATTGACAACTATGGATTAGATGTCTGGGTTCATTCACACATACAAACTGTGCTGCACATACGTTCTGACGTATGTAATGGACGTGTATGGTTGAGAAGGGAACAATCCATCCAGTAATGGTGTTCCAGCTGTGCTCTGCAGACATATACATAGTGTCATTTATAAGGGTGTTCAGACATGAAGGATGGTAGGAAGTACATAATGGGGTACAGTCACTGAAAACCCACTTTACAAATTAGAGTATCGCATTATTCTGCAAATTCAGTTGGTTTCCTTCAGTTGTCAGCCAGTAATAATGGCCGACAGCAGCCGTAGCCAATGGCTCCCGCTGCTGCCTGTATCTCAGGTGACACCAGGAAGAGAGGAGGGTGGTGCTGCACCCAGGACAGCGCTGGATCATGAGAAGAGGCAGGTAAGTGTTTAGTGATGAGGGGAGAAAAAGTACTGGGAAGTTTTTTGTACCTTAAAGTGGTTATAAATCCTAAACCTTTTTACATTCCTTGCATTGAAGTAAAAAATGTATAGGCATCGGGATCGCCCTCTCACCCCTTATTTTACTTAGGCCCCTTTCACACTGGGGCGGTGGGGGCATCGGCGGTAGAACAGCGCTATTTTTAGCACTGCTGTACCGTCGTTCTTGCAGTGGTATTCAGCCGCTAGCGGTGTGGTTTTAACCCCCGCTGGCGGCCGGAAAAGGGTTAAAATCCCTCGTACAGCGCGGCTATAGCCGCGGTATAGCCGCGCTGTCCCATTGATTTCAATGGGCAGGAGCGGTGAAGGAGCGGTGAATACACCGCTCCTTCACCGCTCCAAAAAAGCGGTTTGCAGGACTTTTTTCACCGCCCTGCCTGCGCACCGCTTCAGTGTGAAAGCCCTCGGGCTTTCACACTGAACAAACAGCGGAGGCTGTTTAGGGGCGTTTTTCAGGCGGTATTTTTAGCGCAATACCGCCTGAAAACCGCTCCAGTGTGAAAGGGGCCTTACTCTCATTCAATCCAGTGCTGTGCCCGTCTGCAGCAGCGCTCTCCCCTAACGTTCTGGTCTCACAGGCTTTGCTGAGCCATTGGCTCTCACTGCTGTCAGTTAAATTCTGTGACCATGAAGCGGGGCTGAGCCGCTGTGTCTACGGGCAGGCAGCGCAGCTCAGGATCGAGCCTGCAGGTGTGCCACCATGGGTAGACACTTCCAATGGTGCCACACCAAGAAGAGGAGGAGCCAGTAGTGCTGACGGGGGACCTGAGAACAGAAGGTTCGGGGCAGCTTTGTGCAATACCACTGTACAGAACCAGTAAGTATAAACCTGTTTGTTATTTAAAAAAATAATGCATTTAAAATCACTTTAAGGCTGGGTTCACACTGGAGAACACAGCGGCTCAGAGCAGGAGTCCGATGCATCTGCATTCACTGTTTGAGAATTTTTGGCTGAATTCGGACCTGAAACGGACCAATAGACCCACAGGACTCCTGTGCTATTCACACCAGAGCTGCTGCGGAGATGTGTGAGCCAACTCCATAGAGAGCCGGTCACAATCTCCTGCTATGCGAATTGGATGCGGAGAAACATGCATCCAATTCGCAATAGTGTGAACCCAGCCTTCTTCTGTGGGTCACACGAATGCACTTAGTTCTGCACTCTTGTGACCCAGATTCAGCCGACAGCAGGCTCAGCGCACCACAGAGAGCCTGAGCCAGCCGCTCCAGTGAGCGCTGTAGGGGCAGAGCCAACGCTACTCCACTCGCCATGCCCACTGATGCCTTTTGCCCTGCCCACTAGACTTAGCAATAGAAGTCATGTGGCCAGTGGAGCAGCATCAGCTGAGGCCATAACATACACCTACAGTACATGCTTCATGCTGCTGTGATGTCATTTGTACCCAGAAGATTTAAAGGGTGGAAATTTGTTTAGAACACCCAATGGTTTCATCAGGTGTGTGTAAGGCAGGTGCAAGGAAGTCTTAAAGCTGAACTTTAGGTTTCGATTTTAATTTTATTGCATAGTTATATTGATTCAGCTTGGACCAATGTAAGTATGCATATGACACACCTGTGGTACTACAGTGATTGTCGCTGTCTTCCGGGTCCCATGCTGAGTGGCTGCCCTGCTACATAGTGATCACAGGGATTCACTTGCTTGGCATTGGCACCATTCACAGAACACTTTGTCTTTTTCTAACTGAATGCAACGTATTCTCTGATTGGATGAGATGGAGATGTGTTCAGAATGCAAGGCGTTCTGTGAATGGTGCCCATGCCAAGTGAGCAAACCCCTATGTTTACTACTCAGCAGGGCAGCCGCTTAGTACAGGACCTGGAAGACAGCGGCAATCGCTGTTGTGGCGACAAGTACAGTGATTCTGTGCTTCCACGGTGGTCCTTCAGGTATGGCATATGAATACTGATTTACATTGGTCCAAGCTGGACCAATGTAACTATGCAATAAAATCCATATCTGGCGTTCAACTTCAATGTATTTGAATACGGACGTTCATAATGTGAGTGACATTTGGAATGTTAGGCCTATGAAGAAATCCATTGTCCAGGGATCTGCATAGGGAGATTACTCTACTAATTGTTTCCTCTTTTTAGGCATTAATCAATTACTACTGCCAGGAAAAGTACTTTCATCATGTTCAAACCTCCTCTAATGAAGTTCTCAAGGAGTATGTTAATGATCCCGTATTCCTCTTTTTCCGGGCCTTTGGGATGTTAATGGAAGGTAATTGGTGTTTAACTGAAAATTCTCACTAACTCTTAACTGTAATAACCTCAATTGTTTCAATGTATTCACATGTTTTATTCATTTGGGATTCTACAGATCAAGTGTCAGAGTTCTTCCAGGAAATGGAAATGATAAAGGATAAATCAGATGTTTCTCTGTGTTCTCTTATGGCTTTAATATATGCTCACAAGAAAAGCTCAGATCCAGGTAATTTTTTGTTTCCATACAAAATAGTCTTTTCTACAATCCTCCCAAAGTTTCTATACAGTTAGATTATCTGATACTAAAGCTACCCATGGTTGGATTTCTCTTGTTCAGACCATAGGATGTACAAGAGAAAATCAGTATATTCCGCCATCAATGCTAAAGAGATGCTTAAAGTGGATTAACTAACTAAGTCTAAAACAGTCCCCATCCCCTTCTAACCCCTAACTACCCAGTGGAAGGAAGATGCCTTTACTTACCTATTCTCAGGGTGCTCCGGTTCGTTCTTGTGATTGGCTCCCAGCAGCCAGCTTAAGGGGAGAGGAGGGACAGCTGACAATGAATGCCTCATAGTAAGACTATGGGTGACGTCACCTCCCATTTCAGTCGCTGTCGGCGCTCTCTCCTCCTCCCTGAAGCTGACCACTACAGAGATCACATGACTGGACCAGAGCGCCCGCAGTATAGCATTTTCCTTCTATCGGGTAGTTAGAATAGGAATTAGAAGGGGGTCGGGAGCAGTTTTAAGCTTAGTTATTTAGAGCTTGGAATTCCACTTTAAAATGGGGAACTCTAGAAATGATATTTGCAAAACTGACACAACTTACTAATTTGCGGTGGATGAGTTTATATCTGGTGCAATACTTGACATCCTTGATAAAATTGTCTGAATATTAACTTCAATTATCCAATCATCTAAATAGCAAATTCATACTTACCTATTTTGTGTGTACGCAATTGAATAATTGAAGTGTATTGTGTAAAGATTTTCAAATAATAAATTAACACTACTTGCCTGCTTTCTTCTATATATCTGTGCACATGATTGACTGTTGATTGCAGTAGGATTTCATAAGCAGTAGCTGTTTTTTTCTGTAGCCCGAGGTCCATAGTTGTAAATAGATCCTGACTTTGTCTATTAGGGCTCGTTTACACTTAAACTTTGACATACATTAAAGCTCCTTCTGCTTCAACATGCTTTTTTTTTTGGTGTTTTTGATACTTCAGTGATGCTCTTTTGAAGCTTTAATGAAGCTTGGCAAATTTCCTGTGTGTATTGATTTTCTATTTGTTTAAAAGGGACCCAGTAGAACCCCACTTAGCAGATCCCCAGATCAATAGTACCCCTGTTCAGCAAGTCCCCAGCTTATTAGTACCCTCATTCTGCAGATCCCCAGCTTAATAATACCCTTGTTCAGCAGATCCCCTGCTCAGTATTAACCCCCAGCTCTGCTGATTCTCTGGTTTGCTGATCCTCTTCTGTCTCTCTTCTGGTTCCCTCTCACCCCCCCCGCTATAATTCTGTCATGCTGCTCACCATGTGTGACATCTGCTAGTTTCTCTTGTTCTGGTCCCCTGGCCCTGCTGATTCTCTGGTTTGCTGATCCTCTGTCCCTCAGTCCTCTGTCTCCGGTCCCTGCCCACCATCTGCTGCAACTTTCCCATGTTGCACACCACGTGTACCGTCTGCTAGTTGCTCTTTTCCAGTCCAGACCCCACTCACCTTCCTTGTGCTCCATGCTGTACACCAGATGTGACATCTGCACCAAGACATTTCCAGAATATATACATGTAAGCCAAAAGTGACTGCTGATTATGTCTTTCCTATTCACTTGTTGGTTTCCCAGTGCATCCTGGGATATCTCATACCTGGGAAAACCTTAAAAACAAGTGAGGCCAACGCTGAGTAAAAGCCTCCCAAAAGCTTCAGGTGCTGTAAGCAAACATTGTCTCTATGGAGGCTTTGGAGGTGCTTTGAAGCACCAAGAAAGCGACATGAGGTATAATTTTTGAAGCGAAGCAAATGCAACCTGTGACTGTAAGGTAGTAAGGTAACCATATTATTTAGTGAGGGGCATTTGATTTATTTCCACATTTGTGAAATGATAGGAAGAAACATTTTTATATATATATATATATATATATATATATATATATATATATATACTCAAAGTATTATATTTTGAATCTGCAGCTGCTGTAGTTTTCGGTAAAAATCAATGCAATATGGCAACCTGGAGATGTTCGAGATGTTCTGTATACATACGGTGTATAGAACTTCCCCAAAAAAGTCATTTCCTGCTTGTGTGATTTTAGAAACCCCTGCAATAGAAGTTATATTTTTGATGAGATACTCCCCAGGGATTAATTACTTCTAAAGGGATGTAGACACTGTAACACAGATATTTCCATTTACAAACCAGACTTCCAAGGACATAGTAAAACATACAGACTTTTCTTAAGAACAGAAACAGGTAGGACCTTTCTACAAACCCTTGCAATGTACATAGCTCATCCAGAGGGTTTTTTTTTTCCAACAAAAATGGAGTTACTCTTTAACAAAGTTTGTTGCAGACTCCCACCTGTTTCTGTTCTGAAGCAATAACTGTTGTTTTGCCATGTCCTTTGTGACTTATTCTGAATGGTTCATTATAATCCCCTGGTGCACATTTGGTGTTCTGATTTAAATTTTTGTTGCAGAGGATGCCTAAAATCTGACTTGTATCTTAGTGCAGACTTCTGGTAAAATCAGTGAGCCAATCACACGAGCAGTAAATGACATTTCTGCAGGCATTCTGTACACCAGTGGTGTTCAAACCACTTTTAGATTGCCATGTTACATTGAATCTTACAGAAAATTACAGCCACTGCAAATTGAAATGGATAGGTTGTTAAAACAAGAAAGAAAGTAATGTTTAGCAGTGCCTTTTAATACTGAGTATTATTATGTAGCTAAATATTGATGTATAGTAAAACCTCCATTTTTCAAGGTGCATACAAAGTTGGTTCATATCCTTTGTGGCTTTTGAGAAATATATTTGAATGAAAGTTCTTACTTTGTCCAGGGTTCTATAAGTACATTATAGGGCTCAAGTCATCTTTTAATTCATTGATGCACTCAAGTGAACAGAGATTCTAAAATGAATGATATTTGTAGACAGAGAAACCATTCAGGACCTGGAAATGAGAATGAAGGAGCAACGAAAAACAGCTGGACCTAAAGCCTTATATTATGCTGGGTTGTTCCTGTGGCATGTGGGACGCCATGATAAAGCTCGGGAGTATGTCGATAGGATGATCAAGATATCAAATGGTGATAAAGATGTAAGTAGTATTACTGCGGAATATATAACCTGTACAGAAGCAGACCTTGCTTTATGGTTACCTAAAGTGGTTATAAAGCCTAAATGTTTTTACCTTAATGTATTCCTTGAATTAAGGTAAGAAATGTTTAGGTAGTAATCCCCCCCCAATAACTTACCTGAACCTTCATTCGATCCAGCACTGTGCCCAACTGTAGTGGCTCTCTCCCCTGACTTCCACGTCACGCAGGCTTTGCTAAGTCAGTGGTAGCCAATGACTCCCCCTGCTGTCAATCAGAGCCAGTGAGCGAGGGGGGAGGGGCATAGCCCCACTGTCTGTGTCTATAGACGTAGACAGCAGGGCTCAGGTGCGAGCCAGCATGAGTGCCCCCATAGGAAACTGCTTTTTATGGGGGCACTCGCCAGAGAGGAGAAACCAGAAGCGCCAACAAGTGACCCGAGAAGAGGAGATTCGGGCCACCCTGTGCAATTTCATTGCACAGTGCAGGTAAGTATAAACCTGTATGTTATTTTTTTAAAAACATTTTTGCGTTTGAAATCACTTTAAATAGGCTACCTCTATGATTCCATATTAACTTAATAATAATATGTACTGTAGCTGCTAGAATGTAGGCTCTTATTTGTTTTTTTTATTTTCAAGCTGCCATATTTGTACAGATTTAGACTTCATACAGAGAGCTCACCCCTCTTTTCTTCCACTTGGGGAAATCCAGCTGTCAACACAGAACTTTCCTATGGTGCAGTCAGCAGCATGCATTGGGTGGGGGCTAGGCTCTGCACACCAGAAACACAATGTAGATGCAGTCTATACTCATTTCATCTACTTTTTACACTGCGTACACACGAGCGGACTTTTCGACCGGATTGGTCCGACGGACTTCCAACGGACTTTCCCAACGAACGGACTTGCCTACACACGATCACACCAAAGTCCGACGGATTCGTACTTGATGACGTACAACCGGACTAAAATAAGGAAGTTGATAGCCAGTAGCCAATAGCTGCCCTAGCGTCAATCTTTGTCTGTCGGACTAGCATACAGACGAGCGGACTGGGTCCGGCGGAGTTCAGGCGTAAATATTGAAACATGTTCCAAATCTAAAGTCCGTCAGATTTTCTACCAAAAAAATCCGCTGCAGGTCCGATGAAGCCCACACACGGTCGGATTGTCCGCAGGATTCGGTCCGTCGGACCAGTCCGGTCTAAAAGTCAGCCCGTGTGTACACGGCATTAGTGAAGCATTTTAAACGTTAATGCGGAATTCCAGACGTTTTTGTGTTTATTAAGAGTCAGCAGCTACAGAAAGTGTAGCTGCTGACTTTTAATAAACAAACACTCACCTGTTCCAGGATGCAGCGATGCGGCTGCCCGAACCCTCGGTTCTCTCCCTCGCCTCTCCCCAGCGCCGGCATCACAAGTGTGGGCACCCAGCTGTGACAGCTTGCGGCTTCACAGCTGGGTGGGCACTGGGCATGTGTGAGTCGCTCTGTGTCTCCTTAATGGCCAGGCAATCTTGTGGGACCTGTGACGTGTCGCAGAAGATTGCAGGGAGGAAGGGGCTGATTGGAAGTGGGAGCTGGGTACCTGTCAAAACAAGGTACCCACTCCCCCCCCCAAAAAAAAATGACATGCCAAACATGGCATGTAAAGATGTAAAGGGGTCAGGAGTGCTTAAAGCGGAACTTTCACTTTTGAGTGGAACTCCACCTTAATAGATTGTAAGGTCTGTTTAAACTGTGGAGTATGAATGATTATGGCATAAAATTATGTTTTTTTTTTCACATTATCTAACTAGAACTCATTGACTTGAAAGTTGTATTTCTGTCAGACTTTGTGGTTAATGTGTTGGTTGGAAAGAAGGGGGACCTGAATGCAGCAGCCTATCTGCCCTCATTCGCCCATCTGAATGAGGCCTTAAAGATGATCCAAAGGCAATTTTTTTAAGTTTTATAATAATTAACTTAAAAAAAAAATAATTTAAATAATAAAGTTATACTTTATTGCTCTGTGCAATGGTATTGCACAGAGCGGCCAGATCCTCCTTCTCTGGGGTTCCCGTTGGCTCCCTCTGCTACTTCCCTTCTGCGTGTGCCACCATAGCAAGATGTGTGCTATAGGGCCACACGTGTGGGTGCACTCCCGGGCTGGGCTGTGTGCATACATAGACCCACACAGCGCAGCTCAGCACCCACTCACTGGATTTGACTGACAGCTGCAGGAGCCAATGACACAGTGCTGGATTGATAGAGGTGTCAGGTAAGTAAAGGGGATGGGAGGTTCACAGCAAGCGTTAAAATGTTTTTTACCTTAAGGTGCTTATAAAGGTTATTTAAAAAAAAATAACAAATACGTCATTCTTACCTGCTCCGTGCAGTGGGTTTGCACAGAGCAGCCCTAACCCTCCTCTTCTTGGGTCCACCGCTGGCGCTCCAGGCTCCCCTCCTCTCCACCAAGTGTCCCGTAGAAAGCTTTCTATAGGGGTACTTGTGCGGGCTCACTCTCGCTCCCTCAGCACTGTCTGTGATTGAGAGCAGCGGAAGCTCCCGCTGCTGTATCTGAGCCAGTGAGAAGGGAGAGAGTGAAGCGAGCCTCAGCTCTTGTGCACATCCCTGGATTGAGTTCGGGCTCAGGTATGCATTTAGGAGGGCTGCAGGGGGGAGCTGCATGCAAAAGATTTTTTTACCTTACTGCATAGAATGCAGTAAGGTAAAAAGCCTTATGCTTTTACAACCACTTTAATGCAGGGAATGCATTAAGGTGAAATACTATTTGGCTTTATAACCACTTTAAAAACTTCAATACCAGGCACTTTTGCCCCTTCCTGCCCAGGACAATTTTTAGCTTTCATGGCTGTCGCACTTTGAATTTGATTGAATTGCGCGGTCATGCAACACTGTACCCAAACTAAATTTTTATAATTTTCTTCCCACAAATAGAGCTTTTTTTTGGTGGTATTTGATCACCTCTGCAGTTTTTTAATTTTTGCGCTATAAATGAAAAAAGACCGACAATTTTGAAAAAAAAAAACTGATGAGCACTGATAGACGGCACTGGATAGGCAGCACTGATGAGGAGCTACTGACAGGCATTACTGAAATTGAAATCAATGGGCAGCGCCACTGCAGCGGCATTTTGGGGGCGGTTTTAACCCTTTTTCGGCTGCTAGCGGGGGTTAAAAGCACCCCGCTAGCCGCTGAATAGCGCTGCTAAAATGCCACTAAATATAGTGGCGCTTTACCGCCGATGCCCAGGCGCTGGCAGTGTGAAAGTGCCCTTTATATGTGTTTCAGCTGTGTATTTAGTACTTTACCTGGAGTTCAGCTTAGAGTTAAAAGAAATCTCTCCTCTCTCCCCTTAAGGCCTCCATACACAATGGGCATTTAGTTCTAGTGCATGAGGCTCTGGCATTTAGATGGCTAGAGACGCACCATCCAGACTTTCTGCCAGCAGCCTTGTCAAACTTTTAGAGGCTGAATGCTGCTGTGACTGGACATGGCTGGACAGTGAACTGAGTGATACAAATATTTAGGATAGTATACGCCCAGGGATGAATGCCCAGAACAAAAGCAGTCTGCATTCCAGGCATTTATGCTTGGGCACATACTGGCGTAAACATTAATACCACTCAGTGCATCATGTGGCCACAGCAGCTTTCAGCCTCTCGTAGAGCTTAACAGGCTGCTGGCAACAGGGCTGGACAGTGCACCTGTGCCTTCCACTTGCACCTAAATGCCAGGATCTCATCCAGCGGGGCTAAAAACCTAGTGGGCATGAAGACTAACTCACCTCTGTTTGTTGAACATTACAACATATTTCTGATAAGTTTAAAAATATTAAGCTTCTTCTCCAATTCTGATGCAGTCACTATTGCACTCACTTATTGGCTTGCTCTTGATATGAAATTGTTTATTTGTAAAAAAAAAATAAATAATAATATTAATTAAGAACATTGTGAATAGTTCTCTTAGCACATTGATTTCTTCCTTGTTAAAAGTATGATTGTCTGCATATTCACTGCTGCATTTTTCACATGGGATGTTCATACTGGATAGATGTCTGATTGCTTGTTGAAGTGAAGTACCAGAATCACATTACTTCCTGAAAACATCCCAGCAGAATGGACTGTCTTTAGTGTGCGATGAGTGGAAATGAAATGAAAATGTCTGTTATTACAGGGATTGGTATTGAAAGGATGGCTGGATCTGACCTGTGGCAGAGAAGCCTATGCTAAAAAGGCTCTGAAGTACTTAGAAGAAGGACTGCATGATGGCATGGATGTGTTTGCTATGATGGGAAAGGTAGGTTTGTCAAAATGAAAAGATCCTATGTGTATTTTTGGAAGCTAATATTATAATGACCTGGCTATATCGACATCATAGGGAGATGTACATTTTGGGTTGCTCACTTGTTTTAGCTGTTTAACCTAAAAGGGTAGATTTAGACAAATAGCTTAAAGCATATCTAGATTAATGAACAAAAAATGTACTTTATTACAGCTTATGAGTCCTTAAAGAGGAACTTTTACTATTAGGGTACTTACCTGTCCAGACAATCCAGCGGTGTCCTCAGCCGGGCCGATTCTTGAATTGGCCCTTGGGTTCTGCTGCTATCATCTTGGCTAAGGAAAACCTGCCAGTGAAACTGCTTTCTCAATGGGCCGGCTGCGGGGGGTGAGGAGGAGGGGGCCAAACTTTCGGCTCCCGTGGCAAAGGGAGCCGGAAGTTGGAGCGGGTACCTGTCAAAACCAGGTACCTGCCCCCCCTCCAAAAGGTGCCAAAGGTGGCAGCTAAGGACGCAGATAAGTGGAGCTTCCCCTTTTGGGTGGAGCTCAGCTTTAAATGTGGTGGCTGCGTTGTTTTTTGTTTTTTTTCCGTTTTGTGTTTTCTTTATATTCACATCAGTGTGAAAGCGGCCCTATACTATTATGTCCAGTGTATTGCTTCACACTGACCTGAAGATCTCTTCTTTCCTGCTGCTGGCACCACCCTGGAGACCGCTAGTCGGGATAAGAGGTGCAGTGCAGTTGGTATCACTCTGCATGGGATAGGAGCCGGCACTACAGAAGAGTCATCGGCTTATGTGGATTTTGCTTCCTACTACAACTCCAACTTTACAAGTAGTCCCTCTGCACTGCACTCTGATGCTCTGGGATAATGGGTCAGCAAGCCCAGACTGCGATCTACCAGTCATCTGGCTGCGATCTACGGGTTGCTGACCCCCGCTCTAAACTCTCCTGCCACTAAATGCTGCTAAAAGCCTTTGTGTGCATATACACATTGACTGACATGCAGGGGAGTTTAGAGGCAGGAAAAAAAAAAACGCCAGACACCCCTAGAATCAGCTGCACAAACATCCAGAATGCGTGAGGCCTTAAGATAGAAGGCCTCACATTTCATGGCGGTTATTTTTATAGCTAGAAAGAGTATCAAAAGATAGAGATGATGGAGTATTAGGATCATTGTCCCTTCTTTAAAATACCACATAGGCAACATTGTGCTTGCCTGCCTCTGCTTGAACCCTTCCTGATGACGCCCCAGGAGACCCCTGACAGCCAAGATAAGCATAGCCACACTTTGGATCTGTAGATGCACTTGCAGTGTCAATGTATAGGAGACCTGTTAGTATTTAATGGTAGGTATAATTTTGCTACACAACTGTAACTGACATCTTTTTACGAATAATTTAAGGGAATGAAGTGAGTCGAGGTCTACTGTAACATCAGAGCCCAGAGCTCCGTGTAATAGAAGCTAAGCTGTTCTTATATGCAGAGAAAGTATCTACGAGAGAATCTCGATTAGTGTTTTTAGAAGTGGTGCCAGCTTTAGTTGATCAAGAAGATAAAGTGATACAAAACACATTGTTTAATTTACATTGTCACTTCGCTTTCTGTATGTGGATGATGACGCTGTAATTTTTTTAAGTAAAAAAAATATCCAAGTACCTTTTTCCTAATCGATATACAGCTTTCACATCACCCAGCTCTTCCTCACCCTGTCTGCAGGGAAATATAAGTAGGAGGAGTCTCTAGTCCTCTGCTGCTGGTTACATGTTCAAAATAAAAACAAAAATTGCCTTTGGAATACAATGTAAAAATAAATAACATCAACAAATGGTTTTAAATTGTCATTCAAATATATATTTGGAATCAAATCTTTATTTTGGCAGTAACATGGTGTGGGCAGATTTCTGACAGTCACAGGCTGTGTCACTCCTCTGCAGCCTGTGTCTTATAATAACAGGGAGGTGAAACCTCCATCAATTAAGATGTAATATCCCACCCCACTATTGTGTTTAGCTAGTTTGTGGGCATAGAGGAGCAGGGAGGGAGTGGGCTGACATTTACCACTGTGTATACGCAGGGCCGCTGATAAGCCAGTACAACTGGCCCCGTTGTACCGGGCCCGGCCAGCTGGGGGGGCCTGGGCAATATAAATAGTGAATGAAAGAATGCAAAGCAATAAAAAACAGTGTTTCCCTTCCCATCTCCAGGCGCTCACATTTGATTGTAAACAGTGCTGGAGTGGGGCTGAATGGGGGAGCAAGGAGGGAGACACACGGAGGTATGATTACAGCAGCAATACAAGTTCTGCAGGACACACAGCTGTGGCTGAACGGAAACAGGATCGTCGGGAGCACTGAAACATGTTGCTGGCCGACTGCAGTGTCTTCCAAATATCTATGTGATCGGGCAGTGTAGAGGTTACAATCAGCCTCCCCTCCCTCTTGTCTTGCTGGTTATTTATTTTTTATCTGCCTAACCTGACCTGCCCATTGCCTGATCACACTGATCTCTGAAAGACTCTGCAGCAGCTGTTAACCATTTCAGCTTATAATCAGCTATTTAGCCAGAGCTCTGTGTGTGCTGCACAGATTATTTAATATTTTTTTTTTCGGAGGATTTACTGCTGGATCAGCCTAGAAACTTCACAGCCCCATTAACTGGTTACTGTCCTCCACTAATCCTGACCAGTTCACTGTTTGTAAGAAAATTTGTATTTTGGAAATTGGATGTGATGATGTCGTCTGTCACTTTGTCGTACTTTCAAAGGAAAATCACGGACTTGATGTTGCAGAGCTAGTTTAAATAGCGTGGATCAGCCCTGTGATACTATATACTTGTACACTGGGCTCAGCCATAAACACAGCCTCCGACCATCCTCTGAATCAATCATGTCTGCAATCCCTAAGCGTCTTCTCTACCATGTCTGCAGTCTCTGACCATCTCCTGTACCATGTCTGCAGTCTCTGACCATCTCCTGTACCATGTCTGCAGTCTCTGACCATCTTCTCTACCATGTCTGCAGTCTCTGACCATCTTCTCTACCATGTCTGCAGTCTCTGACCATCTCCTGTACCATGTCTGCAGTCTACGACCATCTCCTGTATTATGTCTGCAGTCTCTGACCATCTCCTGTACTATGTCTGCAGTCTCTGACCATCTTCTGTACTATGTCTGCAGTCTCTGACCATTTCCTGTACTATGTCTGCAGTTTCTGACCATCTACTGTACTATGTCTGCAGTCTCTGACCTTCTTGGGCCAGGGGTGGGGCTGAAGGAGGGACCATGGGCACGACCAGGGGCGGGCCAGGGTGGGTCTGGAGGAGAGGCCAGGGGTGGGGCTGGAGGAGGGGGCAGGACCAGGGTGGGGCTGAAGTGGGCCCCGTCAGGTACGCTGTACGGGGCCCCGTGATTTCTATCAGTGGCCCTGTGTATACGCCCAGCCCCACATGTGTGACTCTATAGTCACATGGTCTGCTCAGATGTGATAGGGAGGAGATGCTCAGCATAGAAACATACTGAAACCTGAGCATGTGCAGAGTTGCCACCACAGCTGCAAAGTCCGTAACTAAATTGGGGACTTGGACAGAAGGTGGAGATAGAGAGCAGCGGGATCAACCAGTTTTTGTTTTTTTTTAGAATACAGAAATCGAATCTCATAGTGACTGAGTGAGTATGAACAGCATGTTATACCATTTATTCATAGTCTTTATTGATGCGGGTTTAGTGACACTTTAAAGTGGTTGTATACCACTATTTGTAATTTTTACCTACAGGTAAGCCTATAATAAGGCTTACCTGTAGGTAAAATTTATATCTCCTAATTCTACACGGTTTAGAAGATATTCCCTTTGCATGCAGCCGCTGACGTCAGCGGCACATGCGCTCTGAATGCCCGGCTGAAGGTCCGGCAGACGCCGCCAGACCTTGCCGAGAATACGCGCGGGAGTGACGTCATCGAGGCTCCAGCCACTCACAGCACTGGAGCCGCGAACCCGGAAAAAAACGCAGAGAGCAAAATGTCAGCTCCCTCAGCGTGGATCGGGCTGCGAGACGGGGGCTTCGATCTAAGGTAAGTATTTCATAATGAGCTAGTATGTGGTGCATACTAGCTCATTATGCCTTTGCCTTACAGGGTTTTTTTTTTTTTCTTTTTTTTTTTTTTTTTAGATGTGCGGGTATATAACCGCTTTAATAATTGTGAAGGTGGTTTGACCTGGGCTGAGTTCCTATCATAGAATAGGATGCATCATAGATTCCTTTTATACTTACACTGGATTATGTAATAAGGTCAAATGCCATAATCCATAGCAATTAGCTGGCATTTGTCTTTTTTGTAATACACAGTGCTTTAGCTACATCCTGATTACATTTTGACAAACAGTATCAGGCAGTAAAAGGAGAATAGACAAGGAGTCTGAGTGGGAATTCTTCATCCTGGAGTTCCTGTATCTGCCTATATCTGATTAAAGTGTTTGTTACCCCAACATTTCATATTCCTGATATGTGCCTGCTGTACCATGTACTTGTATGAGAAAGTCTCCTGTTCTGTATGTATTGCTTCCTTTGTGTGAAATACCTGGTGTTCGGATACACTGACAAGTCCACAGGAATCCTGCATGGAACTTTGGATCTGCTGATGACAGGTGCAATGCTTTATAGGCTCCAAGTGAAAAAAATAATAAATGCAAATTTGTTTTTTTTTACCTGCAAAAAGATGTGTATTCATATAATTTTTTTTTTTTTTTTTTTTTTTTTTTTTTTAAAGGCGAACTTATCCTTTAAAACTATTTCAACACAAATAAAGGTTACAGAAAATAAACACATGCTATATCATTTTAGAGGGTTGTTAAAATAAGGTGACCTTTAGGAAAGGTTTTTGAAACCAGTGGATATCATTATGGGATGAATAAGTTGAAAAATATTTTGCATGCATGCACATTCTCTGCTAAATACCTGCGCTGTATAGAAATGGTGAGAAAAGTGAACCTGTACTGCATTGTAAACATTTAGTGAAGATTCCTGCCTAAATGCAGACACCACAATACTGAGACCTTTAATGTGACTGCGGTGCTAGATTAAAAAACCTGGCAGGACTGCTGTTAGAAATCCCAGGGCCCCCCAAAAAATATTAAAATTATTTTTCATTCAAAAACACTAAAGTCATTATTAGTGGGCAGCAGGCAATTACAGGAACGGATTCCCTGTGTGTCTCTTCCTACAGCAGCTTCAAGCTGATGGGAGGGAGAGAAGGAGAAGCCAGCTTTTAGCTGCTGCAGGGAGAGACACTCAGGGGACCAGTTCCTCTAACTGCCCCCCCCCCCCGCTTTACCAATCACCCCCTTTACTGCCCATATCCAATTTCCCTGCTGCCCAGGTCCCCTCTGCTGCCCTTGGCCCCAAACAGGAGGACTGGTGCTATCCCCTTATCAGCGGCCCTGAAACCTGCACTTCAGAATCTTCAGCATCCAACACTTCCAGGGGGGAGTGTCAGATGTCTGGTGCCCTTCTGTGCTCCATGGGTCCTTCTAGCCTCTATGTATCTACAGGACTCAGATATGACATAGGAAACCAAAAAGCTCAAAAGAAAACTAGACATCCGCTACTCCTGGAAATGTTTTAGATGCTGAAGATTGTTTAACTCTCCAAAAGAGAGAAGATCAGTGGGGTAAGTAGATACTCTTTAACCACTTCCTTACTG